>NC_051189.1:6250000-6875000 GCF_015220075.1 Falco rusticolus | reverse complement strand
GAACTTCTGTGGAAGCAGAGTACTCCTGAAATTCCATCTTCAATGTTTTCTGAAATATATATTAAGATGGACTGCAGCATCAATTTCAAAATGATAATGATGTAATTTAAAATTAAAGTACATAATTTAAGTATGTTACTGGCCTTTTAGAATGGCTTGTGGTACAGAAGAATTTTTCCAATAGAAACTTAAAGATAAAAAGAAATATTTTTTCATTAAAAATATAATTACTTTCACTGCCACAGCAGGTTCTCAGCAAACAAGTAAATTTGATCCTATACATATAAAGAGGATCAAAAGATACCACATAATCAAATTCAAGAATGATAGCAATAAAATAGTATATTAGATTCAATAGTGGGGCTCAGGAAATTGTCAAATCACTAAGTCCCAGAAGAAAAA
Organism: Falco rusticolus; assembly: GCF_015220075.1. NCBI lineage: Eukaryota > Metazoa > Chordata > Aves > Falconiformes > Falconidae > Falco > Falco rusticolus. The sequence continues at coordinate 6,874,598 of NC_051189.1, read as the reverse complement.
AACATCTGTAAACTTGTCTTTTTCCGTAAGCGTTTGCTGTCAGTCAGTCACGCACAGGAATCCTGACTGGGCCTTTATTCTGGTGCAGTAGACACCTTCTCTGCCAGACAGGCTTCATGTAAATGTTCTAAGTTAAAATTCTGTTCTTTTTCTCAAAGTTTCTACTCTTCTCATTCTGCTGAAGTCATATGCAGTTAATCCTTCTGTAGATTTATAAATTTTATTTCTAGTATATCAGATCTATATATTTTATGGTTTGTAGCACACACACTCACCTGCCCCTCCCCCAGCCCCACTGTAGCCAAGCATTATCGGCCTGTGCTGCTTTCTGCATCCAGTTCCCATAGGAATTCTCTGCATCTGCACCACTAAGTATTCATTTATGAAGTTGTTCCCCTTCCCCAAGACTTTTTCCCCATCTCTCCCTTTACTAAGCCTGCCACATTCTCAGTAACTCCATTACTAACTCCATCACGTGACGGAGCAGGATATTACCTGCTGTCTCCCAGTGCAAGCCACGCTTTGCCTCAGATACCTTCTGACCTGTCAGACCTACTGTAGGGCTTGCTAGGTCAGTGTCACAGTAGGGCCCAGGGAGACAGGAGGGAAGGTGTCACCAGACAGCATAATGTAAATTTACATTTGCAAATTTACAGTAGGAAAACAAAGTGAAAAATAGGTTGAATGGCTACATAGGCCTCTTTTTCATTAAAAGAAAAAAAAAAAAAAAAGCCAGCCAATAAAAGCAACAGGGATGTGACGATCCTGTCCCAGCGTCATTGGGCTGACTGTCACAGTGTTCGGTCCAGTGGCTGCAGCTGGACTGCCAGGCAGTTAGAAGTAGGATGAAGCTCCTTCAGTGGTTCCATGAGCCAGTGAGACTCAGCAACCCCCAGACGTACCCTCCTCCTTTCACCAACACTGCTTCCAGCTCAGCAGCTACATTTCTATAGCCTAGAGGAGCCACAGTGAGATAAGGCTCAACCTTCCTACTGCCAGCAGGCCAGTTGCTTCGCTGCCAGCGTATGTGTAGCCATGCCCACGGTAGTCATTGCCATTTTGCCGTCTGGAGCCCTGTATCTCCTCTGTCTGACACACAACAGCCTCAAGAAGAAGACAGGAGAAGGAGGATTCAGAGCAGCAGCTTCCCTGGTGTACCAACTCTGACTCTTTCCTTGCTGTATTTCAAGCCTATCTTGCAAACATTGTACTTGTGCCCACTCCTACATACACATCCATCTTCCCTGGTGTGCCAGCCATGCCTTGGCTACCCTGACCACAATCTTACAGCAAACTGAGGAACGCTGCCAGGACATGGAAGGATCCTATCACCACCCATGCCATCTATGACAAGGAATCCGCTTTTGCTGGCTAGGGCTGTGCCTACATGCCTATGGCAAGGGGACCATCTTTTGTGCTGTGATACAAGGTGCCATTGTAGGACTGGTGATAGAAGGTTGTATGGTATCACAAGAGTGATATGCCCATGTTTGACTGTGTATGGTTGCCTGCTGCAGCCTTTCCAGATGAGAGATACTTCTTCCTTATATGCTACCACTTTCTGGGCTCTTGGTGGGTACAGATTTCAGCTATAACAGTACAAAATTACAACAGGAGCAAGCAGTGCTCTCTTCCACAGCAGCCATAGCAAGCTGCAGGTTACTCAGATGAGGAATCAGATAGGACAGTCTATTCTCAGCTCTGCCTAAGGCATACTGTTATAAGTGGGTGTGCTCCAAGAACTGTGAGGCAGGGCAGCAAAACCTGAAACTCTTGCAAGAGTTCTCTCGAGCCTCAGACCCTGCTCCTATGACAGCTATGCTGAACCCCTGAAAGACCACAACTGGAAGAAGCCTTCTTCTCCAGAAGCCAAGGCAGAAGCAGGCAGGTGCAGCTAAAGTGTGGAATCGATTATTATAATCTTTCTGGTGGGAGTGTTGCCCAAGTCTCAGGTGTACAGGGCTGTCTGGAGGCAATGACGTGTACAGGGTTGTCTGAGGCAATGAAGTAGAAGTAGGAAGACTACAGGTTTTTTATGTGTGTGCACTTTATGCACAGGAAGCTGCAGATGACCTCTGTCTCCTCTGTATCAGGTACTCCCTGGTGCCTTCTGCTGATGCTAGGTCAGATCAGACTTAAAACAAGCCTCTGGTTTTGGCTACAAACCTCTGTCTCCTCTGTATCAGGTACTCCCTGGTGCCTTCTGCTGATGCTAGGTCAGATCAGACTTAAAACAAGCCTCTGGTTTTGGCTACAAATTGTCCAGTTCTGTTCACAATTATGAATTCTGGTAGGATCTCAGACTGAGGGGGAAACTACACAAGATGAAAAAGTATCAGAAAGGGGTTATCTTAAAAGCATCTTCTCAGGAGAATTAAGACAATGGCATCTTTTTATCACATCCAATAAAGAAGGCATACTAATCGTGCTTCCAGTGCAAGCAATATAGGATTTGCTGACTTCCTCCTGTCCAGTATAGAAAATAGGCAATTATATTTTATTTCATTTTTTAAGCTGTCTACTCTGCCCCTGCGTAGCTGTGATCCGTTAAAATTACCAAAGCATGCACTGATATTCAGAACTTTTTAATCTTGTATTGTTACTCCATTTTACTACTTTCTCAAGTGATCAATAGGCATCAACTTGATTAGTCACACTGGTAGAATAGTTGAAGGTCTTTGAGAGAGAACCACTGTGAAAACACATTTTTTTAAGATATCCTGAACACACCAACTATCTTGGAAGTATGTATGGAAGGACAAACAAACAATTCTTTTGGTGTGCAAACATTGGCAATATGATCATCAGCTCCTGAACATGGCTTTTCTGCACCTTCCTAGCTGCTGCTGGAAGCAGAATGAGATGAATAGCACATGGCATGAATTCCTGCCAATGAGAACAGGAACACCGAGTGCATATAACATAGCACTCTCAATGAACTTTCATACCAGCGAGGAAAAAAACAAGGTGCCCCTTTTTTGCCCTTGTTAAGGTATAAAGCAGCAACATAACATAGGTTCATCTCACATTTAGGAATGAGTAGGACACAAATATGTTGGGCTCTTGTTATTCAAATCATTTCTTTCCCCATCTCTAACTTACACTTCATTCTTACTTTTTAGTGCCAAATGTATCCTGGCAGCATATTTCAAAAGCTTGTATTTTTTGCAGATTTTCCAAGTTAAAGATGTACTCTTAATAGACCCTGTAGTCATGCATCATCATGTATTTAAGATATATAAGGATTCTTAAGGTAACAGAACAAAGTTCAGATGGCTTCAGATGGACTTTTCTGAAATATATGTTCATGTTTGCTACATTTTCTATTTGAAATATAATTGTTTATCTTGTAATGACTTGTTCTGTGCTTCATTTTATTAGTAAAAATGTTGATAATGCTGGTGCTATTAAATGTTTTGTTTAAAATGACGTGATATGGATGTTTCAATCAAAGTGAAGGCTAATCATCAGGAACACTAACCAATTAAGTCAACTTTATTTTAAATTGCAATTGACTATGTTATAATCAATTCAGTACTGGGACACTAAGAAAAGTACATGATTTTATCCCTCATTTTATATTCCCCAATGGTTTGTTTATATTAAAATGACTGACAGATTTACAGTCTAATTATAGTCAGTTTCATAAGCCAGTATACACATACTGTTCATACAGAGAGACCATTGAGAGGCAAATCTCTTCCACAGCTACCATTAATTGTAAATGAAATATTTTCTTGTTAGATTGTTCAATGAAGCAAGCTCTTTTCTTCCTCATAACAGTTATCCCAAAGGAAAAATGTAAAATAAGAGCAATCAAACAAAACATGCTAACACTACTGAAAGCTCCCCCTTTGTTTTAACATCTAAAAACTTGTCCTACAAAGAGACATCTATCTCTAGATATCTCACTTCTAGGAATAGGACTTCCATCTAAGCTAAGCCTATGTTTTTTGTCAAGGATTTGGACAGAACATTCCAGATCATGTGAAAGGTATTTCCTAGTTGAATTGTTCAGGTTCAACCAACTAGCATTTCATGCTGTACTAATGATCCTCCTTCCTAGCATCTCTAGTCTGGACAATCATTTTAATCTGGGAAGACTTATAAAACAGCTATGTGTTTAGAGATGTACTTAACAAACAGACTTCTTGATACTGTATCTTCATCTTTATGTAAGAAGCATAAATATATTGGATAGGTGTATTCTCTCTCTCTATATATGATCTGTATATATATTTATAGGATATGTTTATTGTATACATGTATATATAAAAAACCCAAAGGTAAAAGGCTATGGAAGTGAAAGTAAATCAGACAAGCAACAGATGATGTTCATCAGGTTTTCCAGTTTAGGATAAAGCCTCTAGACAAAATTTGTAACTTCTACATGAATATCCATAAACTGAATTTTTTACTGATAATGTGTTCCATTAAGATGTTGCAATCAAAACAATATTATTAGAAGAACACATGTGGAGCTACAAATTTATTATCAGTCAAACTTATCTAATTAATACAGAAAAGCCTTATAATGAAGTTAGAAGTGTTCTACAAAAGCTTCCTACTATCTAGTTCTTTTCTTCGGTGTTGTGCTCCTCTGGGTCCTATGAGGACTTTTCAGTATGGAAGAAACAAATACCATCGGGGTATCATCCCAGTTAATAGGTGCCGGTTATTAATTGTAGCTCCACTAGTTTAATACTTTTTATCTTGAAGCTAACTCAAGTCATCAAGTATATTTTGATTAGATACGCAACCTTCAGTAACTAGGGGTGCCATATACTAGTGGTTTATCCAATCTCATTTGCATTTGTGGTCACAGTAGTAGTAAAGGAGATGAGAAGCTATTTTGACTTTCACAAGGATGAAGAATTTTCTTTGACATTAAGTATGATTATTTTTTTTCCTACATAGTGAAAACACATTCCAGTCCTAGCGGTTGACACTACAAAGGGTGTGTTAGCCTATTCCTTAGTTAGCAAAAGCCAGAAACTAGCCATGTTAAGGGTAAATCACTTTTCCACATATTTATCACTGAAGCTTCATTTTAGCAAGTTGGCCTAACCCAAATTTTAACAAATTACAAAACCTTTCTATCCAAGAACCACTATACAATAGCGGAGATCATCAGTTCAACAGACTAGCAAAAGGACCTTTAGACTGTTAAACGGGACCTGGTGATAAAAGCCCTCCAAGTAAAACACAGTTCTTATCTAACCAAAGGAGCTGAGAATTGGTTGTTTCATTCTACTAATGGGAAAGAGAAAAGGAAGAAAAATGAACTGCAGTGTCTCAACATTAGAGTACAAAATGCTGGCAGTACTTGAAGTCCTAATATTTAGACAAAGCTGCAACCTCACTGAAACCACGAACATTCACGACAAGTCACAGTATTGGAATTTAAGAGGACAAATACAGAACTAAAAAGGAAAGAAGTATTATATATTAAGAAAGATATATTTGTTCTAAATACATAGTGATGAAGAAACTAAAATTTTTCTGGATTAATATAAAGAGGAAAAGACCAAAGGCATGTAATGATAAAGACTTTTAAAACATTTTAAAACAGGTAGGAACTCAGATATCTTTGGCAACATGAAAAGTGAGAGCTAGTGATAAAGGGAAACATTAATTACCCAGTTGCTGTTAGAAAGCAACAAAGCCAGACACAACTTCTAACAGACCTTAGTGAATGCACTGGGGAGGATGTGAAACAGGAATTTAAGAAACTATTGTATCCAGACTCAATTTCAACTGACAAGAAGTCATTGAGGATTAGAAGCTGAAAGGTACCAGGGATGGTCACAGGACTATCAGGTTCACAATTCTAAAGAAAAATACAGGTGGAAAGTGGTTGAAATATTAATTAAATAAATAATAGTATTCTAAAAAACAAATTTTTTTTCATAAGTTTTCACTCATTTTGTGGTCAGATGAGTGACATAGCAAGATTTGACTTTCCATAAAAGAAAAATACAGAATAATTCACAGTTATTGCGAATAAATAGAGATTTTCAGAGGCAGAGGAAAAGGAGAAAACTATTAAAAATACAGTATAGCTAAACTAGGATTTCTGTTAGACTCAGGGGAAAAAAAAGAAAAAAAAAATGGAAAGGGTATCATAGAGAATGTGAAAGCAAAACTACAAAATTAAGCAGAGGTCTACAGAACCAGAACAATCATCTAGGGATAAAACCTGGAAGATTAAGATACAAAATAGATTAAAACCAGGAAGAGACAAAGGTTCTATAAATACATTATAAACTTGAAGACAAGGAAGGAAAATGAAGATTTCTTATGATAAAAAAATCAAATAACATGAAAATTTCAAGAAGGCCATAGTTCTTATTGCCATATTATCTTTCTTTGTGACCAGAGAGCAAGTGTAGTTAATTCTAATACTGACACTCAACATAAAATGATAAGGTAAAAGGTATTTAAATAGGTTTAATGCAATTAGATGGGCAAGAGTACAGGTGGAGGAAAGGAACAAAATCTTGAGCGCTTAATGAAATAGCCAAAGTAGTGTCTAAAACACAAGTCATTATTTTTTGAGATCTTATAGAAGAGAGAAGTCTCAGGGGACTGAAGAAGGGCAAACCATTACATTCCCCTAGGAAAGGGGAGACTTCAGAAATCACTGACCAGTCACAGTGTTTTCAATACATGGAAAGATACTGGGAGAAGCTATTAAACAGACAGTTTGTAAGCACTCTACAGGAAAATAAAAAAGTGATAAAAACCACCCAACACAACTTTCTTAAATCATGTCAAAACAATCTGATTTTCTTCTTTGACATCGTAAGTTTTAGTGTAATGGATAGGAAGGAAGCAGAAGATGAGATTGCTTTACTTTAATAAAGCTTTTTGCACAATGCCACATGAGGCCTCGTAGGGAAACCAGAAAAATGCAGCCTTATAGGCCGAATCTGAACAACAGATTTAAACAATATTGAGTATGTGTAGTAATTGCTAATTTTATAATTATTTTAATAAAAAAGAAGGGATGACATTATCACAACATAGTACAGAAGCAAAAACTAGGCCTAGGCTTTCCTAAGGTCAACCACTAAACCTTTTCCTGTTTATGTCTTCTGGTTTCAGTGAAGGTGTTTGTTTATTGCAGGTTTTGAACTTAAGCTGAACTGAAAATAAACAGTAGTTAGAAAATGCATTTTACTTGTAATTACCAGGAGGTTGAGATGGATTTTTCAAAGTATCGTAAGAAATAATACCTAATTTTTTTGTGTTGATTGTTAAGCAAAGTGACTCTTGCATAATGAGCAACAGAAACCAGTCAGAACAAAGTAAAATCTAGTCTGAACTTGAAATGTCATTAAAGGGATCATAAGGGTCACTATCTGAAGGATCCAATTTGATGTGGTAATGAACTGAAATAAGCTGTGATCTGCCCAGTGGTTGACTGTCTATGTAACTTCAGAATAATGATCCAAAAGGGAAGATTCCTCCATAGACATATGCAATGTGCGTGTCCTTCAGGACACTGAAAAACTGTAGAGCACCAGCTCACATCAGATTACCAAACTGGTCAATTTAGTGCTATAGGACTTTGGAGGTTTTGTCATTATTTTATAAGGAAAGAATTGATGTAAACAATGACCTAACCCTTATGCTGCAACAGCACACTGCGTTATTATTACAGCAACCTGTTGTAACAATTTTGACCAACAGTCATTGGTCAAATGATAATCAGAAATTAACAAGCCATGGCCTATGTAGGCCAACAAATGAACCTAGTAAATCAATACTTTCTATACATGAAAAATAATAGTTATTTAAGTCAAGCATAATTAATTTCACAAGAAGAAAGTAAACACACTACTGTTCTCTTGAACAGGCTAATCAACAGCGTTTGGTGTTGTGAATAGAAGATAGAGCCAACCAGAAGAAAGAGGAAGGAAACACAGAATCAGAACATGAGGATAATTACAGATGTCAGACATGGTGGAATGTCAGACTCTATACTTCATAATGGAATACTGAAAACTGAAACCACACAAGTAGGAGACCGATACTCCTCTTATCTAACAAACCTGCCATTTTGCCCAGTCCTCTGACCCTTTTTATTCCCTGATTTTCTACTTTGAAATAGAGGTGTGCTGTTAATACAAAGACCAAGTGTGCCAAGACAAAGTATAGTAGTTACAACTTTGGTTAGGAAAAGGGAACTCTCAACCATACAAACATATGTATTTGTATATGTATATGTACACGTGTATATATATATATATATATCTGTACATCAATATGTCTATGTCTATGTCTATGTAAATGTATAGACCTCATGATCCCTCATTAGTTTTAGACTAACCTTAGTAACTTGGGTTACTAAGGAAAGGTCAGCATTGGAATTGGATCTTGAACAAATAATGGTACGGTAGTTCAAGCATTGTTTTTATAAGCAAGTTTGGAAGTTAAATTCTGTAGATAACCCTTGGTCAGAATATGTACTTGAGTGGTTGTTACAACTGCTAGAACTTCAAAATGTAAAACTAAAAGTAGTGGAGCAGGTAAAGATGGGAAATGTCAGAGAGTCTCAGTGCATGCTTATGGTAAACCAATAAAAGACATGAACAAAAGATATGGGGTAAAGGGCATAGTTGCTAGCACTGAAAAAAATAGAGCAGAATGACCTAAGATGTTGAGTCCCTTGAGGAAAGAATGGCCACCCAACATCTCTCTCTTCTCTAAAATCATACTTTTTTCCAGTGTTTTCCAGTACAATCAGAAAAGTTCAACAACCTAGCTAAAAAACACTGTAAGATGAGTGCACAACAGCTTGAAAGTCACATTCAGCTGGTAACATAACTATATTTCACTCAGACTGTGTGAACATATGATGTGAGATTCTTGCAGAGGCTGGAGATGGACCCAGTTCAAATCACTGTTTTCATAAATGATTCAGACAATGGAGTATGAAGTGTTCTTTGACATTTTGCAGATAACACCAAACCAGGAAAAGAGTAAACACTTTCAGAGACAGATCCAAATCAGCTTGTCAAAATCATTTTTTACTCCAATTTAATAAGACGAAGTCAACAAAAGAGAAAAGCAATATAATATAAAAAGAAGGAAAAATTTAATTGAGAGAGATAAAACCAGAGAATAGCTGTCTCATAGTACTGTTTTAAAACAGATTTAGAAGCTTTAATGGACTGCAGATCAAGTCAATGATGCAATATTGTAGTAAAGGAAAGAAAAAATGAAAAATATAAAGCTCTGTTCTGGGATATACTTTACCTTATGAGTAAAGAAATCATTCCCCTCTTGTCCATTTTGCTAACGTAACAGCTAGACTATTCTCTTCAGCATAGTATATTTTATGACAAACAAATAAAGAACAGCTGAGGAGACAAACAGTGTACTAGAATGAGAAAATATGAATTACTGTGTGATACTGAAGATACCCTTTTTTGTTGTTAAGAAAAAAAAAAAGAAAAAAAAAAAAGAGAAGAATGTACATATCTTCCAAAATGCTCAGATGATTGTAACAGAACTGATCTGAGTCAATTAGAGCTTTGAAGAACAGCCTAGATTTCTGTAGTGGAATTTCCCAAAAGTGAGCCATTAGTGAACAAAACATGTGCCCCAGTGGCTGTTAGAAATGAACAGTATGTAATGGTTCTCAGCATCTCTCAAGGAAATAAAAAAGAATTTGCAGAATCTGCAACAAGGAAGACAGAGGTATTAGGAAACTAATACTTGAAGAGGAAGACACCGGGGCAGACCTGGATTTTAAGAATTCAGATACATGAAAGCAGAATACTGTTATAGTCTTCTCCAGTTCTACATGTTTATGATTTTAAGAGGCTAAAACTAAGGAGTGGACATGCTTTTGTCACAATTTGATATTATTCAAAACCTCTGGAAGAATATAACTGACAAATTTCTAATACAAGACATTTTTTTTGAGCCAACAACTCTCTGGTCAACATGCCGTGCACATAACTGCTCCAGAAACTTCCTGTGTAGAACAAGTTTGTGTCAATTGACTTCAGTGTATCTGACCATGACTCTCTTTATGCTGTCATTTTTGACTCTTATACCTGTGCTTCTCTAAAAGACTGTGCAGACAGCAAGCACCTTCCATAGAGATCTGTAAAACATTGGCATAAGGGAGGTATGAATGGGTATACATGAGCTGCTAAGTACCAGGAAAAAACAACAGAGAAAAAAAATGGCATGTATCAGAAACAAGACATGACTGACAACAAAAAGCTGGTGAGTACTGAAGCAGGTATGTTTGCAACAAGACTACAGTACATACGACTTTTCAGTAGAAGATCTGCACTCTTACAACAGATGGATGACAATGTGTGCATGTGTTATTCCTCTTCTTGTCATTTCAACAGGAAAATGGACTTTAGCCATAAGATAGGGAAATAATTCAATGACCAGCAACCTGGCCTCAGATTTGTAGGGAGGGAAATGAGGGACAGAAGACGACATCAAGGATGAAAGATCAGACCATGTCAAGTGTTGACTTTTAAAAACTATAAAATATTTTAACTGGAAATCAGTTTACTGCTACCAGTGAAGAGGAACTTAAGAGGTGACTTGATAGCTGGCAACCTTACCTTCCATGTTAGGAAGACGACCTAGTTAGTTGATTGGATATACCCCTCTTGGTGCTAGTATGAAAGAATGAATGAGTAAAATGCATGAGAGAATGAGTGTGAAAGTGTGTTAAAAACAAAAATTCTGTTTCATAAGATCTTATTTTGAGTTTTCTTACATTTAATTCTTACTCAAATTCTGAAACTCGTATTCAAGATAAAGTCAGAATGAAGCACAAAACAATCATCAAACAACAGTTTTTCTACTTATGATGGGATAAACTGATTTTCATGTTGTGAATTTATTTCATTTGTGAGGATATTCTAGAGGCCTTTACAGCTGTGGGGAAAGGTTGATAGAGAAACTTACTAGGGAATGGTTCAGAGACAGTATAATAGTTTCATAAATAAAATTTGCTGCCACTTTAACTAGAAAACTTCATTTTTGAGGAATTAGCATTTTTCTGCACATACAAATTATTTGACAAATTTACATTATTTAACAGGTGAAATTAAATTGTTTCACTAAAATGGATTTCAGAATATTATCTTCTTCAGCAGCAGGATTTTTTTTTTTACATGAATCAATAATTTTAATAGGTTATTTTGTTTGTTTCCACATAATTATTGTTTTTAAAATGTTTAACATACCGGATGTGTTATGCATAAATTTCATGTTAGAAATCATATCCTCTCTTAGTCTCACAATTGCATGCAGGAAATGTAAAAGCAAAATTTCTTGTTGCAAGCAATGCTTAGGCAATTTCATAGCACGTATTGCTGGCCCTTCATATTCACCGAGGTCACTAACTTTAGCTAACCAATCAGAAAGTCTGCCTTGGCAAATATATTTTTCCTCTTCAAAACTCTGACTTAGGGAAGCCAATAATAACTCTGTTCTGTGTGTAAAAACTCATTGCAAAATTAATTTGAAGTGCTGAAGTTTTCTCTTGGATTTGATCTTAGCGTTCTGCATACTGTGATGAATATTGATCTGAAATTTAGAGCCGTTGCCAGCAATCTTCTTCATGTCTGATAATATTTCTCTGGGACAACGAGGTGAGATGATTAAAATGAGTCCTAGTGGCTAAGAGGAGCATGAAGTGCAAGGCTATAAAGTCAGTACTGCCAATTCGTTTGCTGGCCATGCCCCTAAGTCAATTGGAATATGCGTGAAGTAAAGCCATTAAACATAATTTATATTCAGCAGAGAAAAGCTGTGGAAATATAATGTGTGGCTTCAGGCTTTGCCTTTATCCTCTCCTAAAATAGACTTTACTAACTAACACTGAAAATTACTTACTCTCTTCTTTTTTTTTTTTTTTTGTTCCAGTTTAAGTTGGATAAAAGCAACTCCTTTTTCACATTCCTCCTGACAGCATGCAATCTGCTGCCTGCCTGAAACTCATATGTGCATTTACTCTTTATTTGCTTTTTATTTCAAAAGCCCTATCACTTTGTTTTGGTCCTCCATGAGGACAGTAATGGTACTGTCTCTCTACATATCTCTCTCTGCAACATTCTAACAGGTAATAATCTCCTAGTTGTGCATCTGCTTCGTTTTACTTAGAATCAATAGCAAATTTAAGCCACTGTAACTTCAAGGTCTTAATTCCCTACTGGAGGAGATACATAATCTATTTAAAACAGAGATAAAAGTGCCATGAGATAGGACTGCAGAGTTCTTCATGAGATGTAGTAAATTTTTTTGGTAATTTTTTTCTTAGTAAAAACATAGAGATTTTAAGTAAGTGCAAAGAGAAACTACAAAGTATGAAAAAATTGGGTGGAGTTTTAAAATTCTGTAAAGCTAAAAGCAAATTTGATTTACTTTGTAACTTCACACAAATTCCTCAGGAAGATTAAAAAACCACTTCTCTTCCTAAAATGCAATAATTTTATATGCGTATAAACAAAGAATCCTGGGCATTTTTAGAATTAATGTTAAGAAGATCTTTTGAAAGCTGTCACTTAACTAAGACAACTGTGGTCTTGTCTTAATCTACATGACTAATGCTATATCAAAGTCAAAGTTGTTTAAATCTGACAGAAACATCGAATTATATTAACTTGCAAAATATACTTTTGCTGTGGAGGCGATTGTTCCATTTCCATAATTATGTTTTCTGAACGTAGATTAAAGAGATCAGGCTTGACTGGAGTGATGAACTATGGATGCATATGAATGTATTTTTATTTGTCAGTATAGTTGTGTGCCAGCTAAAATTGGAAAAGAAGGAGAGGACCAAAAGAACAACTCAGTTATGCAAGAAAGTAGTGAAGCTGAGACCAGATACTTGAATCTATCAATACACAAGTCAGTTTTCAGCAATTCATTACATTTTCCATAGATATGTTGAAGTCTGCTGTTGGCAAACTACTGCTAAGGTCTGGTTTTTCTGTATTTCTCTCTTGACCCCATTTTTCCTGTTACATTATAGTCAAGACAAAACTGTATCCCTTTGAATAATTCTAGATATTTTCTAAATATATGCTTGTCAACTCGATTAACAGTTGTGTGATCCACATTTAGTATGGACTGTGCTTCACAGATTGTGTCTCTGCCCTTTCCATCTTACAAAATGTAAATCTACCTACTTGATAGATTTAAATAGGTACAGCGGATGGGAAAAATGCCATTTTTTTTTTTGTTTTGAGATATTTGTAAAATTAGTTTTAAAAAGCATGTCAATTAATATAGTGGCTTTTGCATAAAATTAGCTTATGCAGAAGGAACAATTCATTTTATTTGAATTGTATTTCATCAAGTTATCCCTGCACTTTATATGTATGGGAGAACAGAATTACATCAAAGTTATGCACACATACACAGAATTATTTATCTATGCAATACCATAATGACAGACCAGTCCTACAAAACACAAACTGGCAAGACTGCTAACAGCTCGCACTCTCTCTGTGTTGGCTGCCTGTAAAAGTATTCCTACTCTCTTTTTTGCAAGGTCTGGAGTTTTTTGCATTTCCGACAATAATCAATCGGGAACATCTAAAGTTTTTTCAAAAGTGTGCATTAGGAAAAAAAATCTCAACTGTTACTCTCTCAACTGTAACTCAGTATCATTAGAATATTGCAGTTTAACTGTTTGCAAACCATTATTTCTTTATCCATAGACTAATAGAAAAGCAGGATTTCATAACATTATTACACTTCACATTTTTCTTTGATACTATCATAGTATCGTTAATCACAAAATTACTTAGGTTGGATGAAACTTCTGGAGGTCATCTTGTCCACATAGAGCCAGTTTACATCATGTAAATTAATGGTTTATCCAGTCAAGTTTTTAATGTATTCACAGATGGATATTCTACAAGCTCTCTGGGCAGCCAATTTAACCACCTTCATAATGAAAATAGATTTTCTTATTTCTGTTTAGACTTTACCATGTTGTAAACTGCATCCATTGCCTCTCATCCTAGGAGAGCGTGGCTGTGTTTTCTCTATATGCTTCCACTAGCTTGTTAAAGGCACCTATGAGATTTCCTCCTTAGCTTCTCTTCCTAAGACAAAGTTCATCTCTTAGCCTCTCCTCACGTGACATATGCTCCAGCCCTGTAATTACCTTGGTAAACCTTTGCTGGAACTTCTCCAGCATGTCATTGTCTTTCTTGTGGTAAAGGAGACAAAAACTGGGAAGAGTACTCCAGATGTAGTATCACAAATGCCAAAAAGAGGGGAAGAATCACTTCCCTGGACCTGCTTGCAACATTTCTAATGCAGCCCAAGATTCTGTTGCCCTTCTTTACTGAAAAAGTACACTGCTGGCTCATGTTCAGTTTGCTGCCCACCAGGACCTCCAGCTCCTTTTTACTAAACTGCTTTCTGTCCAGTTGATGTCCAGTCAGTACTGTTCTGTGGGGTTATTATGTTCATGGTGCAGGACTCAGTGTTTACATTTTTAAAACTTTACCAAGTTTCTGTCAGGTAATTTCTTCTGTTTAAGTCTCTTTGCAGAGCAGCCCAGACCTCCAGACCCCTTTTTCCAACTTGAAATACAAACCTGTAGAGGGAGTGTTCTACCCAGTCAGCAAATACTTTTTTTTCCATTGCTACATGAGTGAAATGTATTCTTAAGCTCATGACCATGTCTGGTCAAGTCAAACCTCCACTGCACTATAACTCCGATTCTTTAATGCAGCTTTCTTAAGACCACTGTCAATCACTGACATTTAACTGATTAGCCATTAAGAGCTGTACTCCATTTCCTCACGTGGGCAGCTAGTGCCATTTCAGTCCTTCTCGTGTATCTTGTCTGGGTCCTGGCTGCTGTTGCAAGAAGGTGTGAACCTCCTGTATGATCTGTATCATACATATCCTGGTGGAGATGTCTAAGATACACTATGAAATCTCAGCAGATGGCTGTATTTCAAAAGCCGAATCGGGCCCAAAATGTCAGCCACAGGATGAGTTTAGAGACCTTGCATGCACATGCGCTCCAGCTTGTAGAAACTTAAATTTACGTGTCTTAACTTCAAACTGAATCACACCTAGTCTTCAGCATTACTTTTAGGCCTATAATTGAGCTTTTAAAGCTTTTTTTTTTTTCAACTGCTTTTAATAGGTTGTGTGTGTTACCACAAAATAGCATTGAAACAACAATTAAATTAGTACATTTAAGAATTGATTACCCATAAATATAACCCGTTTTACCCTCATGAAGAAATGGAGTAAAAAGGAAGATGTAATTAATTAAGCTCTTAAGGTCACCCAATAATTTACTCCTCTTCTTCCAGTAAATGCATTAACAAAGTTCAAACTGATTTTAAAGGCAGACCTAAATTTTATGACTTTTTTATGTCATGTTCTTCTTGAATAGCAGAAAAGTCCTGTTCCTTTTGACTGAAGCTAGGCTGGCATTATTGCGATCGACAGCTACCTGTCCTAGGTAGATTGCTGAGGGTAAGAAAACACCCTCATTAACAGGTAGGCCTGTCAGTCTTACTGTCAGTGTATGCAGCCTTGCACCAACCCTTTGACAAAAGTTTGTACTTCCTTAAATCAGCCACATGCTTCTGGCACACGGAGCACAGCAACATCTCTGTGGAGCTAGTGGGAGTACAATGGGTTTTAAATTTCTCAGACCTGCAGACTATTGTTGGTATGGTCCTGAAGAATTACTCTTCCATGGAGGGCAGAAAGGAGAAAGATTTATCAACTGTCATTCTCCTCCCAAAATTCATATTGCCTTTCTACTTCAGACAGCAAAATTCAGTTTTGTCTAGTCTGCCGGGAGCATAGGGCCAATTCTTACTACAGTGGTTAGAAATGAAAGCTCCAAGTCTTTTAAAGAACATTGATTTAATCACAGTTCTAAAGTCAAACAGTCCCCATCCCTTAAGATGAGTCCAAGGGTAAGTAAAGTAGGAATCCAGGCATGACATGTATCCACAGTCTTGCTGCAAACAGCAGATAACACTTTTGCTGCTGTTGACACTTTCAAGTAATAGATTGGCTCCAACTAGTTCAGGCTTCCCATTCTCATCTCTCTTTCTGCCTTTGTGAATTATTTCCCTAGAAACCTTTCAGAGTGTTACTAGAAGCTGACTGCTACAGCTTTCATGCAGCCTTTTCTGATATATGATGGTGGAAGACTCCATAGCTTCTAAAAGATGTTCAGTTGGGACTAAGTGGGAAAAGAGTGAGAAGAAAAGCAGGCTGAATCCACTGCTCATTCTGTCATTTCCCTATGAGCTAAATTTGGAAAGTAATTTTGACTCTGTAGTCCCATTTTTAAATTGAAACCATTGGATAAGATGAGAACCTTTTTAAAATATCTGGATACCTGTTTTTATGAAAGCACTCATTAGATTACCTTATATGATATATTTTACACAATGTAAAGTTTATGGAGGGTGGCCATTAAGGGACTTATGGAGGTGTGAGGATTTTTTTAAGCATACTGACAATGAGAACATGACTCAGGTGTGTGAGAGAAATAAAAAAGAATTAAATATAGGATGGGTCCAACCTTTATTTCTCTTTGGAGAAAACAATGTCTTCTTTGGCGTCTTTGAAGGTATTTCAGTATTTCTTTACATTTAAAAAATAGGTACTTTCCTTTTGTTCAGTTTCTTTGCCAGCAAGCAAAAGAAAATGTTGTCTCTTTGTCATGGTGATGCTTGCAGAACCCTGTATGTTATTTTTTTCCCACTGGAGAAGAAAGTGAAAACCATTTTGTTAGCATATACCTTTGTGACAGACACCTGAGACAACATTTTAAGACAAAATGTAGGGAAGGTTTGTAAAATCTTTCAGTGATTCATCGTCTTCATCCCTGAAGTATTTATTTTCATTAGGACTTGGACATTATAGCAAAAATCGCTGCTAACACGCAGGCCCAGAAACTATTCCATTGCTCAACAAGGACCTCATGCTGTGGTCCTTGTTAATCTATTTAGGCTTTTCTCATGCAGCTAATTAACATCTGCAAGGACAGTTGAAGTTTCCAATAGCAAAACACTCTTGCATTAGGAAGAGCTCAAGATGGGACTTACATGTCGTGAACAAGCCATCAGCTTTTTCTGACAAAACTGCTGATATTACTAAACTGGTTTTATTGTACTTTCCTGTAGGAAAAGAGAAACTCCCATTCTGTGACTGGAAAGTAGGTACCAAAATTGTTTCCAAAATTTTGTCCAAAGTTATTACCACTCTGACAACTCTGAGCCAGCTATTAGAGAGATACCTATTTGCTGCTGCTGCAGTATACAAAAATCCTAATCATTAATGTGCCGAAAGTTTATCTTTAATCTCTATTAATTGAAGTTTAGTGGTTTTAGAGACCAAATTTTCCTAACAAGCACAAACATATCTTTTTAAAATGCTGAAAAACTTATATCTGCTTGTGGCAAGATCTACAGAATTTAAGTTATAAATATTATATAAGGATTACATTCAAGTTGTCCTGTATTTGTAATTGTGGTGTAGCTGGGTAGCCTGTCTGTGTCAATGTGCAGTTCCAGTGCACTCAATCACCAGTTCCCTGGCTGATCAAAGAAACCCCCTGACCAGCTTCTGCTGAGGTGAACCCATGGACTGATTTGAGATGAGGGTATTGACTCCCCAGACTCACCACAAAACATTTCACTAATTGCTGCGAGAGCTCCCAGGTAGGAAATTCAGAGTCCAGGTGATTACCTCTCCTGTGCGCTTGGCAATTCACAGTGAATATCCATGCACTTCAATGTGTTGATTAACAACTGGAATGGAGAATCTGGCTGCTCAAGGTTTGCTGATCCAGCTGGAGATCTCACTGCAAAGGTCCTTATAGTGGAACTTACAGTGAGTCCGGTCACCATCCTGCCAGGGACTGATCATATATCAAGATCTGATTCCCCATGTGACCATTGTCCTGTTTAAAAGATGCTAATAAATAAGGGGGTTTAAATATTTTCTCAGTGGCAGTATGTAAAACAAGGTCCTGTAAGGTGACAGCAAGGGCAGGCTGCTCCCTGAGAGAAAGCGAGAAAGGAGCTGAGGGTGGCAGCAAGATGGGCAGAAGCAGAAGCCTCACCAGCAAAAGCTCCATGCCACAGTACCTGGCTGAGGCAAGCAGGGCATGCTGGTGCTGGTAGCCAGGCTGAGACAAGTGCCCAGATTGCCAGGCAAGTACTTAGCAACTGTTTGGTCACCAATACAGATGTAACGCCCCTGAAATTTCCTCAGTTTGAAGGAAAACAGTAGCCTGTAGTTCTTAGGGAGATTGAAAAGGAAATTCCTTGTGCCTTCAGCCACTCTGATAATTAAATGGTTAATCTCAAAAGATATTTTTTAAAACTAATTTCAGAAACCTCCGTAAAGCTAAAAGTGACAAGATAATCCGTTTTGCAAAAAAAACCCCCCACACCTAGCGTCTCTTCATGCAACGTGGTCATTCCTGTTCAGTTCTTATTATGTTGCAAAGGGTAATTTTTTGGAGATGTTATATATATTATATGTATGTATTATATTGAAATCATATATATATAAATATATATAAAATACAATACTTTCCTGTTGCAAGGTAAGTGGTAGAAAAGGTAAAACTTACTCTAACAATGCTTTTACAACATAGTAGAAAAAAAGATAGAGTAGTAATGAGAGATAAACAATTGTTGATATTGTACAGTAATGCTTCTCTAAGAACCATTTTCATATTTTACCACTCTGCCATTGGCTCTTCAAAACTCGGAAAAGCAACTGATTGTACATTGAAGTAGCTATTTTGTAATTGCCTCCAAGGCTTCTTCTCTTCCAAATAGCAAATGCCAAAAATTACTTGGAAATCATTCATTCTTTCCTCTTTCTAGATCAGTGGACACCATTCTTTATACATATTTTGCTGTTAATAGCAAGTTTGTGTATTTTGTACAATGGTTTATAACTCATTTATTTGCATTCCTTTTTAACACTGTTACTGGAAAAATAATTTTATTGATAAAGGAGATTAAATTAAACCAATACAGAAATGAAATCAGATAAATATTTCTGATAGCAAAGGTCTCTTTGGATGCCATGTTTTTCCACTATTTTTACCTTAGCCATTATAGCCTTACCTATAGCTGCTCAGAATTCATTACTAAGCACTGCACCTTCCTCAGGGGCACTCGCTACACACATCCCTTACTGCAGAAGAACCTCAACAGTTTCTTCTACAGAAAGCAAGTTGGAGTCCTTGGAAAACTTCATAGTGGGCAAGTTATAACCCTTGATTGCCCAGTTTAGTGCCATAGAATTAAAAAAAAAAAAAAACCAACAACAACAAAAACCAAAAAACCCCACCAAACTATTGATAGTACATTTATTAATAAGTTAAATGTTGCCGTTTTGTTCATAGCACTTGACATATTTTTAAAAAAAAATATTATCCAGAGCAAATTTTACAACATTTCTTCTTTTGAGGCCCTAGATTTCTCTCAACATTTTAGCAAGGAAAGTCACAGTGCAGCTTAATGTGAAGGTGACCTTAGACACTTATTACTGTTAGCAGCCTGAGAATACCTTTTAGATGTTCAGGGTTTTCTGCAGTCTGTCTTAAAGTACTGCTTATTCCACTGGGACAATTTACTTCAAGTTTAAATTACTGTTCAATTCATGTTTCTCATGTCATATTTGCTACTAGTAACTTTATCTGACATCTTATTTTAACATAAATCTGAAAGAAAGCAATTTAAAAAATTAAGAAACACATTGCCCTTTGTGCCCTTCCCTGCGTATTTCCTTTGTAATTTCCACTGTAATTTTTCAGAAACTGCGATACTCTTGTGCGTTAAACAGGCTTATTTGAGAGCTCACATTGCAGGTGGTGAAACATTGCAGGAATTTAGTATTTTAGTGTTCTTTGAGGATAACCAAAGGTAATGCCACTGTGGCAGCATAAATGAACTCTGCAATCTCTGCAATACCAGATGTAAGGTGAATTGCATACGTTGATTATAGGAAATCAAATGGAAATATTGCAGAAGAGTTTGTTCTCAGTACCTCATTATACTTTAGGTTCTTTCCAGATTGATTAGAATTTACTAAGGAACTGCTTATCATTTTCAGAATATTTGAAGTAGAGATAGGTTACTTTGAACCCTGATTTATTTGTCTGAAGTCCATTAGCAAGCATCAGATCCAATTGTCAAGTTGGCACACATTTTTCTGTTCATCTCTTGCTAGGAAAACTAGAAAAAAACAAAAGCAAAACAAAACAAAAACCAAACCATCACAAAACCCCCCATCACCAACCAAAACCAAACTCCAACAAGTATTTTGTTTTAATTCACTTGATTTTTGTAACATACCTTCAAATTTGATATTTGAGTCAGAAAATGAAATTTTGTCATGGTTTTAACCAGCTTTTCCAGATATGAATATTGGTAGGTGCTTTTATTATGCATTGGCATAAAAAGTAAGTTGGCTGGAAAAAAATATTGAAGGCAACAACAAGTAGCTTTTGAAAGAAGTTATACAATACATTGAAATTTAGTAATTTTAAAACTAGAAATAATTTCTTTGTTTCACTTCTGTTTTAATACAAGTGGCCACAAAAGCAGATTTTGGATTTCCTCTTTGACAGCATATGCAAAACCATGTTTTGGGAATGCACTGACGATTCCTTAGCCATTTTAGTCTGTTGTCAGTTACCATGTTCTTGATTTGGACCTCTTCTTTCCAATTTAGTCAGGTTCTGAAAATTTTGAACCCTGTATAAATTGACGAATAAAGGTCTCCACATTTTTAACTAATATTAGTCCCTTAGGATTCTTAACATTTTCTCAGTTTATTTTTCTGTAAGTATTTGCATTTCACTTACCCTCTCACTTCCCAAGTTGTTAGCCACATTTAGGAGAAGTAGTGATAGTGGGAAAAAAAGATGCTACATAAAATCTTAAGTCTTTTAAATAATCCTACTGCTGTACTCCATTCACTAGGAAGTAATGTCTTGATGCTTTAACATGAAAACTGCACAGTTCACATGACACAGAAGGCTGCAAGTTGAACAAAGGTTTTACAAGGAACACAGTTCTCCAGAAGCTCAAGAGAGGCTAGGATAGCAGAAAAAGTTGTCTCGTGTAGAAAATATGATGCTGCATTACTTGAGATTGAAGACATTGAACAACAGCACTGTCTTCCATGGATATTAAGAAAACTTAAAAAATAAGAATTTTTTTAAAACCTGAAATATTAAGTATTTCTAAAGGCTGAAGTGTGCTACTTAATCCATAAAAGATGAAATATTTTTTGAAAGACCGGTCATTTTCAAGTGACTACAGAATGGAAAACAAACATTAGGGTTTAGATGTATTAACATGAGCGTTTGAATTCTTGCAGCTCTTAAGCAAAGCAGAACCATAGCATGTAGTTTCACTTTTGCTAACAATTCCCACTCTGTACACAAGTCTATATATAAAGTAATAAAGCAACATTCTGCTGAAATATGCTTTCAAAAAAAAAGCCAAAGTGTTTCTGCGTATTCCTTTTAAAATTAATGACCTAAAGAAATACTTATGTCTGATCTTGCCAGCTACGTATATAACACACTATCACTTCATAATTGTTCTACTTTGAATGCTTCTTAATTTATTTGGATGGAGTAAAGTAAACAAGGAAATAATTAAAATAATCTGCAAACAATATGAATATTACAATAAACTGTAGAATTGCTAGTAACCTTCATGGTCTATAAATCTGTGAAGCAGAACTGCAATGACATTTTAGAATTATAAATGTGTTACATATTTCTTTTACAGAATATCTTACGGTGCATGAATTGCACAAAAATAAGCGGAGATAACACTAACTACTGCTGGCTAATCATAGCAAATCCATGAGCCATAAATATTGACCATGTGAACTAATTAGCAAATATATTAACCAAAAGGGAAACTGGTTACATACATGCAATGTACAATAAGAACATTGGTTTTGAACACTAGAAAAGCAAAGTAGGCTTTGTTTTATATACCAAAGAAACAGAGAATACAATTGGATTTTTATATGGATTCGGAAGAATGACTTGACATCATGTTTTGAAATCTAGTAACAGACCAGACTAGCATTAAGGAACGTAAAGGAATGCAAGAAAAATAAAACAAATGAACTGTGAGCAATGTATGTTGTCGATACTGGAAATTAATTTAGATGTCATGCCATTTAAAAAAAAAATGCAAGCTCTTTGGGGACAAGTAAGGTATTAAAGTAGGGATTTTTTATTATTATTATTTTATTTTTAATAATATTGTCAGGTAGTTCTGACAGTGATGATGACACCATAAACCTGCTTAAGAGCAGGTTAAAGTTTTATGTATTCTGCAGAAGAATCAAGGAACCAAATTACATCCTCGACATTTTATTGAGAGTAATAAATAAGTAGTAACATTTCCTTTTCACATAAACTAGGAATGTTCATCTCAAAATCCAAGCTAGCAAGCAAGAACTTGCTAAAAGAGTGAGTGTGGGAAAGGGATAAAGAGGTGTTTGAAGGCAATCACACAAAATTAAAGCAGAATATTGTATCTGAAGAGTAGACTAATAATCATCTTTTGTGGTTTAGTGGAAGAAATCTAAACTACAACTATTAAGAAATACGTTCTCATTAAAAGTTCTCTTGCCTGGGAAAAATTTTGCACCTGTACATGCCTTCAAAGCAGTCACATAGACAAGACGGGTGCTTGATGTATTTTACACATAAATGGATTATACAATTCAAAATTCATGTAGGTGGGAGAGAGGGATTAAGAGGGAATGAGAAGTATAAATTTAGTTCTGTTAACAGCAAGCACTTCCCTGTTTCAATGTTTAAGGTGAATGTGACTAGCATATTAAAATTCCTTTAATTTCAAATGCAAGGAACTTTTTTTTAAAAAAAATAATTTGTCATGTTAGAAATGCTTAGACTGGCTCTCAAAATCTCAGAAACCTGTGATCATGATAAATTTTTCTTTTCCCATTAAAACCTAAGAACAAAGTCACAGCTTTCCTTTGCTTATCTGATTAATTCTGTATTAAAGACTATGTTAAGCTAATCTTTCTCTTTTGCACCCCTAATTGCTGTAGATCTCACACTAGAATGTTCTTCCTTGTCACATTATGCATTTTTGGGGATGTGATCCACCAGTTTCAGGGTTTGACAGTCCATAGCATTTTCATTAAATATAAGTTAACATAAAACACGTTTTTGCTTTTTGCATTTAAGCATGATTATTCAATGCAAAACTATATTAAGTCCCTATTAACAAGCTGAAGTCTACAAAGAATTATATTTAAATTGCAATCTCCTTAATAAGGAACTGGATTTTTTTTTAATCTTTTAAGCTCTTTGTTAGAGCCAGTATCAGTGTTTATTTCTGAAAGGAACCTTCTGAGAAGTGATTTGTGTTTAATAACCTGCTTATATAAAATGCAGTTACTGCCAGGTTCTGAGACTTGTACTCAGCTTTTCTTAAATTGGTTTCCTCACTGTCTGTCACTTAGTCTCAGCCAGCCTCCTCTCACTCCCAAAGATTTCTGAATCATTTACTTAATTCTACCAAGTTTGATACAGATGGATGCCTGAAACATTTAAGTTTATACTAGCTTCGTGTAAAGCTGAAGCTGAGGTGGAGGAGAGATACATACTAGCTCGCTAACTGTAGAAAAGGCTGGCAATTTATTTTCTAGTCCTATAAAGAAGCCTATGTATTACTTTACATTAATAGACTTGATATTGAGGCCTGTCTGATTAAAAATATACATGTCTGAATGAAAGAGACTGATCTAAAAAAAAAAAAAGGTAATTTTTTAAGTCTTCAAAACCCAAACCCGTAATGTGTACATTGACTTCATTTGCTGGTTTGTTACAGGACACCTTCCCAGCAGAAAATATTTACAGTACTGCACTTGTGTTCATATATAGCTGCAGATTAGTAAAAGACTTAAAACCCAACATCTTTTCTTCACTCAGATACAAAATACAGTGTGTCCTTTAACATAGCGGTGATGCCAAAACGGCACACAGTAACTGCTCAGAGACAAATTTTGTCTTTAAGCAGCAAAGGTACTTATTTTGTACAATGTTGGGGAGCTAGCCGATTCACAAACTAGCTCCAAAGTTTTCAGTGGAAAGTTAGGTATTTTATACAGTTTTCGTGACAGGTTACACAACATCTTTACATACATACACATTTGATTTTGACACCTAATCATTCCATTCACAATAGGTGGGATCTAGGTGGAATAGACCTTTCAATTTTCTTTGTTCAACGATTTCCTGACTTGACGGTCTCCTTATCGCCTTCAGGTGCCCACCTTATCTTTTCTAATTGTTCAGAATACATTCAGTGGAACCTTTTCTAATTATTCAGAGTACATTACTTTCTCAACACAAACAAAGCATCATCCAGAGCATTGTACCAAACTCATCCTGACTAATCTTTTTATTTTAAAACCTTGTTCTGTTTCAGTGGACCACATTCTTATTTTCTTTGGTATCTAGGTTTCAGATACCTGCATGCAAAAATGCCTAGTCATTTATGTGTTAATGTAACTCTGATCAGTGTTAATTTATTTTGCAGTTCTAGTCATGTGGACAAACTATTCCACTGTAATTCTGATGCTGAGAAAAGATACTGTTAGCTGTTCCTGGAGGGACTCTATCTGGAAGGAGAGAGATGAATAGGATGCCCTTTCATACATGCTGTAGAAGGATAAACTGAGCAAGAGCTGAAGCATGTTATCTCCAGTGGTAGCTGTGAACAGCTGGCCAGGGCCTTTGGGCCACCTGTATCTGACCCATTTATCTTTGGTGTGATTAGTTAAATTAATGGTGCTATAACAGCTTTCAAAATGCTTGCAAGCCTAGTCACCAAGAACTTAACCTAGATGTGCAGGGAAGCAAACACTGAATGCCTGTTCTTTCTTCCTCTTTGCTTTTCTAACGAAGACAGGCAGAAACTATTCAATAGTTCTGTCAAATATAAAATATGTAAAGGTTTGCACAGTAACAACATTTTCCTCCTTCCATGTTCTCTGTGTGACTCTTTTCAATAAATATAAGCACTTCTTCAGAGGCAAAAATAATTTTTACATATGTTATACACTTCTACATTTTTTCCCTCCAGCTGGTAGTTCTGATTTTGATGGATTTCTGTTAAAATGTGGACTGGAATTTCAATCGGTCTTGCAAACTAAGCTCTATTAATTTAAATTAGTACTTAAGGAGGGTGATGGTAATTTTTATTTAACATGCAGGAACTATACAAGTTATTGTTTTAAACAATCAAACTGAAATTAAAGAAAATACATTTTTTTGCTTCTCTTCCCTCCAAATAATTCAAATGTCACAGTCAGCATATCAGCCTCACAGAGATGCCTCTCACTTGCACAGATTTTCCTGTAATTCAGACAAGGTACCATTGCTTTTTGACACGTTGAGGAAAAACTTCCAGTGTTTGAGACATTTGCAGTAAGATACTCATCGCATTGTAGGTTTTTTATTAGCTCAATATGCATTGGCCAATGAGGTACAATAGCAATGAAAAACCACTGCACTCAGAGGCATGAAATCCAAAGCCAGTTACAGAATATCACTTTGATACTGTTTTCTGATAAGGAGTAGAAAGGAGGAACCTGGGAGCTACCAACCAGTCAGTCTCCACTCTGTGCCCAGTAGGAACACATAAATCCTCCTGGAAGCTATGCCAAGGCATATGGATTACAGGGAGGTGATTAGGAACAGCCAGTGTGGCTTCACAAAGGAGAAATCATGCCTGCCTAACCTGATGGCCTTCTATGATGGAGTGACTGTGTTGATGGATAAGAGAAGAGCAACTGATGTCATCTATATCGACTTCTGTAAGGCCTTTGACAGGGTCTGCCACAACATCCAGCATCTGGATACTGCCTCCAGCTCTGGGATCCCCAGCACAAGAAAGGCATGGAATTGTTAAAGTGAATCCAGAGCAGAGCCATGAAAATGATCAGAGGGGTGGAACCCCTCCTGTATGAGGAGAGTTGGGGTGGTTTAGCCTAGAGAAGAGAAGCCTTAGGGCACACCTTATATTGGCCTTCCAGTACTTAAAGGGAGCTTATAAGATGGGGAATGACATTTTACCAGGGCTTGTAGTGATAGGGCAAGGAGTAATGATTTTAAACTAATAGAAGGTAGATTTAGATGAGATATAAGGAAGAAGTTTTTTTATGATAAGGGTGGTGAGACACTGAAATGGATTGCCCAGAGATGTTGGGGATGCCACCTCCTTAAAAATGTTTGAGGCCAAGTTGGATGGGGCTTTGAGCAACCTGGTCTGGTGGGAAGTATCCCTGCCTATTGCAGGGGGTTGGAACTAGATGAATGTTAAGGTCCCTTCCAACCCAAACCATCCTATGATTCTATGATTTTAGATCACTTCAGTGTGTGGAAGCTATGGCTAAAGAACAATAAAAGGAAAGTTTACTACAGTCCTTGATACAGGACGAATAGTACCTGATCCAGTTTGAAGAGGTATTCAAGCTGTCGGTTTGTTGGAAATACGGCAGCAGTGCTGTATCACTTGGTATACTTTGAACTTACCTCCAATTACGTTATTATAAACCCCTTTTCCTAGGGTCTCCACTAACTGGGTAACACTGGGCAGTACTCTACTAGAGTAAGTGAGGTACATCTTTTATTAATAAGCTTTGTCAGCTAAAAGTGATCATATATATGAAGTGCATGTTCTATAAAAACAAGCAAAAAAGGAACTTGCTGCAGAGTCAATAATGTCACAGCAAACAGGAGCTATTGCCTCAACAGGTTTATTACACTGCCAAAAACTGATAACTTAACGACAGTGCAAAAATATGAAACAGATGCTACTGAATAAGAAGCTGTAAAATTTAATTACTCAAATGCAGACACAGAAGAAAAGTGTAGTATGTTACAAGATGTAGATTAGTTTTAAATATTTTGACATTTTCAGTAGAATCAACAAATATTTAGAATGCATTTTGTCATACTTTTTGTCATGCTATAGAGCATGGGAATAAGTTTTTAGATAATAATAAAGCTGTGCCCTATTTTATTGTTCATTGTGTTCAAGACTGTTATTCTGTTTTTGTGATAGCCATTTTAAGTTTTTCCCAGAAATCAGGAAAAAAAAAAAGATCTCTAAATCATTCTCCTGAATCAGTTATCTGTGTCTAAGGAAATCATGCCTGTAGAGTTGTCTTCATTAACAGTCGTGGAAAAAGTCATAATTTAAAAAATGTGACATAAATTTGTATTTACTATAAAAAATGTAACATAAATGTGTATTTACTGTAAAAAATGACTGGACAGGGAATTACATGTCTGTGAGCTCCATTGTGGTTAGACATTACTTGACATTTTACATACCTAATTTCTGAGGTATACTTTTTTTTTTTTTAGGGCTAAAGAGGTTGGGGGAGTCTAAAAATGTGTAAAATGATAAAGAAGATCTCTGAAGATATGAAACAGGTAAGTTTAAGTTTGCATCAAATTCATATGTGTACAGTCTTGATATTATTTTCACACATATTTTAAGAAGCAAAAAATGGTTTAAATTAAATTTATAATTATGAACAACACAAATATTTTGTTCAGATTTCAAGCTAATACATCATACTGTGATCTGATGTGACATTGGAATACTGTCAAAGTAGTATTTTTCAAATACAAAGTAATGTTTTTAAATTTAAATGTGCAGTCTTTTGCTATAGAAAACACAGAATAATGAGGCTGATGTGACATAGTCATAAGATTTCTCTGTTTATATGAAATTGAAATTTAGCTTAACTTTTCCAAATCATAAAGGAGCTTTAATGTTATGTATATTTCATTACAACTAAAATACCCCAGTTAATTTATTAGAGGAGTATAAGCATTTGCAATACAGTAGAAACTACATACACACACACATGCAAACACAAAAGAACTAATTTCAAACTTTCCTGTAAAAATGGCCATGGTTTTCTTCTCTGGATTTAAAAGCAAACTGTGGCAGATTCCAGTATTATGGTGTAGTATATGTTAGTGATGCCTGATTTCTTAGACACCATCACAGAATTTGTTATGTCGTCTTTAACTATATGAATAGAAATGAAAGTCATGACTGCTTGCAAACTATACCATGCTCAAGTCTACTTTCTCTCGTCTGAGAACAGCTGCAATGAAATGAATGCATTTAGAGTGATAAGGCAAGAGGCACATAATAACAAAATTTATACATCATCTCATCAAAGAAACATAGAAACCCAGGATATCAGGTAAAATTTAATGCTTCAAACTTTGGTTTTGAATACCCCTATATATAATTTGGGACAGGAAATGAAGACATTTAAGACATGATTTGTAAGAAATGGTCTTTGGCCCCAACAGTAAGGAAAACTTTCATTCTTTCAGAACACGTTTCGGATCGTAAATAAAAATCACACATACGAGAAAACACTGAGCCACCAAGTAACTTTTCACTGGAAAAAAAACCAACCCCAAAACTATAAGAAAATCTATTACTCAGGTAGCAAAAAGGCCATCTCTTTATACCAGTTGTTTTACTGATGAATCTTCATTTTTTTCAAAACTAGTTATTTCTTAATATTTTATTATTGTATGAGTATTATAGGGAAACTAATCATGTTTGTTTTTCCTTTTCTGATACATAGAGCTGTTTCCTAGATACATGGTCAGAGAATTGGAGAAAAATCTCACTCTTTTCTTCACATAATGAGCTGAATTGACATGAAAGACAAATAACAACGAAGTTGAGGTAGCACTGCAGAGTGTGGCCTTGCTGTAATGGAGTGGAAGAGAACTTCCTCAGAAGAATCTGTCAGCCACTGCAATGATGCTTAAAATTATACCACAGAGGAAAAGAAACAAGGAAGACATGTCCTTTGTTTTTACTGAAAGTTTACTGCCAGAAAAGGAGTGTGGGGAGAAAAAACTGAACAATTTTAAGAAGAGAAGTTGTAATTTGAGATTAACATTGCCCATACTACTAAAATAAACTGCTGCAGACACCTATAGCTTTTACAAGCCTGTTTACCAGTGCAGTTGGGTGTCACTCTACACTGCTTATGAGCTCCTCTGGAAAGAGGGAGGGCATCAAATCACAGAATGCTTTGCATGACTTGAAAGTGCAACAAAACCTAGAAATATTTAGTTTTGTGAATATACTGAATCTATATAAAGCTAAGGACTGTGTCAGTGTTTATGCATAATATATGTTTGAATTCAGATGGTAGATGACAGCTGGCAAACCTCAACATGCAACTGAAATATGGATGATAATAAACTATGTATGTTTTACTGATTGTAGGTACATTGCAAAATGTTATAAAGTTAAATTTAGAAAGGAAAATAAGTTCATCAGTTGTTTTAAAAAAGCCTGGATATCAAGTTCCTAGGATGTCAGAAAATGTTGCATCCTACTCTGTAATTCACTTCACAGGAAGAGTGATCTATGCCCTTGAAGTTATCCTCTAGAAAAGATCTAATCACTTTAGTTATAATTCACACTTAAGAAAGATGGCACATAGTCACTGGGCCAGACAGCTGCACACCAGTTTTCATAATAATCCCTTCTTTGCTCAAATTGCTTACTAGGGCTAATGTACCTCTTTATTTTGAGCAATTTTGCTTTTATCTTTATCTTCTCTTCATGCATATGCTTTTTAGCATCTGGTCATTCACTAAAGTTCAATAAACAAATCCTAAAAATATTTAGATGTGAAGCATAACAAAGAGTGCGTACAATACATTCCATCATTTTTCATGCTCCTTGCTACTGCACCTGAAAGACATGACCTGATTTTCACATAAATGTGAGGGCACAGCAAGTTTCACTTTTAGCAGTGATGATCGGGTAGATACTACTAGACCTAGGAGAAAGAAAACCTGACAACTGGATTAAGAACTAATCTATTCCTGGTCATTCAATGAGTCATTTTACCTGTATTGGGACAGCATATAGTCAGAGCAGGAACACTTCATACTTATTCTACACTGATGCAAATGATAAAAATAGTTGAGAGCAGGGAGAAAAAGTGATATTTTTACCTGCAGTTCCCAAACATTTGTCTGAATCCCTATTTCATTTGCCCTTTCAAAGTGCAAAAGGCAGCTTTGGAATTACTGTCTTGTTCATTAAAAAGGAATAGTGCCTGAAGAAATTAGTTAGTTATTGGATCTCTCATAGCAAAAGTAGTAAAGAAGAGATTAATCTCAAGATAGAAAAAGGTTAGACAGGCATCTTTTTATTGCTTTTCTTGGCAGAGGACAGAATGGACACATATTACAAGGTTTAATAATATCCAGCCTCTCCCTGACTGCAGGAGGAAAAAAGCCCCGGCTAAGCAAACAAAAACTAGAAACCTTCTTTATGCTCTTCATTTAGCTGAACTCATATTCATTATTTTCCTTCTCATGTCCAGCACAAATAATTGTTGGCAGTTGAACAGTCACTTCTTGACTAGTACTGCTATATATGGGACTTAACTAGGCTCTGGAAGCCAAACTGTGGTCTCTTCCCACCATCAAGCTCATGGCCAGTCTCAGAGATGCCAAGGTATTTACAGAGCTATATGCTATGGCCCAGTGTCCTAGGTCATTGTAGAAGATACTTCTCATTAGGTAATATCTTGGTATCTTTGTAGGAATCTCTGAGAAATGCATGCTTGTGTTGATAGAGCACTATTTTTTCTCTACAAGTCCTGCAAGCTTATTTGAAAATCAGTGGCCAAATCATTTCAGTTCCTCAGTATGACAAACATAGAAAAGAAGCAAAATTCTTTTGTCAATAAACGAACTATTTCTCCATGACAAAAAAAGTGGAAAAAGGGTTGAAAAATAGAATTAAAATAGCACTAAAGCTGATTTGCATGAATCCATCGATTTATGATAATATTCTAGACATTCTCTTACACATGTGGTTTAAAGTACCATGCACTTGTTGGTGAGCCTTAGTAACATCGAATATTTTCCTGGATTCAGAACAAAAGTAAAAGCAAGCTTATGTGTTTGACATTTGTCTCTGATTGCAGTGTATTTGAAACATGATCTATTTTTATGCTCAGGCTAAACAGCATTGGTTTGTGATAATTTGGATAAGATCGCAGCCTTGCTGTAAGCACATCATACATGGAAGAGGAAAATGCCGATGAAAATAAAACTATATTTGTATGCATATTCAACCATTTTATATATATGCTGAATTTTATAATTCTGTGCCATTCAAGTCGTGCAGTTCTACTCTTACTTTACTATGCCTTTTCTCACTTGAGCAATGTATGATTTTTAGCTGGAAAGGAATGGATGCCAGTTAATGTCCCTAGCATGGGAACCACTGATGACAACACAACTGATTTAAAATAGGTTTAATCTTTCTGGCCTTCCCAAGTCCTTTTAAAAATTTTTATGCTTTCATTTTTCAGGTGTGGGTTTTGTGGAAGACATGCAAAAAAAGAAAAGTGACTGCTATTACTGAGGAATTATACTAAGTATGTTCAGAGTATAAAGTCAGTCATTGGGCAGGCTCTCCTCATTGTTCTAGTCATGTTTTGCTACACACACAAAACAATAAATCATGTTTGGGTGCTTAATTTTTTTTATTTGTTTTCAAAATTGGCAGCTTTTCTTAACAATTTGATTTAACTTTAGTGACATAGAAAATAATGCAACATAGAGCCAGAGTATGTGATAAAGCTTACCATGTGGGAAACAGATCTTACACAGTACATGTCTCATCCTGTCAGCCAAAGAGGCAATCTGCTTATTAATGGGATTCATTTATACATGAAAGTTTTACCACAGGCTTTTTGTTATCGAGAATTGCTACTTAAAAGAAATATGGCTTAAATAACAAAATATACAAGTTAGAATTTGTGCAGATGTGAAAGACGTACTGTTACTCTGTAAAGATATTTGACATTTGTATCTTGGTTTTATTC
The DNA here is from genome assembly GCF_015220075.1 of Falco rusticolus. Taxonomy (NCBI): domain Eukaryota; kingdom Metazoa; phylum Chordata; class Aves; order Falconiformes; family Falconidae; genus Falco; species Falco rusticolus. The sequence goes on along the minus strand of NC_051189.1, from coordinate 6,842,606 downwards.
TGAGCAGCTAAAGGCAGGATTAGCCTTTGATCCCTTATGAATGTAATAACTTGGAATGCAATCATTTTTTACATCTTGTTTCTGTGTATCCTTCAAATGCTCTGTGGGCTATCTAGGTCAGAACGAATATAATACCAAGTACAAGTCAAGTTGCATCATTCTGTGATTATTCTGTGGTATTACTGCCAAAGAACTTGTCAAAATCTTTTCATTTGATAATATAAAGACATGCTGTGCACAGCTGGGATTCAGATGTTAAATACAGGAATTGGTTAAATACACCCGGTCTTAAAATAGCAAATAGCATTATCGTATATTGTTTCCACTGTGACACATCGCCAGTTGTGAAGCTTTGCCAGTGCTTAGTGTTCATGACTTATTTTCATACTACTGTAGCAACAGCTGATTATATATGCAGTTGTATAACATCAAGTGCAGTTTGCTTAAGCACACAGTCCTATCACTCCTCTTTATGTTAGACCTGTTCTAAGCAGGTGGGATTTTCCCCTCACAGATGATACGTTTTTTTCTCATCTAACAATGTGGCCTGAATTATTCTGATACTAAAACTATTCAAGAAACACCAGATCTTTTTGATATGTTTATTCCCCTACCCTGAAGTTCTGTGCAGGGCTGATATATTCTGATCACTTTGGAATATCCTGTACAGTCAATTTCTCTGCTGCTATATCAGATAAAATTGTTACATCCTCACCTTTCCTGTCATGTTTCTTTCATGCATATGCTTGTATAAATGGAATGCTAAATAAATATAGATAATTGCTTTCTCATCTACTGCAGAAAGGGGTCAAGGAGTATGCTTAAAAGACACAATTTCCTTCTATTTACAGAGATTAATCACGACTGGCATTGCTAACACTATTTTCAAAAAAAAAACCAATAAAAAATTTAGAAAACAGCGGGTTCACAATTTTGTCATGTACTACATGAAATGAAAAATGTCACAGACCTCAGATATAACTAAAGTGGCTGAAAATCTAGCAAGAATATTTTGACAAGTTCTTGTGTATCTGCAGGGTACCTAGGTAAGCGTTGCCTTTTAACTGGGAATAATAAAGACATCTCAGCAAGCTTATGATCACAATATTGAAATCTGCAGTTAAAGCCAGATACATACTGTACCATTTCTTGCTCTTTGTGGTTGCATTTACTTCTCAAAAACATAAACTTATTTCCAGCCATGTCCTATGTTTACCTTGGTTATTTTTAAGAGACTGTGTCCCTCGGGTTCTCTAGCTTATACATAAACCCTAACATACTCTTGTAAGATAATGCATTTAAGAAGGAAAGGTTGGAGTTTTTGTCTTTGACGAGATTTTTTTTCCACATAATTTATCTATTTCTTTATCTGCTACCTCAGCACCAATGGAATTCCTGGGCAGTAGGAAGTAGAATCTTCATGTGACTGAAATACAACAGATTTCTCACCTTCTCCAGCTGTCTCAAGACTAGCATAGGAAAATAAAAAGGTACAAGTTGAAGATGTTGTATCATTGAGATAGAGTAATTTTTTTCATTTTCAGTCACGTTAATGTCAAGCAGTGGACAAGCACTTTTAAAAATCAAAATAAAAATCAGCACTTTCAAGTCACATTAACGCTAAACTTAGAATTAATAGCTACAACACTGGAAAGAGGGTTTAGCGTGCAATAACTTACAGTTATTCTCTGTATGTCCTGCAGCAGCAGCTAAAAACAGCCAGGAAATTTTTGGTTTTCATCAGGAAAGGTACTGAAAACAAGACAGAGGAATTTATTTGTTAGTATATGGTACCTGATACATCCATATCTTGACTGCTGTGAGTAGTTCTGGTTTCCGCACAGCACAAAGGAGACAGTAGCATCAGAGCAGCTGAAATGATGGGGACGTAGCAATTGCCTTTCAAGGAGGAACTCAAAAAGCTACAGATTTTTTTTTTGAGAGGGTGAGGTTGAGAGAGCTTACAAGATCACGGAGGAGTGGAGAAGTCAAATGCAGAATGTTTTTTTAACAAATATAAGAACTACATATATTTAGTTAAACTAGGCTTAAAACAGATAAGGGGAACCTTTAATAACTGGTAGTAGTTTGTCATTTGTTGCCATAGGAGGCTGTAGAGGCAGGCAGGATTAACAACTTCAGAAAGGGCTAAGCAAGTACATAGACAACAGGTCTATAAAAAGGTACTGAAGAAAATGGGCAGGTAGGTATCCTTTACCATCTCTAAACCAAAATATGGATGCTAGGTAGTATGAAGAGAATGGATTCTAGAAAGCTGAAAGGTTTTCATGCTCTTCCTTAATAGTATGTACTACTACACTGTCACAGGCAAAGCCACAGGTCTGACCAGCAGGGCATTTCTTACATTCTCTAATTCTGAGGCACATTTAGGTGTCTATATTACACCTTAAAGTTTGAAAACACAAAGGCTTTGGGCAATGGTAGTGAATGACAATGTCAGAATGGGGAAAGCACCAGTGTCCTTTAACTGCATTTTAGTCCACAGATAGGACTAGTGAGAGATTAAAGGAAACCTTCCCATCTATTTTAAGGAACTAAGCAAAGGTTATCAGTCTCCAAGGCTATACTTTGTATGAAAGCAGGAAGAATAAGCCAGGAGAAGATACTTAAGAGAAAACTCAGAATCTCTTGGGTGAGGCAGATTAAATAAAAGCCTTGAAAATAAACTTCTACCATAGTTTATTTATGTTGGATTCTGTGCTGCAGCTTTTTGCCCTTTTGTCCAGCAAACCTGGCATCCAAGGTTAAAATGAACAGTCCTTGCTGTTGAAACGATTGTTCTCCTTTCTGCTACCTCTGATATTTGCCCAAGTATTTATTTCCTTCCAGATTTACCACAGAAATCTGCCCTCTACGTCAAGCTCTCCCATTGCCTTCTGTAACTTGCACTCTAAAAGCTTTTCCCCCGAGCAGGCTCAAGTTGCTCTGTGATAACACTTAACAGAACTCCATATTAATCCTTTATATAACACATCTCTGTTATTTAGTTCTGTGATGGTGCTACTACTTCCTACTATATAGGCAAAATCTTGTTCTTACAATACAGTAAAATTTCCCCACCTAACTGCAAGCCTTTATAAGCAACGTTACTCAAGACTATTTATGTCAGGGGATCTGCTAAGTCTAAGGACAAAGAAAAAACCCTTACACAGGCTTAAGGAAACCAAACTGACTTTTTGTACAGTTGTGTATTTTTAAAGGAGAACGATTCTATATACACTCATAGTAAACTAAAGATGTTCTGTACTGCACAGCCATTGTCTTGATTTTTAGAGAAAGACTCAGGTCAGATGGGGCTTTGAGCAACCTGGTCTAGTGGAAGGTGCCCCTGCCCATGGCGGGGGGGTTGAAACTAGATTACCTTTAAGGGCCCTTCAAACTCAAACTGTTCTGTGTTTCTATGATTCTGTGACTCCCCCTTTCAAGGGGGTAAAGTAATTATGTTCTGCTAGCTTATAACTGTCCCCTGTTGAACATGACAATGTGGGAGGCTGCAAATGAGGCTGCCTCCTTTTTGTTCAGGAGGAATACATTTTTGTTTACTAAAAAGCAATATGCAAGGACCTTTAAGCTATCAGTCAGCACAGATGGGCTGAAGTGACGACCAAGAATTGGCCTTGTGGGCAGGGAAATATACATTTATGTAAGTCTCTACAAAACTGATTCTCATTTGTTAGTTTATAGTGGTGCTGGAAACTTTCTGAAACATTGTGAAAAAGAATCCTGAGTTCAGTTCCAAGAAACTGAACTGGTGAGTTCCGAGTCACAGGTGCTCAGTAGCCAGACTGCACTTCCTTGTAAGGTGGGAATTATAATATATTGTGTTATTCTTTTGGGAAGTAGCTTTTGATCCACACAAACCTGTGACTCAGTCCTGCATAGGCTATTTATCTCAGATAATTCCATCTGTGACTACCTGTACATAAAGCTATATGAAGAAGTGTAAAGAATGCTTTGGGGAAATAGTTTCATAATTTATTTATTACCTGCTGATCTCAAAGCATATTGACTTAACAGGGGAGTTGGCACATCCTGTATAATTAATCTTTTTGAGCTATTTTTAGACTATATGGCATTGCCTAATTACATTTTAGAGTAAGGACAATCCTTCCTTCCTCCCACCCTTACATCTCAGCCACATTCAGAAACTGAGTAGACTAATGTAAAAGGTTGTTTTAAGTTTAACAAATACCAAACTCTAGCTTTTGAAAAGAAAAGTAAGTAAAATTAAAATTTTAAGGAGCAAGACTTAACCTTGCTCTAAAAGTCTAACCACCTTCTAGTTTTGGTGTCTTGAATCTAGAGAAATTCCATAGAAATCAGTATAACTGACTTGGGTTGGTGCCACAATGAGAGAAACCAGAAGCTGATTTTGATATATGTTAGTGCTTGTTGCTATCTACGTTAAATGTAGCATGACAGTCATAGCGGTCTGACCATTTCTATATCAACTGCAGCAGCTATGTGCATTGGAGAATGTCTTCCCGGCTGCTCATGTCTTCTCATTGCTCTTTCCACTCATGTTCTGTTGTATTGGTGTGCCTTGTTCTTTCTACATACTGGCCCTGAATCACTTGTACAACAGCAGGATTTCATAAACAGAAAAAACGTTTTAAGTTTCCGTAAGAAATGCAGTTCATGATCCCAACAGGTAATCTCTAAAAATAAGGATATTTCTTGTGTATATCTATGTATAAGGATATTTCTTCCACATCGATAATGTGCCAGTGATCCTGCAACTCAGGTTCCAGGTTTGCCATTAAGAAATGGATAGTTTCATAGAAAAAACAGCAAAGACTGAACACTGCAAAGCATTACTGAAATTCTGTGGGAAGATAAGCTTCTTAGAGAAGGCAATCATGCTTTCTCAGAATGTTACAGAATTTAGAGAATGTAACTTTGATTGAAATATAATCAATATGAAGAAGTTGGTTTCAGGATCACAACATTTCTACCAGTTTTATAAGCCTGATAAAGCATCAACTGCCACTGAAAGGAGTGATGTTCTTTTGTGCATCCAATTAGTCCATGTCAATCTGCACCATGTTACAGATCCGAGCAAGCAGGGCTAAAACTTCTCAGTGGATTTGTTTCACTATAGAGTGCATGGTGCTTCCACTCCCTCCAGCAGCAGTGCTGAATTACACTGCCTTAAAACATTCATAGAACCTTCTGGGTGTACAGCTTGGGAAAAAGATGGTACCATTTACACAATACTATGAGCCCATCCCTTTTGACAGATGAGACTGCAGATATTTTTAATGCCTGTTTACATTTTAATAGATTTACCATCTATCTTAAATGGACCTTGGATGCCTTCTCTTGCATTTCATTAACTCATTGTAAAGAAACATTTTGCTGTTATGACATGATATAATCTGTAGGAAATAATAATCATTTAGCAACTGTTCCTTGCACAAAACTAACAGCATGTTTTCTCTTAAGAAAAATAACCATGTGGGAAGTTGAGAATAATGTGTAACTTGTGATACCAGGCAGATAATGCTTATGCATCAAACTAAGCTGGATAGCTGTTGAAAAGCCTGAAAGTAAGGGAGTCTGAAGGGAGGAAAGTATAAGCTTTCTGTAACGGATAATCTTCTGAAGGCATTTATTGAGATCGTAGATCTAAGGAGCAAAGGGACTAGTTTTTCCTCCCCCATGAAAAAGGATAGAATTCTAAACCCTAACTCCAAAGATCTCTTCAGACCTATCTACACAGTCCAGTGAAGGTACGGATATCTCCACTGGGATCCCAATGCTCCTGTACCAGCTAACATTTCTCAGCTAACAGAGTAGCTCTATCTAATGGAATTGAGCTGGAAGAAACTTCCCCCTAACTTCATGCCAACTGGAATTCCTTGTAATAGGCAATTTTACTTTGTAAAGGGCTCATCCTCAAAATTAGCAGCACCTACTGGTGTATAGATACTGTTCAGTTTGTTCTGTGTGTTCTTGATGGAATTGTCCGTCAGCCCAGCTCCCATTTTTCACTATAGATCTGGAGGTCCATGTATTTTTCTCCCTGGATTTCCACTGGAAAGGAAATACTGAAAGGATGTCTGACATCCTTCTGTTCCCTTCATTGCTGGTCAAAGCTATGCATTAAGGTACTTTGCTGTTTAAACAATAAAGCTGCATTTTGTGTTGCTCTGTGACTGTATATCCTTGCTAAATTATAGCAAATATTTGGAATTTCAAAACACTGGGTAAGAGAGAAAGGGAATTGCTCTCTGGGGCTCTGATGCTACAGGAAACAGATGGAAAAGGAAGGCAAGTAGCCTGTGACCTTGCACTATGGAGATTACATGCTGTGGAATCAGAAGTTATGTGATGGTTTGACTCTGGCTGAATGCCAGGTGCCCACCAAAACCACTGTCACTCCCCTCCTCAACCAGACGGGAGAGAAAATATAACAAAAGGCTTGTGGGTAGAGATAAGAACAGGGAGAACACTCAGCAATTACCATCACAGGCAAAATAGACTTGACTTGGGGAAATTAGTTTAATTTATTGCCATTCAAATCAGAAAAACACCTTCCCCTCACCCCTCCCTTCTTCCTGGGCTTAACTTAATTCCCAGTTTCTCTACCCTTTCCCCACTAGTGGCACAGAGGGACAGGGAATGGGGGTTGCAGTCAGCTCATCGCATGTTTCTGCCACTTCTTCCTCCTCACACTCTTCCCCTGCTCCAGCGTGGGGTCCCTCCCATTGGACACAGTTCTCCATGAACTTCTCCAATGTGAGTCCTTCCCACAGGCTGCAGTCCTTCACAAACTGGTCCAGCACGAGCCTCTTCAATGAGGTGTAGTCCTTCAGGAATGTATTGCTTCAGCATGGGTTCCTTACCTGCTTCAGCATAGGCTTCTCACAGCTTACAGCCTCCTCCAGGCATCCACGTGCTCCAGCATGGGGTCCTCCATGGGCTGCAGGTGGATATCTGTTCCATCATTAACCACCATGGGCTGCAGGGACACAGTCTGCCTCACTATGGGCTTCATCACGGGCTTCAGGGGAATCTGCTGCTTCACTGACCTTAGTGTCTGCAGAATTGTTGCTCTCACATAGTCTTACTCCTCTTTCCTGCTGGCACAGATTTTATTTTTTTCCCTCTTCTTAATGTGCTAACACAGAGGTACCACCACCATCACTGATTGCTTGACCTTGGCCAGCAGCAGGTCCATCTTGGAGCTGACTGGCATTAGCTCCATCAGCATAGGGGAAGGTTTTGGCATCTTCTCACAGAAGACACCCCTGGTAGCCCCCCTGCTACCAGAACCTTGCCATGGAAACCTACTACAGGTTGGTATTGGCAGGGTCCTGCTGCAAGGAAGCCTACAGCAGCTCTTGCTCTGAATATCACTTTCACAGGTTGTGGACTGCAGAGCAAAGGAGAAGCAGGGGGAGACATAAACAATGAAGAATGTTTATGAAATTCAGAGCAGATTAGGAATCAAAGATCATCACATGCTGTTTTCAGACTATTAAACATGGTTGAGGGGAACAATTAGAGGTGCTTGAAGTTTCCATGACTACAGAGTATTAATTAAACACATGGTAAAAAAAATCTTTGGAGGATGGAGACTGAAGCCTTGAAAAATCCAGATCATATTTTCAAAGACCAAAAGTGATTTTCTGCTTAAGGAATTTATTTACTTTGATATGGTGGCTGCTGTTTACTTGTTTTTTTAAAGACAGCCAAATTGGTATGATTCAAACAATATCTTGCACTAACAGTCTTCTTTGTGCAGTATTACAAAACCAGTATTCTCTTAATTTTCCATAGAAGAGATTGTAAGTATCCCACATCCTCTAAACTTCTATGAGACGTACCTTAATACATTCAGTTTTCATACTTTCCTTACCTCTGCTTTTGTGAATATACAGCCAGAGATTAATAGAAGGCAACCACTTCGCAGAGTAGAAAAATTAAGTTATTTCACATTGATCTTATTTATGATTAAGGTATGAAACACGAGTGCATTTTCATTTCAAAATTAAGTAGCAAACCTGTTGATTTGCCTCTCCTGTTGCATCAAAGAACAAGTAGAAAACAAGTCTATGTAAGTCCGTTTAGATTTACACAACTGTTACAAGATTTCCTTTGAATACCTTTTCCTTCCAATACAGTTTAAGCTGAACATCTCATAAAAAGATTTAACTGAAAATTACTGTAACAGGTATGTATACTAATTAAAAATCAAATAATTATGAAAATATATTTAGAGACTTTGCTAAAGACGCATATAGTGCAATTCATTTCATATACTACAGGTACATAGTAACATGATTACAATTAATGTGTTATTACATTGGTGCTTTTAAACCAATCATCTCTGTAATCACCTTTGTATGTGATGTATAAGCTAAAACAAACTACATCAGTGTTTTCAGAAATACCTCCTATTGGAATGCATAAGAAAGAAGAAACGTGCATTATTGTATTACTAGCAGGGAATCCTGCAATTTACTTTTATTTTTTTTGTGTCTGTAATATATGATAATCCAGCTGAATATAACTGATATCCTCTCATCCTGCTTTCAGTGATCTCTCTCTATCTACAGTGATCTCTTCTACCTCAGGTCTTTAATTCTTTATAACATCTGATTAAAGATTGCAGTTTTGGTGCTCAGGACTCAAGCAGCTATTATTTGTTCTTTCTTTTAGTTTGGCAGTTTGGGAAATTAAGGTATATATTTTTAAGTTGTGCTCTTTTTTGCAGATAATTTACCTTCCTAGACTGTCTTGGTGTGCTGATCATGAATCTGCATATATATTATTTCAAAGTTCCCTTTCAAAATTGACCAAATAGTTCCTTACAAGACAAATAGTTGGCAACTTTTTTGGTTTTCTTCTTGTGTTTCTCAAGCCCTCAGAAGGGCATTGGGAGGAGGGACTGCACAGGGCTTCTGGGTGTAAAATGAGAGTATGCCCTGAGCAAGAAGACTGTTGAGCTAAAGAATCTTAATGTGGGATAAAGGAAAGAAACCACACGCTTATAAATAATATACACTTTTGTGTACATGCATGCCTAGAATGCTAAGGACTTCGTTAGTCCAATCCATCCTTTAACAACCTAATAGTCCAAATTATGAAAAGCCTCGTTAATAACAGAGTTCAGATTGTCATTTGCCCCCCAAGGGTGCCCACCCTTTAGTGACTCTCCCTCTCCGCTGGCAGAATGCTCCCCCTCACAGGGCTCCTCTGGTCCCCCGCCTGCAGCTCTGGTCTTTACCTGGGTGGTGCAGCTACACCAAGGTGCCAGCACCCCGAGGCCTTCCCTGATGCTGGGAGTTTCTTCCTCTTCAGCCTTGGGCTGGCTCTCATTTATTTCCGCACATTTCCTCAGCATGGCCCATGCCACCGAGGGCACAGCACAGCCCCAGGTCACCCCGGGGAGGCGAGTCACTGCCCTTGGGCTGCCCCTGGGCTGCCAGTGCCACCAGGCCCCGGCCTGCAGGCCTTAGACCCGCAGCCACCTTGGCAGCAGGTGGCCCTGTGCCCCAACACACCAAGCGTGGCCACAAACCAAGCGTGGCCCACAGGGGCTGTAGGCAGCAATGTTCAGTCACCACGGCTGAGGATGAAGAGTATATGACTTGAACAGGAATCGGTCTGTAAATACAGATTTAAGTCTGATTATGTCTACAACTAAATACACTACGTACAAGAATTCACTGATGTGACTCCTGCAGTAGAAGTAAACATTTAAATATCCTATTAAACATGAAACACTAATGTATTCTACAAAGAAATAATTGACAACTTGTCTCTAGGTAGGAACTCTGTGCAAACAGCTACTTTCAGAATTAGTTCAGTTACATCCAGCAAATCTATTTTTAATGGTGCTTGCTTTTTTGCACAAAGATGAGAAGGGAGATATTGGTGAAGATATAAATGTATAACTCCCAGAGATAAAACTTCAGGAAAGTAACACTTTTTCAGTTTCCATAGGAACAACTCTCTAAAAATGCCACCTGACTTGCATTCACACAGCACTGCCGCAGACTGCAGTTCCTGGCTGACTCTGTCCCCTGTCACTCCTTCATGCCCATATCCCACTTCTTTCAATATTGCCAGTGCAAGCATTTTGTTGGCTGCATAAGGGAGCTGAGGCAACAGATTAACACAGAGAACAACACACAGCTGGGTGGTTTTTTTTAGCCAGATCAGCCCCTGATTAGCTCCCTAGGCTGCAACAAAAATGCTTTTGTGAGTACAAGCTAGGCAATGGTGTGAGATTAGGGTGAGCAGCCAGGGAACACGAAGCAGCAGGAACTGCTTTGTCACAGCCATGGCAGGTTAAATGCAAGACAGTGTGATGGCACATGATCGTGGTCTCTTGGATAGCAGACTGGTTCTAGAATAGCAAGAGTCGGGTTAGAGGCTTATAGTCTGTCAGCAAATCTAAGCATTTTCTTCATAATTAACACATACAAGATGATTGCTCACCAACAGGATCATAATGCTTCCTGTCAATTACCCTAAAGAAGTAGGTGAAAAAATAGTAGTAAACAACACCCCAAGATCTAAACAATATACCTAATTTTTTATTGTTGTTTATAGTCAGATGTATTTTGAATCTTCTGTGTGTCAAAACGTGTAGAAAAAAATGACTTTTTCATGGTTTATCAGATATAACTGTTGATTAAACTGAAAGATAGTTAAACAAAATAAACATATACTGAATTATGAACCTTTTAATTATTTTTCCTGTTTGCAAATAGATCCTACATACTATTTTAATCTTTCTGGTTTCATTGCCTTGGACTTATGTAATCAATGAACTAGTCTAAATTGGTTTCAGGTTTGCTACTTACTTTTTTTTTTTTTTTTTATGTTATGACAAGAGTTAATTCAAACTTGGCTTTATTCCCAAATGAGTGTTAAAGAGATTTAGGAACTGGTTCCAGTTTGGCTCCTTTCCACAGTGAATACTAATCAGAGACTAAAACTAAGGGCAAATCCAGATATTTAACATGCTGTATTTTTTCATGTTTGAAAAAACTATGTTTTGTGAAAATCTTTGTGCACAAAGTGCTTAATTTAGAGACAAGATGCTTCAATTCATTTCCATCACAGGCTTCTAAATGATCTTCAGCAGGTCATTTATTCTTTCACCTTTCTTTCTGAAAACTGGGGGGTAAGATCTCCTTCACAGGATTAACATACTTAATAGTCAAATTTAAGAATTATTATTAGCCCTGTTACAATTGTACTAATACCTTCAGTTCAGATTCTGTCCAATTAAAATGATGCACAAACTTTCCCCAGTCTACCTTCTTAGCTTTGATGGCTTGATAGTTTCTTCCTCCTCACTCTAAAATCTATTATGTTTATTAATATCTTCTTTATATATTTACACTTCATGGATAGATTGAGATATGTACATTTGTATGTTTACTAGCTTTGCACTTTCTTCATTGCAAGTTTGTGTTGCATTCAGATTTAGTAATGTGTGTTATATGTTGAATAATGGTTATCTTTGCTAATCCTAAACCAGGTTTTGCCTGGCTCCCAAGAATGCAGTGCTTTAATGGCTAGTAATTGGCTGGTGATGTTTTTTTATCACCCTGTGGCCTTCAGTATTATCCTCTGCTTGTACTTTTAAGGGCCATGTTCTCATTCTCTGTCTGCATTACCATACACTGCATTTTATTCCGTGATCAAAGATAGCCCATTCTATGCTAGAAGTTATGACTAATCTGTTAGTTACAGAAATACATGTGAAAATAACCATTACACCACACAACTGTAAAAAACTCAGGAGAAGTTAAACAAAATACATGATATAACTTGGTCATTAGTTAATTGCAATTATAGCTAAACACACTTAAAACAAATTTCCAGACAGGCCAAGAAAAGTTCATACAAAACAGTGCAAGCCCTGTGAGTTTTCTTAGCTTAATACAAACTTGTACCCCCTTTTAAGTAATGACAACAGCATTCTTACTGTGCTAAAATACTGCCTGGAAGTTTTCTGGGTAAGCTGCAGAAAGAATTGACACCTTGTCCAGTCTATTGATGCCGGTTTGAAATCCTGACAGCAAATGACTAAATTGAGCATTAAGGCAATAACAGAAGAGAATGTAGTGCTGAATTTGGCCATTTGGTTTTATTTATTTAAAATTTTTGCTTTATAGCATGTCTAGAATGCCAGCCTCACGTAACACATTGTACTGCTTGGTTTAGCAATCATGTAAAATAATTTAGTGGAACTAGTAAGTGACGTATAACAAACTATCAGTCAAGCGGTGACTTTTGTGTAATATTAAGCATTTCTGTGTTCTTAATAATTTTGGAGAAAATGGAAAGAAAGCTAAGAGTTCTGAATCTGATAGGACTTGCAGCAATGTTTGCATTTATACAACTAATAGGTAAGAAAATCCACTGGCAGTCCTATAACTAATTAGCAATATCAAAACAACATAATTCATAGAATCATAGAACAGTCCAGGTTGGAAGTGACCACAAAAGACTCATCTGATCCAACCTGTTGTGGGAAAGGGAGAACTGGGCATGCCTGAGCACCCACAACCAGTCTGCAATAGAGATGCTATAACTAACCAGGGATAGCATGCATAAACCTATTTCAGTGCAATGCACTAAAAATACTCTTCTCTTCAGTGTGAGACATGGGATAAACATGGCACAAGGCAAATGCTTCCTAAATTGCTCTGACAAGTTCATGTCTTACCCCATGATAGCTTTAATAAAGGTTAAATAGATAAGACAGTAACGCTCTGAGCAAAATACATGCAAAGCAATGAGACCTAGCTAAGAAAACTACCATTAACTTCTGCATCATGTGAGGGAGGCACAAATAGCCCCGTCAATAAAAAGAACAAACAGAACTGTGCAGGAACCAGTTTTATTAGAGCACAAGCAGGGAAAAGAACAAAAGCCTTATAACTACCTGGAACCAAAAGAGAAATTTCAATGTCCTCTTTTTTTTGGATTATTTTTTTTATATCTTGATAAAATTAAAAATGATAATATTTTGAAAATTTGCACAATTAATTGGGTAGCATGTTTTTTCACCACTTCAATTAAATGAACGATATGTTGTATGCTGACCTTGGAGAAGCATAGTTATATGTTTCTCTCCAGCTCCCCACACTCTTCCTGAATTCAGCCCCTGTGAATAAAATGCAGTGAAGTGCTTCCTTTTAAAACACCATTGGATGATCACTGAAATAAAAATTAAAAGTGTCATATTTTCTTTAACAAACCCTTTCCTGAAAATACCCTCTGAACATGACTGTAGAGGTAAATATTTGAAGGAACATATTTAAGAAATAATTGAATAAAGCCCCATAACAAAAATACAACTGTTTTCCAGTAAAGCCATGAATACTGGTCTTTAAATTCTATTTTTAATCAATATATATCAAGAACTTTATTTCTCATGTTATACCAGCTTTATTTACCTGTTGCTACCCCTCTCCCTCTTCTCTTTCCTTTTTTTCTCTCAGTGAGAGAAACAAAGATTTAAAGTTTCTTTCCAGTTTGGTGTTTATATAGAATTTGAACTCTGTACTATTCTAACTAAGCTGAAAATACTTCTATAAATACTGCTTTGCAGCTGTTTTACATTGTGCCCCCTATATTTTTTGCTTTATTTATATGCCCTAGAGATGTATCATTTGTAGTTAAACTAATGAAACTACTTGATATGATACAGAAGACTACACTTTTCCTATCTGCTATCTAACCTTGTTTTCACTGTTTAGATACGTAACAGTCAGCAAACGTGGAAAAATAAGATGCTAAGGCATCCTACAGGCAGTGCTTCCCTTTTAGAATTTAGAAGTGAACTCTGCACTATTGTCCTGGCTTCTTGCTGGGATGGAGTTAATTTTCTTCTTAGTAGCTGGTGCAGTGCTGTGTTTTGGCTCTGATGTGAGAACAATGTTGATAGCACACTGATGGTTTTGGTTGCTGCTAGGCAATGTTTATACTAAGTCAAGGACCATTCGGTTTCTTGGGCCCTGCCAGCAAGAGGACTGGATAGGTACAAGAAACTGGGAGGGGACACAGCCAGGGCAGCCGACCTGAACTAGCCAAAGGGATGTTCCATATTACTGAATGCCATGCTGAGTATATAAACTGAGGTAAGAAGGAAGGGAAGGACATTCAGAGCGATGGCATTTGTCGTCCCAAGTAACCATTACGCATGACGGAGCCCTGCTTTCCTGGAGGTGGCTGAACACCTGCCTGCCCATGGGAAGTGGTGAATGAATTCCTTGCTTTGCTTTGTTTGCATGCACAGCTTTTGTTTCACCTGTTAAACTGTCTTTATTTCAACCCACAAGTTTTCACACTTCTACTCTTTCATTTCTCTCCCCATACCTCTGTGTGGGGAGCAAGCAAGTGGCTGTGTGGTGCCTAGTTGCCAGCCGGTGTTAAACCATGACAACTATTTTCAGAAAATACATATTTTCTTGAAATAGCAAATAACATTCTTAAGTTGAGCGGTTTTGTTTTGACTGATCATTACTTTTGGACACACAGTCCAGGATGTGAGAACATGCAATGTACATGCTTCAGTGCAAATAAAGGGAAATTGCTAATTTTTAATGAAAACATTGTTTTGAAGAGTTCAACTTTTCTTATCTAATCCTCATCATTAAAAGCACTATTCCTGTCAAGAATTCAAAGTAGATGCTTGCATTTGAGATCCTTAGTCTATGTATTGTCACACTCCACAATTTGTAGAGACTTGGAGCAAACTCTGTTGACTTTTTTTTATAATAAATACCTATAGTAACCACTATAGAGAGTAATTTCTTCTCCCTCATCTTCAATTTAAATACAAATTAGATAATTACATAACATTAAGTGAAAGGGTTTAAACTGTGCTTTAAGTGGATTTTTATACCACACTCATCATGGAAATATCTGATCATGTTCTGATGCCTGGCCTCCACTGGTGCACAGGATTGTTCCTCCCTAGGTTCAAGACCTTACACCTGTCTTTATTAAACTTCAATAGACTCCATTATGTTACTGCATGCATATATTAGAAAAGAAAAATAATGTGGAGAAGGAATAGGATTTGTCATGACCTTTAGTTTCTAGGGGCTTTCTGACCACTCCCTGAGAAACTGCTTTTTGCTTGATTTCACAGAATAACTGAGGTTTGAAGGGACCTCTGGAGACCGCCTAATCCAACCCTCTCCTCAAAGCACAGTCTACTACAGCAGGTTGCTCAGGACATTGTCCAGTCGGGTTTTGAATATCTTCACAGATGGAGACTCACAACCTCTCTGGGCAACCTGCTCCATTGTTTGACCACCCTCACTACCAGAAAAAAGTGTTTTGCTTTTGCTGAAATGGAATTTCTTGCTTTAGTTTGTATTCTTTGCTTCTTATCCAATCACTGGACATCTCTGAGAAGAGTCTGATTCCATCTTCTTTACTCCCCCCCAAAAAAAGTATTTAACACACATTGATAAAATCCCTCTGGGCTTTCACTTCTCCAGGTTAAACAGTCCTAACTTTCTCAGTCTATCTTTGTATGGTGGGTGCTTCTGTTTCTTCATCATCTTTATGGACCTGTGCTGGACTTATTCCAATTCAGAGACAAGACCATGCCTGTCTGGTCAAAGCCTAGAAGTAGACTCTGCACTTGAGGTGTGATCCCAACAAAGTTTGACTAGAGGGGAAGAACCGCCTCCCCTGACTTCTGCAAGTATGTCAGTAATAAAAGGAAGACTAGGGAAAATGTTTGGCCCTCTCCAGAAGGAAACAGGAGACCTGGTTACTGGAGACATGGTGAAGGCTGAGGTACTCAACAACTTTTTTGTCTCAGTCTTCACTGGCAAGTGCTCCAGCTACACTGCCCAAGTCACAAAAGGCAAAGGCAGGGACTGGGAGAGTGAAGAACCTCCCACTGCAGGAGAAGATCAAGTATGAAACCATCTAAGGAAGTTGAAGGTGTGTAAGTCCATGGGACCTGATGAGGTGCATCCATGGGTCCTGAGGTGACCGGTGGATGAAGTAGCTAAGCCACTATCCATCATATTTGAGAAGTTGTGGCAGTCTGGTGAAGTTCCCATAGACTGGAAAAGGGGAAATATAACCCTCATTTTCAAAAAAAAAAAAAAAAAAGAGAAAAGAAAAAAGGAAGACCTGGGAAACTACAGGCCAGTCAGTCTCACCTTTATGCCTGGCAAGATCATGGAGCATTTCCTCCAGGAAATTATGCTAGGCACATGGAAAACAGGTGATGGGTGACAGCCAACATGGCTTCACTAGGGGCAAGTTGTGCCTGACAAATTTGGTAGCCTTCTGTGAGGGGGTTACAGTACTGACAGATCAGGGAAGAGCAACTGATGTCATCTATCTGGACTGGTGCAAAGCTTTTGACACTGTCCCACATGACATCCTTGCCTCTGAACTGGATAGACATGGATCGGACTGATGGACCACTCAATGGATCAGGGATTGGCTGGATGGTCGTACTCTTTGAATGGTCAATGTCTTAATGTCCAAGTGGATACCAGTGACAAGTGGCATTCCTTAGGGGTTCCTAACTGGGATTTTTAATAATACATTGCTCCTAGGTAGACAGATTTCTGACAAATGATAGAAAATGTACTATCTACAGAATAAAGCATATAGTGATCCCTAAATAAAGTGTAACATGGTTTTATGATTTGTACCTCTGGAGATATTAATCTGATCACTTTCAAAATTATGACTTTTTAATAAACAACATCAGGTTCCATCATACCTCAGTTTTTGTTCACCAAGAGCATTCAAACTGCAACAAGTGCTCAAAAGAATTATTAGAGTCACCAGGTGAAGAAAGACCCACTCTTACACAAAGAGATGAGAAGGTGTGGTAGTGTGCTTCCTGGCTCCCCTTTTGGCTTTAACAATAGCCACCAGTGGCAGTCATGATGGCTGCATCCAGCTTAAGTGGAACTTTGGGGAGACAGATAGCAATACAATAACTAAGGGCTGTAAATCTTGCCCAGCAGCTGAGGGCTAGTTGAGTATGTGCCAACTGAAATATGGCTGGTATGCAAATATGGCTGTAAGTCAGTCATCTTACTCTAAAGAGTGGACAGCCCAGAGCTTTTTGAGCCCCCCTGCATGGCAGTGGGCTGCGCACCAGGATCTCCTCTTGAATAGGAGGGCCTCTCAAGGTTACTCCTTGAGGCTGAGAGAATCCTTATCATGTCAGGTACTTGGTAAGTGAATTGGGAGTAAGCATGCTGAAACTTTGAAATCTTAGCTTAGTCATATAAAGTGTTGATTGTGCATATATAATCCTTTGGACATAAGCTGTTGATCAAGACTGGGACTAAGTCTGGATCCAGCTGCACCTAGACTTCTCTCTGGGAAGGAGTTTAGAATGCAAGGGTGTCCTCTGTGAACCTCATGACTGAATGGGAGGGTGTCCCTGACAGTTTTGTCTCATCCTGTCCTCTACGCAGTAAATAACCAAGTGTACCTTGCCATCAAATCTTGTTAAACCACTGTTTCATTTACCACTGAACTTTGTTAACTCACTGTCGTATCAAAAATATATTGTTGGTTCTCTCTTGTGAATGAAGTACATCACTCTTTCTGTGACAGAAGGGGGTGATATGACTTCTCAAAATGAAGGCTGAAAGAAGGGTGTTGCTATGCATTACATTCGGAAGCCAACAACAAGGAGGAGCTAGCCAGTTTCTTTTACACAGAAGGAAGGAGAAGAACAACTTGATTAAAAATGGCATAAGAAATTACATCTTGATGTTGGACATGGGAGCTTAAGATGGCAAAGCAAGACTTTGTTAGGACTTTCCAGCAGGACCTATTGGATCCTCAAATGTAAGTATCTTTCCTATAGAGCTTAAAGGCAATGCACTAACTGGTTGGTTTTGATTGCAAGGGATGGGATCTATAAAACCATAAGCCTGTTTCAGTGTTTTAGGCCAATTTTTATTTGCACAAGTGCACGTCTTTGTGTATGCACCTCTCACTGGTAAGAGTTCTACTAATAAAGAGCACATAGTACTCTGCTTGTGAGAATAAATGCAATGGTATTCTTTAGGAGTTAAAGGAGTAAACTAAACCAGTGGAAGAAGTGATGTGCTTAGTTATGAGACTGCAGTGCCTCTTTTTTCCTGTTGATTGCATCTTTAAATTTCAAAGAACTACCTGTCAGCAGGAAAGGCAGCAGTTACTATTTTGATCCTTAAATTGCTGCTAACTGCCAGAGGAAACATAGCTTACCCTCTCAGACCTTCTCCTTTTTTCTGTTCTTATTTTCAGCAACTTAAAATACCTTTGGAAATTGGAAAAGGATCATTGTGTTAGGGAGCTGCAAGGGTTCCTCCCTAAAAGAAGGGAGATGGGGCTGACCCCACCATAGACCAGGCACTGCCTGCACCATCCCATAGCATGAGCCAAATGAGACAGTAGGGTGGTGACAGCAGTAGGTCCTATCAAAGCCCAGTGAGTATTGTGTGAAGCAATGTAGCAAGCCAGGTCCTAGATTAATCCAGAAAATCCAAGGAACAGTTTGGAACAGGCCAGAGAGAGGCACACCTATGATGTAGTTCAGACAGTGCCTGGGATGATCTGAAATGGGACTCCAGGGCCCATGGGGCAGGGGTGCAGGGAGGCTGCAGGTGAGGCTACCCATAGCCAATAAAGCCTATTAGACTCCATAGGAACCTGACAGCTTGGGGGGGGGGGGGGGGGGGGGGGGGCGGGGCAGAATAGAATCTAACAAAGATCAGACCGTTCTTTCCACGTGGAAGTTGCTACTTCTATTGCAAAACACCTGAGCACAGTCACTAATGCCTCCCCTTTCCTAGTGCGTCTTCTTTTTCCCTGCAAAACAAGGAGCAAAGCAGATGAGCCAAGGGGCCCACACAAGGAGGGAATGCACAGACCATTTCCTCCATCTCTTTTATCAAAGCGTGAGTCAGCTTTATTGGCTTCTCCCTTTGCAGGATAGGGAGCTTAGTGTCACAAAAAGGGACAAACACAGGTAAATTTTCCCTGCCTTTTTCCTGAGTGTGGTTTTATGGAATATACATGAAGCTCAGAGTACCTAGTAAAAATGATAGCAAATGAGCGGACTCATAGAAGTGCTCTTCTACAACCCAGCAGGTAATGAACCTCCTACATGTCCTTGCTAATTCAGAACATAAAGGTCATTAGCCTTGAAATAAGTTGCAGAGGAAATACCTCATAGAGTTACATTATTGCTCATTTAGTGACAATGTTGGAGAGATTAATTTATGCTTGAGAGAGCAGAAGTTTATCTTTGTTGCCATAAAGTTTATTCTCCTCCAGATGAGTTGGGCTTTTTTGGTCTCTGTATTTACCTTGCCCATCTCATCTTATGTTCGGTAAAACTAGGAATGAGGAACTAGTCTTCGCTTTTTGTCACTTCTCCAGCATAATTTCTTTAAAAAGCATAAGAAAGGGTCCAGAAAATGGAGAGAGTTCTTAATTACCTCCTATATTTTCAGTGTAGCAGGCACCAGCCCTCAAAAAGAAGGATCCTTTTAAAGCCTGGCTGTACTCAATTACTGTTAGCTTTCCTATTTACTAAACTGAATAGTTTGATACCGTCAGCATCACCTCACTACTTGTTTTCCTTTCCAGGTAATTCATAAAAATGTTTAATATAAGCATTGGTTTAATACAAGCACAGATATCTCTAAACTGCCTTTTGTGAAATCCTCATTATGAAAATTGACCATTTTCTCCTACTATCCATATCAATCTCTTAACCAATTACTTATCAACTGAAAGGTCTTTTACCTCATGGCTGTTTCTTTAGATGACTGATGAACTTGCTAAGTGTCTCTATAAACTCAGTTTATATCAAATGACCCTTCCTCATCCATATACTCACTGACTGAATTCCCTGGTCTGACCTCACAGCTGATGCTACTCTGATCAGAGGTTGGATGACTAGACACTTCCTGAAGGTCGCTTCAGTCTGTGACTCCTCTAAAGGATTTCAGTGGGTTTGTGGTGCAGGGCTATCCTGTACAGGAATCTTGTTGACTATTCCTCAACATGTCATATTTACACAAGAGTCTACTAATTACATTTTTCTTACAGCTTCCGCTTATTAGCGTTGCACCTACTTCAGTGTTCTTGGTTCATGGTTTCCCAGGTGGCCCTTTAAAAGAATTTCCACATTTTCCATTCTTCTGTACCCTCATACTTAGATGGCTTTATACACTAATTGTGCACACCGTAGCTAGAAGTTGCAGACCACTCTTATTTCCTCTGCTAGTCTTTCTTTGCATCCCTTAAGAATCCCTTTAAAAGATATCTGCTTCTTGTTACTGTTCATTTTGTCTTTTTACTATCTCATCTCTTTCATACACACTATGACTTGAGACAAATCATGACATTTTCAATCTGCAACTAAAATTGGAATTCACAATTTATTGCTGACCTTATTGCAGTATCCTATTTGTCATCTCACTCATCTTTAGTTTGTTGAGTTGGGTTTTTTTTTGTTTTGTGTTTTGTTTTTTGTTTGGTTTTATTGTTTCTTTGTTTGTTGTTTCTCTGGGGTTTTCCCCTCTATGGTGACCTGTTACTTGGTATCTCATTGTACTCGAGCCACAAAATTTCCCTCCAAAAACTACTTTCATGTAGCATAGATTCCATGTGGTAGCACAAGGATTGTATTTCTGAGGAAGTCCTAAATTCCCTTGTTTTCCTAAATTATTTGTGCTTGTGGTACATATGTTTCCTTGTACTTGGGATAAAGTTTAATATTGTATTGCCATAGAATACTTTTATATTCATATCATGTTCTTTCCAATAACTTGTGGAATAAAGTCAGTAAGTATTAGAAAAACTCTCATTGTTGACTGCTGTTGGCTTAAAAAGCATAGCAAATGTCTCTGATTTTCTGCAGGACAAGTCTTGGTGTTTGTGTCCAAGGAGGTACGAGCATGTATGGGGCTTGTTTGTGGCAGTGATTTGTTTTGCTACTCAAAATTAAATGGGTAATGGGAGGATATTCATATGAGGATATATTATTCAAACCATGATTTACTGATAGTAACACATGATCTGTAAGCAAGCAGCTTAGTAGGAACCATTCAAAAGAACTTAAGTTATTACCAAGATCTGTTGCAAAGTGCACACTTATCTTCAATCATGACATTTTCTTACAGTATTTCTTGGTTACAGAAATTTTTGTGCCTATGTTACAGTACCTACTCATGATCTTCTCCTTCTAGGCTTCATAGGCTGATGTATTCTTCTTATTACATTCCCTTGCATTGTTTTGAACAGATTATTCAAAAATAGAGACCATGAGATCCATGTATACAGATCCGTGTGTATTATGAATGTCTGGAGGCAATTAGATTTTAGATTCAGTCATCAGCAGACAGCACTGAGAAGAGAGGAGGTAATTGCCAGATCTAACTGGATCTTAGTGTACTCATCTGAAAATATTTTTGATATGGGACTATACGACTTTGTAGCACTCCTTTCACTGAGCATCTCTGCCTTGTTTCCTTTCAGCATCAAAGTAAGTTTCAGAATGAAGACATTTGTATTTTATAGGTAGTGAAGAAATAACCCAAACCTAAGAACAACTAATCATGATGACATCCCAGAGGCAGAAGATAGACCACACACCATTTCATACTGTTAACATTGAAATGAATCATGAAAAATTAACCATTAAATTAAATATGAAAACGGACCTTGACTTTCCAGTTATTTATAGTAAGGCCATGGTATGAACTGAACTGATATGATTTTATCCCTTCAAAATAAGATGAGATGCAGAAATATTCCTTAATGTGAAAAAAGTACATAGTATGAAAAAATCATCTGTTTTGCTCTTTTTTTTTTTTTTTGGCAAGCAGTTACTGGGTTTGATCAATGCTAGTAAACAAAATGAGTAAAAGCTATTATGTTTTTATTTTCTATTTTGTTAAATTGATGAAAATACATATTTCGTCTGCTTTACTTCTGGTACAATTATATTTCTACAGAGCTCCAGGAGTGCTGTTAGGAGATGACAGAAATAATTAGTCTTTGGCAATTTAGGATGTGAATGTTTTGATAGGCTTTCTTTCAAACCAGATATTGTGGATTTTTTTTTACATATTTTATTTCCAATTATACAGGTTGTAGATTCAAACATGCAATGCATTAAACAACAGCTAAAATCTAAACAACACTTGTACATGCATACAGTCTGAAGTAAATGGTTGATCTCCATTCAAAGTTAAAATTGAAAATATGTTGAAGACCTCCTGTGTATCTTGTAGCAGAATGCTCACCAAGTTGTAAAGCGTTCTCTATTTAGGAGGCACCCACAGGCCTTAGTTGTGACTGCAACGTGCTAGCAACAGAAATGAGAGTCAGAGCTATGCATCATCTTCTTTGGGTCATTCAGATTTACCTTCCCAGGGTATTGCAACTTCATTTCTGTGGAAGTGGGTTATCGTCTCATGATTCAATAAAATCTGAGCTGCAGCTACTGTTACTCATATCTCATATTTTTAAATAATGACTTGAGTATTTTACCTCCTGACTTTCTGTTGTTTCAGAACTAACAAAACAAAATAAAACAAAAAAAGAGAAAATTCCAGAGAAGTGGGCAATTCCATATGCCCATAATAACATCTTAAAGCCTTGAATATAAGGCATTACTAATTTTTAATATCTTAGAACTTGAATTTGATTATTTTTCTTCTTTATAATTTCAACAATTCTAAAAGAAAACCAGCGTATTTACCCAAAGGTAAAAGATTCAACACCTTCATTCTTCAAATGATTGCAGAGAACTGCAGAGAGCATAGATCAAAAGTTTGGCACACCCTTTTTCATAAATGCTATTAGTAAAATGTTAAAAAAAAAAAAAAGGTACCCTTCTTACTTGAAGAATAATGATAAATTTGAAGATCTTCAGTAATACCAGTTAAAGAGCCTGCAAGTCAAAGTTATTTCCTGGGAGAGGGACACACATTAGCTTGTTTTTTGGGATGTCCAAGTCAATTTAACAGTAATAGTAAAATGATACAGTTGAACATGCTTATATCAAGTCCCTGGTGTGCAGGTTGATAGACAATAAGCATCTATAAAGTTTAATTCCTACTGGATAGTATTCTCTATAAATACCCAAAGTTGGCTTCAGTCCTGCAGTGTTGAATTATTCTTACTTTTGATTTAATTAATGTTCTTAACACAAATTCTACTTCCAGTTGTTCAGGCGCATTGAACTGAATTTAAATTCATTTATTCAAACTGAGCTACGTGGCATAATAAGGAGCACAGTCTTCTTTGAACATAGCCAAACATGAATTATCTTCGAAATCTCTTTGCCTTGAAGGCCCTTATCATTGCCTTCTAGTCTATCTTTTGTAGAAATAAATGTAACTGTTGCAAGTAGCGGTTTTATTTGACCAATGCTTCTCCAATTCCTTGTTAGCTAGAGGTACTAATATACCTGGAATATCTGAGCATCTAAATAATGACTTGAAATGACAAATGTCTGAAATCATACAATTTTAATTTTAACTAACAAAAGATATGCTTACTCAAAATCATGGAAGTTTGCCACTCAGAAATAAATATTTGAATAAATTAAAACTTTTCTTTGAAATTGATTTATTTCTTTTGACAGGATTTTATTTAAAAATATTTTCAAAATGTCTGTTATATATCATGGGTTTATTATATACCATATATTAACAAATATGTTTAAAATAAACACATTCAAAACATGAGATAATGTAAAAATATTTTGGAATATTATATCTCATGGGAAAATTCAGGAATTTGTCTCTGTTTCTTTCATGCCTTCTAGGTAACATCTAGATTAAGGTTTTTTTATGTAAATTATCACCATGGTTATCTAGTGTTTAAATGTCTGTTTGAGACCCACTTAACATTTTTAACCTGAACCTGTATCCCTGGGGAAAAAAACATTCCCTTATGTTTTGAACTGGCTACTCTGTTTTTATTCCTATTTCAAAAACTTTCTATAACAATTTTTTGTGGCAAAATAAACCCAAAAGAAATCATTAAGAATTGTCTAATCTTTCGTATGTATAAAACAAATTATAGGGCTAAAGTTAAGAATGTTCACATTGCATCCAATGTTTGCTTTTTGCCTGGGTGAAAAATCTTTTAAAGAAAGATACAAAATTCAGTTGTTTTAAGCAAGAAAGAAGACAAGGTTAAGGAAGGTATAAGGTATTCCTTGTTTTCATTTTTAGTAAAAGAAAATATAAGCACACAAATTTTTCTAGCTGCACCTTCTCAATCACAAGATCTTGTCATGCATATTTTTTTGCAGAATATATAGGAGTTTTTAGTATCAGAAATACACGCAATAGATTCTTGTCTACAGATTTTCCTTCTCCTGGATAAATTCACTGTATTAAATGTTTTAAATTTTTCAGTGCACAACCTTCCCCTCCCCCCCCTACTTTAAATTCTGTCTCTTTTCTAAAGCCTTTTGAAGTCTGAATACTGAAACTGGTGACAGTGCTTCCATATTTACATATCGAAAGTGTAAATTGCATAAATCCTTACTTCTGCTTCTTGCTCTATTGCTTTAAGATTGTTCCAAGGCTGCATTTATTTGCCTAGCAATATGAACAATATGATCTGTCTTGACCAGAACATGTCACTGAGAAGCCCTGTTCCATTATTTATGAAAACCTTCCACCCTCACCTTTTCAAAGTCACATTTATGTTACTTACGTTGTAGATCCAGTTTATATGTCTTGTTTCTTTATGAATGACTTCACCTGTAGCTATAATGAAATTGTTTAATGACTTTTCTGTGTACTTCAGAAGGAAAGCTGTAAACATAGCATACTGTAAACAGTGGCACCATTAAAATTTCATAATTACTATTTAGAAAATTAAATTCCAGTGGTTAGAATTCATGTGCTTTCCCTACCTGAGGAGAGGTAAGGGCTTAGCTTAACATAGCCCCACCAAACTAAATTTTGGATGTGATAAGAGACATCAGAGTAACGGCTTTAGGAATAAACAGTTTATCTCTAGGTGACAATACAGTAACAAATACAAGTCAGCAGTACAATTATCCAGGTCATTTCAGCAGCACAATTATCTAGGTTAAAAGGACAGAAGATCCAGTAATTGACTAACACTGGGCTGGGTTTAATATCCAGGTGAGCAATGGCTTACACAGCCATGGTTATAGGGCAGGCTGGCAGGAAGCAGGGCACAGCATCGGTTTTGGACAACGGACTTGGACCAGCTGACAGGTTCAGGGCATTACAATTTTCCTCGTCGGGCTGTCCTCTTTTGCTGAGTTGTGGAATCACTGTCTGGACTTCTTAATCAATTATCCTGTCCCACCTCTTCTCTTCTCTGCCTGTTCATTCCTTTGTGTGTGTGGTGCCTGGAAATACTGTATAAAGCAATGCTAGCCCCTAAGAAGTACAGGAATGAATGCCACACATGCAGCTCAATGCTACAGCACATGAACAATGAGTCCGATTTACACCAAAATCTGGATGGAAGTATAGGGTATCTTGAAAAAAAATTATGTATCATGCTTCTGAGTCAAGGCCATTTGGTAAGCTGCATGTGTGGCTGCAAGCTTATCAAACTACTGTTCTGCAGTCTGTGTTGTTGGTTTTGACCTATAAAACCTAAATATTTGGCAAGAAATCATTTAGGTGAATTTATTAATATAAGATTCCCCTCCTCCATAAGTACTAGTACTATGGATAAAAACCAGGCTCCAAACTGGCTGATATGGGAAGAGGTGAGGGTGAAGGGGAAGAGTTAATGTTCATGGTTTATTAGTTGTGGTTAGTTTTAGTATTTCACTGAACAGTACTTTTCATAGTGTGCTTTTCAACTTTAACTAAAGTGGTCTGGATAGAAGCTTTTTTAACTTTTATGTAATGTAAACAGCTTTGCACGTTTTAAAAACCTCTGACTGTTGGGCTGTAACTATTTTACCATTAAAATTACTGAGATTCCCTGTAAATTCATTTTTATGTTTGTTACTGCTATGGGTATAATTTTTACTTGTTAGTATTCACTCCAGAAACGATTTTTTGTGAACTTTGCCTTTTTAACCTATGCTTCACTTTTGTGATAATAATAATTTGAACATAAATGTGATTTTCCATTTCTACTCTTAAAAAATACTCAAAGTTATCCAGTTAAATCTTCTTCCTGAGCCACACATTATTAGCCATTTCTGTTTATGTAAACCATAGATGTCAGACATAATTAATTGTTATTCACACTATAATTTTTTCTCCTAATACTTAATCATTTTGCTGGTTTATGTAGATACCTTGGTAATGACTAGAAAACACCACACTAGTTCAGATGGTATGCTTTTATCTTAGATATAATTTTAAAAGTCTTTAATGATTTAACACTAAGTTGCTCTCTTCTATTCTTTATAGTGCCACACTTACTTATACTGCATATCATTATTTTATCCTCTGATGACATGATTATCTCATTTTAGATTAAGCTCTAGCAACTGTTTAACAATAACCAATAAACCCAGATGCAAATTACTTTTAATGGAAAGAAATAAAACAGAGCTCTTGGAATCTGGATTTAATTTATAAGAAACTATTTAATCAGGAAGAAATATTTACCTGGCAATGTGGTTTTATATGTTGAAAATCTCATCATCTGGTTTAATACTCAGCAGAGCATTTGCTATATAGATAAAAACTTGAAAGACTTTTTCTTCTGCCTTAGAAAGAATTATTATACGATAAATAACATGGTTTTAATATAACTTACAGGTACTTTGGTTTCTTTCACTAGCAAATTCTCAGCGATTTGAGAGAGGAGAGATGAAAATCTATTAAGTTTAAGAGACTAGATTTGTGTCTTTACTGTTTCATGACTATTGTCTACAGAAGAGATGTGAATATCACCTAATCCTAAGAAACCACCTTGGAAGTAGTTTGATCTTAACAGTAACAAGTTTTTAAAATAACATCTAGTAAAAATTTTTACATACTCAGTTTCATCTCATTATGTTTAGCTGTTGGGCCCTGAAATAATGAGATAATTAACACTGTGGATCAGTCTTGTATCTTGCACATTTAGTTTGGGATATATGGGAATATTTTACTTCATTTATTTATTTTAAATAGAAATAACTTGACAGCCACTCCATTAAGAACATTATTCAACATTCTTTACAGCTAATTTCATTTACCTATGATGTCTGTGGTTTAAAATGTCATTTAGGCTGCAGCTTAAAAGTATTACTTGATTAATCTATAAATCAATGTATAACAAATGGATGAGAATGTACAGCAAAAGTGTTAATTAAGTTGTATTAAAATAGCATACAGAACCTTGGTGATCCTCTACAATTTAGAAATTAAAAAAAGGTAGGACAGTAACTGTTGAGACATTACTTTTTATGGGCTCTGGCATGGGGAAACTTATTGATCATTTCAACATACTTATAGATTTTGTAGGTCTTGAAGTACCACATGACTGTATACATTCTTCCCTGAGTTACTGTCTGTCAAGCTGTGGGCTTGCCAACTCAAGCACCAAGAGATGAAAAATCCAGTTTACCTGAGGGATTCATAACTAAATATCTGCTTTTTCTGAACAGTGATTGTGACTTGGTATCAATATTATTCTATTCTGATGGTAAACACAAGGCTTCTCTTTCAACACCTCTGAGAAGAGGTTTAGCTGTTTAGTACAGTATTGGCTCTTCCTGAACTATATCCTTTCTCCTCATACTGACCTCATACTATGTACCTTAGAAGTGAGGAGTGAGATTGCTGTAGTGATAGTCATGTGCCACTTGCAGGGGGGAATAGTGTGACTCTGTATAGTGTTTAACTCCAGACATGGTTAAAAAGTTTGGACTTCCTGAAATTTCTGTATGTTTAGCGCTAAGGATAGTGTAAATTTACTTGCTGATTGCAAACTGTTGAAAGGATAGTGTAAATTTACTTGCTGGTTGTGGACTGTTGATAGCTTCTTAAAATAATACATGAAGTAGTGATTTTTTACATGATATGCCAGGTTAAAGTGTTTACCTATGAGTGGCTATGCTTATTAATCTAGTAATATTAAAAGTATTGAAAACAAGGTTGATCAAAATAAGCTTTTATTTTCATTTTCAAATGCAATAAACAAGCATTTTAAAACATATTATCTCTGGAAGAACTAAAACCTTGAAAATAAAAATTAATGATACAGTGCATGTCATTCCAAGATGACCTTAATGTTCAATTGCAGCATTGGTGTACCCAATTTCATTTTAATAAAAGCTTCTTAAAAATTAGATATTCCAGATGCATTTTTTCACTTCATTGAAATATCAATGAATATTTACTTACTTTGCAAATACTCCAAAATACTCAATATATCGGATGTTTCAAAAATAAGTCAATATTACTATAAATGGCTTTTACATTGATCTTCTATTTTATATGCACATACAGAGACACTATAAATGAAGCTACCTAAAAACTCAATTTTGCAGTCATTATTCTGCATGTCAAATATAAAATGCAGGACGCTGTGTTTGAAGAGAATGAAGATAATCTTCAGAGGGCAACTAAACATAATTCATATAGCTTGGTCAAAGTAAGCATTAGGCTTTAAAGGTTACTGTGAATGTTTGGGATATACCTTTTTAAATAGGTCTCAGAAGGATATACTTACCTGTCTATTGTTTGGCAAGGTGGTACTTCGTAATTTCAAAACCTAGTAGATTAGTTCTATGCAGACATAGCCATATATGGAATGAAGGAACTGATATTGTATCTCTTCTGCTGCTGACCCAAGCTAAATAATGAAATTTGAGTCATTAGGAATGTTCCAGAAATGTACTTGCAAATACACTGTCATGTGGTGTGATTGCAGTCGTTGCCATCCTGCTCCAATGAATAGTTTTTAGAAAATGCACTTGTAGTTCCCCATTTTGAAACGCTTTTCACTAAATACCTAGCAGCTCCCTTCTGACATTTTGTGTCCTCACTGCCTTTTCCAGTACAAGGATTAAGGAAAAGCAGATAAAATTGGTAGATCTAAAATGCAAGACAAAAAAATTGAGTTGGTTATTCTTTATTAGAGTAACTCAGTTGTGGAACTTCTAGATTTTACAATTTTGTAGCGTGCTAATACTTCAGATAAGCTCAGGGGGTAGCTGGACAAGTTAATGGAATCTAGAAGACTATTAAATTAAATGTAAATACACTCTCTGCCATTCAGGAAGTCAATGAAGTGCAAGCTGTAAAAGCCAGGAAAATTATTCCAGGAAAGTTTTGCTGCCTTTTTATCCTGCTTTTGTGCTTCTCTGTAGGTATCTGGTTTTGAGCACTGCTGAAGAAAGATTTGACTTAGTTAGGCCATTGGTCTGATTTGGATCAGTCTTAAGGTTTATCAACAGGGCTGTGACCTTGAGGCCCGCTACATTACCTAATAGAGAAATTGAGAGCATTAGCACATTTATTCTCCTGTAAGGATATCTAGAAGACCAAGATTTTATATTCCATAAGTATGTATTTTGCATATGATTTTTTTTTAATCAGAAAACTATTCATCCTCAGGGGTACCAGTGCTCCACTCCAGGTCACAGAAAGAGGCATGTCTGTGTACCTCAGACCCTTCTGCATAGCTCCTCTAAGCCTGACACTTTGTAGTCTCTTAAATTTCTCACTCTTCAGCTCATGTCTTGCAACACATAATATGCATTGTCAGTCTCTTTCCAACAGCCTTCAAATTCCCCTGCAAAATTCCCCTACATATTGCTGCCTGATTCCCAAATCTGCCCTACAGTGCAGACCTTTGACTCCTCGTATCTTATCCGTCACACTAACCTGATGCTCCTTAGCTTCCCTCTGTTCCCACTGCTCAGCATGTTGTTGGTTCTCATTTTAACTTGTCCTCACCCCCCCTTATGGGATCCTAATCACAAACTTCTTTCCTCAGAACCTTACTGAAATCTGGAATGTCTCCTCTTCCTCTCACTATTCTCATTTATTCTTTCTAAAGTCTGTACTGGTAGCCTTCTTTTGCCCAGACTCCCAGTTCACCCCTCCAGTTTTCCAGTGTTTGTCTTACTCCTTGTCTGTTGTTAGTGCACTCTGAAATAACTGGCTACAGTTTCAAAAAAATTTATTTGTGCACCTTTCCAGAATTTCTTCCCCATTCTTCTGCTTTCTGTTTCTGTTTTTGTCAGATTCTGGGAGAGTATAAGGTGTCTGAACACACCCTTTCAGACATTCTGCAGTATCTGATATCTGCATGATGCATCTGGCAGGTACAATACAGGATCTACAGGAGGCAGGCTCTTCTGAAATGGTAGCTGAACATCAGGAGCATCTGAATAACACCACCTTGTAGCATCTAAAATAGCATTAGATTCTGCTGTTCAGGTATCTATATAATTCTTTTGCTATCCTAATTAAAGCATATCTTTCTACAGTCTGGCATTGCTTCCTGTGTGCAGGCAAGGAAATTATTTGGACTGTTTTTATATTTAACTTCAATCTCTATAGACCAAGAACAATTATTACAGGAAACTTGAATGCTGTCCTTCCAGCTTTAGGCTGACATGGGCTCAGTCACTCTGTTAAGAATATCCCATGCACTTCAGCGGTTTTCTTTGTTAAGCTCTGAAAAGTATCTGCTGAGCATGAAGGGCTTATATGCTGACTGAATTCACATGGATTTTCACAGGAATGGTAAAACATAGGTTCTTCAAACAGGCTAATCTATCCCCACTGCCAGGTACCTGTTGCAAAGCAGAATTTTATAGCTATGGTCAGAAAAGGTTCTCAGAGGTATTTTTGCACATGCATGCACCCATCTATGTATTTCCTTTACTTTCTTCTCATACAGTATTTAATTGTTTAGTTTTTATAACAAGTCTGTCCTAGATAAACTGAAATTCATCCCTAAGGTCTAAATTTAATTTTCAGGAAATTATAACAAAATCTGTAAGCTTATTGTTATCAGCAGTATTTATAAGAGATAATATTACTGACCTATTCCTTAAACAAACTTCTCACTGTGGTCTAAAAATGGCAATTGTGAAATAGCCTTTTTAAAAAGTGTTTCTTTAATTTTTTACACTTTTCGTGCCACAGTGTGTGTTCTAGCAAAAATTAGTCTGTATTTCTAACAGGTGACTCTTATCTGTATTCTATCAGAAAAGGTCTCTTTTAAGAAACACATCCCTAGGGCTTTTTATGGTTTGAGTGTTTATTTGTATTTGGTGTTGTTTAGTGGTTTGTTAGGGGTGGGTTTTTTCTTCAATCAACTGCTGTTTCTTTTGTAGAGATTGTGATTTAGGAACATTGGCAAGCTACAAATTGTTTTTTTTTTAAGTTTATGAATGGAATGATGTAATCCTAGTAATTATCAATGGCTGAATCACTGCTTAAATTGTTTTATTTAGCCATTTATATCAAATATTTACATGCCTACCATTACAAATGCCTCAGGCTTTCCATTCCACAAATAGCCTTGTCATCCAGCTGATTTTGATAACTTCTAAAGAGACTGAAAACTATGTCGTTGACACTAAAGGTAATCTCATACTTGCACAAAATGAACCCCTTCTCTATTTTTTGTACATTGTTATTTTGATTGGTTGCTGTGGTACCAAGTATAATGAAATTATGTAACTGTGTAGAAATTTGCATAATATATTTAATTATAAAGTGTCTGTATAAAATAATGATTGAGCCACATAAATCCCTCTCTGCATAACTTCTATCACTGCTTCCAAGCAGTTTCCAGGCCCATTCACCAGCAGAAGTGAAGCCTTGCAGTCCTTAAGTACACTGAAACAACCATGGCATTCCTGCATGAGATACATAAACTTACAACTGTGACAAGATCAGAGTAAACACCGTTTACAACACAACTGTCATATTGCTAGACCTGTACTTCTAGAAATCCAGCATCCCTCATTTTGTGAACCAAGTAATCTCAGACTAACTATATAGGTAAAACTAAGCCATCACTCTACAGGAATGTATCCTGAACAGATATTCAGTGAAAAATAAAACCCACTCAACTTCCAGAGCAGGAAGTTTCTCAGAAGACAGTTCAGCCTCTGATGTCTCAGTTCTGATTCTCAAGGGAACCAAAATTCCTTACAAAAATAAACCTTGGAATTAAAATTCATGACTCTACTGGATAGAATACCCCACAGCTTCAGTAAAGATAATGGTTTTGTAACACATTGTCATAGTCCTCATCAAATCCCAAACCCATTAATCTCTTTATGTTCCACAGTTTATGAGCTACTTCTTTCTCCTAAGACATAACTACTTATAATCTCTCCATCTTTCTCCCTCTCTCTCTTCCGTTCTCCCTCTGTCCCTTTTCTAACAACCATAAGTATATCAAGTATCTTTTCTTTCAGAGACGATGATCTAAAGAAAATCCATATTTCCCTAAAATTCTGCTAACCTATGATTCACAGTAGATTTTTCAAACCTAGGTTTGAAATCCGTATCTATTATAGACCTAAGGAAGAACAGAGTTCCTGAAAACTTTTTCCAACTATATTTGCTGGTTTAATATAAGGTATCATCTCTGTCAAGAAGCCTTGTCCTGCCTCGTTCCTTATGCAGACTTTCTGTGAGATAATATAGAAATTAGCGTTCAGGGGCAGATTATAAAGTCAGATATATAATTGAGAAGATATAGATATGTATATACACACATACATTTTGGAGCATTCAAGTACTGTTGCTACTGGCGGTAGCAACTTTACATATCACTTATGGCTGGTTGCATGATGAGGAAAAACGTTCAAAGATTAGGTCCCAAGTGAAAGTGTGTAGTGGGTTTGCATGGCAAGGTTTTGGCAGCAGAGGGGCTACAGGGGTGGCTTCTGTGAGAAGCTGCTAGAGGCTTCCCCTATGTCTGATGAGGCCAGTGCCAGCTGGCTCCCAGATGGATCTGCTGCTGGCCAGGGCTAAGCCGATCAGTGACAATGGCAGCACATCTGGGATAACATATTTAAGAAGGGAAGAGGGTGGTGGTGAGGAAGCTACAGAGCAGCAATTGCAGCTGAAGAGAGGAGTGAGAATGTGTGAGAGAAACAACTCTGCAGACACCAAGGTCAAGTGAAGAAGGAGGGGAGGAGTTGCTCCAGACACCAGAGCAGACAGCCCATGTTGAAGCCCACGGTGAGGCAGGCTGTGCCCCTGCAACCCAAGGAGGTTAACGGTGGAGTGGATATCCACCTGCAGCCCATGGAGGACCCCATGCTGGAGCAAGTGGATGCATCTGAAGGAAGCTGTGACCCTGTGAGAAGCCATGCTATAGCAGGCTCCTGGCAAGACCTTGAATCCATGGAGAGAGAGGAGCCCACACTGGAGCAGGTTTGCTGACAGGGCTTGTGACCCTATGGGGGACCGATGCTGGAGCAGTCTGTTCCTGAAGGACTGCACCCCATGGAAGGGACCCATTCTGGAGCAGTTCATGAAGAACTGCAGCCCATGGGAAGAACTCATGTTAGAAAAGTTCATGGAGGACTGTCTCCTGTGAGAGGGATCCCATGCTGGAGTTGAAGAGTGTGAGGAACCTCCCCCTGAGGAGGAAGGAGTGGCAGAGACAACATGTGATTAACTGACCACAATTCCCATTCCCCGCCCCCTTGTGCTGCTGGGAGGGAGGAGGTAGAGAACTTGGGAGTGAAGCTGAGCCCAGGAAGAAGGGAGGGATAGGGGGAAGGTGTTTTAAGATTTCAGTTTTATTTTTCATTATCCTACTCTGAGTTGTTTGGAAATAAATTAATTTCCACAAGTCAAGTCTGTTTTGCCCATGACGGTAATTAGCGAGTGATCTCTCCTTATCTCAGCCCATGAACCTTTCATTGTATTTTCTTTCCCCTGTCCAGCTGAGGAGGGGGAGAGACAAAGTGGCTTTCGTGGGTACCTGGTGTCCAGCCAGGGTCAACAACCAGAGTGGCAGGAAAATTGCCAGATGTATTTATCATGAAAAATTACAGTACACTCAGAGTGCTCATTAATGTTTTAAAATAATGAACATGGGAATGACACAGTTTCAGGGAGTTTTTTGTTTATTTTTTTTAAAGTATGTTCTTTTCCATTTGTGTGCTAGCTCAAGTGTTCTTACATGCTTGCAAGCCTTAGAAAACCTGGCACTATCTTGGGGATTACAAATCTTCCCAGACACATTTTTCTTGCTTATATGTATTACAGATTTACATAATTCAAGTTTTAATAAAGAGACAATTTGCTGTTAGCATTTTCTAAAAGGCTAATTTTGCTTGCAATAGATGCATCAGTATACATGGAACAGATTTGAAGCATTAGGCCTGATTTTACACTGAATTAGAGAACCTGTATGTCAGGCCTTTGGCTAGGCTAGCAAAGGCTTACAGAGCTTCAACCTATTCAGAACCTCAACCTTAGAACTGCCTTAGTCTTAAAACACATAATTCTCTCCAATTACTGATGAAAGGGGTGGAGGATATCTCTTGATATTTGCTCAGCAAAAGGCTTTACAAGAACAAAATGTACCAACATCCTACTCATTGTTATGAGTACATACTCAAACTTCTTTACTGAGTAATGAGAAGGTAGCTGGCCTAACTTTGTGTGAAGTAAGTAAAATACCAGATGTCTGATGCAGTATTCTGTCTGGGCTGTTATGTCTGCTCTCTGAAACTTTAAAAGTGGGGGAAAAAGGGAATACTGGGGATGTTAGGTTATACTATCTTTGCGTTTACTAATGGTCTTTTTATTAAAGGGAAAATGAACTTAAAGATGATGGATGTTTGGGATTAGTGTGCCTTGGTTATACAGATGTATTAAATTCTTTTGTGTAGATCTTTCTCCCAAATAGTCAGATGTAAAAGTGTCTTGTTTTATCCCACAGTAAAATCTTTCAGGAGATCAAGTATCTTCTTTAGCCTGTTAAGATACTTACACTGTAGGAATGGGGTTACAGAAATAAATGCTTCAAAGTCTTCAAAATAATTGCAAATGAAGACTTTGAGGGACAGTATTAGAACTGAAATTGTTATCCATTTTAAAAATACACTTTTTCACACTAATGATTGAATTGTTAGATCCTAAGAAGCCAAAATTACCTCACATTAGCAGCCTTTAAATCAGAAACAAACTAAAAAAAATTGTTAATATAAAAATCGTGTTATAAATAATATAAACAAAATGTATTTTTTTAATGTGAAAATCAAACAATAGCTAAGCTTAGCATATATCTGTAGCTGTTTACCCTGTTCCGTTTCTACTAAAAAATACTGATTTAGTAGTCAGCATATTAACTTGATGTAGACTTCGTCTTGTACAGTTGAATTGACATGTTCTCAGATGGTTTGGTATGATCTCAAGAACTGTAAATATAAAGTAGGACAGACATTATACTACATGATGGGTATAACAATGAAAGGAAGAATCAATTTCCCTAATATCCTTTCCAAAAAGCTTTGAACTGTGATAAAGGAATAGAAGTTTTGTGCCTTCTTTTGAAGTCATAAAAAAGATTAAATAGGTAAGCTAGATTAGAGAAACCAGTCCTGTTCCTATTTCCAGATAAAATAATTTATCCTGTTGGATTTTCAGAATTGTATAGTTATGTAAAATTAATCCTTGTCCTCTGAGGATGCTCTCCTTGAAAATGAATCAGGCCTCCTAGCCTCTTTCCCTCCAGGATCATTTCTCATGGGCTTGTACCAAACAGATTCCTGAATAGACCAATATCTGCTTTTCTGAAGTCCAGGGCTGTAATTCTGCTGTTTGTCTTGCTTTTACCTCTCAGGACCTTAAAGTCTTGTCTCATGGTTGTGGCAGTCAAACCTGCCCTTAACTTAATTCACTGTTTCTTCCTTGTTTGTGAGTAGCAGATTCAACAGAGCAAGTTCTCTAGTCAGTACATTGATCACCTGAATCAAAAGTTGTCTTCAGGAGATTCTGGAAGTCTCCTGGATTGCTTGCACCAGCTGTAGTGCCCTTTCAGCAGGTATCAGGGTGATTAAAGCCTCCCATGACTACCAGGGCCTGTGACTGTTAGGTTTTCTCCAGCTGTTTAAAGAAGGCTTCACCCACCTTCTCTTCTTGATCACGTGGTTTCTAGCAGGCACCTGTCCTAGTCTGTCTTCCAATCCTTAACTCCTACCCACAAGTTTTCTGCTGCTCTGTCTCTGGCTTCAAAGTGAATTTTTTTACATTTGAGCCACTCCTTGACATAAAGCGTGACTTCCTCCTTGCCTTCCCACCCCTATTCATCTACTGCAGCACTCCAGTCTGGAGAGTTATCCCACCACGTCTCCGTAATCCCAGTGACATTATAGCTCTGTAGCTTTGCTTGGACTTCTGATTCCTCCTGCTTCTTTTCTATACTACATACATTTATATACAGGTAGTTGACATGGACCCCAAGTCATACCCCACGTCTCTCCAGCTGTAAGAGCATCCCCTGTCTGTAATGCTGCTGCTGAGACACATCTGTTCTGCCCCTTGTGCCTTTACTTTTCTTCAGGTTATGGCAACACTACCCTACGTACATAGTCTAAAGTACTCCTCACTACATTAACAAGTTTGTTTGCAAAGACGCTTCTGTCCCACTGTCAGATACCCCATCCCTACACAGTAGTGCTTATTGCTCAAAGAGGGTCCTGTGATCATAGAAGCCAAAGGTGTGCTTGTGACATTAGGCTTGTGTTGACCTACTGAATGAATCCACTTCTGCTGCAGCCTTTCCCCCTTACAGGGAGGACAGCGACATCACCTGACCCCCTTAACTTTCACCTCATCCCTTGAGCTCTAAAGCATCCTTGATGCACTTTGAGTTACCCTTGAGAGTACTGTGGGTGTTCACATGAAAAAACAGCAGGGGGTAATAGTCCGAGGGCCAGACAATCCTTGACATTTTTGCTGCATCATCTTGGATCTGAGCCATGGGTAAGCAAAAACTCCTGGAAAATCAGGTCAGGATGGCAGATAGTTGCCTTCCTTCCCTGCAGGAAGGAGTCTCATATAACTACCGCATGTCTTTTTACCTCTGTTCAGGCCCAGCTGGCCCTGATGAAACCCTCAGTGGGTCTTGTTCATCCTTAACCAATGCCCAGAGAACTATATGTATGCTGAAGTTTCAAATCTGCAGATGGAGCAGGAGCTTTTCTCCTGTTGCCAGAGGTCACAGCCTACTCTGTCTGGACAGCCTTCCTCCTTCACCTGTTTGACCACAATCACCAACTGCTGCTGCTCTTTCCTTATCTTGTGTGGCTCAGGCTCTAGGCTCTGCAGCTTTCCTGCAAATGACCTGCCAATGTCCTCTTCAACCTCCCTGATGCTGTGCAGTCTCTCAGCTCTCCTTGCTGCTTTTTTATCTGACAGGTCAATGCCTTGACCAGAGCACACCTTCCAGGAAGAGACCCAGGCCATCTTTGCAGCACCAAATCCAGGCAGTGGCCAGAGCCTTCACTGTGTCAAGTTCATTAGCATCAGTCAGCACCGGAGCATGTGCCTTGCAGCATCACTGCACCTTCTCCATGTGGTCCTGCTCAGCCCTGAGCAGCAATGACAGGCCCCTGTGTACCTCTCTTCACTCACTTCTGTGACAGTGGCCATGTCTATCCACTGTCCTTCAGCTTAAGTATCCCAGTCTGGCAGTCAGTGCCTCCCAGCAGCAGCCTGCACATTAGGCGAAGCCCCAGCAGAACTGGCAGCAGAGTTTGCGGTTGCTACACAAACTGAGAGCAGCAACCACAAACAGCAACACCAGCAGCCCCCAAGGCACCCTGCCTATTCCTGCCAGCTGGCGAGCACCTTGCCACCATGCTCCTAAAGCTAAGCTGCAAACAACATCACCTGTGCTGGCCCATTCCTACCACACTCCTTTGCGAGCCCATCAGAGCCTCGTTAGTGCCCTTGGCTCCACCTGTGGGTGCTGTTGGTGCCACCCTCACAGCAGCTGCCTCCAATGAGACTGACCTTCTTACGGTCTGAAAGGCTTCATATATGCAGGATTTAGTCCAGGACCCTCAGCTGTGATATGACAAGTAGTAAAACAAGAACTTACTGGGTGGTGACAGAGAGGTGTCAGGTTGACAGGGAATGTGCAAGGTAGGTTTTTCACGCTTGCTGAATGCTAAATTTCACTTCAGTATTTAAAGAGTCATGAAAGCAATTTATCAGTTTATTCTTTTCTAATAAGCATTTTCCTTCTATAGTATTTTATTATTATAATAAATAAATGAAGATTAAAGGTTTTATTTGCAGCCAGTCTTAAACTTTTAAATGTCGTTTATCAATGATTCCATCCAAATATTACTGCAAGCATACATTTAAGGCATTGTAGGATTTCAAGGATGGCTTTTCATTCTCTCTCTGTGTGTACATAACTTTTGTTTCTCTAAATACAAGGACAATGATATCTCTATCTATACATTTTTCAGGATGCTTGAGAAGCTCTTTCTCTACCTTTTGAACATTTTTCAAGAATGCCAAGATCTTGGAAATAGCTCTCTTTAACATTTTGTAAACTGGACAGTTGAGTGAAGAAAAGGTGGCAACTTAAGGACACAATGGGAAGAAAGAACCCACAAAAATTAACAACATGCCTTTCTACAAATATGTAACTTGGGGAAAAGCTTCATTTGCTAAGACCTTTCTAAGACATCGAAGTCAGTAACCATGTGACACAATTCTGTAGAAAATTAGAGATCGTTAGATTCAGGGTTGCAACTATTCTGTCCCCTGTGACTGACTGGCCCCAAACATCACATATTTTATTCAGCTTATATACCTTTATGTGAGCATAGGTAGAGAACAGCTACAACTTTGTACATTACCATTTGGAATAGTGAGCAGTGAAGTCATCTGCAGCACCTGGTAATGATAGGATTCTTTAACATATAATGCTTTTACAGCTTGTCAGTATTTATTAAGAGTAACAGAAATAATGCAGGTGTTATTTTACTGGCACCACTGATGCAGCATTCCCTGACACATTTATTGAGGAAGACCATATACCTGGAGCATAAGGATTTTGTCATGAAGTATACTGCTGCTTACTGCATAAAAATTGTCATGTTTTCCAGATTAAGATCTTATTCTATCTATACTGAATGTTACTCCATTGGGGAGTTTTAGTTAGAAATAATAATTTAAAAAACCCAACAACCAAAGATTGAAAATAAACATTAAAAGAGAAGTTCTAATAGAGGAGGATCAGCCAGGCTATCATTTCAAAAGCTAGAGCTCACCTGCAGACTTTTTAGTTTAAGTGAACAATGCATCATATTGGGAATAATGTAAAGGTACTATGACTTCCCCACCCCCCAGTTTTATTATTCCAGTGTAATATTTCCTAGTTCCAGAAGCAGCTTTCTGTAATTCCCCTACCTCTTTTAGTCCCTTTAGTCAACATACCAGTGCTCTCACAGCTGGTTTTTTGCTTAATTTCTCTCTTACCTAGACTGCACAGATAAACTGTAGAGTAAATGTTAGCTGGTTAGCCAGCTGACATTCTCCTGGCAGGCTGCTTCTGTTGCTCCCCTGAGCAAACTTGGACTCATCTTCATTTTCAGGCTGTGCCTCACAGCGCTTTTGCCTCTAACTCAAGCCTTCAGCAATTCGCTTGACAAACGAGTGTGCTGTTTGAAGATGATTCTGTTTTCACTTGTTTCCTTTGCCACCTCCACCACCAAACTGCTTGTTACCTTCCTGCTATCTGAATTTAGCTTTCCCACAGTGTTACAGGCAAAAATATGGCTTATGTCCTGCCCAATCAGTTAAAAAACAACAACAACAAACCACAAAACTAAAGTCAATCTTGTTTGAACAGTTACAAGAAAGGTGCTTTGAGATAATCTGCCTGGAACAGTGTACAAAGACAGGCAATAAGAACCAGTGTCAGTAATATTACCAGTAGGTATATTAGCTATACACTTAGCCATATTCATATAGGCTTACTGGTTAATACAACTGCTCTTCACTCTATCTGACTTCTAGCAACTAACAAACTTATTAGGTATTTATAACTATGTAGTCATTCCTTTCCTGTTTATGTTGTTCTTGGGGGGTGTGGGGGGAAGTAGGGAGTAAGTGAGCAGCTGTGTGGTGCTTAGCTGCCAGATGGGGTTAAACCAGAACAGTCCTTTCCTCCACCCTTTCTTTATTCCATACCATTTATGTCGTGGTCAGGTACCATACTACACAATACTTTCTCATTAACCACTACTCCCCATCCTTTGATACAATACACAGATATCATTCCCCCAGTCTATGGACCACCCCCGTGAAATGCCTGTTAAATGTCCACAAACGCCCACTGAGTTTGTTTAGTCCATGACTTTGGGCTCCATCTGTTATGGTGGTCACTCAGGACAGGAGAGGTTGTGTGTTGCATGGAGTTATTGGGCACCAAAGCCAGCTCAGGTCAGGTCATTGCTGCACTGACACTGCTTCTTGTAAGGCTTCTCCTCCATTGGTTCAGGTGGTTCCTGCTATAGTAACTCCTATAACATGCAAATCAAATAATGGATTATTTTCATCCAAGATTAAATCACCTTGAGGTACACAGTGGATTCCCCCATCCTTCTGCATTATCTACCAAATGTACTCAGATCCTTGAGCAAAAACAATCCCGCAAACAGGCTTACCCTTT
This sequence comes from Falco rusticolus, assembly GCF_015220075.1. Classification (NCBI taxonomy): domain Eukaryota; kingdom Metazoa; phylum Chordata; class Aves; order Falconiformes; family Falconidae; genus Falco; species Falco rusticolus. Next base: position 6,801,962 of record NC_051189.1, on the reverse strand, counting down.
CCTGAGGAAGAAATAACCCAGACTGTTTTTCCCGACAAGTTCCATATATGTTACTATGTGGATCTAATCTCTTTCCACAGTGCACAGGGTTTTGATTGGGCAGGGCCAGGTTGACTTTGACTGCAGATCTTCTAGTGTTAACTAGCCAAGTGGCCTCTGCTAAATGTGTATCCCAATGTTTGAACATCCCCAGCACCCATTGCTCTCAGTGTAGTTTTTAACATTCCATTCATCTTTCGATTTTCCTGGAGGCTGGTGCATGTGAGGCACCCAGTCAATGCATGCTTCTTGGCCCAGGTGTTTAGGAGGTTGTTTTGGAAACTGTCTCATTTCTGATTCAATTCAAAAGTCCCATTATCTGATTCAATTCTTTCAGGGGTGTTGTGTTTCTGTAAAACTTGCTTTTCAAGCCCCAGGATAGTATTCTGGGCAGTGGCATCAGGCACAGGGTATGATTCCAACCATCCAGTAGTCAATTCCACCACTGTAAGCACATGCTGCTTGCCATGGTGGGTTTGTGGTACTGTGATGTAATACAATCTGCCAGGGTTTCCTATACTGATATTTCAGCCATTGTCCTCTACACCAAAAAGTCTTTTGCTGCTTAGTTTGTTTTGATTATGGCACATGTTTGACATTCATGGATAACCTGTATAATGGCATCAATAGTCAAGTCCACTCCTCAATCATGAGCCCATTTGTATGTTGCATACCTTCCTAAATGTTCTGATGTGTCCTGGGGCCACTGAGCTACAAATAGCTCACCCTTCTGTTCCCAATCCAGATCCACCTCAGCCACTTTCGTTCTAGCAGCCTGATCTGCCTGCCTATTATTTTGATGTTCTTCAGTGGCATGACTCTTGGGTATGGAGCATCTATGTGATTACTTTTACAACCAGGTTCTCTATCCAAGCAGCAATATCTTGCCATAATTCAGCAGTCCATGTGCGTTTCCCTCTGCACTGCCAGTTGCTTTGCTTCCATTGCTGCAGCCACCCCCACAGAGAATTTGCCACCATTCGTGAGTCAGTATAGAGAAAAAGTACTGGCCATTTTTTTCATTCAGCAGTATCTAAAACCAAATGGATGGCTTTCGTCTCTGCAAACTGACTTGATTCACCTCGTCCTTCTGCAGTTTCTGTGTCCTGTCATGTAGGACTCCACACAGCAGCTTTCAACCTTTGATGTTTTCCTGCAGTACAGCAGGATCCATCTGTAAACAGGGCATGTTGCTATTCCTTTTCTGGTAAGTATACAGATGGGCCTTTTCAGCATGAGTCACCTCCTGTGGTGACACTCCGAAGTTTTGTCCCTCTGGCTAGTCCATGATCACTTCCAGGATTCCCGAGCAGTCAGGGTTCCCCATTTAGACCTGTTGCATTATCAGTGTGACCCACTTACACTATGTAGCACAGTGGGGACCCTTCCTTTGAACATCCAGCTGAGCACAGGCAATTGAGGTGCCAAAAGGAGCTCTGTGCTTCAGTACCAACTAGCTCTAAAGTGGCTCACATTCCTTCATATGCTGCTAAAATTTATTTTTCAGTTGGAGTGTAAAAGACTTCAGATCCCCTATATCCCTGGCTCCAAAACCCTAGAGATCAACCTCACATTTCTCCAGGTGCTTTCTGCCAGAGGCTCCAGGTGGGGCCGTTATCCCTGGCTGAGGTATAAAGCATGTTCTTCTCATCTTGTCCTGTCTGCACTGGCCCAAGTGCTACTGTACAAACTATCTCCTGTTTAATTTGTCCAAAGACTTGCTGCTCCTCAGGGCCCCATTCAAAGTCATTCTTCTTCCGAGCCACTTGATAGAGAGGGTTTACAATCAGACTATAACCTGGAATATGCATTCTCCAAAAAACTATGAGACCTACGAAAGCTTGTGTTTCTTTTTTGATATTTGGTGCAGACATAGCTGTTATTTTATTGATCACATCCATTGAGATATGATGATGCTCATCTTGCCATTTCATTCCTAAAAACTGGATTTCCTGTGCAGGTCCTTTGATCCTACTCTATTTCATAGCAAAACCAGCTTTCAAAAGAATCTGAATTATTCTTCTCCCCTTCTTAAACACTTAGTCCACTGTGTTGCTCCATACAGTGATGTCATCAATATACTGCAGGTGTTTGGGAGCTTCACCTTGTTCCAGTGCAGTCTGTATCAATCCACAACAAATGGTAGGACTGTGTTTCCACCGCTGGGGCAGCTGATTCCAAGTGTACTGAATACCTCTCCATGTGAAAGCAAACTGCGTCCTGCACTCTGCTGCCAGAGGGATCAAGAAAAACACACTGACAATATCAATTGTTGCATATTGTCTCCAGTTCATATTGGCGTTCTAGCATGTCTGGTATGGCAGCACTCAGCGGCTGTGTGACTTTGTTCAGGCCTTGATAGCCCACTGTTAGCCTCCACTCTCCATTAGTTTTTTGCACTGGCCATATGGAACTGTGAAAGGGTGAATGAGTTAGTGATCACTTTTTGACTCTGCAGTTGCCAGACCAGTTTATGGATGGGAACCAGGGAGATCTGACTGGTGCAATATTGTTGCTGGTACACTATCATGTAGCAATTGACACCTGCTGTTCTTTAAACTGCAGCAACTTCACCACAGATGGATCCTTTGAGAGACCAGTCAAGCTAGACAGCTCTTTAATCCCTGTGCTGAAGGCAGCTAAACCAAAAGCCCACCGGTACACTTTTGGGTCTTTGAAGTACCGTCTCCTGGGGTAGTCTATGCCAAGGATACATGGAGCTTCCAGACCAGTCATAATAGCACGGTTTTGCCGCTCATTCCCAATTAGGCTTACCTCAGCCTCCAAAACTGACAGTTCTTGGGATCCTCCCATCAATCCAGAAATACAGTTGGATTCTGCCCCTTTGTTATCTGATGGTATTAGAGTACAGTGTGCACCGGCATCCACTAGAGTGTTATGCTCCTGTGGGGATGATGTGCCAGGCCATCAAATCCACAGTAAATGTGGCTGTCCCTTTCCTCCACGTGGCTGAAGGCAGGACCCCTCTATTCCTGGTTGGAGTCCTCATTATTTGATTTTTGTAACTGCAAAATGTAAGTTCCTTCATTAGGATCAACAGTATGATCAGCCCTTCTACTATGTCCAACAGAGACTACAGACTTCTGCTCTGCCCTCCAGACACTGGAGCAGTAATTCTTCTGTACGGATGCTTTTTGGCTGTCATTTGCCCTTGCAGTTCCTGTACCTGAGCTTCAAGTCTCCAGGTAGGTTCACTGTCCCACTTCCTCATGTATTCCCCGTGATCACACAGGAAGAACCATAGACTTGCACGTGGTGTGCACCACTGGTACCCTTTCCCTTGAACAGAAGAAGGCTGATTTATCACCTGAGGCTTTAGTAGGAGTGCATGAGGAAGACCTGTTTTTCTTGGCTCACTTGGACATTTTTTGGGTCAGTCTGTCCACAATGACACATAGGCCCACATGGAGGGAGTGAGATTATCTTTGTATTCTCAGACTTGTCTGGCCAGTTCTTCTATAACTGGTGCCTCTGTGTCCATGCAGCTCATTATCGCCAGGGTGTGGGTGTGTGATGTCAGTGCATTTCTTACAAACTTTTGCCATACAGACCAGGTGCACTGAATTTCATCTGGGTCTTTGGATGCCTGGTTGTCATCCAGGTTGTTGTAGATCACCCTCAATACATCTAATTCCCTCAGATACCGGATACCTCTCTCAATGTTAGTCCATTTGCTTTGGGAATTTGCAAGTTCTTCCTTGAAGAGTTACCTGTCCTTCATACTTGGCAGGAGCCCACTGCCAGAGACTGAGAACTTCTGCCTTTCTTTTAATCCCTTTGTCAATGACCTTATCCTCAGCAAGGGATCCTAGCTGCCAGGCTTCCTTACCCTCTAATTCCTGGCTACTGGCTCCAATATCCCAGCATTGCAGTAACCAGCTGAGAATTAGTTCACCTGGTTGACGGCTAAATTTTTTTTGCATATCTTGCAGCTCACTTATGGATAGGGATCAAGTATTTCTGATTTCAGTCTCTTCCTGTTCTTTCAGATAAGGCTGCCTCTTCTTTCTCCTGCTCCCCCTTAGGAGAAGTTTCTTCATTCCTTACTCAATGAGCTAAGTTCTGCCTAAGCTGTTTCTTTTTAGTTATAGGGGTGACCAATATAGTGTCTGGTTTAGTCACAGTATCTGTTGGTATGTTTTCCATCTCTTCTCCCTGAGGACACTGCACAAAATTGAGCAGTGTTTGGTAGATGCTGACCAGGGCCCAGCACAATGCAGTAAGTTGTGCCTCTTTAGAATAGCCATGGCATGGTTTTTTTCACAGCATTCTATCATTTCCTCAGGATCACGTAGTTGTTTGGGTGCAAAATTCCAGACCATTGGAGGTGAGGAGTTACCTAAATACCTGCCAATACTCTCCCACATGCTGTGCCATCCATGACCACACTGTCCCAGAGCCTGGGTCATATTCCTAAATTGCTTGTTAACTTCAGGCAAAACCAAAGCAATATCCCTAAGAAATACTAATAGAAAGACTTTCACTACACAAGGATGTTCAAGATACTGAGAAGATACTGCAGTAAACGAGCAAATATCAGAGAAGAAGGTAGTGAAGGTGTCATTCTGTATTCCCTCAACAAAAAAACTGTTAGAGGAAAAAGTATAATTGTTAATTGTCTCCTTGAGATGGTGCCCAAAGTACCGTAATGGCTTCAGTACAGAGCCCAAATACCAGATGAAGCTCAAGGTCAGTGACTCCCAGGCAAAACATCACTCATCACTACAGATCACAGCATAATGCAAAAGCCGAAACCAGTATTTAACATGTACAGTAAAAAAAGAGCATGGTGGAGATCAGATAAACTAATATTGAGAACAGATGAATCAATACCGTGACCCACAATGGCTAGCATATCTTATACACTCTGTTCAATATATCATTATATCAAACACTTCAAGCCCCATGTTGGGCACAAAAAGGACTGTTGTGGTTTAACCCCAGCTGGCAACTAAGCTTACGTACAGCTTACATAAGTGGCATACAGCTGCTCACTCACTTGCCCTCCGGCAGGATGGGAAGAGAATTCGAAGCCAAGTGGGAAAACTCATAGGCTGAGATGGTTTAATATGTAAAGCAAAAGACACATGCACAAGCAAAGCAGAGCAAGGAATTCATTCACCGCTTCCCATGGGCAGGCAGGTGTTCAGCCACCTCCAGGAAAGCAGGGCTCCATCACACATAATGGTTACTTGGGAAGAAAAATGCCATAACTCTGAACATCCCCTCTTCCTTCTTCTTCCCCCAGCTTTTACTGCTGAGCACGATGTCATATGGTATGGAGTATCCCTTTGGTCAGTTGGGGCCAGCTGTCCCAGCTGTGTCCCCTCCACACTTCTTGTGCCCATCCCCCCCACCCCCACCCCCACCCCCTGACTTGCTACTGGAGTAGTGTGAGAAGCAGAAAAGCCCTTGACTCCGTGTAAGCACTGCTCGGCATTAACTACAACATCCCTTTGTTAGTAACACTGTTTCCAGCACAAATCCAAAACATAGCCCCTACTAGCTACTACGAAGAAAATTAACTCTGTCCCAGCCAAAACCAGTACACCATATTCTCCAAATACCATATGCATGAAAGCACAGAGTAATTTCTCACTAAAATCTGACACAAATTTATCCTGCTTTGTGACAGATCACAGACATAGTTAAAACTACATGACTAATGATAGTTTTGTATAATGTATTTACATTCTGCCAATGATCGTGCAAAACTATAGTGTTCAGGAAGGCAAAACTCTGACAGCACTTTAAAGAGAGCTAAGGTTTTCAGCTTATATCATTTGCTTATTGTGAGATTTTCAGGTACCCATATCTTAAGTGCAGATGTGCCAATTTGCATCAAGATTTTTTTTTTACAGAGTAGAGAAACATGCATGGGCGACATAGTTTCTGGCATGTTTACTAATTTTCTGTATGATAATTATAATGTGGATTTTCTTATTTGCCAGATGTTGGAGGAACATGCCAGATCAGTGCTACTGTAGGCTGTACACCTCAGCTTTGTCCCCTGTATAGCCCCAGACCAGGACTGCAAGTGTGGTCAGTAAATAGATGCTAGACAATGAAAGTTTAATATTAGTAAGACTGTACCTGACAGTTCAAAGAAGTTTCTAAGAACAGAAGACCCTAACCTCTAGGAGGCTGAGATGGTGGAGATTGTCTGTTGTGATTACTCAGAACTGAGATGTGCAGAACCTGAAGTGATCATCCTTGAAAGAAAAAGTAAAATGGCGAAGTGGTCAAGATATAGAACAACTTGTGAAACCGACTGTCAAGATAATGACTAATAAAAGACTTGTTTGAAACCAATAGATGAGGTAATGCTTTGTAGAGACTATAAATGTAGAGCTAAAAGTCCTGTAACCTTGTCACTCTCCGTGGAGGTGACCCAACACTGCTGGACTGATTAAAACATGCAAACCTAGAGTAACCCATAAGAGTTTGAGTCTCTTCTTTTACAGTTTTGGCACCCCAGATGGGACTCTAGGTTGTGACGAGGAAGGAAGGATTGCGAGGATCCTTGCTTAACATCCTACAAAAGATGCTGGCAACAGAATTAGTGAGTTCGAGTCTCCCCGGCAACAGAATTGGTGAGTTCAAGTCTCCCTTTTCTTGTATTTTGTATGGTGTTAAGTCAACTAGATACCTCGGAGTACCCATCACGATTAAACTTGCAACATGGGAGGTTATCCATCAATTCCAAAAGGATCTCCTCTGGCAGAATTATTAAGTAATTGGAACAAACTATCTGGTACAGCAGGGTTGACGAAATCAAAGGTTATTACCTTGTGTCAAGACGATTGGCCGTTTTTGACGAGAGTAAAAGAGGCTGGACCCCAAGAAGTGTGGCCACCTGAAGGAACTTTTGATGAAGTCAGAATAAGGTGTTTGAGATTAATATTAGAGGACAGGAATCCTCAACAAATGAATTATTTGGTTTTATGGTTAGAATGGGCTGATTTAAGAAAAAGGCTGGCCTTTAAGAAACCTATGAAAAGGGAGGAATTATTAGCATTTTTAGAGAAAAACCAGAAGTATGGTGAGAGTTTAAGTCTCTTAGAGAAAAACCAGAAGTATGGTTAGAGTTGAAGTCTCTTAGAGAAAAACCAGAAGTATGATAAAGAGTTCGAGTCTCTTGAAGCTGGACAATTTCCTATGGTAGTCGAGTTTCACTCCAGTCCAAGGGCAGGTCCCAGTTCTGGTCCAGACGTATCACCCGTTGTTGCAGTCTCTATTCACCAACCCTGGAAACCAGGTGATCTAATGTTGTGGCAAGAGAAAATGCCACGCTTGAGAAATAATGCTGAAAAATGTGCAAAATTTTTATCTGGCATAATCCGAGATTATAAACCTAATTGGGAAGACATGCAAACCTTGTTGCAGGAACTTTTCACTAATGAAGAGCGAGAGCGAATTATGCAAAAGGATAAAGAAATGAGTCAAAACACCCCAGGTAGGCCGATATGGCCTCCGAATGATCCAAACTGGCAGATACATACTCAAGATGGATTGCAGGCTTGGCGAACCACAACTACTTTATTAATAGAAGCGATACGCCAATGTGAGGAAAGAATTACTAATTGGGCTAGGTGGTATACTGTGTTAGATCTAATAGGAGCATTCTTTTCCATTCTCATTGACCCAGAAAGTCAAAACTTGTTTGCATTTACTTGGGAAGGTTGCCAGTACACCTGGACTCGCCTTCCACAGGGATTTACCGCTTCACCAACTTTCTTTTCTCAGATCCTTAAGCAGAATTTACAAGACTTGGAACTACCAGCCAAATCAATATTGATTCAGTATGTTGATGATTTACTTATTGTTAGCCTGACTTATGAAGATTGTGTAAAGGACACTGAATATGTTTGTAACAAACTTTTTGAAAAAGGACATAAAGCATCCCTTTCTAAATTGCAGTGTTGTGAGCCTGAAGTTAAATATTTAGGGTTTATCTTAGCAGGGGGAACTAGGAAGTTAGATCCAAGTCAAGTACAAGCAAAACCAAGACCACTCACCAAAAAACAAATGAGAGCCTTTTTAGGTCAAGCAGGATTTTGTAGACCTTGGATTTTGGGATTTTCTGAAATTACCAAACCATTAGTGGAGACCACCAAGGATGCGCACCCGGAACGGATACCCTGGACTGAAGAACTAGAAACTGCATTCATGAATGTTAAAACTGCATTGGTAAATGCACCAGCTTTAGGACTTCCAGATTATGAAAAACCATTTAAACTTTATGTTACAGAAGCCAAAGGAATAGCTAAAGGAGTACTGTTACAAAACCAAGGACCTTATGAGAGACCAATAGCTTATTATTCACTCACTTTAGTCCCTGTTATCAGAGGATCTCCACACTGTCTGTGGTCTGTAGCTGCAACCGCTGAACTAGTAGAAAAATCGAAAAACATCGTCTTAGGTCACCGTCTTACTGTTGCTGTCCCACATGAGGTGGAGATGCTAACAAGATATGCAGAAAAAGCGCTCTCTGCACAAAGGACACATCGATACGAGATCATCTTGTTATTAACAGAAAATGTCAAACTTGAAAGATCAAAGACTTTGAATCCTGCCACCTTATTACCTGTGAGTGAACCAGAAAGAGCACATGATTGTATTGCAGTGATCAAAACTGTAAGTAAAACCAGAGAGGACTTAAAAGATACACCTTTAACTGCACCTGATGTAAACCTCTTTACTGACAGCTCATCTTATTATCTACATGGAAAAAGGTTCACAGGTTTTGCGGTAGCAACTGAAAACCTTGTGTTGTTTGCCGAACCATTGTCTCCAACTTTAGGGGCACAGGCAGCAGAATTAATTTCTTTGACACGAGCGGCCCTATATGCTAAAGGACGAGTTAATATTTATATGGATTCAAAATACGCCTTTGGAATCTGTCACGCTGTGGGAACCCTGTGGAAAGAAAGACGATTTTTAACATCTGCAGGTAAAACAATTGCTCATGGTCATCTAATTAATGATTTGCTTTTAGCTATACAGGAACCCGAAGACATTGCAGTTGTTTATATACCTGCACACACTAGACGAACCGATCAACTTGCTGCAGGAAACGCACTTGCTGATGCCACAGCCCGAGCGGCTGCAATCAAAAATCAACCGACCCCTGATGTGGTGGTTGCTAATTTCTTTTCTATTCCAAATCCTGTTACCCTATATAATGATATTAAGACAGTGGTAAAAACGCTGTTAAAAGAAATTGTTCCTCGATATGGAATCCCTGAAGTAATTGATTCAGACAGAGGACCTCACTTTACAGCTGCGATCTTGCTTCAAGTTTATGTGACTTTAGATATTAAAGGTCAGTTTCATACTCCTTATCATCCTCCATCCTCTGGACAAGTAGAAAGGATGAATCGAACCATTAAGGAACGTCTAGCAGAAGTTTGTGCTAGCACTGGTCTTAAGTGGCCAGAGGCTTTAAACCTAGTTTTATGAGATTTGAGAACAACTCCAAAACAACCACATGGACTGAGTTCTGCAGAGATTTTATTTGGATGAATTTTAGCATCACCAGGTTTATATATTTCAGCAAAAACTGCATTATTAGATGGGGATGAGAATGTCACTAAGTATTTGTTATATTTGCAAGATTCTTTTGATCGAATTCGAAAATACGTTTATTGATATCAAGGGGTTAGTCTTGAAGTATAAGTTCATAATTATAAAGTAGGAGATGAAGTGTTTGTGAAATCGTTTAAATGTAAAAGCAAAATGATGCCAAAATGGGAACAATGTTGTATGTCTTGTGTGTCTCATATACTGACATATCCATACAGTATTTGTTAAGATAGTATCTAAAAAGAAAATGGGGGACTGTTGGAGGAACATGCCAGATCAGTGCTACTGTAGGCTGTACACCTCAGCTTTGTCCCCTGTATAGCCCCAGACCAGGACTGCAAGTGTGGTCAGTAAATAGATGCTAGACAATGAAAGTTTAATATTAGTAAGACTGTACCTGACAGTTCAAAGAAGTTTCTAAGAACAGAAGACCCTAACCTCTAGGAGGCTGAGATGGTGGAGATTTGTCTGTTGTGGTTACTCAGAACTGAGACGTGCAGAACCTGAAGTGATCATCCTTGAAAGAAAAAGTAAAATGGCGAAGTGGTCAAGATATAGAACAACTTGTGAAACCGACTGTCAAGATAATGACTAATAAAAGACTTGTTTGAAACCAATAGATGAGGTAATGCTTTGTAGAGACTATAAATGTAGAGCTAAAAGTCCTGTAACCTTGTCACTCTCTGCGGAGGTGACCCAACGCTGCTGGACTGATTAAAACATGCAAACCTAGAGTAACCCATAAGAGTTTGAGTCTCTTCTTTTACACCAAAGTGACCTTAGAACTAAAAAAATTTACTTGACCATACAAATATGTATGCTTTGCAGGTGTATGATCAAACATACCATATATACACTGCACGTCTATTGGTATACATCTGATACCATTCAGTCCACACCATTCCATTCCGTACGACTCCATTCCAATTCACATGCATACCATCTGCTGTAATACACATCTTAAATCTAGTCATTGCTTTATCTAGAGTAGCAAAGACAGAAGAGTAGTTTTATGCAGAATATAAAGCACTTAGGCTAGCCATGCAGATTGCCTTTCTAAAGTTATCTTAGCTTGGCGCTGGAGCTCCTGTGACTCTGGCATACTGAGTTGCAATAAGGCTTTCTGCCTGCTTCACAGATGGCTCTGAATGCAAGCAGCCAAGACACACAGAACACTGTGCATTTGCACAAGCCAAAATTCCCACATGGTGTATTTGGAGTTGCTGTTTAGCCAGCTTGGATTTAGATCTGTTTTGTGTTATCAAAACCATAGTGTCTGCAGCAGTTTGTAGCATGGCTGGGGGTTTCTCTACATTATTATGAGCCTACACAGCTTCAATGGAATTTGTGTTTATCCTTTTATATGTAAGAAATTTTCCAAAATGTGGGACAATCGCCTTGCGTCAGCAAAGTGCCTTTTACAATAAAGCAGCCTTCTTGTCCCTTCTCTACATCCAGCTGTTTTGTTATTAAGCCCTTGCGTAATGATAATCTTTCCTGATGTATTCAGTGACAGCTACTGAAACATTACTCATATTTGTCAGAGTAATTACTTTAGATGCTTATAATGGGTAAGAGGAGAGGATCAGAATCCTGAAGTATAAAGCTTCCATCCAAGTTTTCTGACAATGTTCATATTAAATTTTGGAAACTGAGCTTTCATAAATGGTCCAAAAAATATATATAACTTGGGTAATTTCATGCTGTCTCTGGTTCTTTGTGGGTAGTAGAAATCCAGTGTCAAATAATGGGAAGAAAAAAATTTCACTGTACCCTTATGCTGTTGTCTGTCACATTCCTTATTTTATTTAGGAAAAAAAAAGTACCTCGGCATAGGAAAATATTTTTACAGAGTACTTTTACGGAGCCTGTAATTCTTATCATGTTTTGAAGAGAAAGTTGGGCCATTCAAAGAGAATGGCCCCAAATCCTGTGTAACAACTCAAGCATGCAGTTTAGGTACCGAATACGAATAATTTAAGTTTAGCAATGTCTGGAAAGATTTGTCTTTCACACAGAAAGTGGCGTGTAGTTTCTGAAAGCAGGGAATTCAGTGATGAGAGAATTTGGTGCCTATGGTAGAAGGGCGATTAGAGCTGATAAGATGTTTGTCATGAGATATTTCGATTAAAGTATCAAGATCTTTTCAGGTAATTTTTGTCTTATAATAATACTGTAAATGTGGAATTGACAGAGGTGTTTTAGTCAGCAGACTAAGGCACTTCAAATGTGTTATGGGATATATACAAAAATAATTATGTAAATGTGATTTGTTTTAATAAGGCTTCTCAAAGATGGCTTCTTTGTTAAGCCCATTTGCCAAATCATTTATCTGCCAGCCTTGGTTTTAGAAAGGTTTGCCTTTGTAACAGTGCTTCCTTAATTACAGAAATGAAAAATTTTAATTGTCTTTTGATTTCTGCTGAAACAAATAGTTTTCTAATTATCAATTTGGCATGACTGATTTGAACTAATCCTAGGGGAGAAAAAATAATTATTATTGGTCTCTGTTAATCTCATTGTAGCCTGATAGCCAACACAAAACTAAGAGTTCTTGCGGGGATTTCTGCTTGCACCAAAGCTTGAAGGAAATAATGCCAATTTCTGGTGGTGGTGTTGCAATATTTCAGTAGAAACTGCTCAAGGATTTTGAGGAATATTAGTATTTTTATTAAATTGAGTTAATAGAGCCTCATAAACTTGATAAATCTCAGTTTATCAGATTGATTATTCTATTTTTCTAAAGTCCATAGAAGCAAAGTTAACTTTTCCCAGTTAACAGCTGCCCCATCGTTTATCTGCCTGCGTCTAGTCAAGTCAGGTTTATGTTACTAAACCAGATATAAAATTAAAGATGTGATAAACAGTTAGTGAGGAAGAAGTTGGGATGGATTGCAAATTCTGAGAGGAATGTGACAGGTGGCTAAAGAGAGGAAGGGAAAATATAGGAAAGGCTTGCTGTCTTACAGCACAGGAATGAAGATATATATTATACATATTATGTATATGCAGAGTCAGAGCCTCAAGAAACATCATGCATGACCAGAATGCCATTGTGACGTGCCTTTTGCATTAAATAAGCAGCTCCAGAGAACTTGCAGCTGTGATACATCACAACATAGAACAGAAGATACATTTGAATGAGCAAGGTTAAAGGGGCCCTCTGATACTATTAGTTATCAAAGACATTAGTCTAAACATTTCAGCAGCCTAATTGTTGCCACAATTTCTATTGGCATCAGAGAAAAGATGATAGAGTGGATAATGAGTTAGTTGAATCAATGTATAAGAAGGAAATCCTCCAAAATTAGAGGGCATCACAGGATAAATCATGAAAAAGCTGCTTTGAAATTAATTATACCTTGCATACAATGTGGGCTGATATCACAGGGCAGATGAGGATAGAGTTGATATTTGCACAGCAATTGAGAAATGCTTTCAAAAAATGAATTAATGATGGAAAGATGAAATGATGTTCTGATTTGTGAAAGACATACAGGGTTTCTGTTTCTGTTGTTTTAGCTCTTTTGCTAAAAATCTCTAGGTCTTTTTGAATAAAACCCACCATTTTGTGGTTTAAATAGTTTTCTAAGAGGTCACTTTAGCTCCTTTTTGTTTATGTTATGTTTATGAATAACAGGCTTCTCGAGTAAATTTTTTTTAAAAGTCTCAAATGAAGATGAAATGTAATAATCAGAATGTATAACTAGTATTATTAATCTCCAGGAGCCATAACTCTTGAGGTGTATATTATTGGAATTAATCAGTAGTTTTGTCCAAAAAGCAATACCATGTGAAAAATGTATTTTCAAAATTTGGAAAGAGCCACCCAAAAATTATTGGGGCATATAGATTTTTCTTTTTCTAGTGAAGTAATACTTACTTTTTTGTAATTTATATAATGGTTCTGAAAGGGATATCACGTAGCAGTTACTTCTGTAAAAGTGCTGTTTATCTGCTTGCTTCTTCATCCTGGTACCCTAATGATATGTATAGAAATACATAGATAAACAAATTTGTGCACCTACAAATAGAATATCAAATCATAGCTGATACTGGATATCTGTCTCCCTGTACATGGTAATAGTTCAGCAATCCTATTGAACATATTAAAAATATGGCTGCACAAAATGTGATAGTCTTCATTTTGGATTGCTGTCCACCTACATGCTCAAGTAATTGCAGGGAACAAACATCATTGCAGAGGTAGTCATAAATCTTTCCTGATCAGTTATGCAAGCCAACATATTACACTTGTTTCTGGGTTTCTTAAAAACAAAAGCCTATAATGCTACATTAACTTGTTTAATTCTACAAGGCGCAACAGAAAAAATAAATTTTGTTACAAAGTTTAATCTATTTTGACATAATAGAGCTTTCTGTTGCAGAGCATATTAAAATTCCTTTCTTTCCAAGATTAAAATTTATTTAAGCATTGAAATATTTACAATATTATTTTTTTTCACTGCCTCAGTGTTTTACCAGGTGAAACCCATGAATGCCCACTAGAAGGTGCTCTTTTCCTCACCTGAAGGACATTGGTTTCTTACTCTTTGACCTAACTATAAGCTTTATGCTGATCTATATTGCTCCATGCAAGAAATCACAAGGTAGTCAATTCAGGGAAGTCTTAACACTGCAAATGTACCATACAAGTACTCCTCTTAGTACGTTAAGGTAGCATATGATAATCTTGGTAATGAACTAAGTAAAAAATGATCTTGTAGCACATCTTATCATTCCTAAATGATAGCTGCTTTCACTATGTAAATAATATTGTAACTACAGTCCTTGTGATCAAGTCCTACATGCCATCAGTCATCGTCCAAAAGGAAAAGATCCAGCAGCTGATCATATAATTTAAGTGTCCATTTATAAATCTGTGGCTCTGTTAGACCTCCAGAACTCCAGAATTCTTGCAAAATTGTGTTTATTTCTATATTCTAAATAGATCTACAACATCTGTTTGGGCTTCACATACCCTCATCAAATAATTATGAATTTGTGTATGTGCATCATGAATTCTTGTAGTAAAGTGAGGAATGACCAGATGTTGAAACTGTATGACACCTCATGGTAGACTAAGACCTAAAATTTGGTATTAGTATAGTAATAATATAATGTCTCCATAATTTATAACTCAATGACATTTAGTCCCTTCCTACTATTTTATATTTCCATACATCTCATTTTACTCATTCCCACCCCCACCCCCAGCCCCCAAACTGAAGCAAAGATGTTTTGGGTTTGCAGTTTTTTCTTGGTTGCAGGGGGATGGGGGTTAAATGTTTCAGGTGTGAGGGGTGGTTACATTATCTTAAGTCTTTTCTTGCCCTTCTATCTTCCTTTTCTCCTAGTGTACTAATTCTCTCTCTGCACATTTTGTTTCCCTGGCCGCACAGAGAATCTAATAAAGACCCCAGGATAGAAAGTATTTATGTTTCAAAGCAAGCAGACACCACTAACAATGACCTTTCCAATCAGTGTTCTGGATAGGAATCCTTACAAGTACATGGCTTCTCTGCAGGTACAAGGAGGACTCTTTTAAACATAAAACTGTCCAGATTTTTCCATGTCTAATAAAGGCACAATATAATAATTTTACAATTGCAGCAGCTAGATGAGGCAGCTGGTACATAATGGTATACATGCCCTTTTTATATTGAACTGGCACTTTGTATTGGAATACAAATGTCTTGGCATTACAGAAATAGCTTTTTGTATAGGGGCAGTTATATTTTAAAGTTACAAGATGTAAAGACCAAGTGCCATACATGGCAGTTGATGTGTAATGGCATCCTGTGCAGAACATGAACACTCCATGGCTCCCAAGAGACAGCTGGTTAATAATGTACAAATTTAAATGTATTTGGCAATGGTTGCTTCAAGAGGCACTATAAGGATATTGAGCTCAAAGATATTTTATTCATCATTTCTTTAACCTTCATTTGATACTGACTGATATCATATATTGTCAGGTATGACTTGCTGCCTCATTAGTATTTCACTAGTTTGAGCACAATGAAAGGGAATGGGTGACATTCACCAAGTCCCCACATAATTCACATAAATTCAAGGTCTCATGCTGCATTTGAATGGGAGCATCTAAGAATCAAAGCAATATTACAAGCAATAATGCAGATAGGTTATTCTTATACAGCAGATTACCTATGCTGGTTGTAAGGTAAATTCAGTTTGCTTTATTTCACAGTGAAAAGTGGTCATTTTCTCCATATTCAACTTAAAAATTAAGTAACAGCTACCTTCAAATATAGTAAGCGTAATGCTGCGTCTATCATCTCTAAAAGGAATTTCAAAGTTGCTAGTTTCAGACCATTTTTTCTTTCCAGACAAGACAGTGATAGGGAGAAAGAATTATAACCAATTGTAATCATGGGAGTGATAAAAACCATGATTTATTCAGGTTTTCTTGTTTAGTGATTTGTCTTTATGAACAATTGGATTGGTATAGAGCCATATATGCATTAGAGGGGATGCCCTCTAAATGGTGACATATGTATGCATTATAGTACCTATTGGGTACTAAAGTTCAGTGCTTCTCTGTGCTTAATTATTTTTTAATTGCTCTCTTTTTTTCAGGAACAAATGAACACGTGTCATGGAATAAAGTCTACTTGAAGGTATCACTCAGGTAAGGAAGGGCTAGGCTTCCCGATTTTAACTCATTTGGTGACTGGTATGTGCTATGAAAATGACCCAAGTACAGATAATTGTTGGTGGGGGGCAGGTGGTGGTGATGGTGGAGCTTACCCAGTGGGTAAACTTGGAGTGACAGGAACAATGAGGCCATTGGTGACCAGCTGAGTTAGAAAGCTAAAACACTGAAAATGGTAGCCCTGTGACAGGAAACACTTCTACACATCCAACACTGTACAGAAGGATGAACCAGAGGCCTACTAAATGTAAAGGCCAGGTCACCAGCTAAGACTTGGATAACTTGACCAGCTGTGGAGCAACTGTCCTGTTTCCCTGAGGCCATGGTACTAATCACGAGTGGACTAGAGGCCTTGGTTTTAGTGAATGTGGTCTGGACAGAGTGTGTATTTGTCATAGAATAAAAACCACCATCCACCCACTATACCCATCCTGCATAGTAAACAAAATCTGAAATTTATGTCACTGAGTTGTGCGGTTCAGGTTTTGCAGCTATCCCACTCTAAGTGCCTCTGTGACAACAGGCAATGTGATGGTCTGACTGGATATGCAGGACAATATTGTGCTTTTGACTTATTTCTGGTGGAGGATTTGAGTCTAACAGATCTTCTGGCAATCTTATAATTTTAAAGCAGCTGTAATTTACTCAAGAAAATGGCTATGGAATCAGTGGATTATTTTTAAAAATTTTAATTGGACTAACAGAGAAGAGACATAAATGATTCACAGTGGGAATTAATTTGGAAATTTTGAACAAGTGGTTGGGTCCACTTGGTCAAAAAGTAAGAATATAGGTAAATGAGTTGTTGACTAAGATCTGTGAGTGTCTGAGAAATGTTTGTCATGAGAAATGCACAAGCCATGAGCGTGATCCATTGTGGACATTCCACTGAGTTCCTTTCCTCATACTTGGGAAACAAAGATCTCTGGCATAGTTTTGCTGTTCACCTATTTGTAAATGACCCAAAAGTGCTGATAATCTTACGTATAAGTACAACGCTTTGTATTGTGGCCACAGGAGAACCATCAGTTCACTTGGTTTTTTATAACTAAGAATGAAAAAAAATGTGACTTTTTATTTTAAGGAGGTTGTTTTGAAAACATCTGATGGCTTAATAAAGTATTTTAGATTCAAAGAAACAGCTATATACCATAGCTGCAATATAACTGATTATACATGTGTTGGAATTTTGGTGGGGATGGGGATAAAAAGATATTTTGGCTAGATCCCTGCACTTTTTTTCTATAGACGGCAAGAATACAGCAATAAGGAAGGTATGTGAGCTGCCCTACATCCATCCATTATCAAGACCAGGAACTACAAGAAGTTTTCCTTGGGAGTACTGTTGATTACACACCAAAAGTATTAGCTTATTCTTGAGGTATTCAGGGAAAACAAGAAACATAGCTCCATTGAGTGAATATATACGTGTATTTTTGCACAATGTTAAGAACACAGCTGCTACTGCTCTAGGAATGGTGTTGGTAGCATGATGCCCAAGCCAAACACAAATGTGTCAAAGTTAAGCACTCCTTCTCTAATGCATCCAGTTCTCTGATATCAGAAACTGGAAGCAGATGAGAGAAGGCATTTCTTAAAAGAAGTTAGAGAATACAATTTGATTCCTATGGTGGGATTTTTCAGATGAAATATTAGTTGTCTACATCTGAGCTGAGCACTAGAGGCTCCCCTTGGAGTCTGTGGGACGAATAGTGCTGTGATATGATCCTTCTGTTTTAGCAACAGCAGTTTCTTTCTATAACCCTCAAGGGACTGAATTCACATGTAACTTTCTATACTGCAGACACAGATAAGCTGAATCCCAGCCCTAATGTCCAGTACAAAGATAAAACTTTTCCCCAGACAAGTCTTATATGGAGCAAGGAAAGGAAAGGACAGCAGTATGATGTTAGTCATCCCACAAATATTTGTAATTAAGGAAGAAAGGCTCATATCCACGGAGTAATTATTGACCAAGTCTTCCAAGATCACTTAAGTCAGAGAGCAACCCAGCTAAGTCTCATTTATTATATCTAAATTGTCTTCCACTTTTCTCAGATAATTTATCATTTCCTATGTTAAACATGTAAGAATGGAACCTAAAACTGGACCAGGTTTCCTGCTAGTCCCCAGAAGTTCATGAAATTAAGAGACAGAAATTCCAGCCAATGATAATGCCAAGATCTGAATCCAGTGCAAGTGGAGAACTGTCACTTAGGCATCCTCTTCAGCTAGCATGTGCCACTAATTTATCCCAGCCACAAGATCAACCTACTTAGGTGATACTGTATACATTTCTTTGCCTCCAGGGGGACTACTGGAAATAATCATTGCTCCTTTCCCTCCTTCTAAGTTAGTTCTTGGTTCCCCATGAAGCATGATTGAGTAGAAAAGATGAAATTTAAATAGCTCAGAAAATTAGTACAGAAGGTTTTACTAAACATGGGGATAAATAGTATTTCCAGATACAGTTGTTTATTGTTTTCTGTCACATGCTGGTCTGAGACCAGAGCGTGGTTCTGTTTGTATTCTCAGGAACAGAATTAAGACTCAAAATGGAGTCATGAGCAAGGAACTTTATTTGCCCGACAATAAATCTGCGAATGCAAAGGGAGAGAGAGCGACAGGTAAAGAGAGAGAAAGAAATGAAAGAAAGAAGTTAAAAAAAAAAAAAAAAAAGGAAAGGGTTCAAAGCAATAGCTACCACCCTGGAGCTGCGGTGTCCTGACAGTCCGATTCGTTTACAAGTCCGGTGGGGGAACGTTCCATCTGATGTTAGTTGGTTCTGGTTTTTATAGAGTTGTTACAAGCTGTTCTGCTTAACCACACCTTCCACCCGACAATGATGTACATGCCCAACATTCCTCAGGGGCCTCCAGGCACCTTGACCCCTCTGACCCCAAGTCTGGGCACATGCACAGGGGTTGGTTTAAGTTTTGCAGGATCGGCCTCCCTCGTTGCTCCGTGGCGTCAGCCAGTCTCCTAAATCTCTGTGGTGGCAGTGGTGTTATCTTCCTGCCTTAAATCTCTTCTGTGGCAGTGGTGATATAACTTACTGTGGTGATGGCATGAGTTTCCTGCCATAGCAATGTTGAGACAACGCATCTTCTGTGGCGATGGTGGGTCTTACCGGTGCAGTTTCTCACACTAATGGAGCAAATTCTGAAAACTAATGAGAAACACTAATTATTCATTTCTATATTGAATTTATTGAACACTGTATTGTGCCCTGCCCATTTTTCATTTTTAAATATGCAAGTTAGGTTTACAATGGTAAATGGGTAAGCAATATGATTTGAAGTAGTTTAAATCTGAAAATATGTCTCTCATAAATTATGGGAGGAGGACAGCGATACATTTTAGTACTTTGCCTCCCAAATGATCCTCATGCAGTTACAGGCAAATACCACCATTATACCTACCTCTGAAGGACAGCTGCCTCTGACAGTGGAGGAACATAATTTCTGACTACAATGTTACACAGAATTTCAACAAAAGCAGTGAGTAATTGAAAAGAAGAAAAATTTTTTTACAAATGTGAATTAATGGAATAGAGGGAATTTGTGCAGGGAACCAGAGCTTTTTAACTTCTGAAAGTGATGATGTGGGGGTTTTAGCAACAAGAGGATCTGTAGGACTTGCATTTAAACCGCATTTGAGATGCATCATCACTAATGACATAGTGTCTTTTGATTCTTTAAGGGGATTTTATTTTTCTATAGACCTCACACAGCAAAAATCCGTTAAATCACTTGACTGCTGAGTTTCTGTTAGCACATCTACTTTAATGACCAGATGTCAGTGAGCCTAATTTGTGAGATCTGATAATATTTTAGTCTAAGGTAATGTGAATGATTTTCAGTGAAATGTGTATGTATATAACTATGTGCATGAAAATGTCTTGATTGCAATTACAGATTAAGTATTTGCATGTGGCTATGGCTGGCCAAATGCCTAGCTTCCCATGTCTGGCTGTTAATTTGTACTGTATGAAGACTCAAATCAGGCACCACTATCTTAATATTTTAGAATAACATGTAAATAGATGCTGAATATTAACATCCAGAAGAGAGAATATTAAACATTTCTTTTTTCCTCTGTTCCTGGGTTATTAAAAACTTTGACATTATCTAACATTAGTAAAGTAATTATTTTGGAAGAAAATTTGGAGCTGGCTCTGCACAGGCTGTATTTGAAGCCAACTGCCAGGTCTGGATTCAGTACACATGGAGTGGTGGCAGGTCAGCTGTTTGCTCTGTAATGAGTGATTTCTAGATCAAGTGGGAAAGGAAATGGCAATATGAGGGTTTCTGGCACTTTTGCTATAACTTGGTATTGAGGCATGAAGTAATCATGGCCGAATGGCACTTGCAGCTGAAGAAAGGGTTATGCTGACTGCTTGAATGAGAATTGGAACCAAGAAATTACATATCTTATGAGTGCTGCAAATTTTCTGTAAGAATCCATTTGCTGATTTACCTCTTAATCTATTTAAATAGTTAAAAGTATTTACCCTCAGGAGGGTACAATAGTCTTCTCTTGGAACAAGGTTAAAATACTCCAAAAAATGTCAGTGTAACCCTATAATTTTTCATCATTCTCAGGACCCTATCTGTGTTGTAGCCACGTGGTTCTTTGCCCCAGAAGAGGTGTCCTGGCTAGAATGGGATCTTTTTACAGAAGCCTGACATTTCATGAGAAGAACATCTTCTCCAAATAATAAAAGCAGCTATAGACTTGGTTGTGGTGCCTTTGGTGTAGATTGTAACCTCGAGTCTCATTCCTGAGATGAGCTGGCTCCCTGCAAGGGTGTTATCAGGATCCTTTTTAACCTCTGGTAGAATAAAGTCTAAAGAGGAGTTGATTGAGGGAGTAGCTTTTGACAACACCTAGCTTGTCATGTCACATAATTGCTGGTGTGGAACTGGAGAGTGTTGAATGTGTATGTTATTTTTGACAAGGAGGATATGTTCTCTTGAGGACATGAAGCTTAGTCTCTCTGCTGTGTTCTGTGGCAGAGGGGGTTTGGTTAATACAGTAAAATGTATTCTGTGCTTAAGGTAAACATTTTTAGCCCCTTTAAATGTGCTAAGGTATAGATCGGCAAATGAGGGATATTATATGCCCTGACTGCACTGCATATAAAATATTTGTTTTGCTTTACTGGTCAACCTTTCTACTGAGACGTAAGGGCTACTTCCATGCCAGAAACCACAGTTTGCTGTAGTGACTCAGAAGACTTATATTCGCTTAGCATTGTTGCAATCACAGTAATTCACTATAAAAACCACATTGTCCTTTTTCACAGGAAAACCTGACTGTCGTAATCTTTTTGATTCCTTGCTTGCTTTCACCATTCTCTGTTATGTCACCTTCCCCATTTTAGAAGACTGGGAAAGAAATATTTTCGTTAATAGCACTCCAGAGACTGTAAAACCTCTGGCCTTTAAATCTTGCAAACAGGAGTGACAGTAGAAACTGGGTTACATAAGCATGCAGTGAAGTTTGACAGGAACAATTTCACCATTTTCACCTAGTGGGGCAGCACTACCCAAACTAGCTGGCTGCAACAAGGCTTTTACCATCCCATACCAGGTTAACTTCAATAAGCAGTTCCCGCACCTTGCCCCAGCGCAGCCACCAACCCCCACAAGGTTTCAACAGTTCGTCTACTGTCCATGCTGTTTCTTCATCCTCTTCAGGCCAGCCCACCCTGCTTCTTGCCTGTATAAAATATAGCATTGGGAAAAGGGAGTAAGGAGCCACATACTAGTGTATTATCAGACCTTTTCTTTTTGATTTTGTGCCTCTTGCACTCTTTTGCAAAGATGGACATCTTCAGCGATGGACAGTTTTTGGATAGATAACTACATCATATCAAAAATACGATTTTTGAACCTCAGGCTTTCAAAAGCATGGAAACTGGATCAACCTGTTCCTAGCCATGGAAGTTTAATGTTTTGAAAGGAAGGGACCAATTAGTCAGATGTACACCAAAGATCAGTTTAGGAGTCAAATAGATGAAGAGATTCAGGCTCTGATTCTGAGATTCAAGAAGTCACCTAATTTAGTTTTCACCCATGTATGGAATAATTGTGGAATTTCAGAAACAATCTCTTTTTAGTAACTCTTATTGGCCAATTTAATCAGCTTCACTTTGCAACTTTGTTCTCCCTCTCCTTCTCCAAATATTTTGACTAATAAATCCTTGTTATTAAGGTACCTAAGTATGTGGTCAAAAGATTTAGCTCTCAACTGAACTGGGTATTTGAACCATGTTATTTTTTTGAGACTATGTTTGAGGCTGCTCCTGTATTTTTCTAAGACACACGCGCACACACATATGAGAACACAACCAATGTATATTCTAATTTAACTTTTGAACTAAAAAATATTAAAACAAAAGATAATTCAATATTTGAATGGAAGTGTTTTTCGGTTCTTTGTCCTCTCTCCAACTACTGTTATACAGCAGTCTTCCTTGAAATACTTGATCTCTTTTGAAAGCTCCAAACATCAGATGTAACACCTAATAATACTTTACCAATAGAATATTTCAAAAAAAAACTTTTGCTCTTTTGCTCAGTTTTTCACTGTCCCCATCTATTTTTTTAATAAATTTATAGCAACCAGAAAGTTTACTATTCAAAGCCTTTACACTGTTATACCTATTGAAAATCAAGTACGTATTACAATTTTGTAGCAGTTTATAATTTCAAAATGAATCTGTGTAAGACTTGTTTTCCTTGGAACATGATAGAAATGTTATTGAACTAGAATAATTTTCTCCTGAAGTTTAGTTTAATGAAATTACCCTAATCTACTTTATTCTTATTGAGATATGTCTAGTGTGACTTTACTGGTCTTTCTCAACATATGTGCTGTGCTTTATGGTTATCCTCAGAGATTAAGTTTCTGCTGAACAAAAGAATCTACCATTCTATCTTGCAGGTCAAATTGTATAGGTCATGAATTAAAACAAATAAACAAAAAAACACTTTTTGTATTATATTCACAATACACACTTTTCTTCATCTTTACTTGCAATCTACACTTCAGAAAAGGATCATAAAAAAAGCAAAAAGCTTTGATGAGCCTTTGCTGAGAACTGTGTCCCTGAGTTTATCTAAAATTCAGCAGCACAGACTCATAGCTTTCCTTCTACCATGTTTCTACATCACAAGGTATTTTCTATCTTCTTAGATATGTTTTGGTACATACCCTAGTCTCCTAGGTTCCCTTTTCTGAAATAGGATGTGCAATCTGGAGGGTTGTGGGAACAATTCAGTTGGAAAAACTGAATGTTATTGCCCGTGAATGAAAAGGCTACAAAATATGCTCCAATTCAATCATTTGGGAGTTGAGGGAGAACTTGAAAGTTTGTTGTTTGTTTTTTTTGTAAATTTCATGTGATACTGTAGCTCTGTTTTGGATGCAGAGGTTTGGTAGCCTTCTGAAAAAAAGAACAGCAATAAATTAACTGAACAATAAGCTGGTTTAAATTATTTCTGACCTGGAAAACTAGGATTTTACAATATTTTTTAGCAATATTTGCCCTTTAGAGATGGTATATAAATTAATTGGGCAATGACTGCAAAGACATTTGCTGGCTTTGACTAGGTTTTTATCGATACTTGCAATCACAGCTTTTTCTAAATAAGAAAATAATTGCTGTTTTCAAACATTAGCAAGCCACATGGGAATGTTTAAATGTACTTTATGAAGCAACTCTGGTTTTGAGTTTCCTCAAACGTCCTAAGTAAGAGCACTGTAACTGAACGAGTCTTTGAAACTGAACCTCCTCTGGATCATCTATTATGACAATTCATAGTCGTAGTTATCAGTTACCTTAATTATCAGATGTATTGTTAGTTATATTAAGAATACATTAGGCATTAATGTTGTACAGTATCAAACTCTTCCCAGGACAGAACCTGGTGATTATGGATGCATTAATCCTCCTGTACCAGCCAAAAAAACATTCTGAGTTTTTATACATGGAGGCAAGAGCTGTTCCCACTGGCACTCCACAGACCCTAAAGTCCTCTCTTTAGTAGTGGTTTCTGTGGTCAAGGGGTGAATTGTGTGGAGAGATACAGAGTGAGCAGCAGTGCTTTGATTGGGGATCTGACCTTGTGTTGTGCTGGCACTGAGCTTGCCCAACAACAGCAACACGATGATGCTGGGTGGTGACCACAGAAGCCCCTGAGAAAGGGTGCATAAACTGCTCCCTGGGAGCCAATTTGAGTGCTCCTGAGGAATGGCCAGCCCACTCTTTGGTGATCTCCTCTTACCTGGGATGCCAGGTGAGGATACTTCCCTGGGAAGTGAGTCATATCTATTACATATTTTATAAGGAATTTTGAATATAAACAGAAGAGTACCCACTCACCAGGTGGCATAATTATTATCTGCTTAACAAGTGCTTATCCTAATGAGCCTCACTTTGTGCCTTGGACCTCAAACCGCATTCCTTCAAGGAGTAAATAGTGGCAAAAGGTCTGACCACAGCACCTCACCTATGTCCTTAAATTAAATCAATGAACTCTGTCTGTTGAGAGAGCATTACAGAATATACTGTAGAGGCTCCTTTATTATTTTTTTCCTTTTTTTAAAAAAAAAACCAACACTTTCACCAATAGGAATATGTATTGCTGAATTTTAATCTAACATTGAGAAGTCAATTTGAGGGGGAAAAATGAAACTAAGGTTGTGTTCTTTGAGGCCTATCTATTTGCATTTTACTATTATTATTTTTTAAATCAATTATTCTTTTTTTCCACAAGTGTACTGGTACTGTCATTGTTGTTAACTGGTGCAGCACACTAGGAGTTTGAGGACTTTGACACTTAAAGGAAAAGCTCTTATAACATTGCAAGAAGCCCCTTCACTCTAAAATGTTCAGTCTGTCTACTGCAGTGAAACTGTGCAAAAGTTCTCATATTAGGAAATTTGTTTGACCTGTTCTGCCAGGAGATCCAAATGGGTCAATGCCTTTCTAAATGAAATTTCAAATTCCGAACTGCTTTGTGTTTTAACATGATGATACTTGGAGAGTAGTATTATATAATAGTCTGCTTGTTCCACCTAAAATGAACATAGTAGATACCAGAAGACTGATGAGATTTACTATGTCTGAAAATTGTGATGAGGATCCTGTCAAGCTTTTGATGTTCTGAGAAAAGAGTAAAATAATTTTTATCTGTTTTGTGTATTTTGCTTATAAATATTTATGTATTCTAAAAACAAAATAAAGATGAGCTGAAAAATTAGAAAACAAACAGAGAAACAAAGATGAACTGAAAAATCAGAAAACAAAACAGAAAATGTTTTCCCTCCTTTATCTAGGGAGTGGTCTTTTTTTTTTTTTTTTTTTTTTTTTTTTGTAAGGTTGGTAATAATCTTTTGTTATGTGTATGTTCATGGGAAAAAAAAAACGATTGTATAGGAAGTGCTCATTGTCAAAAGTACCATTGGTGCCATGGTTCCTTGATGCTGCTAGTGAAACAATGAACTCAATCTTCATTCTTCAGCAGTTATTCTGTCAAATTTTTTGTTTGTGTCCCTAAAGATCATTTGCAAGAGGACCATGTACAATACCAGCTGCTATGAAACACTGATGGCAAAGCTTCATTACAACGTTGGTATGTGTTGAAGTGTTTTCTGTAATAGTTATTTAAAACATTTGATAATAGCTTCCCTAGCAGTTTTGTAGTGACTAGTTTTGATGCTAAGGTGCATTGGATCTAAATATTTTATTCCTGTTTATCAAAATCCAATGTGATTAAATCAGCAGAATGAAAATTGTGGCTCTCTAGTAAATCAAAGCTTGTCAAAACATCATGGGGTGAAATTACAATGCTAGTAAAACTTTTTAAAATTTATTGAACTAGTATAATCAAGGTATAGGCAGTAAAAATGTCTCAGTGCTAAAGTATGTAGAACTACAATTTTAACTGAAGTCAGTATGTACTTCCTTTCTTAAGCAAAAATAATTCACAGGGGTAATTGGTTTTGGTTGGGTTTTTTTTTTTTTCAGCTAGGTGCCTTTGTAGGCATACTGTGCAAGAAGAAATTCAGTGGCACTACTGCTTGTACATACTTGTTTAAGAATATTGAACTAAGTCACTCAGAATCCATCTGAAGCTTTGGAGGAATTTCTGTTTTCTCCTTATCTGAAATACGGAAATGTATGTAATTCTTCATAAATTTCTTAACCTCTCTGTCCCAATTTGCCTTAGATTCATTATTCCATTTCTCTGATTTTTACACTCTTCTATTGGGAAATGTCGGAATAGTATTCTACCTTCTTTCAGGAGTTTTATGCTGTTTGCCAGTACTGAAGTAAATTCAATGCATAAAACAAAAATGAAAATATCTGTATCTTTTTGGAGTGCTCAGTTGACTGACACAGTGTTTTAAATGGAGCTTGTAGCACAGTTGAAACATAAAGGCAAGTGTGTCCTATAAATGATACTTTAATCACAGGATTAAATTAAATATTGTGTGGGGAGAAAAAAAAAATAAAATCTGTACTATTCTGAGATTTAAATCTGGGTGGAGCTGTTCTGAATTAGGGGCCTGATTCAGATTGCTTCAGCATAGCTCCATCAATGGAAGCAAAATGTATGTTAGCATCCTGCATTTGAATACTGTTTCACAAAGACCAGTCCCTGTTTCTTGAGTCGCCAGGAATACGGATGGCAGTCAGTGAATAAACAGTAATCTGTGTGTGTTGCAGGGCTTCCTTGTGCTGGGAGGTGAAGATGCTGTTTCTCCTTTAGTGCTAGACAAGTTTGCAGGCTTAAAGAAGGAGGCAGTTCAGCAGAGATTTTCACATTAGGTTTCAGCAGATGTCTGGAGACAGCAAGTCATTAGTTCTCAAGAGCAGAATCAAAAGATATTTAAGAAATATCCACTATGAAACATGTCTGCGTTCTTCTACTCAAAGTGAAAGATTAGAAAAGCTATGTATGTGACTTGTTAAACTATAATTACTGGGGGAAAATAAAATAGACAGATACGTGTTTTTGCATTGTCACAGAGATTTTTTTTTATTATTTTCCTGGATTAATTCCAAACGTTCATGGAGGTGAACAAAGTCCTTTTTCTAGTCTTACCCTTTAGGGGGAAGAAGAAGTGATAAGAGAAGCTGAAAGTTAAGAGTTTAAAGAAGTCTTCATTTAGCCTGGTAAGGTTAGGTAATTTAAAATATTAACAGTCTGTCTAGTCCTATTCAGAAAGAGTGTAGATCAGACTTTCTGACACCTATTAGTGCATTTGTTTTATTTATAATATGCTTGCATTTTTCAATGGCAGAGTTCCAGATATAAATTCTGAAATCTTTCTGAGACTTGAAGAGATTACAATATGATTCTATAGGTATTTTGATCATGTGTCATCATTTTCTCTTGCATCTTAATGTAAATACTTCAAATGCTTTGTACCAAGTAATCCTAACATGCTTTTCAAGATAAAAATCAAATGTGTATGATTAATTAAAATGGGAAAATAATGACTCAACTTTTTTCAAGATCAGAAACAAATACCAGCTTTCTTCCTCTAGAGATTGGTCCAAATATCAGTGCTGGAGTATGTCTCAGCAGCTCACACACACATTTTTGAATCACTACTTTTCCTTCAACACATTACAAAATTAGAGACTAATTATAGACTTGCATTCTTTGGATTTGTTTCTGATTTCTGTGTATTTCAAAATGTAACATGTTTTTATGAGCAATAAGCTATATGTTCTGTGCTAAATTATCTCCCATCCATGTGAGATACTAAAAGCTCAAAGTGCCTTGCAGAGCCCTATACATGCTGCTATCAGCATTTTCTTCCTCCTTTAAAGATGTGTTATTTTCCTAAGTCCCTTCCTTGCAATGTTATCAAATCAGGGGAAATAGATGTTGTTTATATATCTTGGGAATTCATTTTGATGTATTCCCATCAGCAGTTTTCAAAAACCCTTTTCATTTACTCTTCCAAGTCTTTAGAATTCCTCTAAAATTATCATTTGTTTCCCAAGACAGTAGCGATGATCTTTGTGATGTTTCTTTTTCAACATTTTGACTGCCAATATAGCTGATTTATGTTCCTTCTTGAAATCTTCCCTTTGGTACCAGTGATGGGGCAAGTGTATTTTGTTAAGTAGTAACATGCTAAAAATTAATAGGCTTCATTTCCTACTGACATTGTAAGATATCCAGCATTCCAGGCTGCAGCTGGTTTTTGTTGTTGGGGTTTTTTGTTTGTTTTTAAGGCAAAAAAAGTATCAATTTCCTTCTGCATATTCAGTGTCTCATTTTCTTACATGAATGCTATTAATATGAGTTATGTATGTATGTATGTATGTATTCATTTATTTATTTATTTTTACTGTGGCACATTGAATTCTTTAAATAGTAATAGTCAAAGTACTGGTAAGGCACATAAAGGGGAAAGGGCTATAAATTAATGAACAGACATATATATTTCCCCCTCTCCTTAAGGATGGAACTAACGTAATTAATAGCATAAAATTACAGTTTAGCCAGTAAGTAAAATTGTCATTACTGTATTGTCCTCAGAAAGAGTTAATTAAAAATTTTTAAATCAATTGATCCATTATGGAACTCTGAATATTGACAAGCTGTGATTAAAACTCAAGCCAAATATGGTGTTTACAAACTATAGATGAAGTTAACCAAGACACTCAATTCACTAATGGAATTTTTTAAAAATTCTTGGGAAAGGTGCATTTGATAAAGTTAAGTGTGAAGGTACGACAAAAAAATCTTTTCAAAATTCCAAACTAAATAAAAGGCTAGAACATTTACCCAGCTCTTGTTTGTTATTATTGAGGAAGTAGGTAAGTTACCTTTTACAGATGCATTTCAACTGCTTTATGTGTTTATGCATCATATAGGGTAATTTCCACTCCGCACTCCTTGTGCCCCGCTATATCTTTTGATATTTAAAGTGTTATACAGCTTTATGACTAATTTTTCTTTCCAGAATGATGGAAAACTACTTCTCTGATGATTCTCTAAACCTTGTAGTGTTATGATGATAAATGTTTTCTATTTGTTTTGCTTGGTCACTGGGTTACCCTACTCTTTCTTCAGGTAGTGTTGCTGCTGGGTTTTTTGTGGGTTTTTTTACCTGAATAAATGATTTATTAAAATCAAAGTACTTTCTGTTATGGTGGGTAAGTTCCCTGGAAATAGTCTCCTGGAAATGGCTTGCTAATGCCAAGAACACTCAAAAGGTTTCAATCTTTTATAGCCATTAGTGATATTGCCTTATGTGCTACCTGAAGCAGCTGTGTTATATATCAGCTTTGAATTATTGCAAATCCTAAAACTTTTCTCAAGATCAGAGGGAAAAAAGGTTGTTCAAATTACTTAGCTTTATCTAATTTGCGTTGTGTTTATTTTGATAGCCCAGATTATGGGAATGGACTGCAATAATTTGATTAGGATGCAAAAACATTTCTGCCCTCTAACACTGCAGTCAACTTTGTTGATGTGGTGGGTTGACCTTGGCTGCCTGCAAGACCCCCACCCAGCCATGCTCTCACTCTCCCTCCTCAACAAGACATGGGGAGAAAATAAGATAAAAAAGGTTATATATCAAGACAAAGACAGGGAGATCCCTTACCAATTACCGTCCCTGAGAAAACAGGCTCAACTTGGGGAAAATTAATTTAATTTATTGGCCATTAAGATAGAGTTGGATGGTGAGAAACAAACACATAACACACAAACACACACCCTTTCCCCCTCCATTCCTTCTTCCCACACTCAGCTTCACTCTTTCATTCCTGACTCCTCAACCTCCTCCCCCATACAGCAATGCAGGGGGATGGGGCATGGGGGGCTGTGGTCAGCCCATAACAGCTCTCTGCCGCTCCTTCCTCCTCACACTTTGCCCTGCTCCACAGTGGAACCTTCCCATGGGTTGAAGTCCTTCAGGGAATAACCACCTGTTCCAGCACGGGGTCCTCCACGAACTGCAGTGTGGATATAGCCTTCCCAGGGGCTGCAGGGAAACACCTGCCCTGTCTGTGCGGGGGCGCCCGGAGCCCCCTGCCCCCTCCCGCTCCCCCCTCGGGGCTGGCCGGGCTGTTTCTCACCCCGTTGCCCTCAGCCCTGGCTGCCGGGCACCGTTTTGCCCTTTCTCAGCCCGGCTTTCCCCGAGGCGCCCGCCCGTGGCTGCGGGGCTCAGCTGTGCCCTGCGCTGGGGCCGGTGGAGCCGCCTGGAACCGGCTGGGACCGGCTGTGACTGGCATGGGGCAGCCCCAGCACCGCCTCATGGGACCACCACTGCAGAACACCCAAACACCTCGCCGTGGACATCTGCTACCAAACTACACTGAAAAGTAACTAAAAAGTTTTTCTCAGTGTCTGTCATGCATGTTTCATTTCAGAGTCATTGTTATGAGGCCTGTTTTGTAAAAATTTTACTGTGGCATTCTAGACTCTTTTTGCAAATTGCATTACACAGACTTTTGAAAACAACACATCTTTGAAACTCCTAAAATTCTTTGCTTACGAGCTCTTGAGTCTTTATTTAGCTTACTGTAGGGTATTTTTTGTAGGGGTATCAATGAAATTGTAATCTAAATTTTTTTGCAGATTAGTTTCAAAAATTAGTTTGCAGTGATGGCTGACTGTTCATAGAGATTGTAGCAAGCACCAAAGTCATAGATGAATTTTCAGCAAGCTAACCTGAGGTAAAGGGCTAGCGTGAGAGAACTGGTTTAAACTTTCAGCAACACATTTTCTACCTGACCTTGCCACCAAAAAATAGTGTTGAGTCCCTAAACTTGTCAAAAGCTATATTCAGTGACACTTGTTTTTTTTTTTTTCAATGCCCTCAAATATTAAAATAGCATCTTAAAATATTTGGAGGATACTAGGTACAGTTTATAAATGTACTTGTGTCTAAACCTTTAACTGTAAAAAATAAATACTTCCTAAATAGGTCTTGAAGGTGTTGGAAATGCTAAGAATGACACAGGAGCTGTGCTTCTGACATATTTCAGGATATCCTATGTCTAATGTAGCTACATTCCTATAAATTAATTTCTGCTCTGTCTGCCTCAAAGGACAAATTTTCATTTCCTGTTTCCTTCCACAAGACTTCTGGAAATGTGGTAAGTCCAGGATTTTTTATTTTTCTTAGTGAAAAGATTTAGTAAGAAATAAGCTTTAGAGCACAGTTTACAAAAGGTGCTGACAGTGACAACATGCAGGAAAATGGCCACAGACAGTTCTCTTGTTATGACACCACTGAGATTGCAGGAAAGCTGTAGTACCTCTCAAGAACAGAATCAAAGCATGGGATCTCTACATATTGCTCAGAAAATGTTGTAATTTTTTGCCATCAACAGCAAAATTCCCCTGATTCCCTAGTGCCCTGACATGAAGGATCTGGGTCTTGTGCGTCTTGGACCTGGTATAGGTAGCACTGGCTGCCCCAGCTGCCTAGGGATGACTCTTGCCTCTCTGGGGTGAGCTGGGGCTGTGAGATACCATATGTGCTAACAGTGTGACGGCTGTGGTCATGGCTGCATGACAAACTCCAGCCTGGAGTGTCCCAGAGGCTCGGGATGGCCAGCAAGCACCAATAATACTGCCCTGTGTGCCTGGAAAAGCATATGGAATGTTTCTGATGAAAGGTATGAAAAATAAACCTTAGCAGGCTCAGGGCTGAGGAGGAGGAAATCCCTTCCACAGATAGTGAACACAATATTTCTCCTGGGAGAGACCTCAAGAAGGTGATGCCTTGTCACAACTGCCCTCACTTTTGTTGCTGGGGACTGAAACTCTCTGCTTTAGGAGCCAGAAGCCCTAGAAAGGGTGAGCCGAACACCAAAACAGAGAGGTAGAAACTGGGCTAAGTTTTATCTGTAGAAAAAATTTAATTGTACCATTGAGGCTTTCCTGTAACAACTTGAACTAGTTGTGTTGTACATAGAATAATAATTTGTGCTATTGGTCTTTAAAACATGTATTAGACTATCAATTCTTAGACGATTCCTTGCAGCTTGTTTGGATATCTTTAAGATCTGTTCTTTCTCGTATTATGAAATGAATTGACATAAAATTTGGATAGGAAATTTTCTTTGCAATTTTCTTTTCCCATGCTCGGACAATTCAAAGCTGCGTGAGCTAGAAAGGACATCTCAGCTTCAAAGTTTGCATCAAAAATTGAAGTTAGATGCTCTTGGGACTGACTCTTTAGAAGACTTTTTGGTTGTATGAAGCTAGTTAAGCAGTAGGTAATGCTTTGTGATGATTAACTCATTAATCTAGGAAAATAATAGAAAACTTTTAAGTATGTAAGGATTTTTTGACATATATATAGAACCCCACATACCGTTGATTGTTATCTATATCTGTTTTACTGAATAAAAATCAGGGCATCTTCTGTCTTGCTGCTTAATATAGATACCTAGCTATTAGCTGAATCTTATAAATGCAACTTGTGTTTCTTGCCTTGGCATATTCTATCTGACAAACTGAAGCTGTTGAGTGACCTACTTTACCTTCCATATTGATTTTCTTTAAAACTATTTCTTTGTTTTGGGAAGACAGTATGCACTTGTACTAGCAATGTTATTTCATACACGTCTATTTATATATATTTCGAACTGCCCCAATATGAAAATTTAGTCTTGATCATACTCAACCTTCAGTAATGATTTTTAAAGAAAGCAGAACTAGGCAGTGGTGAAGTTTGGTGGGGTGGTGGTGTTGGTGTGCTGATTGGGAAAACTGAATTGTGAAGGATCAAGACAAAATGAATCATTTCCTGGTGACTTCTGTGCTTGCTTCTTTGTGCATTGTTCCAATGTTCACATGCTGACACCTTGGTTAGATTTATTTTGTTCACTCTCTTATGGCAATGGAAACATGGTACTTTTTTTTTTTCCCCCAATTATTTTGTTCACTTATTAAAACTTGATTATAAACATATTGAATATCTTCGCATTCCTCCTATTGATATACTAGGTTGAACTAAGCATTGATTTAAGCCCCTCTTTCAGGCCACTGTGTTTGCACATCTTCCCATAAAAGCACAGAGTATCTCAAATTAGAAAGAACCAATACGGCTCATTGAGTATAACACCCTGCTCCTCGCAGGGCTACCTAAAACTGAACCATAGGACTAAAGTGTCATCTAGACACTCCTTGAGCTCTTGACAGGCTTGGTGCCATGACTACTTTCCTGGGGAGCTTGTTCCAGTAACCAACCAACCTGTCTGTGAACAATCTTTTCCTAACATTCAGTCTGAACTTCCCCTGATGCAGCTTCATTCCATTTCCTCGCGTCCTATCACACACACCAGAGTGAGATCAGCACCTCCCCCTCTGCTGCTCCCCTTCAGGAAGTTGTAGACTGCAGTGAGGCCACACCTCAGCTTCCTCTTCTCCAAGCTGAACAAACCAAATGACCTCAGCTACCTCTCATAAATCTTGCCCTTGAGACCTTCCACCATCTTCATTACTCTCCTCTGGACACACTCTCATAGTCTGATGTCTTTCTAATATTGAAGTGCCCAAAACTGCACACAGTCCTTGAGGTGGGGCTGCACAAGTGCAGCGTAGAGCGAAACAATCACCTCCCTCAACCAGCTAGCTATGCTGTGCTTGATACACCCCAGGGCACAGTTGGTCCTGTTGGATTCCAGGGCACAATGTGGAGTCATATTCCACTTGCCATCAACTCAAACCCCCACAACTCCTTCCACAGGGCAGCTCTCCAGCCTCTTGTCCCCCACTTTGTAGTTATTACTAGGGTTACCCTATCACAGGTGAAGAATCCAGCACTTGCTCTTCTTAAATTTCATACAGCTGATGATTGCCCAGCTCTCTAGTCTAACCAGATCTCCCTGGAAGGCCTCTTTGTCCTCGACGGAGTCCACAGCTCCTCCTAGTTCAGTGTCACTGGCAAACAACGTACATTTGATTCCTGCATCCAGATCATTTATAAAATCATTTAAGAGCACTGGCCATAAAATTGAGCCCTGGGGAACCCGACTGGTGACTGGCCACCAGCCTGATGTAACCCCATTTACTATAACTCTTTGAGCCTGGCCCATCAGCCACTTGCTCACCCACTTACTATGGGCTTGCCTAGCTGTGTGCTGGGCAGTTTATCCAGAAGGATACTATGAGAGACAGTATCAAAAGCTTTGCTAAAATCAAAACCCACCACATCTACTGGCCTCCCTTTGTCAGCTACATGGGTGACCTCATCATAAAAGGAAATTAAGTTGGTTAAGCAGGACTTTCCCCTCATGAACCCATGCTGGCTATGACCAATGACTGCTTTCTCTTTCAAGGGTTTTTTCAATAACTCTGAGAATAACCTTCTCCATAATTTTACCGGGCACTGAAGTGAGGCTGACAAGCCTGTAATTACCAGGGTCTTCCTTCTTGCCTTTCTTGAAAACTGGGATAACATTTGCCAGCTTTCAGTTGTTTGGGACCTCTCTAGACTCCTAAGACTTGGAAAAATAATGGAGAGAGGTCCATGATGACACCACTCAGCTTTTTCAGTACCCTGGGATGATTCCATTGGGCTCCACAGATCCAGCTGAAGCAGCAAGTCTCAAACAAGTTCGGAATCAGTTGGGAGTTTATCATCCCTCCCAGTCATGGTCTTCCAACACAGGAGCCCAGGGGTCCCAGGACCCCTCATCAATCTTGAAGAAAGAGACCAAAGAAGGTGTTAAATGTCTCTGCTTTGTCTACCTTCTTATTTGTGAGGTGACTGACCTCATCAAGTAACGGATCAATGTTATCTCTGATCTCCCTTTTGCTGTTACCATATTTTTAGTTGTCCTTCATAGTGCTGGCCAGCTTGAACTCCAATCAAACTTTGGCTGCACAAACTTTCTCTCTACAGTAATGAACATAGTCTCTGTAGTTCTTCTGTCTCACCTGCCCTTGCTTCCAATGTCCATACACTTTCCTTTTCTGCCTAAGTTCTAGAAGAAGAACCCTGCTCATCCAAGCCTGCTTTCTGCACTGTTTGCTTGACTTCCAACACTTTGGAATTGCCTGCTCCTGTACTCTTAAGAGATGGCTCTTAAGAAGTGACCAGCATTCATGGACCCCAGTTCATGGACCCCAATACCGTCAAGAGCAGATTCCCAAAGGACCTTATTGACTAGCTCCTTCGGCAGCCCAAAGTGTACTCTCCCCATACTGAGGGTTGAAGATTTGTTGGCAGAGTTTAAAGGGGACATGGCTTCTGCCAGGTAGATAACATTGTTCCCTGGTCCAGCTGGCAGAGCTACAGAGTCCTTCCACGCAAACTGCTGTGCCACACTCTGGTCGTTAGCATTCCCCAGGGTTTTCTGTTATACTTGGGAGGGCTTGTCTGCCATTGCTTCTGGCCCTGCCCAGGCCCTGTCAGCTGCTGTTGCACAACCTGTGGGCTTCTGGCATGTCTTTTCACTCCCCCTGATGTGTCCCCAGTCAGGAACCCCACCTTTGCACTGCACCACAGCACTCCGCTGCTCATCGGGCTGGTACTGGAGATAGTCACTTCATCAAGATGAATGCAAAAAGATTGTGCAGGCAGGATATATACAACTTAAGTGTATAAAGTAACTATTTACAGATACACACGTGGTGAAAGATAGGGCTTAATGAGCTGTTGGGTTAAGCATCTGTATGTTCACTGCCACCAGTAAGCTATTCAAAGATGCTTTCCTCACATGTCTTTGTCAGGAGTGGAAGGGCTGTCTCCAGTGTCCTCACTGTTCTGACCTGCTGTCTGCCACTAGCTCTGATGGTGATGACTTGGCCAGATGTTTCCCAGCTAATCTCCTAGTTTATTTATTTTTAAATTATCTTATACTGTATTCTGTTGTTGCTTTTCCTCTTGAATCTTTTAGCTACTGATGATCCTCATCTCACTCAATTTAACTCTGTCTAGAGTTTTAGCTTATTTTTCTCCAAACATTCCTATAGTTTTTCTCACTGCTGAACAATTTTTAATGAAATTTGAGTTAGGGTGATGCAGCTTTGCCACATCAGAGCTGGGTCTTGGATCCTTCATACACAAGCAGCTAAAACTGTCAGTAGGGAGCAGGAATTTTAAAGCAGGGGGCTGAAAAGAGTGTTACAGCTTCACCCCCTAAGACTCAGTATGTTTTGAATGATAGTGATATTTATATGGCTATGCTTGATAATAGGGTCTGGTATCGGGCTGAGTCTCTGCTTGCTCTGCTGCCTAGCGGGAGACAGCCATCAGCAGGGTTAAGGTTCTTCTTAACAGTAACAATCCACTTGATAATGATAGATTCTGAATGTTTGCTTCTGCCTTATGGAAAAAAAAATAATCAGACTTCTATTTAAGAAAAAGTTAATAATTTCTTTCCAATTGAATTGGAAAATTAAATTCCTTCGAAGGATCTTCTGCATTAATTAATAAAATGAATGAATTTACAAGGTGGAGAACAATTCCTTCAAGTATTTCTGTGTATAATATTGAAATGCATGACTCTTCAGACAGTTGGATGTAATCTAATGTAACCAAGAGTAAAAGTCTACTGTGGTAAAGCTGTAATAGATGATTGTGTGTTTAGAAATAGTGGATCAGTTTCTATGTTATCAAATATTTAAATTACTAGAATACTTGACATAGGTATAATTAACAGTAGAAAGTTGGTAAGTATCTACCAATTATCTCAGCAGATGATTTTTTGGCAAGTTCAACTCAGGAATTAATTTTGGCTTGTGTGCCAGTGTTAATTGCCTTCTCCCAGATTGGTTCTTCCCTTGCTTAACTGAAAATCATAATAATTTGGAAGGAATCTTTTAAAAATTTCAGAAGGTGTGCTTTTAGAAGTATTAACTTTAAAGGTCTTGTACTTGCCTTCAGCATCATTAGCGATCGTACTTTGTTCTGCAATTATAACATTGAAGATGGTAAACCTTTACATTCTCAGCTTGATATAAAAGCAGCTTTTCAAGTCAAGTAGTTTACAGTGTAAGATTTTTCTCTGTAAATGAATAGTTTCCCTTTACTCAGAATTTGTTTTTGCTAGTCTGCATGCAATTTCCCCCTTGCTCTTTTTAAACTGGCTTTTTATCTTAAGTGTCATCTTCAAACTTCTAGTTGCAGAAGATCAGAGTGAATAATTACAGTAAGAGGCTATTGCAAATGAGATAGCGATATAAATCAGTTTCTCTGAGGTTTTACTAATTTTTTCTCCCTTAATGTGTTCTTCCTCCATTGCTAGAAGCAGTAAACAATGGACTTGATCATATCTAATACATTGTGTTTCTTCAGGATATATGAAGGTCTCATGGGATATTTTTTCACTCTAGGTGCCATGTTTCCTGCTGCCCCAAAGCATTCATTCTCAAGGTTAGTTGTAGTTTACTCATATGCCAGCAGACAGAACATTGTTTCAAAAGCAGATGAACTAATAATGTCCCATTTCCTATGGGTATGTGTACCATATTCTCTGGTGTTTCTTCCTGCTGTATCTTCATTAAACCCTAGCTGTTCTTCAAGCTTGTAACTTCTGCCACTGGACAAAGGACAAGAGTGGCTCTGCCCTTGTGGATCAGTGTGTCCTTATGGCCAATGTCTGTTGCCAAACCATGTATGATAGCTGCATTCTTCCTACATTTCCCACTGCGGGGACTTGCTCTGTTTCTACAAAGCCTGTGAGAATCTGATACTCATTTGGGGTCTTTATTGCTCTGTCAAGTCTGGTTGAAATAGTCCATAATCAGTCAAAAGTTTACTAAGATTATGTTGAAGCAGGGATAGGCAAGCAATCTTGGAGACTTCGGAAAATTCTGCAATTTTTTTTCATTTTTCTGCACTCATGCAATAAGGTTGAATAAGCAATGCAATTTCTGACATATCTCTAACAGTTTAATAGAGAACACTATTTTCCTAAACGTTGTCACATTTACTATCAGCCATGTATTAGGCTTTAGTTCAACAGCTCTTATAATTTAGTTTTGACAAATAGATACCTCACTTATTGTTCAACTATTTTTCTTATCATTTTGTGGTTAGCAAAGACCCTGTTTTGTTACCATTTCATCACATTTTCTTCCTAAACTATCAGTTCATCTTATGTTCAATGATTGGCTCTGTTTTAGTACCTTTTAAAATGAGTACTAAACACAAGCTATAGATCTTACTGGTTCCTATAAAAATGAGTATATTGTTCAGTACTGAAGGGTGTGATTGAACATGTCTGTGATAATTCCTGATGTATACAAAGACACTTCAGGGACCGTCATTTTTGTGATCGCTTAGATGAAAAAAACCCTTATCTGCACAGATGGATTTTCCTAGGTGCTGTTCAGTGATCTGACTAATTTCCTTTTGGAGTACCAATTTCCTATGTTATAGATAAAATAAGCTGTGTCTCGTGTAACAATTGTATTTTAAAGGAATATTAATATAATCTTACTATCAATCTTCAATTGTTTTCTTGAGCAACAGCTAGTTTTAAAAGTTCAATGTACTTTTAACCATTTGATCAAATTATGAGTTGAGATCTTAGTTTGGAATTATCTTTCCTTGATGTCATTTAGATTACAATGTCGTGGTGAGTGAAGTGAGCTAAAAAAGTAATAGTGTCTCCCTAAGATTCCACATAATTGCAGAGCTATCTGTATGATAGATGTTTTTTTGTGCTGTTTAAACTAAGGAAAAATGGAAACTAATAAAGAAGGTAGAGCATCTAGTTTGCTTGTTCAAACAAAATGCACTGCACGCTGCAAGAATGTTAAACTATCAGAAAATGTCCCTTTGAATTACTGTAGATGTAGATGTCTCCTCCCTTCTTCATTCTTGGGCTGAATGTTCTCAGCAGTTCTAGCTTCAGCTAGGCTAGGCTTCAGCACAGGCAAATCAATATGGTGGGGTGTTTGTGAAACCTTTATTGTCATTTAAACATGAAATTAACTCAACCAGATTTTTCTGTGGTGTTTTGAGGGAAGGGTTTGTTTCTGTTTTAACTTTAAAAACTCATTCATTCCACCAAAACTGTTTCTCAAATAGCTCTCACCTTTCATGTTTGGTTGTTGGGGGGTTTTTTGCTGTTTATGTTTGGGCATTTTTATTAATGCAAATGCATACTTATAATGTAAACTTGCATTGTAGTTTCACTTGTCTTCTGATTGTGTTTATATGTCACAATTTCTACAAATTTAAAAATAATATTTCTGGGGTTTTGTCCCTCAAATTATGTTTTCCTTGATCTTTTATGGGAATGTCCTGGTTTCAGCTGAGATAGAGTTAATTTTCTTCTTAGTCGTAAGTACAGTGCTGTGTTTTGGCTCTGATGTGAGAACAATGTTGACAGCACACTGATGTTTTTAGCTGTTGCTGGGTGATGTTTATACTAAGTCAAGGACTATTCAGTTCCTTGGGCCCTGCCAGCGAGAGGGCTGGAGGGACACGGGAAATGGGGAGGGGACACAGCCAGGGCAGGTGATCCAAGCTAAGCAAATGGATGTTCCATACCACAGGACATCATGCTGACTATATAAACTGGGGAAGAAGGAAGGGGAGACATCTGGCATTATGGTGTTTGTCTTCCTGAGTAACCATTACACATGACAAAGCCCTGCTTCCCTGGGGATGGCCGAACACCTGCCTGCCCATGGGGAGTGGTGAATGAATTCCTTGCTTTACTTTACTTGCATGTGTGGCTTCTGCTTTCCCTATTAAATTGTTCTTATCTCAACCCTTGAGTTTTACATTCCTTTCTGATTCTCCTTCCCATCCCCTCTGGGTGAAAGGGAGTGAGCAAGTGGCTGTGTGGTGCTTGGTTGCTGGCCAGGTTTAAA
Source organism: Falco rusticolus (assembly GCF_015220075.1). Lineage (NCBI taxonomy): Eukaryota > Metazoa > Chordata > Aves > Falconiformes > Falconidae > Falco > Falco rusticolus. Next base: position 6,761,810 of record NC_051189.1, on the reverse strand, counting down.
CCATGACAGGGAAAAATAATGTAAATACCCATATTAGTTTAAATCTGGTGTAGGAATATGCAATGTTGTTCTGAATGCTTTTACTTCAGACAATAATGCCTCTGTGGAGAAGAGGAAGCTTGTTCAAGGTATATGCTTTATTCAGAGTGGATGCATCTTTGATCACACTGATGTGCAGTAGGTACTGCAATATTTCAGCAGAGAAAGTGCATTTATGTCATGAGTACATGTGTAGAGGAATGAGGGCAGTGGGTTGATCAGCATTGATAACATGCAGCTGTGGCCTTGCCCCAGAGGCAGTGGGTTGATTGACATGGATGATGTGCAGGTGTAGCTCGTTCCCGCTAAGTGGTTAAATAGCCCTGAGGATCGGGGGTGGGGGTGTGTGTGGGGTCGTTGTTGTCATCATCATCGTCATTGTGTCAGATGGAGGAGGAGCAGTGTGGTCTGACCTCTGGAGGAAGGAGATGCAGCACAGACAGTAGAATCTGACCAATGGTAAAACCTTGTTGTAGCCTGCTAGTTTGTTTGTGCTGCAACAGTTGGTGCCCTGTGTGAGGCTGACTGAGTTGGAATCTGACTGCAACATACATGCAACCAGTTTTTTCAAAATTTTATCATATGTCTCAAAAAAATAGGTTTTGTCCAGAAGCATTTTGAGTACATGCTAAATTTCTAAATGCTTTTTACTACTTTCTCTTCACTAGGTCTACCTAGGCTCCACTCTTGGCTCTTCTTTGCTTCCACAGCTTGTGTTGTATGGCACTCTCAAACCTTCAATAAGTTATGTAAATACAACTAAAATAAAGATTATATAATAAACAACATCTGAAAGTGTCCAATGCAAAGTTCACTGGCAAAACAATTCAACAGAATTCAACAAAAGTGTAAATCTTAAGTTATCTCATAAGTATCTGTGTTTAAGGAATAACCCAAGAGGTTGGTTGGTTTTAATGGTTATCTAGTAATAATAACATGGGTATGTTGTATAAATGGCTGGTTTAAGTAATAGTACAACAGGTTCTCTGTGTTGGATCTCTTTATTCGAATACTTCTTGGCTTACATTGGACATCCTTCTGTTTTCATAGCAAGGACTAGTGTAACAGCGTGCTGTCATTCACAACTTAAAATTGTGTTTCTGTTCAGGTGCACCTACCATTTGGATTGTCTAAGATTGCCTGCTGTGATCCAGCAGCTTGCACCCCAGTTTGTGTGCTGCTACTCCTGGGCTTCTGTGGTGTTCTTGAGCAGCATCTTTAAAAAAAAATGTTCAGCATCAAGGTGCATTGCACCAATGCTGAACAAGCGCTTTTGTACTGGCACTAGAGATGACAGGAGCAATGCAGGAGCAAGAACAAAGATCTGAAAAGGCAGAAGATGGTGATGGTTTTTATGAGCATCACAAATCATCAAATGTGACATGAGTCTTTTGTACAGCAAAAATGAAGAACAGATAGTCTTATTATGATCAATAATGTATTTGGTAAAGTCAAATAAGCGAGACTTATGTCAAGACATTTATCTTCAAGAAAGAGATTAGGATACACACACAACTTTAACTGATGTGTCAGGGTTTATAAAATTGCTCCAAGAGACTGATGTCTTCTGTTGATGTTTCTCTGGGTAGCATATCCTTTATCAAGCTCTCTATCTTGTTTTTGCTGTCTGCACATTCTGTATTTCCTGGGCTGCTGCATGCTGTATGACATCTTTGGGACATGCTTGGTCATATTCTGACATCTCACATGCCAGCTCTTTAAACACCCTAGGATGAAGTGCAACAGACCTTCAGAGAATATAATAATCAGAGAATAGCTGATTTGCTTGAAATGCATTCTCTGTTCATTTTGATGTGTGGCTCAACTGTGATGCTTCAAGAGGAACAACAGAGAAAGTACAACTTGAAATCAAATTTAAGATAAACACAAAATTGTTAAATAAATATTAATAAATGGAAAATGTACTTACATGAATTTATATTTCTGTGTGGTTCTTCTGATTATGGAGGAAAAGCAAAATACACAGGATAATAGTTTCTGAATGTTAGAATGTGCAAAATGAATGTGCTTAAATGTCCATAAAATTTGCAGACAAAGGTGATGATGTGGTTTAATCTTGTCCAGCAACTAAGCAGTATAACACAGCCACTCACTCACTCCTGCCCAGTGGGAGGTGGGGAGAGAATCGGAAGAGGAAAAGTAAGAAAAAAGTAAGAAAACTCATGGGTGAGTTAAAGACAGTTTAATAGGGAACATAAAAGCAGTGTATGCAAGCAAAGAAAACAAGGAATTCTTTCACCACTTCCCATGGGCAGGCAGGTGTTCGGCCATCCCCTGGGAAGCAGGGCTTCATCACATGTAATGGTTACTTGGGAAGACAAATGCCGTAACTCCAAATGTCTCTCCTTCCTTCTTCTTCTCCATCTTATATACTCAGCATGACATTCAACGGAATATCCCTTTGGCTAGTTCAGATTATCTGTCCTGGCTGTGCCCTGCCCCCCCCCCCCCCCCCCCCCCCCAAATTTCCCGTGCCTCTCCAGCCTTCTTGCTGTCATGGCCTGAAAAACTGGTAAGTCCTTGACTTCGTATAAAACTTACTTAGCAACAACTAAAAACATTAGTATGTTATCAACATTGTTCTCATGCCAAATCCAAAACATAGCGCTGCACCAGCTACTAAGAAGAAAATTAACTCTATCTCAGCTGAAACCAGGACAATGCTTAAAGGATTTTATTTTAACATCTATTACCGTGATATCTACTTACCTTGGATTTCAGTTTTGATAATCTATAAAGAGACATAAAATTTATGAAGGTAAGCTGATGAGGGCTTCAAAACATTTCACAGCATTAACAGAAACACTACAAAGTAAAAAAAAATAATAATCTAAGCTGAAATGTGACTGCAGTTAGGGTATAATGATGGTCTTATTTGTTCATGGGCTTTTTAACAAGCAAAACAACTGTCAGAAATATGTTGACAAGCAGGGTTGTATCACCTCAGTCTAGCTCTGAAGCATTATCAGATAAAATCTTTGAACACAGAATCGCTGATACTGAACAATGTGTGCACCATCAGCAGCAGTCCTCTCTCTGAGATGCAATTAGATATTCTGAACATCAGCCTCTAGTATCATAGGTATAGAAATAAGGAGTAGAGTGAAGCAAGTATAATAAGAGATTTTTAAAAGGTAGTGCATTTGCAAGTTTATTGGTTGTGATTCATATTGGGAGAGGATAGTAAGTTTTGTTGTTTTGTTGTTGGGTTTTTTTAAATCCATTTAAGAAGATGTGCACTTCCTGGAGGTATGTACACACATAAAAAGAGAATCCAAGAGTTCAAAACTTCCTCTTCTAACTCATAGTTTATTTCTAACAATAAAACATGTTGAATGATAATTTTTGAGTGACTGCGGTATAAACATTGTATCATTATTTAAATATGAATTTGGGCATTCATCTGTCTTACAGTAACGCTTATTTGTTTAGAAAATAATAAAATATGCAGTTGGTGAATATTTACCTTCCTCCTCACCATTCTGTAGTAAGGGCAATAAAATCTGTTTGATACATATCTCCTAGTAGTTGGCATACACCATTAAATAGGTGCATAGCAGAAAAAAAAGAAGGAAAAAGCCAGGGCAGAACATAATTCAGAGTGTTAGCGAGTGGCTGACTGGGTAGGGTTGCAGAACCAAGATTCATTCCTGTTTTAAAGTGGAAAGTCTTTATTAGTACTAAAATCAGAAAGCTAGCATTCCACAAACTTTACTAAGAAATTTGTAGTAGTTCTGTGAACAAAAACTTCAAGTTTGGGTAAAATACTTGTGTTTTAGTTATTACAATATTTCTTGAGTTAAAGATTCAAACTCTTTTGAGATTGTTAAGCAATACTGAAGACTTTTAGATATAACGCAAAGCAAAATGTTTCTTCTCTGGTTCTTTATGGCTCAAAGCACTTATGATAGATGTTACTCTAATAAAAAGCTGGTATATATAAATATTCATACTTGAATGATGTTGTGATATTTCATTTTTACTTTCCAAACTTCAGCCATTTAAGTGCTAGAGGTCTGCAAAGAAAACAACTCTTATCTACTGTATCTCCTGTTCAGAGTACATTGTAGAGATATATTAATTTATTTCTGTAGTTTATATTTGCAGCATGAAGTACACTGGATGTGTTCCTACTTATTTTATTTGCAATATTAAACATTTTTGGTGAGGTTATTTAATTTTGTTTCTGCAATGATGGGTTCTTAGAAATGAGATTGAGTAAGGAGTAAAGGTGGATATGAGTGTGGCTTATGCTCAAAATCAGCTCTGTTAACCATCGGTGTTCAGTTGATGTAATCCCTCTAGTCAGGTTAGCATCTGAAAGTTAGGCCTCTCTGAGGCAAAGAGGTGTTCGACAAATGAGTACCTTTTTAAAATTTTCTTTTGTCCTTTGAGAAATGAATTTGCTCCCCACCTTCAAGTATTCTGTGTTTGGATTCACAAATATGAAACAATAAAATATATTTGGTTTAGAAAATGGAACACTGATGCCAGTGAGCTTAATATGAATGACTTCAACAGGTCAAGAATTGAGTACATCAGACACTTTCTTGAGGGCAAGTACAGTTTTCTTCTGTTCTGTATTCTGTTTGTTAACACAGTCCTTTCAGATGGAAGGAAATATAGATGACAGATTCTATCAATACTCCTCCCAAGGTGTGTGGAATATGGCAGAAATAAAAACTGACCCAAACTTCCACTGGAAGCTTAAATGCAGAACAGTTTTATTGTTGAGAAAGTTCAGTAACAAGTTCCATTTTTCATTTTGTGTAACTATAAGACAGAATGATACTGGTAATATTACTATACTCTTTAGTACTCTGGGTTTGAATATTTCCAATGTCATTTTTTACACTGAGATTGAAAATATTAATTCATCAAGTGAGGAGGTGTATTTTAATATGTATAATGTGGTATGCTATATATATATGCACATTCTGAAAAGAATGGGAATTAGAAATTCTGTTTACAAAAAATGAAATGGAAAACTGATGCATACTTGTTGAAAATTCAGAATTGCATGGGAAATCTGGTAGCTGAAAGCTTAAACAAGCTTCATTTATTATTAATTTTTTTGGTATATTTTATTAAGTAGTCAGTGGAATGCCATGACTGGGATTGACTACTATTGGACCACTATTCCAAATAAATAAAATATGGAGATAGATTTCAAATAGAAAGATGACATTTTCAAAAAGGTCAATTTGCATTAACAGCATCGTCTACTTGTCACTGGACTACACACACACAAAAGAAAAAAACAACCAAAAAGAAAAAAAATCATTGGCAGTGTTTCTCAATGATACATGATGATGGCACCTTCAGTAGCAGGTCCACTGTATGTATGTCATTGAATTGTCTGACTTCAGTATTATGTTCACCAGCTGCCCCTTCAGATTCAGCAGTCCTATGTGCTGTTGAGATGTAGCATTTAGACATGTCTGAAAACATAAAAGAAATATTCTTTCTGCTTGTCTGATGTCATTTCCAGAAGGTCACAACCACTACTCTAGACTTTGGAAAGGGAGTCTGTATCTAGCAGACTGACTGTAGCATTAATTTCCACTCAAACAGCTTGCTTCTCTTGCATACTAGCACCGTAAATCCTATAGGTGATCGTTATTTTGTATGGAGACCCTAGGATGCACAAACCTTCCAGTAAGGTGCTAGCTCTGGAGAAAAGGCTTCATAGTGGGAAAGTTCATGTTTCAGATCTGATGATGGTCATAGGAGATGAACAGTTACAGTTCTGCAAGAGTACCACTGGCTGTTTGAAAAGTTACAACAAAAGAAACATCTAAAGGCTGAGAGCTTTGTTCTTTCAACTTACCTAGTTCTGGGAGTACGTTTCTGTTATAAAAGAAGCCAAGGAAATTCTACTCTTAGCCTTGTCTTCACCCAGGTTACCTTAGTTAGCATTTTCAGAGGATGAAAAGTCAACACCATCATAATTACTGCCTCTTTAAAACAGAATATCTGATGTGTTTACTGGGCCTGTTTGTCCACTGTAAAACCACCGATGACTAGTTACCCTCCCAAACCTCTTGATAACCTTCTTTTCAGAGTGCTATGGTCGGCTGCAAAGGCATCAAGCAGGGTTTCTGTTCAATTCCACGTGTTCACATACACCTTCCCTGTCCTTTTTAAAGGGATACATTAAGTGAAATGTTTTCTGTCTTGAGAAGTTCAGTATTGTTACTGGACCCAACCCAGTCCATCTGACATATCCATGACTGAGTGGGAAAGCCCTGGACTTCTAGATCATGTGCCAACATCCATAACCTGACTTTGAGGTGCTTTGAGTATCAGCCCGTGAGACACCAGTGGAGAAAGTACAGGGCCCTCTGGAAGTCAGAGTTTTGCCTTTAGATGAGTGGCAAAGTCTGGTAATTATAGATGTTGTGAGAATGGTATTCTTCCATTACCTTCTGGAATCTTAGTAACAGATTAACTTCATTTGACTTGCAGGTTCACCCAGACTTAGAATTCTTAATCTTCTTCCAATATTGTCTGAATGCCCCAAAACGTGGACTAAATTGCCAGCAACAATCAAATCCGAAGTTTGCCGCTTCTCTGTCAATCTCTATTGCTCATATTTGTAATGAGCAAATACACTGTCAGGCATTGGCATATGGTTAATAGCTCCTGACAGGAAATAATCTGGTCTGAATGATTCTGATTGTAATTTTCTAAGAAAGATAAATGTGTCATCCAATAGTCTTTCTCATGTAGGTATTATACCATAACATTTTTTATGATGGAACAGCCCGATTCTCAGGCTCTCCAGAGCAGCTTGAACTAACAGGTGTATCCTCCTCCCAACATTCACTGTAGCCACCTGTCTGTCCAAAGCCAAGAGCGTGCATAAAAGGGGCAAAGAGGTTGCGCATCTGTGCTGGGCAAGGGAGAAGTAGCATGCTAGAAAAAATAATGTTGTTCCCTTGTAGTCTACAGAAAGCAGTCACAGCTGGCTGCATTTTCTTTACTAGCATTTCTAAGTTATGCTTTTCACTCCTCAAGCATCATTCTAGAGAGCAGTCTCTCCAAGGTATTTTTGACCTTGCTGGTAAGCATACATTTGAACTTCTTGTAGGCTGAGGTAGCGGTTCAGATTGTACTTACCATGTAAGTATACTTTAGAAATTCCTGACTTAGACTACTAATAAATGGAACAGCTATAATCTTCTACTCCAGAAACATTGCTACTGGACTAATAGGAATGTTTCTGAAGCTTTAAAGCAATCATCTCTTCTATACAGACACTTCAGAACTTGGCTGATTATATAAGGAATGAATTGACTACAGAAATGCACTTTATCTCGGCCATGACAAACTACTGACTCTGCAGTCGCGGGGTCCTAGAATGCTCTTGCTGTTTTCCTGACAGCCAGTGAAAAGTAAAATTTCATTCAGATAGCCACTGGGAAGGGAATTATTTTGAACTGCACAAGACATGCTAAACCCTCCTTTCTCTATTTGCTGCATGTGCTGCCCTTCCTAATTATGGAAGAATTCTCTGTACTGACTATAGTTTCCCTTGGTAGACTCTGGATTGCTTCCTGCAAGTTTGGGAGACTTATAAAACCTGCTTCACACATTGAAAGAACGAGAATTATCTATTGCATTACCCATGTCACAGCATGAGGTCATTTGTTGTACAACTCAGGATATCAGCTGGTACTTTTAGTCAAGAACATGAACTAGAGTAGATGAAGTGCAGATGTGCTATTAATGGAAATATGATGCTTTTGAAAATATTGCACTTCCTGAATAATCAAGTTTTAAAACTCATGCTAGAAAAAAATGCGGCAACATTATCTTTATGTGTGTGTTTGGGTATGCTACCTTTAAAACAAGTCATAAGATGTCCAGTTATAAATCTGATGAGAGGCAAATGATTCCAAAGAAGTCTCTAACATGAATTAAGACTACATTGTAATACATCAAATGAAAGTACACTCAATATTTTCCCTTCCTTGAAGTACTTTGTTTAGTTGGTCATGTTAGATTAGCTTATAGATCCTAAAAAAGTTTAAAACATTATTTCCAGGTATAAAACTTCCTAATTCCAGAATCCTTAAAAGAAATTTCTCCCATTATATACAGGGGGATAGAATGATTATCTAAACAGTTTTATAGTATATGACTTGAATTTATTTTTTTACAAATATTTTTGCTTACCATTGTTTTTTCTGTATATCGATGCAGCACAAAAAATTCTACAGGAAAACATTCAGTTAAGTCAGCTTCGTCCTTCAGCTTCTGAAGCAAAACATTATAACCATTACAGATTATTCAGAGTAATGTTCCCCTATTAATGATCTAATTCTTTATTATTCCTTGCTTTCTTGATTTTGATTTGCTTAGCAATCCCTTGGTTAAATCAAACTGTTGATGTCTACATATCTATGACAGAAAACTCATTTTTCTTTCATTTTTGTATCTGTTTGTTACTTACTGTTAGGATGTGGTTTTGGTTATAGTGATTCTTGTATCAAAAAGCAGGAAATTCTAAAGGTAAAAATAATGATTTTTTTTTTTATTCAGAACTTCTTAATCTTCCTTGAGAATAGTCTGTGCATGGATGATCTGGGACAGACAGGAAGCACCCAGAAATAACAAGTTATTCCATAAATTCTTAATAAAAGTACATATCTAAGGAACTCACTAAGGAATCAATCTAGGTTTAGACTGTACTTATATTCACAATTTTCTAACATCCTTAAGTTCCTATACTTGGAGACAGATTTTCAAGGAGGACTGATCAATACAGTTCCCCTGAGATAAGCTAAACTATATGTATTTGCATTCATCATGATTTTAACATTACTTGATTAATAGCTTTCCTGTAACTTAGTTTTGTGGTCATTAATATTTAATGGCATAGATATATATTTACTTGTGATTGACGCTAAAAAATTTCAGAGTTGTCAATGTTTTTCTCCACGTTCTTTTACTTTGCAAATACTTTGCATAATTGACACAGCACAGCCACTGACTTCTTATAAAGAATCTTTTATGGAAGTGTACTAGACATTGGCATTTAAACATGTAGTGGTAACTGAAGGTGTCATAGGCAAACAAAGCAGGGTTCTTAAAAGGTAGCTGAAAATCCTATGCCTTTCAAATTGTTTGCATTTTATTTTCTTGAATACTTTGATGTCAATTTCATTGGTTGTCACAGATACATCTAAGCTGACCAATCCTAAATTTATCATCCAAAATGCAAGCAGGGAAAAATGCCAGTATTTTGTTGGTTTCAGAAAAAAATCCATGCTGACTTTATGCATAATGAGGTCATGTAAACCACAAGTGTCACCAGCAGCAATCTAGGTCAGCCTTCTCCATCTAATGGTGCTTGAAAACAGCTCTTTAACAGAAAAAAAGAGTTCATAATAAACAATAGCGACCCTAAATGAAGTTTCTTCCAGAACCATTTCAGGTGGTCATTGGTTTGTGCCTTTAGAACAAATTTGAAATAAAACCTAGTATTGTCTGTTGGAATTTTGAATTATTGCATGCTTTTCTGTCAGGCTGTGATAGCTAACTTCTTACGGATATTCAGTGTTATGTAGCAGAACGTACAGCTCATTCTGGTCACACCTTGTCATGCTGTTTTTCATAAATGCAAAAATGTTAAATTGGGCAGTTTTTTACCTGTATTTCTTGTTTGCTCTCCCAGTGACAGATATTTAAGTAAGGAAAGTAAGAGACACTGAGAGAACCCTAGCCTTTTGATGACCAGTCTTTCTCTCCATTTGTCTAAAATCTTATTTTTATTGTGGTTTTTAGAAAAAGAACAGGCAGGGAGGAAGCACAAGCTGTTCTTACTCTTTTAAAACAACAAATGCAATGAATGAGGTGTGATGAGTATGCAATCGTTTTGTGTTTTGTTTTTTCTGTATGAAGTTTTTAAGATTTTTAAGATAGGAAAAGCAAAGGAAACCTGATTGTACAACTTTATCGTGCTGACACTGAACTGGAAGCGGTCCAATGTAACACTGGAAACTGAATCTGTTTTTTTTTTTCTTTTGTTAGATATGGAGTTCATTTGTTCATGTAACTGTTCCATCAAAAATTAAAATAAACTATTAAAATAAAGCAGTTGCATAATTTCAAAGGCTAATTTCCAGGCAGTCTTAAAAGGGAAAATAGCAACTCAAAACTGACAGTTTGAGAAGAGTGGTGATTGAAAAAAGGAATTTCATCTATGCTGTAAGAGGTGTAATCCGTTGATGCAGAAGCTCTATCAGATCTTGTGCCAGTGTAGATGGCTTCTTTTGACAGATGGATTTTTTTTCTGTTGATATGATTGCATTGCCTTTCCATGTGATATGCACTAAGATGTAAAAACTTGTCTTCTTGGGAGGCTGTTTAGACCTGTTTGAGACCTGTTTATTAATAGTAAGAAGCAATATGGAGAGAAAAGAGGGAGGGGATTTTTAGTACCTTCCGGCATCATACCTGCAGTATTTTGTAGTTCATATGCACTGACACCATTAGCACAATCACGGAAAAAAGGCAAACGTTCTCAGTTATATTTGTTGTTAATATTCACAACAATAAAAGTACAGTATGTTTTACAGACACTGTGCATACTAAAAGATTCACTATACGAACCACTGTATTCTATGTTATATGGGATGGTTCTCAGATAGGCAGGAGTAAATTTCCTGATTTTTATGAAGTTGCTTTGGATTTGTACCAGAAATACATATGTGTTTCTTTTTTCACACAGTATGTGTCAGCCTGTCATTCTCCAAAGCTGTATTCACGGTATAAATTACTGTGTACCATATTGCTGATGAAAGGTTTATTGCCTGATGAAACCAATTGCTAGGCATTACGCAATGCTATACAGCTCTCTGAGAAATCTAGCAATTTTACATGACTATAAAATTAGTCTTTTACTATATAATTAAAATAATAGTGTCTTTGTCCTGATAACTTTATAGTCTGACTGACATGCACACATACATGCACAAAACAGTTAATACATATAAAAATGAAAGTTCCTCTGCCAGCCTTGGTCATTCAGAAATGATATACAGCAAGTGCAAAATCACATAGAGTCTGTGATTTAGAAAAAGACAATGAAATAGGAGACAGGATTTATAGAGCGCATCCTTCCTTATGGATATGGAAGGGAATTCATAATCCACTCTGATTTTTCCCTTGCGTGTAAACACAAATAACAGAACAACAATTTTGTTTGTGACTGAAGATGGAAATTATGCCTTGGGGGAAAGTTTATCAACACCATGCAAGGCCTTTCCTGTAGGGAGATGTTACTGGAAAAATATATGTATGTGTACATATATATATATACACACACATATATGTACAAATATACATGCATGTGTATTTATATACCAATGGCTCTTACTTTCTCAGCTTGCCAAGGCTCTGACCAACTGTGTTAATGTGGAAAAGTTAACAAAGAGCAACTGAATTTTAAGCCGAACAGGGTGGCCTTCTTTTCCGGGTGGTACAGCTGCCTCTAAAGCAGAATCCACATTAATAACAGCTTTGCCCTTCCATTTGGCAAGATCAAGACTCCTCTTCTGGCATAGGAGTACAAATACCAGCAGGTAGGAGGTGCTGATGGTAACTGCCTATATTTGTCAGATTTTCATTAAAGGAACAAATGTTCTGTAGTCTTTGGCAAACACCAGTTGCTGCAATAACCACTGCTTTCTATCACTGTTTCCTTTTCCCTTCTTTCAATTCCTGTTGTAATTTTCTGTATAACTAAGTAAGTTCATTCTTTGTGCTGTTCTGTTTTAAGAGAAGTTTGGGGATGTTTGCTTGTCTTTCTTGAGTTTATTTTTGTTTTTCTTCCCCTCTGTCACACCTTCCAGTTTTCTCTCGGGAGATTGCGCTATGATTATCAATGTTACCTCTTCTGGAATCAATGTGTATTCTGGAAAGCTGCTTAGATATTGTTTGTCAAAATCTCCACCTTCAAGGGTGATAAAGTAAATGCAGTATAGTAAGAAATTCCAAATTCCTTTATCTTGAAGCTATTTTAGTTCATGCTACTGTGATTTTTATTTTTTTAATAGTTTTTCGTACTTGTAATCTTGAGGTGCAACTTCCATAAAAATGCATCTTTAGTCTTAATTGCAAAAAAACCAAAGAACCACAAAGTGGTTTTAACTGATTAAAGGACACCCCTTTGCTAAACTACCAAAATGAATTGTCTTCATAACTGAGGCCATTTCAATCTGCAGAATTTTTTCTCTTAGACATTTCAATCCAAGCTTTCCAAATCTGATACTTGGCATTGGTTTGATATAGTTTTGCATGGAAGTGTCTTCTGAATGCATATCAAAGCATCCAGTAGTGTGTTAGTGCAAATCATTTCATTTCAAGGTATGGGGAAGAGTGTTGTTTATTTGGGTTTTTTTAATTTACCACAGCTGAAATGGACCAAAGAGCAAAAGACCCATTGATGTAAGCTCAGAGCCCTACAAGAGAGGAGAGCCAATATAGTTGTCCTCTTCTTCTGTTGATAGCAAAAATGACCCTAGTCACGTAACTGAATGCAGTTGAACTTTTTGGAACAAATGGAATGCTTTAAAAGCCAGAATAGATGAGTGAGACCTAGAAATAGTTATTAAAAGTGAGACTGAAAGAGAAACACATTGTATGAGTTAACTTTTTAATCCCATATCTAAATTGAAAATGCTCCCTAAGAAGCTCAGAGAACAAAAGCAAGGTCTTTGATTATTTCCTTATGTTCTGCTTTGGCATCACTGTTTTTTTCCCTCTTGTAGTTAAGCTAACTTACTTGGTTTTAAACTTCACCAATAATTATTAGGAAATAAGGAAACAAACTGATAGCTCAGTAGATCTGGAGCAATTTATTTTGTTTTGTTTTGTCTATTCTAGGTTATGGGGTTTTTTCTCCTGCTATCTGCACTAAAGTTGATGCTTCTTCTATGCTTGCATATGTTGCTCCTCCAAATAAATTTTAAAAATTAGAATAGTTTCTGCAATAACTCAGAAAAAAGCAACAGAAGGGTTTCTTCTGAAGTGTATTGTATGCATCTGATAAGATACTATATCTGACTATTCAAAAATTCAGGAGGAATGAAATCTAGGACTTTTGGTTTCACTTATTGTTTGAAAGTTACATATGCTCTTTTATTTACACAGCCTATCAGGCCTAGTTGTCTTTATTTAGATATGGGAAAAAATCACAAATTTTTTGAGGACTGAGCTATTTGATAATAAATGGAAATCATGAGTATGTTAATGCTTTCAAAATTAAAAGGAAGAATAACATACCATAGAATTTTTGAATAAAATGAATAGCATTTAGACAACTTGGATCCCAGAGTTTCTACTCAGCTTTTCATTGAAACAGCTGTGGTATGAATACTTGGTTGACTACCACAGCAATAATACTAATTTTAGAAATGTTACAAAATTCTTCTCGGTTTCCCATTTACCAATTGCACAGTTAAAAGTGGCTCTAGAAATACTTTAAATTAAAAGACTGACAAGTTTTCCTATAGGAACTTGATGTGTTATAGGAAGGAATTATTTTGTTCAGAATCTGAGTGCTTTAAAAAGAAGTCATCAAAATGTGGAGGGAGTTTCAAACCAGGACATGTATTGAGTGGTTTTTGTGGCCTCCTTATTTTGGTTGATAAACATTTGAGGCATCTGTTGACATCAGTTAGATCTGGAGTGGTTTGTTATCATTAAATTGGTGCAATTATGAGAGAGAGGCTATCACCAGAGTACATGCTCATGTTGCTATGTAGGCCAGTGAACTTCAAAGAGAAAAAGGGTCATTAATTTTCTAGGTCTTGGCAATGTAAATTTGAGTAACCCCTTTCCTGTCAGAATGAAGGAGTGCTCAGGTTGGTTTTTTTCTACTTCGCATATGGAAAATTCTATTTCTCCTCCCTCCAAGTTCTCCTATTAGCTGAAAAGTAAAAACAGGCTTCAGCTCTATCTCTCAACTCAGAGTAGACAAAGGTACCCTAGCAAGACACAAAAGTCTCATAAAGCAGCAAGGTATTCAAGAAAGAAAGCATGGAAAGTGAAAGTGTCCATTTGCATATCCTATGTAGGTCATGGCAAATCTGCCACAGCTCTTCTCATTGCCTTTTACTGAATAAAATCGCACAGATCTTAAAGTAGGAAAAAGATGAATTATCCTAGCCTTTTCACAATCGAATGTAAGCACTCAGTCTCATTCATTTCTCATTCAGGCAAGGAAGATCAGCTTATTTTGACATCTGCTGGCAGCTTAGATGATACCTCAAAAATTATATTTCAACATGATTAGCTACATGCCTGTGTCAGCTTGGAAGTGTTTATTTGGGGTGGGGATTATTACTGTTCTTCCACTGCATTAAGTTGATTGGATTTTAGACTGTATTGAATTGGATTTTGTATGGAGCCAAGCAGTATACATTTGCTTAAGTATGTGTCATGTAACGCATGTAACGAAGATAGCTTCAAATCTAGTTCTTTGCACCGCATTTAAAACCGAAAGGAAAGTGTGTTGGCTTGTTAGGCTCTGCTGACATCTAGTGGCGGTTGGAGCAATGGCACACTGTTTAACGTGCGCGTTGTAGAAAGGAAGTTTGTGGGGAGAGCACGTCAAATTGTGGTCCTTTGTCATATTTCTTTTTTATTGATCAGAAAGAAATATGAAAATAGTTATGCTATTTGAACACTCCTTGTGATTGGTTGACATCTTCCGCTATAGAGTTTAAACAGTGTTATTCTTGAGACTTTCTACTGTTTGAGAACTGAAGTAAAATTGATCTTTGTTCGGAGACCTCACACTGAATACTCAGTACTAGTTCATCCTTCCCTGTGTTTAGCGTGACTTTTTAAATTCTTCAGTAATGAAATTTTTGCTTCAGAGTAGATGTCATCAAATCTCAGTCTCAATTTTATCTGATTTCATTTTCATCACTCAAGGCAAATGATTATCCAGAATTTGTATTAGATTACCTGCGAGGCCCTTAGTAGGTAGCTGAAAGTATGTTCAGAGAAACTACAGTTTATCAGAAGGCAGTCAAAGGATTTGATGTTGTTTCTGTTTGTACCTCTGAAAATGCACTGATCTTTTTTGACATTAAGAACGTTATAACTTTTCTCAAAAATAACTTCAATTGCAAATCTTTACTGCTTTTCTTTTTGTTGTTTTTTTCATTTGTAGCTACAGCAGAAACAGTTGCTTTCCTATCTCCATGTACATCCTATGCTGTAAAACTAGAAACTTTCTTGGCGGAAAAAGCTTTTAATGATTTCTTACCTTTAATAGGTTTTATGCGGCTGTGATCTTCAAAACTATTTCTGAATTATCATCTCAATATTCATATTTATGGCAGGGTTAGAAAAGCTTCATGTCAAGCGCTCCTTTCAAAAATTCAGTTTTCTATTTCATGTGGACTTCCCGTTCACTGTTTCATGCTTTCATTTTAAATTAACTTCATAAGAATAAAGGTTATGCTTCTGTACTCTTCAATGTGATTATAACAGCCTTAGCAGAAAAGAAGAAAATCATAATCTCTTTCTAGTTATCTAGCTCTCTGTGAAAGTCTAGGCCAAAAAAGCAGTCTGCTTTAGGTCTTACTGTCCTTCTGTCTCCATCAAAATGAAAAATCATTTCATAATCAATTTCTCCTTTTAGTTCAGGCTAGGAAGCAAATAACATTTATGGAAAATCACATGTAGTAATCATGTTTGAGTTTAAGTTATGTTCACTGATATTTGAGTAAAATGGTATTTATATTTTTATGTAAAACTTAGTGGTGAAGAGTTACCCCATTTACATACATAGAAGTTGTGATACACTAACTTCTGTTTATGTATCTCAACAGTTTTTGGTTGTGATAACTTGCAGTTATTTTATCTCCCTACAATTTAGCTATTTTTTTAATAATTCCTGATTGCCTTATATTTAAATTAAAGTCAAGTAGATTAGTAAGACTTGTTTACTACTGGAAAGGGAGTAGTAATACCATTGTATAGAATATTTTGGGCCAGAAGAGGTTTGATAGGAAATCATGCTTAAGTAGGTAATTGCTAAAAATTTCACATTTTTTGTTACAGTAGGTCGAGCTGTGGTTTCTAGAGGGCTGTTTTAGGGAGGCAATGTATCTGTTAAGAGTTGAATGACAAAATCACAGAGCTAATAATGGAGTTCTAGTCTCAGAAATGTTATTGCTTATTTAAAAAGTGATTTGAGGAATATTTTTTGTCATTTTATATATTGGAAATAAAGGTGGTGATGGCTTGGTTTTAAAGGACAAGCCAAGTGAGTACAATAAAGTGCTTAAAGTCCTACACAAGCTGCTATTTAAAAGGTACCAATCAGTGTGTAGAACCTTTGAACTCAGCTTTTAAAACACTTTGTAAACTCCACAGTTTTTCTGTGCTTGGTTTGTGTCTACCACCACTTCTCTTCCATTTTTTTCTAATAGCACAACTTAAATAAGGAGTACAGAAGTATTGTATAAATATTCATACTGAGGATACCAGCCTTTATTCCATCTAAAAAGCCAATATCCTCATTTTATTATGGCTTGTAGACAAGAGTGCATGCTTCCATTCATCCAGAATGGGAATGTGGCTCATATCTGTCATAGGCTTGAAGAAAGGTGAGAAAGAGATCCTGGTCTCTGGATCAGTATAAGCAATCTGCAAACAATGCAAACCAGGAAATCAAGAAAATATTAATTTTAATAACTTGTTCATTAACAGGTAGCAATGGATAATTTCCTGAATGTACTGAAGTAGTTTAGAAGTTTAAAGCTTTAGTTCTTACTTTGGAACCAGTAAGAGCTAATATATTCCATCCTAGACTACTGTCCCAAATAAATTCCTTTTTACCTAAATAATAATTTAAAAAGCCCCATCTTTCTAGACAATTTAGTAATCCAAAGGAATACTCACCCACCTGATTTTTTTTTCATTCTTCTAGAGTGTTTTTTGGTCAGGGTTTTCGGATTCTTTAGATGTCTTTTGCAGCCCATCATGTTCAAACTGGAAGGCAAATTCTCAAGTCTATTTATATTGTTTTCTGTTGCTAAACAAAATTCTGTTCTTCTCTTGTTTTCTATTTCAATTTTTGTTATGCCTTGGATATGCATACAATATGTGCCCTTGTGCAAGTAGAATCCTTCCCACAAGAAAATGACAGTTATCAAGAGTGTTATCTTTATTTGTATTACAGTATTGCTTTTCTCCTGTCCATCAATGGTTCTCCTTATCTCATCAGGTAACCACTTTGCCAGCAATTACCTGTATCCTCTGGGACTCCTCTCAAGCAGGCTTGGTAGGAGAGCAGGCTGTCTGTTCTAACCCAAAGCATTTCAAAGTTCCTCAAGCTCATCATACACTTCCTTCCCCCTCCCCCCCCCCCCCCCCGCCCCTCATTTCTGTTACTGGGCTTGCTTGCTCTATGACCCTCCAGTTTTAAGACCTGTATATCACAACTGGCTTTCCACTACTCCTGGAGAGTCAGATCTGGCCTCTGTCTGATGTCCTTCCTTGTAACAATTCTCAGTACTTTCCATTCCTCACCAGTTTAATTGTATGTAAATTACCGATTTAGTTTGCACCTTTAAAGTGTTTTGTTGGACTTAATACATTCACAATTAGTTGACAGCATATCCTTACTGTGAGGTCATACTCCTTGGTTACTGGCATTGGATGGTAAAATCTGGCCTGTTACTTTTCTGACTCTTAGTTTTCTGACTTTTCAGAAAAACAGTGTTTGCTTTATTTTATATTTTCAGGCTCTCGATGTACTTAGGATATAAATTATTCTATCTTGATAAATGTTCTGATGCTATTTGATGTTGCTATAAGTTGAATGAATTTTCAGTGCAAACTTAGCTTGTTACCTTTATTTTTTTAGCTGTAGCAGTTATCTATTTCGTTCATCTGTGACTATTCTAAAGCTTTATAGTATTGCTCTGGAAACCAGTATCTTGGAAATACTGAAACAAGGAAGCAGATGGCAGCTCACATCAATAGTTTACACCTCTGATAAGAGATAAAGTAGAAGGATTCATAATACAGTCTCTGATACTTCACATAGGGCCTTAGTGTACGTGTTTCCTGATAAAAATACTACGGCCAGTTTCCAGAGACTTGATAAAGAGACAGTGCTTTGCAGTACTGATAAATTCGGGATGCTGGTTGACGGCCAGCTGAACATGAGCCAGCAGTGCGCCCAGGTGGCCAAAAAGGCCAATAGCATCCCGGCTTGTATCTGAAATATTGTGGCCAGCAGGACTAAGGCAATTTATTGTCCCCCTGTACTCAACACTGGTGAGGCTGCATCTCGAATACTGTGTCCAGTTTTGGGCCCCTCACTTCAGGAGGGACATGGAGGTGCTGCAGTGTGTCCAGAGAAGGGCAATGAAGCTGGTGAAGGGTCTAGAGAACAAGTCTTATGATGAGCAGCTGAGGGAACTGGTGTTGTTTAGTCTGGAGAGGAGGAGGCTCAGGGAAGCCCTTATTGCTCCCTACAACTTACCTGAAAGAAGGCTGTAGACAGGTGGGGGTAGCTCTCTTCTGCCAGATAACTAGTGACAGGACAAGAGAAAATGGCCCCAAGTTGTACCAGATGAGGTTTAGATTGGGTGTTGGGAAAAAATCCTTCAATGAAAGGGTGGTCAAGCATTGGAACAGGCTGCCCAGGGAGGTGGTGGAATCACCATCCCTGGAAGTGTTTAAAAAAGTGTAGATGCAGTGCTTAGGGACATGGTTTAGTGATGCACTTTGCAGTCCTGGATTAACGGTTGGACTTGTTGATCTTAAATGTCTTTTCCAGCCTAAATAGTTCTATGATTCTATGAGATGAAGAGAACAATATAAATACTAAGGGGCACATATAAGTGCAGTGGAGGACCTGAGTCTGAAATGACAGTAAGGCATTTCATTAATGAACTCTTCTGCTATAACTCAGACTAAATTCTGATAGTATTTGAATAAACATTTGAAGACTAACTCCTGTGGAGAATGCAGTGCACAAAGAAGTATATTGAACTATCATGGATAGGTACTGTGAAGGCATAGGGGTAGTTCTAACTATGCCTAGTACTTGTAAACTGAAGACAATCAACAAGCCAAATAACATCTGAAAAGCATGCATTTAAGTTCTTAAGGCTAAACATAAGAGCAGTGCTGGTGGGAACAAATGGAACTTTCAGTGCAACAAAGTACATGATAATTTGATTTATTGGATGTTAAATGTAATAATGAACTTATAGAATAAATGCATTTTTTCATATATATATTATTCCTGGAATGACTCCACAACACTGCTAAGAGAGTGATGAGTAGGCTGAGATGAGAAAACTACAAGGCAAAACAGGTGAACCTATAAAAACCCACAATTGTTCAGTGTTGGCTGTGGCAGTGACATTTCATTTGAAATACTTGGGGAAGGTGGTGGTGTGGTATGAAATTTTAATTTTAGAATACTTCTAGTGGAGGAGTTTATCAGTGTTTCAAGGATTTGGATAATATTTCTTTTTAACATTAGGTTATTTCAGGGTGTAATTCCCTTTTATTTTGAGTAACAGTGAGAAACCCATACAGAGTCAAAATACTGTTTTATTTCATCAACTGGATTTTTATGGCTGGAAAAACTTCATTTTATATGCTTGATACTCTGCCCAGTAAACAGCGATAATTCATTGTCATGTTTCTAAGGACAAACTTCTGCATCTATCAGTCTTCAGGCAGTTTTATGTTAGATTCCCTGCCTAGTTTTCTTAGGACTCATTCCTTTACCTTTTACTCAGTGTTTGCTCACTTCCGCTTAGTGTTTCACCCTTCCTTTCTCCCACTTAGTAATCATCTTTGTGGTCATCCTTTAGCAATTAGTTTGTACTTGTCTTACAAAGACTGCCAGCTGAGACATCAGATTGAGCTCTGTATCTGTAAAAAGAAAATTAGCCACCCCTGGGATCAGTAAAGGCACTTGGAAGAGTGGTGGGCTAGTCAACATCAGACAGATTAGGCTTGTGCTATACTGCGGTAGTCTAGTTAAGTTTATCAGGTTTTGGGGGGGAAGGTGTTGGGGTTTTGGTGTGAGGTTTTTTTTGGGGGGTGTAACTTGAGGAACTGAAAGGTACTTCTTTTCATGATAGAAGATAACACTACTATACTTCCAGATGACATCTCTGATGAGATGGTTGATGGCAGATGAGGGAGAAGCATAAGAACTGTTGCATATAGGAATAAGGTACATCGGTACTTCTTAGTCTTTGCTTACAAGGATGTGTACAGATTTATCTAATAGAAGTACAGATATCTGGCATAAAATTACATCCTAAATATCTCAACATTGTGATGTTGGGTTTTTTGATCCAGCTAGGATTCCCATAAATACTGACAAACTACTGCAATAATATGGTATTATCTGTCATTATATCATTACTGCAGAACACATAGATCTTCTACGTCTTTCAGAAAAACACTTTGGCATTTCTGTACCCAGGTACTTGGTCACATTTAACAACAGAATTAAAATCCAGAAGATTTCTTGACCTTAAATTTTAGGGCTAGCTTGATCTTCTCTGGATGAAATCCTGACCTTTAGATTCTGTTTAGCAATTGGTGGCATGTTACCTGTCCCTTATCTAACTTCAGTACCTTGGACAAAAGACACTTATTTAAAACTCCCGTCTGAGAATATGGTAGCACTCAAACAGGTAACAGTAGTAGTAGTAGTGCTCAAAAGTCAGAGGCAGTTAGTAACTAAAAAAACCTATACAAGTAGACCATTCAGCCACTGCAGCAGGGTCTGTGGTACTGCTTTGCTAATGCAAAGGCCTTAAGCGGCTTCAGGCCCTGAGTAATTGTAGAGAAAGAGGGCTTGAAAAATAATGCTTATTTCAAGTATTCAGTAATACAAGTGGCACATCCTGTTCCCTACAGGACAGACCTCCTCTTGCTCTCTCAACTAGATGAATTTCAATAGAGTATGTTATTTTTCCTGTATGACACATTCTAAAGCTGCGATGAGATTTGCTTGTCAGAAGAACTAGAGCATACACTGCATATTTAATGTTAAGAGATGAATACATTGTATTGCTTCTAGCATGTTTGCTGTATTACAGCATAGTATTACACATCTATTTTGCTTTTCAGACCCTTTGTAACTGTATCTGACACACCAGAAAAAAAAAATCATCATATGCATGTCAGCCTTTCTTGGGAATCAAGGAGATACATCACCAAAGCACAAGCAGTTAATTAGTCTGAGAGCTACAAGACAGGAACATGGAGTTTTTCCCAACATTATACACTTAGTAGCAGTAGCTAGGTCCACTGCCAAAGATGGGGAGACCAGTAATTTGTTGTTGCTCTTGAAACCTTTTTTGTTTGTGGTTTTGGATTTTTTTGTTTGTTTGTTTCCCAGAAAAAGGTACGCCTTGTTATTCTCCTTTAGAATATAATCTCTGAAGAATTATTGACTCTATATGCATCAAAATGTTTGATTCTTTGAGATGTGTAGTGTGGCACTGAACATATTAATTTTTTGTTTAATCCTTACAGATAGGTAAACTGGGATTTGTGCAGTTTTTGCAACTGAATGCCTGCCTGTTTATACACATATCAGGGATCACTGTCTTCAGAGTGTTAAAAACTTCAGAACACTGGATTGACAGTAATTAAGAATACACACCACTAATAATTAGTTCTTACCCGTCACCCATTACTGTCACTCCATATAGAGTGTCATATGTATATATACAATTAGTTATTTAAGAGTTTATCTACAATTACCTGTGAGTATGTTACTCCAGGGAATTGACGCCATAAAGTTAGCACCAATGGCTGTGGTCCTTGGTGGTTTTAGCTGTGGAGATCAAAGTAATGAGGCTTGAGAGCTCTCAATGAAGGAACTGCTGTGGGCTACTTTATTCCAACCTTTCCAGTTTCATTGTTTTATATTCCTCAGCCTCCTCCACAGAGGAAAATAGGAAGACTATCTTCTTCTGACATAGCTCATCTAAATCTTTTTAGAGCAGGACTCATTCTGGTTTTTTCAGCCATTTTTCTTTTTTGCTCTGCAGTATTATTCTGATTGCATCAGATGTCCTTCTGCACAATTACTTTGGTTTTACTATGTATCTTTCCTGCCTGCTTTCATCCTTGGTTCTCATCTTGCAGATTTTATTATGTGTATGCTTTCCTTTACCTTGTTTGGACAACTGTATTACAAGTACCTGTCTTTCTGGGGTTGCCTATTATTTCTACTTAAGTGGCATTAGAGTGAAAACAAAACCTTAGGTACAGTCACCTGTTATGCATGTTTCTATGCCTTTGTTCAATGGAAGCTGTGCTGGGTTAACCTTGGCTGGCTGCCAGGTGCCCACCAAGCCACTCTCTTAATCTCTCCTCCTCCACAGGAGCGTGGAGAAAACACAATGAAGAATCTTGTGGATTAGGACAGGTATACCACTTATGAATGACTGTCATGGGTGAAACAGACTTGTCTTGGGGAAATTGATTTAATTTATTGCCAATTAATAACAGAGGAGTATAGTGAGAAATAAAAACAAAATCAAATATGCTTCTTCCCCATCCTCCTCCTTCCAGGTTCAACTTCACTCCTAACTATTCTGCCTCCTCCCCCTCCTTGAGTGACACAGCAGGAGGAATAGGGGCTTCTGGTCAGTTCATAACACTTCACTTCTACCACTCTTTCCTCTTCACGCTCTTCCCCTGCTCTACTGTGGGGTTCCTCCCACAAGATACAGTGGAGATATCTGCTCTGACATGGGCCGTCGTGGGCTGCAGGGGCACAGCCTGCTTCACCATGGGCTTCTCCATGGGCTGCAGGGGCACCTCTGCTCTGGTGCCTGGAGCAGCTCCTGCCCTCCTTCTGCACTGACCTGGGGGTCTGCAGAGCTGTTTCTCTCATGTTTTTCTTGCTCCTCTCTCACAGCTCCTGTACAGAAATATTAACTCTTTCTTAAACATGTTATCACAGAGGTGCCACCGCCATCACTGGTTGGCTCAGCTTTAGCAACTGGTTGGGTCTGTTTTTGAGCCAACCGGACATAGCTCTGTCAACATGAGGGCAGCTCCTGACCTCTTCTTACAGAAGCCACCCCTGCAGCCCTCCCCACTACCACAAACTTGCCAGGTAAACCCAATACAGAAACAAATGTCAAATGTATCTTACTTAATCTGCTTCTGCTTCAAGAGTGCACAATGCTTATCTGAGAAGATACCTACTCAGGACCTGAGACAGGAAGTCACTATTAACAAGTTACTGAACATTATATCAGAAACCAGTGAGCTGACAGACCTGATTGATTTCCATTATCCTGAACTTAGACAGGAAAGGTGAAGAGGAGTGGCAGCAGGTGTAAGTATTGTGGTCCACACTCAGTCTTGATTTCATTTCTGCTGAGGACCACTAAGCTCAAGTCCTAAGGGAACTGGAGAAGGGCAACAGCCAGTCCATATTAAATTTCAGAAAAATGCAAACCCAACCAAAGCCAACCAAACAGGTTCGTAGGGGATAAAGAAATTATCATTATTTTATCTATATGGTGAAAAACAGATCTGGGGCTTCCAAAATAGTAACCAGTATGATAAGAACTGCACATAGGATTTGCTTCTCTTCTGCATAGATCTAAAAATTAAAATAGCCTTTTCTGGGCTATTCAGTTTTCTACTTCGGACTAATGTTGCTTGAAGTCTTCAAATCGTTTGAAAATCAATTACATTGGAATTAAATTAATTAAGAACAAAGAATTACACTGAGGAATTAGTTTAAACATTGCTGAAAAGGTCTGTGTGTGTATTTTATCATTTACTGTCCAGCTCTTAAGTATTATGAATACATGTCAGTCAGATGTTATTCCAAGCTTGATTTATCACTTTAATACTATCTGAATTAAAGTGATTGTATGTGTGATGCTATTTATTCATCAGTGTTTCATATGGGTGTTTCTGATTTCACTTATAGTGAACTCAAGTGGCTGCATATCTTTTCTAGTACTTGGGAAAACAAAAGAGTTTGCGTAATCAGGTGTCATGAAGCACTCTGTCCTCTTTGATGGCTAAGTGCCTGTACAATCTGTGAAGAATCTATACCTGTTGGGACTTGTTATTTTTGATGCAGCTGTTGTTTATTCAACCTTGAATTTGCACCAGATATGCATCTAGTAGCTATGCCACAGATAGAAGCAAAAAACCTCCTTATATTTGTAGATTTTGATACATTATTTCAACTTTTTTCCCCTTCAGATATTTTTAGATTTCCTTTAGTAAGTTTGATCATATTGTAGTGCATACTTGAACAGTATTTTCTGATTCTTTTAATGTTTTTAACATTTTAATGGAATTTTTAGGGAAGAAAATGTTTCTATTTGTTTTCTTTAAAAAAAAGCAAGGGTGTCACATGCTTTTATAATTAATTTAGAAAATAAATGAAGTATGTCTAGTTTGTATGATATATGCTTAAATTTGCTTATTTCTTTGTAGGCGTTGTAGTAAAACAGAAAGACAAAACCAAGGAAAGCTTTACAACATGAAAAGAAATACGTTTTAAAAATCAGTTTATTCACTAAGTTCCTTTTCCTTTTCTAATCACTGTGCTTTAGGCATATTCTGTGAGACCAGGGATGTTAGGTCTTCAGTGAAAATTTAAAATGTAGTAAGAAATGCTGTAGTTAACCTAGTTTTCCTGAATAAACTGTGAATTTAAGCTTCATACTCCAAAAGAAATATGTGCGTCTTCAAATGGATATAATCCATTTACTTGTGACTATAACAAGCTCTTCTCTGAAATCTCCACTGTCCTATATGCAAATGTAAAATTTACTTGCTATTCCTTTGATGTTAATATTGGAATCTAGGAGGTGTGCTAAACTTGAATCAAAATACCATGCCTGTGGATAACAGGAAAGTAGCAAAGCTGTTCTGGAATAGAATAATTAAGGATAGTGCTTCATATATGAAAGGTTGAAGAGAAATGCTTTTAAAATTCCTTCCATCTTTGGAGGAAGGAGGTCTTCTTTGGTTACTAGAATAAAAGCTATCTCTCTATCATACAGTTTTCTGAGTATTGAATGTACTTTGGTAGATATTTAAACCTTTGAGGAATAGGGGAAGGTATTCTGCAAAGGTACATGTTTTTACCATTACTGTCCCTGTGGACCCCACTGCTGCTGCTGCTGCCACCAGCACCTGGGCACCTGCACCTAAAAATAGT
Organism: Falco rusticolus; assembly: GCF_015220075.1. Classification (NCBI taxonomy): domain Eukaryota; kingdom Metazoa; phylum Chordata; class Aves; order Falconiformes; family Falconidae; genus Falco; species Falco rusticolus. The sequence goes on along the minus strand of NC_051189.1, from coordinate 6,736,522 downwards.
TTTTTCACACAGAAAACATTAACATCCATCTGTAGTTGCAAATTAGGTTTATTATAAGTGTTTAGAAATAGGTTGGATGTAGACATCACATCCTTTCTTCCCTTTTCACACTGTTTTTACAAACACCCACACAGGGTATTTTTTCTTGTGCTTTCAGAGTGTATTTCAAAGTTTTCCAGAGGTAATTTTGGATGCCTTTGTCAGGTATTATAAATGGTCACGTCTTACTTGTGTTGTTGTAGGAGGCGAGATGCTGTTCCCTGTGTGGTAGCTGCTCCAGGCCACACCTGCCTTGGCTTTCGTCACTCATGAGGAATGCTGCTCACACTAGCTCTTACTTAACCTGCATCACACACAGGAGAGTTTCAGTTCTTCATAGAGTGATGTGTGATGTAGAATGATAAATGTACTGAAACACTTATTAGAAGAGACAGGGAGATGATGAGAGAGGGAATATATGAGAACACAGGGTACACACAAATCTTAGCTTCTCTAGCACTTGTTTATTCCATGCCATGTACAAGTAGTTCAGGTTCAAATCAAGCCTGTACTTAAGGCTTCCGTAGTCAAATGTTTTTTTGTTTGGTGTCAGAGCTTAACGAATGAACAGAAAAAATATTTTTTTTGAATTCTCTAGTCTGTTTTGTCCACTTGTTCAGCATCAGGTTCTGATGGATTAAAAAGATTCCTTTTATGTTCGTCTGCCTCTTCATTGGTATACCTTTGCCACATTATTCAGTGTGTACATGAAATACTTCTGGGTTTGATCTGTCATTAGCAACGCTAAGAACCTATATGATTTTCTGAGCACTGTCATTTTAAGTAATGATTAATGCTTCATGTTGGCTGATGGCAGTAACTGTGACAAAACATTTTCTTGATATGCTGATAGAGGAAGTGCAGTACTTTTTGACATGTTTTATGAGTGCTATAAGTTAAATGTCAGTGTATTCACAAAGGTTCTTTAGAAACCTGAATTCTAGGAGGAGCTCTTAAAGCACAAACCTCACTGTATTTTTCTCTTAGTTAAAAACTGCATGATTTCAGAGTAAATATTGTATACACTATATTTCAGTCAAAATTATACTTGTTCTAATAAAAACTTTAATGTATCTGTGGGTGACTGTCTTAGAATCTGTTTTACATGCTAAAGCAACATAAAAAAATAAGTATAAATCACATTGTGCTTGTTTCCCTGTGTCCACCCCACCCCACCTCCCTATTTTGGTGAAATATTCTTGGTCAGGGAAAAAAAAAAATAAATGTTATTACATGCTAGGACAAGAACAAATTTATCTGCGTAGTTGAACTGCATTTATTGCAAGAGTATCTCAAACAATTAAAATTCTAGATTTATAATATTGAAATATGTACTTATTTGAAGCTGAGAATTTGAAACTATGTATGTTAATGCCTCATCATCAGTTCTAAAGCTGCCCTGCTAAAATATCTAGATTCAGTCAACTTCTGTTCCTACCAGGTAACATACAGTTCAATTAAAAAGTGGGTCGAGTACTATCTTTTTGTGAGGTTTATGACCCAAATGATAAAAGCTACTTCCCACAAATATTTTTTTTAATCAGTTGACCTTTCTGTGTTCTTCTGTTCTTATTATAGCTGTAGGCTACTATATTCCTGCCAAGGAATATGAAACCTGCTAAGTATGTTTTCAGAAAAACCAACCAAAAACCAAACCCCTTTTTTATTAAGGTATTAATTTATTATTTAAATTAATATTTTTAAAGAGCTAAGAGAGAAAAGAACACTAATAATGGTCTGGAGCTTTAACCCTCATGAAACAATGTAGATGTAGATGTCAACTAACTGCCTTTGACAAATAGACTTTTTGAATAAAAAAATCTGTTTCTGAAATTAACTACTTGATCTCCAGAACAAAAATGCAGACAGCTGTGGTAGCAAATCAAGATAGCTGAATGCCTTTTCTGTCCTTGCATCACAGTAATTCCTTTCTGTCCTTCTTGATATTATCTGTGAAACAGAGGGAGAAAACTGGTTGCCGCATCACTAACCGTCAGTTGATTTGATATGGTGGAATAAAAGATTTTCTGAGAGTAAAGGACAAGGCAGACAAATGGAGGACAAAAGCAATATCAGGATCTAGAAAAGCAAGCATACAGTTAACACACAGATTTGGAAGTAAGAAAATCTGAAGAGCACAACTGATTGCATGATGAAGTGCATACTTCTGGTTCTTGAATCACTGCAGAATGTTTTCTTGCACTGTGTCTTTGTTCTGTTTGGTGGTACCACTGTTTTGTCTGTGAAAAAATATTTAATAATTTGGGGAAAATACCAACTTTCTTGAGAAAAAAAAGACCAATATGTGTGCATGCAAAAACACATGCTAGTATTTCAGATTAAATTATTTTAAGTTTTGCTGTGTTAGAAATATATTCTAGGGGAATATGAAGCCTCATTTTTATGTAATCCCTTCCTATTTATATGATACTGTAACTTATCCTCCCTTGTAAAAGGCCTGGCTGCATGCTCTGTAATTCCTCTTAGGTATTGAAAGCTGCTCATACTTCCCCCTAAGCCAAGCCGAAGGAGTCCCAGAGCCTCAGCTTCTCCTTTCATGGCAAGTGCTCCAGCCCTGCTTGCTAGGTGGCCCTCTGCTGAGCTCACTCCAGTTTGCCAGTCTTTCCCATGCTGAGGTGCCAAAAACTGGGCAGAGTATCCAGATGTGCTCTCACAAGTGCTGAACTGAGGGGGATGATCCTTCCTCTCAGTGTCCCGTCTGTGCCCATATGAATACCTGCCAGGCTGCTGCTGGCCACCTCCACAGCCAGGGCACGCTGCTGGCTCATGCTCAGCTTCTGTCTGCCAAGGCCTCCAGGACTGTTCCCTGAGAGCTGCTTCCAGCCAGACGGGCACCGGCCTGTGCCCTTGCATCAGTGCTCCCTGCCCAGGGACAGCACTCAACATTTGTTCTTGAACTTCATGAGTTTCCTGTTCGTCCATTTCTCTAGCCTGTCTAGGTCCCTCTGCATGGCCTTGAGTGTATTGACTATTCCTTCTAATTCGTGTCATTTCAAACAATGGTACATTCTCTTTTTCTGCGGGTTGTTGATAAGTATGTTGTACAGGCTGTTCTAACGCTGTGTTTCACTGAAGTAGGCCATATGTGGTTTCTTCTTCATTGTCAATGGTAGTTATCAATATCATGTAGGAATCCTAGTCACGGAGTGAGACTATTCTCTTCAGACATTTTGCAAATGGGCAAACCCAAATTCAACCTTGCTTCTAAACTTCCTTTTTTAAAATTTTTAGTTCTCTGCTTTGTGGTTAAGGATTCACAATTTATTTATATTATTTTTGTTATGATTTTTGCTGCTTTGAAAGATCTATCTATGCAATTCTACATCCTCCCTTTGAAGCACTGAATGATTACATATTTTCACAGGCACAACTCAGCTTGATTGTACAATTTGCCTCTTTTAATAGTAGTTAGAATTTTCTGCTCCCAAGATGACTATGACACTAAACATTCTTTCAGTCAAGGAAGTTTTGAAATAAGATCCAGTTATGACTACCTTTTTTGGTTATTAGTGTTTCTAGTAACGGTAGCTGATCATTTCCTGGTATCCAACTAAAGAACTTCACAAGGCCAAGAGCAGTTCTGTTTATTTGTTTATTTGTTTATTTATTTCTTTATTTTAACACCCTGGGCTTGTTCACTTAAACATGCACATGGCTCAATACTTTGTGTGTGAAAGAGAAAATGACTAGAGATTCGTCAACATCTATATGACACTCAATAGTTACTCAGTCTTCTGAAAGATGCAGGATTCTCTCTTCCTTGCCCTCTCACTTTTCTGATGCTATCTAATTTCTCATAGTATTTTCAAATAGTCTTTTAACTGAGAGATTAATTTCCACTGCAGAATCAGCAGCCAAGTTTAAATGTACTTTAATACCTTTCATGTGGGTAGAGGCTGGGAAGGTGGTAGTATTTTGGAAAAGGTTCTTGGATTCTATAAAAGAAAACAATTTAATTTGCATTTTCCAAGATTTGTTTCTGTTTGTTGAAGTCTGGAATTAAAATTCTTGGCAGGAAGAAAGTAAACATTATTTATATGTAGAAGGATGTTTCAGATATTCTGCTAATTTGTGTTGAAAAATCTGTGGTTAATTAATTAAACTTTGAAACTGCCACTGTCCCCCTGACTGCAATTAGCAGAGCTCTTTTATCACTGTTACAGCTTACTGCTACCCATCTTCTTTCTTTGACCAGATGCAGCACCTTTACTGGTTTACCTTTTACCAAGAATTTGTTTTCTGGTTATACAGTTACGAATACCAAGGTGGTATGTTCATTTTACTTATTTTATTTTCTACTTTGCCTTTGTGGAATAATGCTTACAGATATCAGAAGGATTGTGCAACCTGCAGATTCCCAAGCATCCCTCCTATAGTAAAGGCACACATTTGTTTTCACCCTTTGAGTTCCTGCAACATTGCCATTTATCTCTTCTTTGAATTTGCTGACTCCTCTTTAGTAACACGTTCCTCCAGATTAAGGGTGGGAATACTTGAGGAAAAGACATTTCTTTTCCTCCTTGCATCTCTTCTGTTTATTTAGCATATTGCACAACCAAAAGCATGCAAAAGATGACCACTGAAACTTCTTTTATAACTACTACATATGTGAAGCTAGCTGTTTCTTCAGTTTTTCTATATTAACACTATCATGGTGGATGCTACTTGACTTTCAGCATCTGTGGAGGGCTTGAAAATTTCTCCTGTGATGGGAAAGGGTCCATGAATACCTGACTAAATCTCTTATTTCAAGAAGCATTCATGTTGATTCCAAAGAAAGACTTTCTAGAATGTGTTAGAGTCTTATATAGAATATAAGAGGCTTTAAAGGGAATTTGGAGATAGAATGGTTGAGATTATTGATATTTTGTCACTGACAAAATATCTGAAATTTTAACTCCAAAATACATGCCTGACAAAGCTAATATTTCTAAAAGTAACTTATCTGTTATACTGATTTGCCTTTTGAATTAATTTCGATGAAATTCTCAAATCTGCATCTTTCATGACTATATACAATTCAGGGCTGGTCATATAGCTGTTCTGAAGAGAGCAACACAATACTGTGATTGATACAGTAAGAATGCTTCTAGCAGGGTCATGTTTCAGTATGCACTTCTTCGATTAAAACACTACCTTACTCGTGATTGTTACAAAAAAAAAAAAGTTTATTTCGGAGTACATAAATCTAGCATTTGGAGGGGATTATTTTCTGCATTGGAAGCCTATTTTGCAGTATAGTCATGAGTCATTGATGGCACTGCACAAAGCATATTTGCAAGAGAAGGACTTAAGTGATTGATAAAGTAAGAGGAGTTTTCAAGAAGTACTTTAAAGAAGAAATGCGTATTCATGATTACTCTTACATTTTCTTAATTAGCAAAGTAAACCAGAATAAGAGCTTGATTTTTAAAGCATAAGGGATTCAGCTTTAAGTGTGGAGGCAGAGAAATACCTGTGTGGTGTTGAAAGGAGGGAGTGGTCTGGATTTTGTTACATGGAGGCCTGCTGAAATTCACTTATGTTGTCTATATTACAGTAAATAATAAAACAAAACAAAACAAAACATTGTAGTGGTATACATTTGTATACATGTACATTTTTACAGAAAAATGTTTATAAGATTCATTCATGAATAGCTACTCTACTTTGTGAGCAATGCTTGAAGGAGCTCCATTATGGTTTATTTCTATTTGTAACTGGGTGTTGGGAAGTGAACACTAGCAGGAAGAAGGGAAGCTGTGGTTTCTCCTGGTTTCAGCATCGTGGCAGCCTGTCAGATATAGGGTACTAACCTTCAGGTAAGGTACAAATATTAGGAGAAATAGCAAAGTGTCTTTTATCTCTGTGCACCAGACTAAAGAAATGTTTCCCTTTAGGTGTGAAAAAGAAATTACGTTTTATTGATTAATTGCATTTAAACTCGTATCAATAATTTACTGTCCTAAAAGGCCTGCAGCCGCATTTGTGGTCTGTTCATTCCCAGTGTCCCTGAACAGTCCCAATTTGTAATGAAAACAAGAATCAGACTGGTATGTTTTTCAAAATGTAAAGGGTTTTGCCTTTTTTTTTTTCTTTACTTACATGTGTACACATGGTGTAATTGCTTTTCACAGAAATACTTAAGAAAAGATATGGAAAGCAAAAGAAGTGATGGCAGCACATAAATGAAACACTGAAGATACTGCTGCATAAAAGCGATGTGAATTTTTACATCCATGCTAATAGAGAAAGCTTCTGAGAGTTACTGAAAAAACGTTTTAAGTTGAAGCTTAAAGGGGCAAAGGATTCTGCCTTATTGGGACCACTTTAAAGAAATTTTAAACATACCTATACCTCATAAGTAACTTTTTCTACATTTCAAACTTCACTGGTAACATCATCGGTGCTGCTTGTTATAATCATGAAGAAGATTGCATTCTTCTAACCGAAGTACAGTTATATGCAAAATAAGTGGCTCTTTGGCACTGTTTAACCCTGAAAGAAGTCTTTTACTTCCCTTCTAAGCAATATCTGGGAATCTGGAAAATAATTATTTTAACTTTTAAATGGAACTTTTTCAACAAACCAAGAAAAATCACTATTGAAAGTATTCCAGCACACATGCTTGGTAACACTACTGGAGATGAACTTTCACATATTTCCATTGTGGTCCTACTCTTTCCACCACAGACAGCAACAAAACATTAAAAAAGCAGCATGTGGATTCAGGACTGATAAAGCACTTCAAAGAAGGAAATGCCAGGAGGATGGTAGACAACAAGTAAAGCTGAGTGTCTGGCTTGGGTTTTTTTTGGTTGTGTTATTCTTGTTTTGTTTTGTTTTGCTTTTGTTTTGTTTTGTTTTGCCTTGTTTTGCTTTTGTTTTGTTTTGTTTTTAATGGTAGACTGCATTCTTTCACTGGTATTCAGACTTCAAAGCTACTTTACAGGCCAAGCAGAGGTGGTATTGCTGAAGTGGTGTTCTCTTGCAGAGAGAAAAGTCTGTTTCAGTAACATTTAGGAAGCAGTTTGTGCCTCCAGACTTCTTTAGGACCCTTCCAAGAATTCTTATACAGAGATATAGGGCATCTTGCCATGTTTACTGCTAAAACTTCAGGAAAAATAGACTGAGGAAAAGAGTCTGATGCTTTCTAGAAAAGCCTTAGTACCACAAAATGGATAATGTCAGGTGCCTGCAGAAACACTTTCCCCTCTCCATAAAATTTCTTTTGTTCTGGGATGAGAGCTAAGGTGCTGAGAGAAACAGATCTTTTAGCTTGCTAGAGCAAAAATAGTCTGTTTTCAAGTTTTGTATTTAGTTTTTCCTGGTAGATCCCTGTAGGACCAGTCAAATGGTGTCGAGTCCAGATTAAAGATTAACTACTATTCAGGAGGAATAATATTTTGTATGATCTCAGTCTTCATAGTATGGTAGAACTGCTGTGTGAGAGACCAGCTGAATTAATAAAAAACAAGTTAAGTAGAGGAAGCACTAACAAAAATCCTCCTTTTGGATGTTAGCTCCAGTGCCAGCACAATCTGCAGCAGAGCACTCTAGTGTGGTGTTACAGAGGGGTTTCCTGAAGGGGAAACCAGAAGGGAGCAGAGAGAGCCACCAGGAGCCTGCAGCTCATGCATAGGAACTACAGGCCTGACACTCTGACCTTGGTGCCAGCAATGGTTATGGAGCAGATCATCCTGAGTGCCATCACGTGCAACATAGAGGATAGACAGGTGATCAGGCCTGGTCAGGATGGGTTTATGAAAGGCAGGTCCCGCCTGATGAACCTGATCTTCTTTTATGACAAGATGACCTGCTTAGTGGATGAGGGAAAGGTTGTGAATGTTGTCTATCTAGACTTCAGTACACCCTTTGACATTGCTTCCCACAGCATTTTACTGGAGAAACTGGCTGCTCATGGCCTGGGCAGGCATAGTCCTCACTGCATAAAAAAATGACTGGATGCTTGGCCCAAAGAGCTGTGGTGAATGGACTTAAATCCAGTTGGCCTTTAGTCGCAAGTAGTGTTCCCCAGAGTTCAGTATTGGGGACAGTTCTATTTAATATCTTTATCAATAATCTGAATATGAGGATTGAGTGCACCCTCAGTAAATTTACAGACAACACCAAATTGTGGGGGAGTGTTGATCTGATTGAGTGTAGAAAGGCTCTACAGAGGGATCCGGACAGGCTAGATCAATGGGTCAAGGCCAATTTTATGAGGTCCAATAAGGCTAAGTACTGGGTCCTGCACTTGGATCACAACCCCAATGCAACGCTACAGGCTTAGGCAAGAGTGGCTGGAAAGCTGCCTGATGGAAAAGGACCTGGCATGTGGGGGTTGACAGCTGGCTGAATAGGAGCTGACAGCGTGTCCAGGTGGCCAAAAAAGCACATAGCATCCCGGCTTGTATCCAAAATATTGTGGCCAGCAGAACTAGGGAAAGTTATTGTCCCCTATACATGACACTGGTGAGGCTGCACATCAAATACTGTGTCCAGTTTTGGGCTCCTCACTTCAAGAGGGACATTTAGGTGCTGGAGCATGTCTAGAGAAGGGCAATGAAACTGGTGAAGGGTCTAGAGAACAAGTCTTACAAGGAGGAGCTGAGGGAACTGGGGTGGTTTAGTTTGGAGAGGAGGAGGCTCAGGGGAGACCATATTGCTCTCTACAACTCTATTGCTCTGTGCAGGACAGGTAAGGGTTGGTCTCTTCTCCCAAGTAGCAGGTGACAGGACAAGAAGAAATGGACTCAAGTTGTACCAGAGGAGATTTAGATTGGATGTTGTGAAAAATTTCTCCACTGAAAGGGTGGTCAAGCATTGGAACAGGCTGCCCAGGGAAGTGGATGAGTCACCATTCCTGGAGGTATTTAAAAGACATGTAGATGTGATGCTTAGGGACATGGTTAGTGATAGACTTGATAGGGTTAGGTTAATGGTTGGATTTGATGATCTTAATGCTATTTTCCGACTGAATGATTCTGTGATTCTACTAGACTAACAGTCCCGGATACTGTAAGTATATACTTACTGATGGAACAATCATGCCATATACATGGTTGCAAGTTCTTCTACTCTGCTCTCCTATAATGTGCTATTATCTAGGAAGGTTCTCAGGATGAAAGTCTCTGCCCTAAAGCACCTGAGATACTTAATGAGACACTGATGCTGACCTAAATTCTATTTCACCCCCCAATGCAGCTCTGTTCATTGTTAAGCTTAATATATTCTGCAATAAACATATTGACCTCTGTAAAATTCAGTCCTTTAATTTTATTTAAAAATATTAATATGTAGTTGGATTGTTGATTGTATGTTTTACTGGATTTTCTACTAATACATAATTTATACTTACACTGTATACAAGGGATGTGACCTTACTCACTACCCAAAGAGAACTACCAGATTATGCTGCATATCAGCACTCTAATGAAGCTGGTTTAACTGAATCGTTTGTTGTTTTCCCTTGCATCTACTTTTCCCCAAAGGATGAGGCAACAGAGCATGATAATGTAGAATTGTGATTTCGCATGTACTATGAAACATGATAGCATGTTTCAAATGTTTGTCCTTTCCATCTTTTAAGCAGTAAGACACTCCAGGATGTGCTGTTGAAGCATAATATCAACACAGCTCATATACATTGCATTTAGTATGCATTGCTGATAGTGTACAGTAATGGGCACCCTGGAGTGTTATATGGAAGTAAAAAATGCCAGATAAATTGTTGGAGGGGATTTCTTATGTCTATGTTTTTAAACAATCAACACAAAGTTATATTTAAAAACCAAACAAAACCCCTAACACTTAACCATGGAAAGCTCTTGAACAAATCCAAAAGTTTTCTTCTTATTATTATTTAGATTTATTTGTTGGTATTCAAAGGCTAACTTAGCCTAGGGCATGTTGTCATAAGCTCTAGTCTAGTATAAATTCATAGTAGTAAAGAACCCCTGTCTGGAGAGAGAATAATTGAAGTAGGTAAGCTAGCCAGTTTTGTATTTAAGTGTAATTACTAAACATTATTAAACATACATGCAACCACTTTGCTTCCTTGTTTGTGTATTCTCAAACTACCCAGCAGCTCAGTAACATTGACTTATTACTTTGCAGAGCTTTGACATAAATGCATATTTTCATCTCTTGGTAATGTTTTACTGTGTCCCTGCCATCAATAGTTGATAATCTTTTTTCATTTTTCCCCTTTCACATGGTCTTTTTACATATGAAATTCCCTTGCCTCCTTGTATTCAATGAGTACCTCAATAAGATTTAGAAACAAGAAGAATATATCAAAAAGTTCACTTAATTTCATTGGAAATCCTGTTATGTAGACCTGAATTCACCTTACACTTCCATGCTGAAGCTACTACCTTATTTGTATACCTGGTTTCTTGGGGAGTACAATGTACCAAATTACAAAGACAGTTCGGTTCTTGTAAATGTAGGTGGAAATATTTTCAAAATAATAGAAAAGAGTAGGAAACCTGTTGTCAAACTACCATATATGTTTGTGTGTGTTCCTGTGTGGTGTCACAGCCTCTTCCTCACCCATGTCTGATAGTCTGTACATAAAGAACAATTATTCTGGGGATCAGCAAATTGGAACTATCGCTTTAATCTTCGAATGCTCACTTTTTATAGTTGATTCTCTGAACTATTGACGTGCGGAATTAGACTCTATAACTCGAAAGTTATAAAGTAGGTATGTTTACTGCGCGCAGATGCACGGGGGGATCGCTCCTCCACAAGCGTGCATGCCCGAAGTGACGAACCATCTCACATTTCTTCAATAAAACAAATGAATATTCAATTAACGCCTATACATATTCGTTACCTAAACCTGCTTACTCTCGCTTCGTATGTTAATTAGCTTATCAGTCTGTTGCCTGGAATGTGGTGGTCTTGCAGGTTTGTAGGTGATTCATGTTCTTGTGACCATCCAATCTTCTTCAGCAAGGAGACTTAGCACTCCCTCCCTCTAGATAGTATTGGAATATCTGTCATCCTTTTCTCATTCTTTTTCAAAATAGCCCCTTTTCTTAGAGGAAGAAGGGCAGGCCTCTCCTCAAAACTGTAGGCATCTCCTCAAGGCTGTGTGCCTATGTGACCAGACACCGCACCCATGACTAGTCACCATACCCGCATTCCTTGAGCAGACATATACAATCACAATCGATGTCCATTGCCCCCATTTCACACTATTTCTCCAGATCACTATACTACTTGAACTGTAACTAAATTTTGTACCTTTTTTAACCATTTCTTGGGATGTTAATATTAAAGATGCTACAGGAAAATTCTGCAGCAATGCAGAGAGAATTGCCAGCTGGGTACAGTATAACACAACATACTACTGAGCAGCTTCTTGACAAGACAAAAACATGGGAATTATCATGTTTAAAGGTGGGTAAGGAACCCAAAAGGTGACTCCCTCAGAAATAGGATCAGCTACTTAAAGGCATAAGCTTCCTCCTGTCAGAAGTTTTTTTCCAAAAGGCAACATAGTAATTAGGAGGTGGGGAGTGGAGGGAGGACAGAGAAAAACGATACCTTATTCAGTGATACCAAAAATAGTTAAGAGTCCTATGAGATGAGATGCATACAGGTGATCCAACTCAACACAGTGTACAAATTGTTTATCCTTTGGAGCTTGTGTTAAATAAGATATTAATCCGTTAATTATTTTTATTTAGCTTTCTCTTTTCTCTGCTACAAACACTTGGAAACCGAAAATTTGATTTGTGTAATGAACACATTATATAATGAATTACAATTATTGAAATCTGGTGCAAGCAAAAAAATTCAGTATTAAACAGTTAATTTCCATAGACAAATGACTGCAGTGCCAAAGCAGCCCACATGCAGATTTTGGAGCATCTAACCACCTTCCTATAATGCCATGTGTAGTTCACAGATAGAAAGGAAAAGGTATGTGTGGTGGAGGTTAGGAATGTCCTTGTGTTACACGAGGCAGGTTCAAGAAATAACCTTGAGATTTTAGCAGAAGGGACCTCAGCCTTCTATTACTGATTCTTAGAGACGTAGTCTGTAGTTTCAGGCTGGCAGTTCGGCTGAAATGGAAGGAAACTGGGGGAAATATTGTCCCATAAAAATTACAGAGAGTAAACTTTCTTGCCAGTGAGGGAATTAACTTTAATGATAAGAAGTTATCCATGCCGGGATAACCCAACAGTAAATAATTTCTTTCCATTCTGACCAGAAATTCTGATCATTTAACCACTCAAATTTAAAGTTTGTGAAATCTAATATATTGTCTGAGGGAAATGCATAAATTCCTCTATTTTTTGGTTTTGCTTTTCTATACGCTCAGTGTTATTGTCTCAGATAAACTCCACTTGTCAACAAAGAAGTGTGCTCTCTTTTAATTAATGAACAATATCTGCATGGAAGGCACAGTCTTGCCTTAGGAACATAGCTTGATCGTAGGGTGCATTTATTTTAAATGACTGGTACCAGCCAAAACTGTGCACTGACGATCTTGTTTACTGATGGAGAGATTAGTAATGCAGTGTTTCTGCATTAGTGAAAGAAGCACAAATTCAGAACTAAAGCTTACATCCCTCTCCTCTGATTTATTTTTGGCACGCCCCTGAGTAGTTAAAGTAATTCATGATTCCATTGTGGAAGCAAGAGAGTTAACATCTCATGGGTCTTTGCAGGCCTCACTAATTAAGAAACATATACAGCTATAATGGTCTTGCAAATCAGCACGATTTGGTTAACAAAGGGGTGGATTATTCCTGTCAGGCTGTACTGTCTGGATCCTCCTTAACAAAAGGATTTCGATCCCTGTTTTTATTTATCATATCATGTTTATCTGACACAGTGTGGGTGAAGAATGGATCGTATAACCTAAAGGTATATAAACTGTCCCACATGGGCAAAGTTCTATCTGCAGAATCTGACACATCGCTGTTGTGTGTTCTTTCTATAGCTGCAGGAATACACTGCTTCTATCCTGACCCGATCTAATTTGTGTTCCAGTTTAACTTTCATGAAAAGGCAGTTTTCTGCAACATCAAAATTGCTGTTCTCTTCAGAAGGATCTGTGAGACAAACCTTTGTAGAATTCATGCCCTGAATGAGATATCTTGTTTAATAGCATGTTGAATCAGGAACACATGCATACACATATGTAAAATCCCTAAACAACCTAGAAGAAAAACGGTTTCTAATCAAGAAAACCATAGTTAGGATTAATGTTGTTTGTATAGACATAATTTGCCTTATTGATCCAGGACCTTTAACCAATGTTTAAACTCCCGAGCACGCAGTGGTGTATTTTCTGTTTTCCTTTTGTGGTTTTTTGGGGTGTTTTTTTGGTTTTTTTTGGTTTTTTTGGTTTTGGTTTTTTTTTTTTTTGGGGGGGGGGAGGGGGACATGGGTATAGGGGAAATGTTTCTTTGAGTTGTGTGCAGAAATAGTACAAGATACCTTAAACATTATGGGATTGTAGCTGTAAGACCATTGTGTTTGTGCAGGTAATGTGTATTCAGAAGTGAAATGGATGCAAGTTGGGAAACTTCAAACACAGAAACAGAAAATTATGCATTAGTGAACATGTAGTCTATTCTGTTAGTACACAGGATGTATTAACTTTTGTTCTTATTTAGCCAATCCTCTTAAGTCAAGTGATTTAAAGAATCAGTCACCAATATTCGAGTGAGCGAAGGTTATCTTTATTCGGCAGCGCTGGGTGCATGGGGGATCGCTCCACCAAAGTCACACACACCAAGGGAACTTTTCAGCTCCCTCTTTATACAAGTCACTCATGTCTATTCATTAACTTTTCTGGGAACTCATTAACGTATCTCACACTTGGACAATTAACACTTCCCATTCAAGGACCTAGTATATCTTCAAGTTAACAACATTAACATATCTTGTGCCTGGACAATTAGCACACTCCCATTCAAGGACCTAGTATATCTTCAAGTTAACATTAACATACCTCTTGCCTGGACAGCTAGCACACTCCCTATGTCACCCATTCAAGGATTTAGTGCATCCTGAAGTCTACAATAAGGGTCTCCTCAGGTAAACATGAGCACACCATTCTTTAAATGGTCCATTATTCACAAGTCCAAGCAGAAGAAAAGTTGTTGAGACTGAAACTGAAGCTAGAGACTATAGTTTGTTTTTCTGGTTACCTAAGAAGGCTGCAACGAATATAAAGATAGTGATAAAATACAGTAAATATGCCAAACGCTGTGGATTTCCATTTTCAAAAATACTGTGGTGTATCAATAACTGAAGCTGATATGGAGAAATAATGTGAAATGGGGATAATGGACATGGATTGTGATTGTATGTGTCTGCTTAAGGAATGTGGGTATGGTGGCTAGTCATGGGTGCGGTGACAACCACAGTTTTGAGGAGACACCTGCCCCTCTTCCTCTAACAAAGGGGAGACGGGGAGACGCCTGCCCTTCTTCCTCTAACAAAGGGGCTATTTAAAAGAGAATAAGAAAAGATGAGAGACATTCAAATGCTATCTAGAGGGAGGGAGTGCTAAGTCTCCTTGCTGGAAAAGATTGGGTGGTCACAATCACCTGAAGAAGATCGGGTGGTCACAAGGACATGAATCACCTGAAGAAGATCGGATGGTCACAAGAACATGAATCACCTACAAACCTGCAAGACCACCACATTCCAGGAAACGGACTGATAAGCTAATTAACATACGAAGCGGGGTTTAGGTAACGAATATGTATAGGCGTTAATTGAATATTCATTTGTTCATTGTATAAATGTGAGATGGTTCGTCACTTCGGGTATGCACGCTTGTGGAGGAGCGATCCCCCGTGCATCTGCGCGCAATAAACATACCTACTTTATAACTTTCGAGTTATAGAGTCTAATTCCGCACGTCAGTTTGGCGAGCCAGCCAGGAGGATTTCTGCTCGGCTGAGGGACCAGCTGCGGAGCGGACGCTCCTAGGCGCGCCCCGGGAGATTTCCTCGGAGGAGCCTCCTCTTCTCAGCTGTTCACCCGGGAGCAGAAAAGAAACCCCTGGATCCACGGATAAAACGGTATGTTTAGTAACGGGGCGGCTGGTGAGACGCACGGAGACGTCCGGCGCGCAGCGTAGTCCCCAGGAGGAAAGGTACCTTGGGAGGGGGTTTGCTGACCAAGGGGTGGCCGCTAGCGATCTTGAGGGCAGATCGAGCAAACCCGAGGTTACTGCCATTCCTAAAAGCCCGGAGGCCTCGTGACGGAAAGCGGGGGGCGGGACGGAATAAGGCGGAATCTCACAGGAACAAGAGGGACCTCACAGCAAAAGTAAAAGGGAAACTTTTGCGTAGGAAAAAGAGGAAGCTAAAAACTTCCTTTAGGTTGTCTTAAGAATTGGGGAATTCCTGGAATGTAACAACTGAAATAGCGCTCTGTGTCTTGTTTGTTCTATGTGTTGTCTTGTTATATGTTCAAAACTCGGAGTTATGAAATGTATGTTGAAAAATATTAACATTCTGGTAATTTGTGGCAAATAGCGGAAAACTTAACACTCTGCTTAAGACCAGGAAAAATTGGTTTTTGTTTGTTGTTTGTTTTTTGGCAATTGTTCATTGAAATGCATACTTTGTGAACTGTTAGTGTTCCTAAGAGTTTGTACATAAGTGCACGGTACCGTATAACATACTGCTTGTGTGACTGCGGGCTGCCCGGAGAGTGTGAATGGTGTGATTGAGATGCGCATTTTGATTTTCCGTGTATAGCTTAATTATTTTGACTAAGTGTGAGTGCAAGAGTGCTTGAGACAGGCGTTTGAGTGCAAAACGAGTAAAAAGCTCTATCCGCGTTTCCAACCTTGGGTGGCTAAGGCGGCCGGAGAAAAACAAAGTAATTAAAATTGCAAAATGGGAAATGGAAGGAGTAAGCCCTGTGAAAAATCGCCTTTGGGTTGTATATTAAAACATTGGAGTGATATTGTAGGACAGGGTGGTACCGAAAATAGAAGGAAATTGGTTAAATATTGTAATCAGTGGTGGCCTTTGTATAAATTGGAGAGCGATGCGAAATGGCCTCAGGAGGGAGGAACGTTAGATTATAACACTCTCCTGCAATTAATGTTGTGTCTGAAAAAAGAAGGAAAATGGGACGAAGTATCGTATGCAGACATGTTCTTCGTCCTCCAGGACAAACCTGAGTGGCAAAAGGACTGTGGATTAGTACCCCCTCGGGATCCTATGGTACTAGCACTAGAAAGAGTGCGGGATTAACATCACCTGATCTTTGATTGTGGCTCTAGAAAAGGATAGGAAAAAACTGAGACCTAAACTAGAAAGATGTTCTTGTTGAAATTTTGTGTTAAAAAGCTCAGGTTGCGGTTCCTTCTGTGGAGCAACCAGAATGAAACACGTTGTAAGATATAAAAACTTGTACTGATGTATGTAAAACCTGAGGCATGCGTGTGTGTGTGAAGAATCAAAGACCCTGTGAAAGTGTTGAAGTATTGGGGTGAGTTTGTACAAACCCCTGTACCCCCTCGAAGGTGCGACTGAATCATGCTGGGATGCATGGCAGGATGTTTGCCGTTTGCCTGCAACGGCATGATACGTAATAACAACAGACTTAAAGCAACAAGGAGCAGATTTGCATTCGGGGTAAGAAAGAGTTAAAACAGAAGTGCTGCTGCAGAGGCAGGCTTGTGTAACCTGCAGAGCAGGAAGAGCATCTCCTGCCCTGAACCGTTCTGCTGGGGAGGAGGAGGGGTTGCTGTTGCTGACAATTGAGCAGAAGGACCTGACAATGTCACCCCAATTGCTGCAGCATTTGCAGTACAACAGGACCGGTAACGGCCCTTCTAGGGCAGGGAATGGGTATGAGGTGGAATTTTAGTGAATACAAAACCAACTTACTTGTTAAACTTCAGTAAAAAAAAAAAATAATAAAAAAATAAAAAAAAAAATTGTTACAGTTGTGGGAGCTGCTGGCCACCAGGAAAACATCCTGAAACCTTTAAAGTACAAACTAAAAAAAACAAATAAGAATGCCAAATTCACTAAAATCTTTGTTGGGATGAGATTTATTAGAACATCTAGACGTTTAAAGAAGGGGAAATGAAATTAAAAGTTAAATATGATCAAGTAATTGAAATATTGAGCTTATCTTTAATTCAGCAGAAAAGAGGAAAAGAGGACCTCCCTGAAGTAAAAGAAATTTTTAACCAGGTGTATCTGAAAATAAATTCCAGGAAAGGTGAAAAATGCTTTACCTGTTACAGTAAAATGATAAGGGGGAGGCTTGCCCAGTTCAGATAAAAACAATATCCCTTGGTCAGCAAGGCTGTGGGGATATTGGCAGAAAAACTGAAATAAAATACACTCTGTAGTAATTCTACTAATGTAAATCTGTGTGTTTTGCCATGACAGTGACTTGTTATGGGATGTGCAGATGAAACTGCATTGACAATGAAGTACAAGGAATAAGGTTGGTCAGGTGCCTCCTACCATAGTCAAGGGCAAGACTGGGTTGGCCTCTGTGTTTGCCACCAAGAAGAATCTTGAGCTCCGCTGTTGGCTGCAACCCAGCAGGCGTTGAGCGGTGGGAACATATGCCATGCCAGACCTTGATGTGAGGCATGGCCCACTCTGAGGCACTGATTTGGAAATTGGAAACCGCCTGGCCGACCATGAGGCCAGACGAGTAACAGAGGAGGTAGGAAAGGAGGAATTATCCTTAATACCAGATGATAAAATCCAAACTGTAAGTACAGATCAAGAGCCAAACTATTCTAAAGAAAACTTAAAGGTAATTCAGGACATGAATTATAAAATAAAATTAAGTAAGATGGATTTATTTAAGGGATGGTTGTATAGTGGTACCATCCAATTTAATATGGACCACAGCCCTATTATTAATAAGACTCATTGGGGAGCTGATACTTTATATAAAAGTCTAAATCAGAAATTGAAAGGGCGAAACTTGTATACTGTAATAAAACAGGTGACTCAGCAATGTGAAATGTGTTTACGCAATAATCCCAATACAGCAAATAAAATAAAACTAGGGAACATTAGCAGAGGGAATGTTCTAGGGCAACATTGGCAGATCGATTTCTCGGAACTTCCTAGAAAAGGGGGGTATCGATATTGGTACTAATGGATACCTTTTCAGGTTGGCCAGAAGCCTTCCCATGCAGAACTGCTTAAGCCCGGGAAGTGACCAAAATACTACTCCAAGAGATAATACCTAGGTTTGGAGTCCCAGCGGTAATGTCCTCGGATAGAGGACCACATTTTGTGTCCGGAATAGTGCAACAGATCAGCCACCATCTAGGAATAGATTGGCAATTACATACCTCATACCGACCACAATCGAGTGGCCAGGTGGAAAAGATGAATCATCTAATCAAACAACAGATTGTCAAGTTAGGTCAAGAAACAAATCTAACTTGGCCCCAATCTTTGCCATTAGCTCTTACATGAATTCGAACTAGACCAAGAGCAAAAGAAGGGCTTAGCCCATTTGAAATTTTATATGGACGACCCTATGGAGTACAGGAGGGGATGTCTTCACAAATTGGTGAAGAAACAATGACTTCCTATATGGTGGCACTAAACAAACAATAAGAATTGAGAAGCATGTGATGGGAACACGCAGTAGGGGTCTGGATGGACCTGTTCACGATATACAACCAGGAGACTATGTATACGTTAAGTGTTTTGCAGATAAAACCCTGGAACCACAGTGGACCGGACCTTTTCAAGTCCTACTCACCACCTACACTGCAATCAAGGTTGAGGGACAGAATTCTTGGATTCACCATACCCGGATTAAGAAAGCCCCTGCAACTTCTTGGAAAGTAACCCCAGATAAAAAAGAACTGAAACTCAAATTTACTCGGACAAATGGGAACAATGTGGGTGGCAAATTTTATGACAATGCTACGGAGGTAGAAAGAAAACTCCAGTCATGGTGGAATATGGTGAACTTTACCTACGACCCCAACACACACACCATCACAGCTTTTGTATTAACCATACATAATGCAGTAATAATTACCATACACCCCATTGTAGCCCTTGGAATTAACCATAATGGGGTGCTCCTATATCCTTTTGAACATAGAACATGGGCCAGAAAGATAGGCGACAAGTGGCAAACAGTAGATTTAGAATCTTGTATTATGCGAGAACAGCAGGGCTTCCTCTGTGAAAGCAATACTATAATGGCTCAGGATACTTGTTTAGATACAGATCAGAAAATATGTCATTTTGAGGCCCGACCAAATGCAAACTTGAAAACAGTAATTATATATGCAGGGAAGGGATGTGCGTGTTTGAGAACTAAGTGTAACACAATAACCATAGATGGGGAGGTAAAAGAGACTGCACAGTATTCAAATTATTGTATCTGTAATTTTACTACTATCACAGGATGTGATTTTAGTTACTCAGCCCCAGTAGTGTCTCATCAATTCTTAAAATCCAATTTTACCCTATCACAGATAATAATTCCTACCCCCATAGGACTAAATATAAGCAGTATAAAAGAACTATTAAAACATGCAGATTTACAACGTATACTGGAAGAAATCAAAGAAAAGGGACATGAAACTCTTCTTATGATCCATCATGATGTAGAGGGGATCAAGAAAGTTTTAAAAAAGGTAGAACAGGATGGAAACCATAATTGGTGGGATACTCTCTTTGGCTGGTCACCCTCTGCAACAGGAATTCTTAACACTCTGGTACACCCCATTGTGATCTTATTGATCAGTTTAGGAATTTCCTTAATACTAACCATTATGTTATATTTGTGGGTTTGGAGAATGTTTAAAAGAGTAACACTTATGTATGATGCTTTATATCATTCGGGAAGGCTGCTTAAGTAAAAGAATTTACTTAATTTAATAGAAAAGGGGGGATTGATATGGAGAAATAATGTGAAATGGGGATAATGGACATGGATTGTGATTGTATGTGTCTGCTTAAGGAATGTGGGTATGGTGGCTAGTCATGGGTGCGGTGACAACCACAGTTTTGAGGAGACACCTGCCCCTCTTCCTCTAACAAAGGGGAGACGGGGAGACGCCTGCCCTTCTTCCTCTAACAAAGGGGCTATTTAAAAGAGAATAAGAAAAGATGAGAGACATTCAAATGCTATCTAGAGGGAGGGAGTGCTAAGTCTCCTTGCTGGAAAAGATTGGGTGGTCACAATCACCTGAAGAAGATCGGGTGGTCACAAGGACATGAATCACCTGAAGAAGATCGGATGGTCACAAGAACATGAATCACCTACAAACCTGCAAGACCACCACATTCCAGGAAACGGACTGATAAGCTAATTAACATACGAAGCGGGGTTTAGGTAACGAATATGTATAGGCGTTAATTGAATATTCATTTGTTCATTGTATAAATGTGAGATGGTTCGTCACTTCGGGTATGCACGCTTGTGGAGGAGCGATCCCCCGTGCATCTGCGCGCAATAAACATACCTACTTTATAACTTTCGAGTTATAGAGTCTAATTCCGCACGTCAAAGCAAGGTTATTAATTTTATTAAAATACTTTTTTTTTTTTTGAGAAGAACAGACCCCTATCTAGATCAGATGTAAGCAAGAAAAAAGTTAATTGCCTGGTAAAAGTAAGAAGGTCAGACTCAAAGCCAGTAATTACAGGGACAAGACCTCCTTAAATGAGAATGAGAATGAAGATAAACATTATATTTCATTACTAAGGGATAAATGACTTATGATTGATTTAGTTTTCACTGCAGTCACACATTTCAAAATGTCACATTTACACTCCAATAACCTTTCCAGGGAAACAAGAATCTGTGCAGGATATATAAATATTTTGCTAAATGGTCTCATGCTTCACTAAGTTCTCTCCATTTGCAATTCATTATTTTGTTCATTGAAATGACAAGTTGTGTATTAGGTTTTTTAAAGAAACAAACAAAAATCCTCTTTCTTTTAAAATATGAAAATAACTTTCTGCTCTAATATAATGCAAAATATAATTTAGCCTGAATAAACCAGATAGCATTTCGTTTCTGAAATCGTTTTCAAATAGATTTTTTTGTTTATTATTTAGACCTAGCAACAGTTGTGTTGTTTGCCTTTTTGGTAGGTATTGGTTTTTTCCCCCGAAAGATAATGAAGAAAGGAAGTGGTAGGATTCAAATATAACTAATGTCATACAAATAATTTTAATAAAAAAGCCTTTCAGCTTGCATGCAGATTTCTCATCATCTTATGATGGCATGTTACAGAGTCATTTAGTTCTACTTTCTCTGGCAATTTTTCAACATTTTGTTCCATCAGCCTCATATATTGAGCACCACAAGACACTGATACCGGGGTGGTTGATGGAACTGAACATGCTGTTGGCGGTTTGACTTTGAGACAATTGGAGGGAATGAGTTGTTAAGGGTTCACTCAGGTTACAAGCACTTTGTATGTGCTGCTAAGCGCTTCGTTAAGCACCGGCTTTGTTCAAGAAAGGGAGCTTCACAAAGGAAGCACCTCCACGAGATAGATGAGCTGATAGGAAGCTCAGCACAAGCCATGAGCTCAGCAAAACTAGGGGAAACGTCATTCCCACGGGAGGAGATCTCGACCACCGACCCATTGTCCACCGGCTGAAGAAAGCCCCCAGACCCGACAAGGAGTTGAGGCTAAGCATGAGAACTAATTAACATGAGAAGCGAAAAAACTCTTTGACAAATTAGTACTAAGTAATGAAGAAGTTTTGGTAACTTGTAACCAATGAAGGTTGATGTCTTTGTATGCTGAACATATATATATAGTGTAAGTTTTGACAATTAGGGAGCGAGGCATTTGTGGGTGACCACCTAGCTCTCCCTGCTTTGTGCAAACTAGAATAAAGACCAGGAATACCTCCCTCGACTCGGCGTGTGAATTGGTGCTGCGCACCAGGTGATGAACCCGCTTATGGGACACCCCCACTAAAATAATAATGTAGAATAAGGTACTGAGCAGGGAGGAGGGAGGCAGGGAAAAACCATGTGCAGGCTAGTATACACTATTTTTGTTTCTTCCTGTGATATTCATTTGCTTATGAGCAGCAAATCTGTCTCTATGCTTGCAAAGAATTTTAAGTGTGAAGTTTTGGAAAAAGTACCATTTTAAGGCAGCAAATTTCAGATTTTCAGCTATGACAGAAATAAACCCATAGATTTTGAGAGAGAAAGACAAGTTAGGCAAAATGTTCTGTCTGCCATTCAGGCAGTTACCAAGAGGTGATGAAACATTGCATCCTTTAAGGCCTGTGAACTTTATATTTCATTGTAGGGATTATGAAGGAACACATGTTTAGATGTCCTTCTTTAAGTGCCTTAAAGTGTTTCAAGGGGGGAGTCATGTTCCCAGAGGAAAGTACATGTACCTGAACTAATCCCGTGGATTTGTTTTACAATCATGGAAGAGCAAGATATTTCCTTGGTGCAACTGATTGCATCATGGAGCAAAAAAGTAAACGAAATCTGATGAAACATGTCCTAGAGGTGTGGTTTTGCTCCACTAACCATAAAGAGAGACTGGGTGACTAGCCTAGATGAGAGACTAAAAATAATGTGAGATGAACCCTTTTACCTTACGGCCTCATAAATGGCTACATACTAAAAAACCCAAAACAAAACAAATCCCAATAAACAACAACAACAAAAAAACCCCACTCTAATTGAAAAACCCCAAGCACCATCTAAAACTCTTGCATCCTAGAGAAGAGTTAAAACCAATTCTAAGATGAAGAAGTTTCTGTTGTAGTAGCAATTTCTAGTTGGTCTCCAGCTGAGGGTGAATGTCCAAAACACGGGTGCTACTGGCAGGCATAGAAACACAGCAATGTAGATACTTTTAAATTGCATTAGGAAGAAAGCTCTTCCAATTGATGGAGCACTATTAGAACAAGAATACTGGTAACGAAATCAGCTGCTGTTGCCTTTTAAGCCTGGAAGGCAGAGAGCGTACTGTACTCATAAAGGTGCAATATTTCTTGTTTTAGCTTTAAACTGAAGAAATATTATTGATGCAAAACGATTTTGTTATACAAAGAACATCTCTGAGAACTCAGAATTTGGAATTGGCCTGCTTGCTCAGTATAATTTTTTTTTAGTTCTTTATTTCGGAAATTATTACTATTGACACTAGAATGAAGAGAGGAATAATTGGTTATTAGAACATTTCGTAGCAGCACGGGTTGGGAGACGCCATTAGCATCATCTGGAACAAAGAAAGGCATCTACTTATCGCAGAGCTAGGAACCTGAAACAGAAAAAAGAGGACTAGCTCCTCCTCTCTGATGGTTACCATTCTTGAAGGAAAAATAGGTCCCTATCACATCTTGAAGCATTCCTGTCCTTTCCTTTGTTCTCTTTTTATCTAAGATCAAATGACAAACTCCCCTAAAAAGTAGCAAAATCTTTTAAAAACATGTATATGAATCAGATTTTAGTCAGTGAATTAAAAATCAGTACTTGGACATGGATATTTCTAAAACTACAATACACTGACAAATAGTACTCTCAAATTCTGTTACCTATTTAGTACAGAGGTTACAAATCAATGCATAAATCATGGCTTTAGTCTGTTTTGTGCTAGTACTAGTACTTTGTTAAGCAGTTTTATACATGGGATGCGAAGTTTTCAAATCATAAACACCTATGAATTCCAACATGCAAATTAAAACTTCAGCCTTTGTTTTCAGTATGTACTAAGGTTTCTAAGTCATACAATTAGTGAAGGAATATTCTGAGCTTTGAAAGCTCTTGCTTCTTGTGCTTCTATCATCAATCAACTTCTATATATGCTGATTGTGCACTTGGTAGATAGACAGAATTTAATAGTAACCTTACTTGACAGAGTGCATAGCTTAAGTAAACAGAGGTGTTCTTTGACTTCTGTCTTTCTCTGGCTACAGAACTGTGATGGTATTCAGTTCTGAGGAGGAGTGGCCTGTGATTAACCCCCCAAAAAGGACAAATTCTGAAGTTCAAATGGACTTAGCCATGAAAATGAAACAAAAATGCTCTGTCTCCAATGACTGAATGTGCATTACTCTGTCATAGAGGTCATTTAGATGAGTAATGCAGATTGTGTAACAAAGATGAGTAATTTCCAGATCCTACACCAGGTACTTTAGTTAAGATGGTGACTTGATATATTTGGACCTATTTTCTAGTAGCATGTGGGCTCATGTCTTGAATAGTTAGTAGATATGGCTATGAAGAATTTCAGTCCTTAATTATAAGAGCATGCTGAAATACATTATAGATGCCCAGCTCTGTGTTTTCTGCCTCTCCCATTACCCTTAGTTCTGTGCTACTCCTGTCGCTTTGAATGTATTTGGCTTTCTCAAAGTCTTTCACAAGGACTCAAATCCTTCCTTCTCCTGCAGTCAATATGAATTTCTGTTGGTTGTGTGCTCTCTGTGAAAGCTGGGGAAGTTGAAAGGTCCTTCCTCTTCAGAGGCGTGAATTAGATTTGCACTGAACAGTTACAAACAATACTTTCCAACAGCCACGTAATCTGTGTATTACATATGTATAATAGGAATAAAAAAGGTAGGAATTTTGGCAAGTTTGTTCAGAAATGCCTAAGGAAGCATAAGTTGGATGGGGTGGGGAGCAGACACACATTTAAAGACATACACATTTAAATTCATCTGTAGGTATGGCATCGAATGTTACCTTCTGTCCTGGGAACAGGAATGAGAAGTGTGAGACAACTGTGAGTGCGCGATGATGCCTTCTCATCTCTGTATAGCTGTATGTACCATATAGCATTAGACTAAGAAGGAATAAGGAGTTAGCCAGAGCTTACAAATTGGTCTTTCTAAACCTTTCTGCAGCAGTGAGTTTCTCAATGGAACCCCAAAATATTTAGAGACACTAAAATTGGTATTTTTCAGAATATAAGCACCCATATTTGCAAATTCTAATAGGATGACTATGTAACATACTAGAACAAAAAGGTCTATATAAACAACTCCCTGCCTATTCATGGATCACTACAATCTGGACCGTACTTCTAGGCTCAGTTTCAATCTATTCAGTGTCTGTCTGGGTTACTGTAAATTCTGCAAAATCCCCTTTAGATCTTTTTTTCCTGTCCCCGCAGAGGCCTGCCTGTATGCTGCCTGCTTCCTGCAGCAGTCTATGTCATTGCATGAGCTGCAGTCTGGTCACTTCTGCAATGACTGCTTGCTGTAATTGGCAACATGAAAATTTCTCTGTGCATATTCACTGCCTCCAGGGATATCACTGCCGGTTTTCCAGATCTACCTTGTCTAGTCAATCTTCTTGAAGGAACAAAGAATACAAACAAGGAAGCCAACACATGTAGAAGAGACACTGTTCAGTAGGCGGCTGCTGCACATACCAGGTTTGTTATAGTTAAGGGTTAGAATTGCAAATAACCTGCTACACACATGATGGACTGTAGGGATGCACAGAAAGCAAGTAAACATAAAACAGTCAGATATTAATGTCAGGCAAATCCTGCAGCATCATTGGTGAAAGTTTGAATGGAAAGAGGTTGGACAGCTAGGATCTGTGCTATCATGGTTTGTTTTCTGTGTTGCAGTTTGTGTGATATGAATAATATAGGTCTGAAAAAGCGTTTGATCTAAAAAAACAGTTTCCAGAGGATTAAATCAGTTGTTGAAGTATTAACACAGAAATTTCTCTCAGAGTCCTTGGAATTTTTGCCTGTGTAAGGCCATGGAATTAAATTCATAATTTCTGTGTCATATTTAGGCACCTAATGCAACTGCAGAATTGCAGAAAAGGTCAAATATTTTTATTTTAGGCTCCAGCAGACCTGGTATAACTAGGCAAATAATTCTGCCAGACAGACAAGCTTTTCTGCAACTTACACTACTGCCAGTGGAAGTGAAATATGATGATGGTGCTCTTTGTTATATAATTAGTGAGTAACATTCAGTAAATTACTGAAGAAATCTGTCATAGTAGTGCATCTTCAACCTCATAAAACAGATGGCATTTGAACTATTTTTTATGGGAGAACTGAGGTGGATGCAAGAAGAAAGACTGATGGAATGTGGGTTAATATGCACAATGATGATAATTAAGCACGTGCATTTGCTATAATAACTTAGAAGTAGTAGTGTTGTATCAGATCAGTGTTACATTTTTATACTGGTATGAGGAACCTGCTTTTTAAACTTACTTTTAAGTTGATATTAAAATAAAACTTTCATAGGTGTGTAGTAATGTTGCTTTTCATAACTGGTCTGGATTCCCAAAAAATTGATAAATATTGGGTTTTATAATTTATAGTTTACACTTTTGGATACCAGTCTGGTTTTTTTCACCACGTGGAAAGGTTACAGACAAGAAACAGAAGAGAGATGATGGCAGCACGTATAAAACAACTTATTGTTTTGTCAAAAGATGATAATTGGCAGTGAATTCTGTCTAATTAGTCATGTTAAGGCATGCAGGCACACTGCCTGTATTCTCTGTCAGTGCTGATAAGGCAGCACATTCCTTTTTAAATTTTGATAGGTTTTTCAAAAGTCAGCTAATAAATGTATCGTTACTTTACATGACTACTTTTACTCTTGGTATGCTTTCCATAATTTGTTGGGTTTGTTTTGGGGATTTTTTCCCCCCTAGTAGATGATTTACAGTGGAAGCAATTTGGAGGGAATTGTTTGGTTTTTTATTTCTTCCTATTAGAAATTATTTTAGCAGCATTTAAGTAAAATATATCTGAGTCAGAATAAGACTAGCAATACAGGAGGATGATAGAATGTAATCTACCATAGAACAATATTATACAAATGTTTCACGTGTTTTACAAAACAAATGAAATGGATATAAAAAGCAATTCTCTTTGGTCTGAGATTTCACATAGGAATTACAGCCTCATGTTTGCCTCTTGGAATATATGGTGCTTTCCACCATGGATTTTAGTCTGCATTAGTCAAGTTACAGTTTATCTTCAGTTTTTCATGTTTTTCTGTTAGTTGCAATTATTTTTCTCAGAAGATACATTTATGTTGTAAATTTATGTCCTTCATTTGAAATGAATCTGCTGACCTTAGAAGATGGCAAGAAAACATAGGCTCCTCTTTTTGCCATCAAAAGAAAAGTTACTTGATCAATTGATCTGTCAGTATGTGTCTGTGAATCTATGTATAAACCCTTTTTCCTGAGAAAGAATTTGACAACCTAGTGTATTTAGACAAATAACTTTATGGTTTTTTTTCTAGAGAGCACTGAGTTTTATGGCTCAGTTGTATTCCCTTTGCACAGGTTTCAACCTGTTTGCTATAAAGTTAAAGCTCCTCAAGATTATTTTCTCTGAAATCATCAGATGTGGTCGAAATGCTAGACTGTGGGGATAACTGGCAGGAGTAAAACAAAGCACAGTATAAGATTCCCTCATGCAACTGTAATAGGAAGATATGGTAGCTGAGAGCAAGGGTCTTAGGTTAAGACACCACTGAGTCTATGATTGTGGTTGTAGTTCTAATTTCCTTCAAGAGCAGAATGGAAGCATAGGATCTGCATGCATAGCCTGTAAATATGATGTTGTCATCATTAGCAGAAGCCATGTGGTGCCCTGGTGCCCGCGAGGCTCAGGCCTGGGCCTCGCGGTGGCCTGGGGGGTGCTGCCCACCCCAGCTGCTGGGGGCTGAGTGACTGTTGCCTCCACGGGCTGAGTGGGGGCTCCGCAGTGCCACTGGTGATGCGGCCCGTGCTGAGGGAAAGGGCAGAAATAAACCCAAATAAGCCCAAGGCTGAGGACGAAGAAAGCATTGACATCCTGCTACTTCCAGACAACAGGGGGAAGAAACCCTAAACATGAAGTTCTTCTGGCAAAGACTTTGCGTGTGACCTCCCCTTCTCCCCAGAGTGCTTTTGTTTGAGAAAGACTGAAGCTGCCCATGGGAGCCTCCAGAAGGCCATTACAAGGGTGAGCTTAGCACCAAGGAAAAGCGGTCTATATTAGCAGCTTTTCTTGCACGGTGTTCTTAAAGGGGTATTATTGATGAAGCTGTACTGTGGCAGTTGGACTATGAATATTAGTATTACCGGACCGGTCATAACTGTTGAGATTTTGTTACGTTACTAATGCTGTAATTAGGCTAACCACAGTTTGGGTTTGGTTTTGCCCTGTATATATGGTGGTTTGCCCTTTTGCTTTAGGGTTAACTAAAAAGTTCAGTATTCTGGTTTATATTCTAATGAAATCTGACTTTCAAATGTACTCATTATAAGAAAATGAGTGACATGGATCTTTCCAGCCTTTTGAGTCCCATCACTACAATCATGCAAAGATACGATGAGACTTTTCCATTGTTCCACATCAGTATGGGTCCTCTTGAAATATGGTATCCTTTAGAGGAAGGAAAAAATTAAAAATTTACCTAATATTAGAATATTTCAGGGAGATTTTACAGTTTAGTATTTTTTTCCATTCTTCTTTCAAGGAAATACAATAAATTAGGGTGTCCTGAAAACCTGTGAATATGCCCTGAAACATTCTGCTGAAGGAGGGGGACTACTTTCAGTATTCTCAAACAAGGAACGGCAGTTATACCTTCTTCTCCCACAATATAAAGTTCCTTTTCCTTTGTTCTGCAGTACTATGAGAAGTGACATTTTAAATCTGTGTGGGACTGCATCTTGTTTCTTTTTGTCTTTGCATCTATGACATTTTATATAGTATATTAACATTTAGGGTACAAGAAAGGTTGCTTTTTCTGGCACGCTTTTTTGTCTTTCTACTTTTTCTTTTTATAAATACTGGCTTAATACGAAAATAGGAAAAGGATTTAGTTAACAGATAGAAAGTGCAATTTTTTCATCAATTTCATGATCAGCTTATTTTTTATCAATTTATAGTCAGTGTTTACAGAACACATTTTATGTGTATATACACAGAGTGAACCTACCTACTGTGGTTAAGCAAGGGAACAAAGAGCTCACCAAAACGTGGCATTAAATATTCCATGCAGAGATAATGATTTTTGTATTAGAATGTAGTAGGGGGAAAGGCAAATGGTTTTCAAATTTCTTTTTAATAAACGGATAAAACCTTTTGGGAAATTGCTTGAATATTATTTCTTTTTCTAACAATTATGGCCTCAACCTTTTGAAGCAGTCTGATGATCCTCGAAGGAATTTTTCTCAGATTAGGATTTCCAGTAGAGCGTATCTACTTAATACTCTTCAAAAATAAGCTTTGGTAGGCAATCTGATACTGTGAAAAATTCATTTAGAGGACTTGCCTATAGTTAAACCTAAGTTTTTGATGGAAAAATCCATTTATAAGATGTGTAGGAACTAAAAAAATAAATAAATGTCTTGAGGAACCTGGAATCTGCCTGAATATTGGAGCAGGGAGGATTTGTATGTGTCTATACCATCATATTTCAGTTTATCGTTTCTTTTTCATTATTGTGACTTTTTTTCTCAAATAGCATATTGTTCAGATATTGTTGGGGTTTTTTTTGTGTTTTGAGAAATGTTTCCCTGTATGCATTCTTGAACTCATTAATCTGAACCTTTAGGTGAGTTCATGGCAGTGTAGCCTTTGGGAGAACAGTTTAAAGTGTGTTAGAATCCTCAGTATTTATAATAACTTGATGTGAGTGTCCTTCATTACTCCACAAATCCTTGTCAGAATAGTTCTAGAAGTGTTCCTCAGTTCTGATCAAAACAGTGACTAAGCTTAAGTTCAGGAGTGAAAACAATGTATTTCCTATTACAGCAGCTAAAGAAAAAATATCTCATAATCATAACTGTTTTCTAATCGGACACCTTCATGGGTGGTTTCAACTGGGATAGAGTTAATTTTCTTAGTAGGTGCTGCAGTGCTGTGCTTTGGATTTGGTGTGATAATAATGTTGATAACATACGTGTTGCTGGTTAACGTTTATACTCAGTCAAGGACATTTCAGTTTCTCAGGCCCTGACAGCAAGAAGGCTGGAGGGGCATGAGAAACTGGGAGGGGACACAGTTGGGACAGGTGACCCAAACTGGTCAAAATAAACTGGGAGGAGTTAGCTGCTGCCTCCTGATCACTGCTCAGGGACTGGCTGGGCATTGGTCAGTGGGTGGTGAGCAATTGTACTGTGCATCACTTTTTTCCCCTTCCTTTGGATTTTATTTCTCTCGCCTTCTCTCTCCTTTTCACCATCATCATCATCATCAACATCATCATAATAGATCTTATCTCAACACTTGAGTTTTACCATTTTCCTGACTTTCTTCCCCATCCTTCTGGGGCATGGTGGGGGATGAGTGTGAGAGCAGCTATACGGTACTTAGTTGCTGTCTGGGGTTAAACCACAAGAGAAGGTTTCTTAGTGACTGTATGAAGGTCATGACTAATTTCAAGCTTGG
Source organism: Falco rusticolus (assembly GCF_015220075.1). Lineage (NCBI taxonomy): Eukaryota > Metazoa > Chordata > Aves > Falconiformes > Falconidae > Falco > Falco rusticolus. The sequence goes on along the minus strand of NC_051189.1, from coordinate 6,706,101 downwards.
AGAAGTGACTTTATAGATATTCTTCTGTGGAAAGTGAGGTGAATTGCTTTCTTTAGAAAGGGATACTTCAAAAACTTGAACAAGAGTCACCTGATCTAGGTTTCCTAGGTAAAGGTGACTTTCCAGTGGTACTGAAAATGTGAGGAGAGACAGTGGAGTAACTTACAGCCTCTTTACTGTTAGACTAACCCCCTAAAAATTGGCCCAAACCCAAATTTTAGGAAGAGGGCACAAAACCGAGTTTTCCATTGCAGTTTGTCTGCATAAGAAGGATCTTGTAGTCAAGCCTACTTTGCATGAATGTTTCTGTTCATGTTGCCATTAGTTTTCATGGCACAGTTGTTCCCATTCAACAATTTTTGTAAGTGATCTAAATTTGTCTACAATGATTCAACAATGAAGTTCTTCCAGGTGGAACAGGCAATAGTTGTCGTAAACTTGCAGACTTAGCTTTTTATGACCCATAATGTCAAATTCATATTTTCTTGCTACTGCCTTAATGATCTAGAATTTCAAGAAGAAATGGGAACCATTCAGATCCTGTATAGATAAATGGTATTCTGCTGACCTCTAATGGAAAAGACAAATCTGAAACTACCTCGTAGCCAGCTGCATGTTCATAGCATGAACAAGAACACATAGCAATAGCACTGTGATAATACTGTCATCCTGTTAAAAGCATCTATGTGAGAGGATGTAAAGAAAATTATTGAAAAATAATATGTCAAGAACCGACTTGTTTTGCAAACTCCAACCTGTTTTGCATTGAAAAAACTGTGCCTGCTGTTAAAACTTGGATATTTTAAGCAGAAATGGAGAGTGATGCTTGTGAATCTGGATGTTGTGCTAGAAAGCCCTGCACCTTGTGAGTTATCGCAATGTGGAGTTAAACACAAAAGAATATAAAAAGAATAAGCAAGAGATTCTATATAAGGGTTCTTCAACATTTGGTGTAGAGAAATAATATTCACCTTTGACTTGTCTTTAATTCATAGGTCTAGAAAATAGTACCAAAGGTAATAACATGCATGGAGTACTAGTTTTCAATTTTTAGATTATTTTTTTTTTTTTCTAGCTCAAAAGTCAATAACGTATGATAGAGAGAAACCTTATGGTAAGTCAGCTCCATGTGTATGATATTTTAGAAACACAGAATAGCTGAGGCATCAGAAGGCACTTCTGGAGATTCTCTAGTTGTGCAGGTTGACCCTGGCTGGCAGCTAAGCCCCTCCTCAGTTCATTCACTCCCAACAAGACAGGTGAGAGAATCAAAAGGGCAAAAAAGAGAAAGCTTGTGGGTTGAGATAAAGACAGTTTAACAGGTGAAGAAAAAAAAGGAAAATAAAAAGTGATGCAAAGGTAATCACCAACTCCCACTAGCAGACTGATGCACAGCCAGTCTCTAAAGAAGTAATGGCTACCTTGGAAAAACAACCCCTACCCCTAGTTTTATTACTGAGTGTGATGTTATGATGTTATAATGTGTGGAATATCTTTTTCTTCAATTTAAATCTGCTGTCATGGGTGTGTCCCCTCCCAGCCTTTTACTTACCTCCAGCCTACTCACTGTGGGAGGGGAGAGGGCAGAGTAAGAAACAGAAGTCATCTCAATACTGTGCAAGTACTGTTCAGCGACAGCTAAAATATTGCAGTGTTATCAACACTGTTTTGATCACAGCTCTAAACCCAGCACTGTAGGGGTTGCTATTAAGAAAATAACTCCATCCCAACCAGTACACTAGCTGAACCCCCCTGCTCAGAGCAAGGGAGCCCAGATCTAGACACAGCCCTGCAAATGTGTCTCACCAGGGTTGAGCAGAGGTGAAGAATCACCTCCCTTGACCTTATGGCAGCAACACTCTTGCTTCAGTCCAGGATGCTGTTGGTTGCCTTTGCTGCTTGGATGCATTATTGGCTCATGGTCAGCTTGTTTTCCAGGACCCCAGGTCCTCTTCTGCAAAGCTGCTAATTGGTATATCAGCTTTTCTTTTTAATTGAGTACAGCTTACCTGCTTTATACCAATTGTTTTCGGACTGATAACCTAATATAACTCCATAAGCCTGAATTTCTTGTTAAACTTCCAGTAGCTTTTTAATTTATTGGGCAGTTCCAATAATACTTCTAGTCTTTTGCCAAACATCACATGTACTGGTTGACTACGCACATAGCTCTGAATGAGCCAGAGTGTGAGTATCTTGTCCAGTGTAAAGGAACCCTTCCTTAAAGGTGTTTCTGTGAGGAGCGCTGTCTATTATGCTGCAAAGGAAGGCAGGCACTAGTGACACAGAGGGAGATGCCAAGTTTGGGAAGATTATGTGCTGGGAGACACAGTACATGAGTCAGTTTGAAAACATGCTTCAGGAGTTAACTCTGCTTGTAGAACAATTTGCTAAGCTTGTCGTGTATATAAACATTCATTTAATTGAAACAGTGCTCTGCTTTCACTGTAAAGAGTGGAAATGCTTAATTTACTCCAGAAGATGGTGCTCTCTGCATTTGTTTTAGAATTTATTGTGACAGAAACAATTTATGTCCAATTCAGCCTTTGCTGAGTTGCAAATTATTGAGGATATCATTGTAATACCTATTAATGCAGCCCTGCTCCCGAGGATTTCACATTTACAAATAATTTGCATAATATTTTCACATGAGAGATTAGAAGATGCACAATTCTTTAGCAATCTTACATTAATATGACCTGATATGTTAAAGCAATTCCAGTTATTATTTTACCACTAGAACATACATATTAGATAAAAAAAAAAATGCAAATCAACGTTTTATTCAATGCAGTAACTGCAAACCTATCTTTTTAACAAGAATATCTGTAAATTCTATTGTTGTGATGATTCTGCGTGGAAAACATGGGGTCTTTGCTATAAATATTTATGTATGGTTATAGAAAGATGCACAAAATATGCATATGACTATTGCTTCTGATGTAATGTATGAAATACAATGTTAAAATCAGTGTGAGAAATTATGTATTGCAGTTCTGAAGTACAACCTCAAATTTGTTACAAACTTCGTATTGTAGTGTTATGCTTCTGCATTTGTAATTGATTTGCTATTCCTGTACAGTTAATTAAAAGCAGCAGAATTTTCCAGCTTTTTGTCTTTCTTTTCCTCCTGTTTTCAGGGAAGATGCTAATAAAGCTTGTAAACTTTCTGAGATAAGCATACATTTTATGTGTATATTACAGTCTGTGAAATGTTGCAGCTAATTCACTTTTGTGCAGGGTCTCAGAACAGATTACAAGTTCAGTTGGAAAGATGCATCAAATTGCTGCGTACTTGTAGTAGGTAACCACAACTGTTCCTGATCAACCTCTCAGGTACAGGTATCACATGTTTCCTATTTCACACTATTTTGACCATTTTAATACAGCTAATGAAGTTGTTTCATGTCTGAGATTTGGATGAGAAAGCAGAAAGATGTGGGAAGAGTAGTCAGAAAACCTGAGGAAGAAACACAGAAAATAGAAAGAGGAATGTGTGTATTATAGACTAGAATTAGAGAATGGCTGAAATTGGAAGGTAATCCCTCAGTCATCTAGTTCATCCAACTAGTCAGAGCAAGTTTGATTCTAATATTGGATCTGGCTTTGTATTTCAGTCATATGGCTCAGGCTTCATGCAGATATCCCTGGGCAACCTGTTCAGGTGTTTGACATACGTGAATTCATTTTTTCCAAATATCTAACTGGAATATCCCTTGTTGCAGTTTGCACCTACTGTCCTCCTTTTATTGTGTACCACCAAGAAAATGCTACTCCCAACTTCTCTGCAACCATACGTTGAGTAGTTGAAGACAGGTCCTCCTTTAACCTTTCTTTAGACTGAATAAATCCAGCTCTCTCAATCAGTACTTGCATGTGTCATATTTCAGCCCTCTAATCACTTTGGTGACTACTGTCTAATAGGAACAACTGAACTGTGAACCTCCCAAGATTCTCATTTGATGTTCCACATCTCTTGTATTACTCTCGTGTTATTGTTCTGCAATAAACAGTTTATTTTTACTTTTAATATGTGTGAAATATTGCTCTGCCCCATGTGTGAAAATCCTCTCCCTGACTGTGTTGACCATAGCACTGTTTACTTGAGCTCTTGAGTGTTAAGATAAAAATCCAACCTAATATTGCTTGCTAGAAGTCTCTCTAGGAGTTGGGTTGCATGAAATTATAATATGCTTTATCACTACCAAAAGACATTTTTAGTTACTGCTTTAAAATTAAAGAAGACAGCATGCACATTAAAAAAAAAGTCTCCCTAATTAACATATGAAAATGAAATTTATAATTTTCCTTGTATAAATTTGTGTTTATAGATATATATATATAATCATCTATATTGATTTGTTTAGTAAGAATATTTTGAAGTTATCCTGGGTAGTCCAGGCTAACAGCTATAATCTGATACAACACTATTTTGTTGAAGTGGGTATAAATAAATAGTCAAACACTAAACACTTAGGTTCTGGTCTTACAGGTAGGATATGCTTATCACTGTTGAATAATGGTAACAGTGCCTTTCATAAAGGCTTAGTACATACAAGAAATTAATTTTTGTCCCTATTTTAGGATTATTTCTTTTGAGGTTGTGACCATAAATTAGAAATTCAAAATTTAGAAATTCTGAACATTTTTGCACCAGAATGTGTGCTATGCAATTTCCAGTGACTCAGAGTGCCGTCTGGGTGGAGAAACAGCAGTGAACTTAAAAGTTTTGTTCTCCAAGTCACCTGTTAGTGATTATGCTGGAGCTTCATAAACTGTCTCCAAAATAGTTCTCTTTAAAAACAAGGTAAAGCATGATATAAGTTCAGCCACAGGCTCTAATGGAAACTCGCAGTGCCCTGCTTCTTAACTACCTGTAGGTGTATTGTCTGTAAAAGCTTTCCAAGTTTTCAACAGATTAAAAACATCTCTTTCCAACCTGCCTTTTTTTTTTTTTTTCTTATTATCTTTTTTTTGTTTTCCCCCAGTTTTTTTGTGTTTCCCAAAGTTCAGATGTATTACATCAGACTCATGGTCAAGGTTAACCTGACCTCTCATCACTCTGAAGATTTTGGGCAGACTGACATGTCATAGTGTATATAATAAAAGGCCAGATAAAGACAATCTTCAGAAAAGAGTTTCATTATTCTTTTACACTATAGGAGTTTGAAGAATTAGGAATGGAGTGAGCAGGTTGTAGGAGTTATGCATGGCATTTAAGAAGCTGGAGAAAAACAATGCTGAGAACTCTAGTTCATAGTAGAAACTCAGAAGATTTCAGATGGGTTGAATGAATTGTTTGAATAAATTGTTGGAATGAATTTGGAACCACTTTGCCTTTAGACCTCTTTCACATCTGCTAATTCTCATTGTGTTGTGGCAGTGCTCTCGTTGTTACTTTAGGAAGTCACCTTCTTTGTGGAAAAAGTGATTTCCAAAGCAGTCTACAGTATGCCATTCCATGTTCCAGCAACCTAAAAAACCTCAGAGATCTGTGTTAAATCAGAATGATCAAACCTCACGGAGTTAAATGTTGAGCCATCTTCCAGGTTAAACTAATTGTTCTGATTTTTCTTCCCCACACTAATTTCATTGATAATTATTAAGTATTTTCTGGTTTGCACTTGAATCTTCTTCCTTTTTACCTAGAATAATTTTTGTAAAATATATTTTTCTCCACCAGGGTGACCTTATTTGAAAAATTAATCTTTTGGTTAGTTCTAATGAAATATTTTATTAAGCTTAAGTGTGGAAGAGCTTTGCAAATCTTAGACTTATCAGTAATAATTCAGAATTTATAACATATCAGAAGGAAAGGTGTCAGAACATCCCTTCTGTTTATTTTGACAGTAACTAGGAAAATGTATTTTATTTTACACAGGAAAAATTTTTCCCAGTTTGGAATTAAAAATTGTATCTGTGACTCTTAATTATTCTAACTAAAAAAAAAATATCTTGATAAACAAATGAATCATAAATATAAATAGTTATTACAGCACTAAACATTTCCTTAGTGTGATTAACAATAAACCTAGGAACTGGCATAATCTATCTACAGGCATAATCTATCTAGTATATCTTTTTATTTAATGAAAGGAAGCCTGATAATATAATAAGAATTGAATAAGCTCTCTAATTGCTAAGAATAAATTTCTGTAATGGATGTAGAAAGCTGATTTTGGATACTAAAAATAAATTAATGAAATGTTTATATGTTATTGAGTGTAACAATGACTCACTTATCTGAGTAATTAAAATGAATAGTCTGCATTTTGGGGAATTAGAAAAAAAAGCCACATTGTACTAGATATAACAAAGATAATTCATGAATCTCATCTGGTCTCCCACAGTAACCTAAACACCTCAGATTTTTCCAGATAAGTACAGTTTAACTGTGAAAAAGCAGAGACAAATGTTAATAAAATATTATAATCTGAAAAGTACATTTGGGAACTACTGAGTTCTGACTTTGGAAACTTCAGTACTGTGAATGTTCAAAAAATCTTTCTGTGGATTGCTTAGATAAATAAATACCTCAGAAACTCCACCTGGTGTTAGCAAAATTACCTAGGAAAATCTATTTTCTTATATAAAATAACAATGAGATTAAATTAGGTATTGTTTAAATCATTTTTTAAATGCCTTTTTTGCTATTCAGTTTACCTGTATCTGTAGATAGACAGAATAGAAGGTCAAATCAGTCAGAGGAACTATTGAATGCATCTTCATTTTACTCAACACTTTAGTGAATAGAGAAGTATTTTGGAAAAGCACTAGAAACTGATTCAATATGCTGCATTTTAAATCTGATTAAAAAGCTTTTAAATAGCTACCAGATACTGTGAAAGAGTACCACAGAAATTTCTCATAATGGTTTGATGAACAAATATTGACATTTAATTTTCTTCTCTTGTAGCTCTACTACCCAAGTCTTGGACACCCAGTAATATTCTTACTAAGTTTGCTCATTTTTACTTCAGAGATTAATCAGCTGGTCTAAGCATTATGCAAATGGAGCCAGGTAATAGCTTCCAAAATGGCATGTTTACAAAGAGCTGCCAGTCTATTACGTTACCATTAAGGTTATATAACTGATTGCCCTAACAATACCATCTAGCATTTGGTAACTTAGATTTTTTCTGAACTTAAATTTTTAGTGAAATAAGTCGTTCTACAAACTGTAAAACTGGAAACCAAATCTTTCTGGAAGTTGTTGCTGTGCTTTTTCTGGTGGTATGAAAATATTCTTATTTTGTCTTTGTATAAATCTGCAGACACAAAAAAAGAATGTAAAACTCTCTCCAACCTCACATCCTATTTCCTAGTTATTTTTTGAAAATTAGTTAGTTTTTACATGAACCAGTCCAAAACTTTTACTGAAACTAAGCTATATCATCAGCTTAGGGATGAGATGATAGATTGCTGCAGGTAATTTGAACAAGTCTGCTCTGAGGGTGATCCATTAAAGCTTCTCTCTGGGACTGGGCTTCTCATCTGACATTCCTATGACCTTCTCATTCCTTCTTGGGGAATCCTGTTTCTTAAGTTTCCACCATTAAAATGGAGATAATTGTAGATTAAAAAACTTTGGAATAGACCTTTACATATCCAATTGTCTGGCCTCTGGACTTTCTGTATCTTTCTTGAAAGATGATTCTTGAGACATCTTGTTGTCTAATACAATATTTTACTTATGCTAATATGATATAGTTCAATATCTTGTTTTATGTTCATTTTGAGTGATTCATTACAAGCTTTTTTTTTTTGCAAAAAAATATCAACTTCACGCTGTTGCTAAGTAATGATTATTCTTTGCTCATCTCTACATATAGTTACATCTTATTTTAAACAGTATTTCATCTTTCAAATGGTGCTGCATTTTGATTCTTTCTTCTAAATCCATTAAGTTCTTCCATCTGCAAATGCAAATATTTTCTGCACCTCTCTCCTTTTCATTAATACATTGAATAGCAGTAATTACAAGACCTATGCTGGCAGAAACTTACTGGATACAACCTTCCAAGTTAACAAAGAATATTGTTCAGTGTTTTGAGTGTTTTCATAATTAATTCTGTGTCCACTTTTTAAGTATTTTCACCTAAAAAACATCACCCTAAAATCCTTGAGAGATTCTCATAAGACAAGATCAAAATCTTTCTCATATTTGAAATGCATTGCACCTATTTCTTCCCAGACTATCAAGTATTATTATTGCAGTAGCTTCATAGGAATTTAATTTATTAAGCTGTCTGGTTTATAGTTTCTTGTGTCCTTTTCTCCTTCTCCTCCTTCAAAGGTAGAGTAAATATTTGTCTTCTTCCAGGCTTACTCTTTGTTGGTTCTAAAGCTCAGCTGTTAATGGCTCTGAGACATTTTTATAGGTTTGCAAAGTGATTTTTAGCAATTTACATGACTTCCAGCCAATTTGAGAAAAATTACCTTATCAAAGTAGTCTATACACCATTCTTTTAATATGCTAGTTTATATTCTTACTTCTTTATTCCTGCCTCTTGTTCTGTATGTCTGTGATTTAGATTCAGTCACAGATTGGGTCTGATGTAATAGAGGGTGTTTTTAAATATATTTTCTGTAAACAATGAATGAGGCATATTACAGAGTCAAGCCTATGGTCACAGTTTCCCAAAACTGAAGACTTGATTTTACAAGATTTTTAAGTAAACCCCCTTCTATTGCAAGACTTTTGGTCCTGCCCTTTTGCTCCAGCTTTTGCACGGATCTTTCCAGATTTTTACTCTCCCATTCTGAGCTATAGTTAAAAATTTCAGTCTGAGCCCTTTTCTTTCTTTCTCTGAGACAGCTGCTTATGCCACACCATGGAATTCTCTCTCCTGCAATTTATGTATTTCTTAAGTGGAAATAAATTTGACTCTGTCTTTCCCTTGGAATCTAGTTTTCTCCTGCTAATTCTTTGAAATACAGAAGGCTGAAGAAGTCTAGACAATACTGGAGAACTCATTTTTTACTTACAAATACTGCTGAACAAGTCTCTCTTTGGATGAACACCTTTCAGCTGACTGTTTTTTTCTGGTAGATGAGTGCAAATCCAATTCTTCCATCTCCAGAAGCCAAATGTATGTTTCTAAGGCCTTTTGATTCTGTTTGTTGACTAATTTTCTTCCCAGGAGCTTCCGCATGGGGGAAAAAAGAGAGGGTGGAATCAGCAATTTACTGACAAATCACTATCCGTCCTTAATTTGGGCAAGGTAAAACTTCAGCTGGTCATCAGGAAAAAAAGTCTTTCAGCTGTGTTGATAATGATATTTTTTATGTAATTAGTCTTTTCCATAACCAAAAGAAAAGAGACATACTAAGTGCTTCAAAAATTTTCAGATAATTTCTCATCAGTTTTCTGTTACCATTGAATATTTACTTTTTTTTTTTTCACTGGCTTTCTTCTTGCTGCTGAGGAATTTTAAAATATTTTGTTACCCTATGGATCTTTTGAGGAGCACAAAAGATTAATAGTATGACCTTATCTTATAGTGTTATGTGAAAATAGATGTATTGTAAATGAAGAATTCTCATGGTACAGTAAAAAAACTATACAAGTATTGAGAAGTTATTTTATTCTTTTTATGTTCAGTGAAATGCTTCAAATAAGACTTGAAGATGGATGTTGAATGTGGAAGATAGAAAGAAGCTCTATGTGCGCTGAACAAGGCAGGAACCTTGAAAAAACCTCAAACACAAACTGTCAACCAGTCAGGTAATAAAGACTATAGAAAAATGTGTATGCAGTAAGAATAAATTAAGGAAGCACACTAGGAGGATTTCTGAAATTTTGAGTGCTTGGCTTTGAAGCTTTCCAATGTGTTTTACAAGTTAGCATACTGACATGTTGTGGACTTTTCATTTATATTTGAAACAATTCTGATGCTGTAAATGCCTGGCTAGCTCCTGATTTCAGCATAATTTTTTCCATTACTATAGCTTTTGATTTCAATACAGATGAGTTACAAGCCAATTACCTTGACAAAGAAGTAAAATAAAGTGCTATGCCTCATGAAAAAGGAAAATAGGAGACTGCTGGGATGTTAAAATGGTAACTTGCACTAGAAAGATATTTTATTTTTCTGAAGAGATATTAAAACAAGATAATTTGCTCTAAAAATTTTAATTTCTGCAAATCCCTTCTTTATAGCTGTTCTTTGAATACTCTGATATCTTCTGGAAGAAGCAAGATTGTAATTTTTCTTAACTCTGATTGTATTATTTTATCTTGTGTAGTAAAATATGTCCTATCTTATTACACTTTCATAGGTGGCAATGTACTTTCCAGTGCTTATCGTATCAAGCAATTCTCAAATATAATTAGGAGTATTGCAAGTTTGTTTCTGCCTAAAAAGTCTTAGTTTTGAAAGAAGTATAAAGAAATAAAAATAAGGAAACCCTCCAAATGTTATGGTTTAATTTTAAGCTTAAAAGAAGTTTAAAAATTGGTACAGGTCTAGTCCAATATTTTTCTTGTAGTATGTTAATACACCAAATGAGCAACTAGAACTGGTTAAGTCATCAAGGGGCCATTTCTCTTGAGTCTTTAAACATAAACGTACAATATTTGGCTCAAAGAAAGATTGAAAGAAATAATGCTGCACAGCTTATAGATTTCCTATCTTTCTTTTATTTCTTGGTGCACTAAAAGTCTTGAATTGATATGAGTGCAGAATGGTTTGTTGCCTTTTAAATAAAACATCTTTTTCGTCATCTCTTATTGTCAGCTTTCTGACATGAAAACTGTGTTATTTTATTTATTATATATACATTATATTATATATCATATAATATATTATATATATTATATATATTATATTTTTATATATATTTTATATATATATAAAATTAAGGGTGTTTTGCAAGTTCAGATGGAGAAAAGCAAAGTAACCAGCTTAACAAAGGTGAATATAAATGTCAGAAATAAAAGACAGTTTTCCTGGTCGTCACTTTTACATATTGTCCAATGTATCAGTGGTTTCCTCTTAAATGCAGATAACTTCTCTGAGCACTTATATTGCTCTGAGGTGGGAGCTGGATTGATACAAAGGCACACAGGGTTCTGCTGCAAGTGTTCTGCAGTTACGTGGAGACCTACCAGGTTTTGGAGTGGGATCCAGGTTTTCTTGATGCTTAGCTTTTGTATCATCATTGCTGTACCATATTTTATTATATATTTCACAAAAAAACCCTGCAAAGTACAGACAGCACATATTGTTCATGTTCACAGATATGCCTGTAAAAGCACTGGATTCAACGACAAATTTATGTGTAAGGATGGTGTCCAAACATCTACGAAGGAAATCAAGATAAATAATGCGTTAATGAGGTAAGCAGCAAGGCTGTAGTAATGCTTCCCTGAATTACATTTCTTTTCTACTGGTTAAACTGGTGCAGTGGAAAGAGAATGCATTCTGTACATTCTTTTTTTTTTTGGTGGAGAGTGAGTAATCTCTTTTCTGTAGATAAAAGGACTATATTTACTCAGTGGATGGAATGACATTTTAATTTGTGGCATCATTGTATGTGCTTGTTACTCTCATTTCATTGTGCTTTCTATTCTTTGCTTTGCACCGCTCATGCTATATATTTTTGACTTAAAAAAGCAGGCTTTCTGTGCTAGCAGCACAGGGGAAGTATAAACACAGCCTCAGCAGTTAGGCTTAGAACAACAAGGAAGGATTCAGTAACGAGGTTTTGCTAAAATTATTATAAACCAGAGGTTGGATCATCACTAACATAATGTTTCAGTCTTTTGAGTGACAAACAGTCCAGGGCAAACTGGCAGCATTAATTGACAAGTAAAGTAGGTAAGATTTACCAATTCATCACTGGGAGTTACTGCCTTGTTACTTTATTCAAAACTCAAAGAAATTATTTCAATTTGAAAAGGAATGTTGTTTCCCTTGTCTGAAGCATTGTGCCTTCAGTGTTGAGTATTTTAAATAATATTGGTCAGTTTTCAATTAACATGAAATAGTATTTTTTTTAAAATCTTCCTTCAATAACAGCAAACAATGACAAACTTACTGAAATAAGGCAAGTACGCTTCTATTAGTAATTTTTTAGGTGGCTCCAAATCACTAACTCATTTATTTTCTGTCATGTTTTTAAACACCAGTCAAAACATAACAATGATAGTTTGAGGTAATTGGCAGCAGAAAACTAGTCTCTCTGCCATTTAATAACTACAATTGTTAAAGATGAATGTTCAGTGATACCTGAAGCTAAAAAAATTTGGGATGGGATTTAGTTCAAAATACAGAGGCACAAAGATGGATGTCTGAGTTCAGTGTAACTTGCAGCAGTATTCAGCTGTCGCTTGCTGGCTAAGGTTTTGGAGTGGGTGTAATCTCAATCTGTATAATTTGCTGTCTTCAATATTGCAGACACATAAAATTTTACTTGATTTTTAAAATTGTTTTCTAGAATTTATGGAGTAACTCAGGTTTACTTGGTACCTGTCTGTTTTTATTTGTGGTTTAAGGGTTATTTTTAATCAAGCCTGTAATGCTTACATCACGGCCATAGCAGGAAGCCTGATTCAGTCCAGGTCTTTCCTGGAATATTGGCCTTAAGGTACAGAAGTGAATGTGCTTTACAGTAAATTCACCTGTATACAGGTGAATAAAAAGCTTATAAATCTATGGCTCTCTGCCAGTGAAACCACTAATTTCACAAAGGTGTAAGCAGGATTTCCTGGGGGAAAGTGGACTCTATAAACCTTTCTTTAAATATAAGGAGACTTCATGGAAATTTAGGTTGAAACACTTTTCTGGCTTAGGTAAAGGTCCTGCATGTTTGCTGGAACTTGTACTATAAGAAAACCGTTGGAGCTGCTATTAAATTCAATTTCATTCCTGATCCTTGCTTGAGCCCTTTCTCACCCTAAGCACTGCTTCGGTCCTAGCAGGCCTGCTGTTCATCCACTATTATCAGAAAATAAAGCAGGCTCTTTAACACATCATAGTCTTGCAACGTGTTTCTAACACACTATATTTGCTGTTGTATGAATCAAAGGGCAGGTGACAGCCAGCTTCAGTAGTTCTGTAGAACTGGGAAGGAGAACAAAGTTGTACAGGTGATTTTATAACCATTTCATCATTGCATTCAGTAGCTTTGTATTTTGAGCATTTGTGAAATTTTATTGTAAGTGTATTGGAAAGTTGTCAAGAAAAGCTTTCTGTAGTCTGACTCCTTTTAATAGTCTCTTCAATGTAATGTTGTGTATATCATCCATCTTGAAACAGGTAAACAACATATTGAGTTTTAATTTAGAGACAGCATATCTTCCCAAATCATAATTAACTAGTTATCTCAGAGCAGTAATTTGCACAATCATTTTTTTGATAGTCTTGACAATAAGACCCCAGCCTTGTTGATAACTTCATTATGTTGTGTAATCAGTAGCTTTTCCTTACAATCTGAGTTAAATATATTTAGGGGTGGGAGCTGGGATATTGTTGTTGTTGGTGGTTTTGAATGTTTGAAGTATACTTTATATTTCCTGAAATATTTTAAGTAAAGTATTATTTTGAATTATTTTGCGATCTGTGATAGGAACATAAATGTATGTGCAGTCTAAAAAGGCATCTCACAATTGAGAATGTAAGAACAGATCATTGGAGAAAAAGCCTCTTCTTCAACACTTAATAAGAAATAAATGCAAACTGAAGTTATGACACATAGTGTGGAAATAATTTTAGAGGCTTATAAAACAGTAAACCATTAAGTTTCTATTTACAAATCCATTCCTTTATCTGTGCAAAAAATGCTTATATTCTGTTTTCCTTTTTATACAAGTTTTATTAAATATCAAGTATTTAAATACTGATTATTAGCATTTGAGTAAAGATGAGGAAGTCAGTGCGTGTTTTAGTACCTGATTAAGAAACAAGAACAGCCAAAAGAAAAAGCAGATCAGTCTTTTGACTTTACAGACTAGTAGTGAAACAGCGTGTATTTTTTTGTATAAAAGACTTATTGAGGAATTAGGTTTACATTCCGTCTTTGGGTTTTGGTTTTTTTCTAAGGAGTGGTGACAGATTCTTTTGTCATTTGGGAAAAATTCTGCTACATTCAAGTTTCTGCAATATGAGAATTGTACAAGTTATATTAGAATGACAGAGAAGGTTGTAGAGGAGTATTGCTATAAAAAGGCTTAAAAGTAAATTAAATAGTCAAACTATGTCTTTTTTTAAAAATGGATTTAAAATCTATATGTGTGTAGGAAGAAGACAGGATTGTTATTGATCATGACTAAATCAGCTATTACAAAAGGTTATGGGAGATTAGGGAAGCTGTACAGATAAAAATACAGATAGGCACTTCAGATAACCTCCATACCTAGTGGGTAAATATTACCTCACTGTGCGATGGAAAGGCAAAAATTTTTCAACAGTACAAAATACTTAACTAGAAAAGAGCCACCCTGAGACAGTAGCCATAATGAATTCTTAGGAAGAACGTAATTGAAAAGATACCCTTCAAAATGTAGGTGTCATGTCTAAACAAAAGAAACAGAAAAGACATAAACTTCAAAAAGAAGTAAAATCAAGGGAAAAAAAGAAAACAACCTAAAGAGCTTGTTGTCAGAGGCATAAAAGCTAAAAATAAAGGTTTCTTCAAACACATCATAGAAATGTAAGTAGGATATGGTAAAAAAAAGACTCTTGAGACTACGACAGAAAAGATAAATTCTTTTTGCCATTGTTTACCACAAACAATCTCAAGATTATCAGAGTAGAGATAGTTCTAATGGCAAAAGATATCATATATGATTTTAAGAAGAAGACTTTATAACAAAATTATGAATATTATAAAATGATAAAAGTAGGTGTACTTACTAGAACTGATTGCTTTCTACACAGGATAAATAGAAACTTCTATGTGGCTTAGATAAATGGACGGTGAGGTGGATTGAGAGCTGGCTGAATGGCAGAGCTCAGAGGGTTGTGATCAGCCGTGCAGAGTGTAACTAGAGGCCTGTAGCTGTCGGTGTTCCCCAGGGGTCAGTACTGGGTCCAGTCTGGTTCAATTTACTCATCAGTGACCTGGATGAAGGGACGGAGTGTACCCTCAGCAGGTTTGCTGATGATACGAAACTGGCAGGAGTGGCGGCTGTGCTGCTATTCAGCAAGAGCTGGGCAGGCTGGAGAGTTGGGCAGAGAGGAACCTAATGAAGTTCAACCAAGGCAAGTGTAAGGTCCTGCACCTAGGGAGAAATAAGCCCATGCATCAGCACAGGCTGGGGGTTGACCTGTTGGAAGGCAGCTCTGCAGAGAAGGAACTGGGAGTTCTGGTGGACAGCAAGTTGCCCATGGACCAGCAGTGTGCCCTGGTGGCCAAGAAGGCCAATGGTATCCTGGGGGCATTAGGAGGAGTGTGGCCAGCAGGTCCAGGGAGGTTATCCTGCCCCTCTGCTCTGCCCTGGTGAGGCCACATCTGGAGTGCTGTGTCCAGTTCTGGGCTCCCCGGTTCAAGAGAGACAGGGAACTACTGGAGAGGGTCCAGCAGAGGGCTGCAAAGATGATGAGGGGACTGGAGCATCTCCCTTGTGAGGGAAGGCTAAGAAAGGCCTGTTTAGCCTGAAGAAGGCTGAGAGGGGATCTTATCCATGATTGCAAGTATCTTATGGGTGAGTGTCAAGAGGATGGGGCCAGACTCTTTTCAGTGGTGCCCAGAGACAGGACAAGGGGAACAGGCACAAATTGCAACACAGGAAGTTCCATGTGAATATGAGGAAAAGCTACTTTACTTTGAGGGTGACAGAGCCCTGGAAGAGGCTGCCCAGAGAGGTTGTGGAGTCTCCTTCTCTGGAGACATTCAAAACCCATCTGGATGCAACTGTGCAACCTGCTGTATGTGAACCTGCTTTAGCAAGGGGTTGGACTTAGATGATCTCCAGAGGCCTCTTCCAACCCTGACCATGCTGTGATTCTGTGGTTCTGTGAAACTTCAATAAAGAATACAGCTGTTTGACCCAATGTGTAATACCGTATTTGTTAAGAGTCAGCAAATTGCAATCACAAATCTGGCACTGTCATTGGAAATCAATTAGATACTGATAAGATTGTTTAATAGTAGGTATATGAATTTTTCAACTAGCTTTACTCAAGGAGCCTTACATGTGTCTCTTACCCTATGTCAACCTCTTTTTCTTAGGAGAGTATGTTGTCTCATGGATTAATAACATAATGAAAGATAAGTGAAAAAAATGGTAAGAATATATGGTCCCTTTCCACAAGAGATGTAGGGTACCTTTGTGTAGCAGAAGAAATTGTGAAGTTGAACATATTCATAAATGATCTGAAATTTAGAGCTGAAATAGAATATTATAGAAAGTGTCATGATACCAAGTGACTGGATATACGAAATAATAGGTGGAATTCAGATTTGTTAACTACATTTTAAAGTACATGGATAAAAAATTTCTAACATTGTGCACATTGATGGCTATCATTATTTAGGAAAGAAATCTGGAAACCACTGTTGACCATAGTCCAAAAACTTTGCTGTTTGCAGTGATGAAAAAGACAGAGTATTATGAATACTAAGGGAAAAGTTGGATAACAAACCAAAACCAGATTCTGACTGTATCATGCCAGAAAGTAAGTGCAATTGATAAGGGAAAGCTTAGACAAAACTTTTTTTAGACAATGGAGTTTATCAGAAGAATGGACTGCTTTCATATAAGAGTTTAAGGATTCTTTAGTATGGAAAAAGATGAATTAAGGGACAGTATACTGGGGATCAATAAAGTCATAAATGATGTAAACAGTGAACAGTCGTGTAGGTTTTATATCTGTCTTTTTTGATATTAAAAATTAATTTATTAAAAAGCATAAAGCTTGATACCTAAAGCCAATTGAGATCACCTAGAATAACAAGCCTCATTGTGTCATATGTACTTAGTAAAATTAATCTGCTCTCTGCATTTGGGTACCATTTGCTATGGCAATTTTGTTGTAAAGATGTAATAATGAGGTTTTGGTTATGTTATACTTTTATTTTTATTTATGCTGTACCTTTATATGATTGTATTTTTTTTAGACTTTGATTTAAGACTATGATAAGACTTCTTATCTGCATTTTCCATGAGTCTTTTCTTTCTCTTTGTGTTTAATGTCTGATTCAGCTTCATTCTTTGATTTATGATACTATGCCTAGTTCTAGTGAAATCTGATATTTTAATCTCATTAACTCTGCCTCATTTATATGGGTTGATATAATCTGTTCTACATGTTCTGGTCATTCTATCATTCTTTGTTCATCACCTCACTGTCAGTCTTGTCTTCATGATTTTCTCCTTATCCTTCTAATCTCTCTTCTTCTTCCCTCCCTGACATTACTTTTCCTATTATTTTCCTGCATTTTCTCTCATTCATTTAATTCTTTAAGACATTAAATATTTAACAAGCTAGGACTGATTCTCATCAGTATATGTAAAGGGTTTATGATCTCTTTTTAAATGATTTAGCCTACTAGTAATGGTCTGGTTTTCAGTCTAAAGTTTGAAATCTTTCAATTTCTATATAAATAAGGACAATGTTAGTCAATGGAACAGTTTCATTGTGAAAAGGAAACAGTCAAGTCTTCGGTAACAAAATCCTTTTGATTGATTTGGCCTAAACCACTGCAGTGAAGTTCTTTTAAATTTTAATGTAGAAAATTTGGTAAGTACCTTGTTAATTAAACAAGCAAAAGCTTTGTTCTATAGAGTGTACAGGGAATATAATTGCTGCAAGTCACTTTAACAATCTTTAAGATATTTATATTATGTTATGTTATGTTACGTTACGTTACGTTACGTTACGTTACGTTACGTTACGTTACGTTACGTTACGTTACGTTACGTTACGTTACGTTATGTTATGTTATGTTATGTTATGTTATGTTATGTTATGTTATGTTATGTTATGTTATGTTATGTTATGTTATGTTATGTTATGTTATGTTATGTTATGTTATGTTATGTTATGTTATGTTATGTTATGTTATGGGGTTTTTTTTGTTGTTTTTGTTTTTTGGGGTTTTTTTGCAATGAGCACAACTGTACAGCTTGAAAACTGAATTTATATACTCAGGAAACAGGATTTGTAGAAGTCATAAGAAATTTTATTTTAGACAGTTACCTTGACTTCAGCAGGCTCCTACAGATGAAAAAGAAGATAAAGTTTTATGCCTGTTTTTGCCTCAAGTGAGTCAACCTTTCTGAAAAAATAGAGAAATCTGTAAGAAAATAAAAATTTGTTTTGTCTTTTGATAACAAAAGATGGAAAGCTAGAACTTGAAGACAAACTTATGATGAACCTTTCAGTAGGAGAAATACTCAGTTACTGTCATTAAAAGGGTCCCCTAAGAAAAGGTATGTGACTCAATGCTGAAAAGTCATTGTGATGAGCTTTAGTATATTTAAAATTATCAAAGCTGTTGCTTCACAATAGAGTAGCCTAAGACTGCATAGCCTTGTGACTTATTCTTAGGGACAAATTTTGTTTTGACATACTTGTATTATTATTATTCTATTGAAAATAAGTTACCCTAATTGCTTACACAACCAATAGTAGAATTTTACTTTTTTCCTCAAAATGCAAAAGTACGTAATGAGATTTTTTTGGCATATGGTTTTGAAATGCATTTTAAAAAAATTATATATCTCTTTCTCAAGATCATCTAAGAAAAGATCATTGATAATATCTTAATTATATAATATCTTAATTACGGCACTGGTTCTTAGAGAAGTCCACAGTATTTTTTTCTTTTAAAGGAAAATCTTTCAAAACCAGTATTGAATGCTAATAATGCCTTGAAAATAACTTTCATCAATCTATCTATTCAAGAGAATTTAAAGTTGGTTTGGTTTTTTTTTCTGGTGTTGTTTTTAATACACTTGTTAGCTGGCTGAGATTGCAAGATTGTGTCCAGTATAGAGCAATAAAAACTTACAGAAAAATGAAATATCTTATTTTTAATGAAAGAATTAGCAAGTGGTTGGGAGTTTTATTTGCTCCAATGGTAACGGAATAGGCTTTCCTAAATGGGAAAAACCCAACCTTTTTTTAAGTGGTAACATGGGAATTGGTAATAGTTTTTGTGGATATGCACTGACCAAGCTGAGATGGTACACTGTACTTTCCTGGTTTTTTTTTTGTAAGGAGTGTTTTGGGATCCAAAAATAAGGAGCTGTGGTTTATTCACTAAGAAACATATCTGGAAGTTCAGCAGGGACTCATAGTTTTGGTTTTATCCCTGCCATATTTGTAAGTACGCAGAAAAATGTTGTAATACTGTAGATAGTATATGTTATGTTTTGCCAGTTATAGTGAACATCAGTATTATATATAACATTTAAAAAACCTTATTCTTATCCCATTCCTTTCACATCATATTAATAGACTACAATTTTGAGTAGATTTAACAATAAAACATATAATATCTTGCCAATGCAGAGCTCATTCCTTTTTATTAGGTGTATGCAGTATTGCATTTCTTATGAAAGCATGCTGATGAATTATAAAGCTTTTCTGTGCTTATACTTTCTCATGTGTGTATACGTTGTTTTTTGGTTTTCACATGACAGAGTTACAAGTTTGGTAAGTTTTGGGGCTAAGAATCAGCAAAGAGTACAGTTGGGGAAAAAATTAATTTCAGGAAGGCAATTAAAAGAAGAACCTGTGTGTGAGGATGGTTAGGTTTGGCTGCCAAAAGTTTAGAGAATCTCTAAGGTTAAGAATGAAAAGGAGCTAACAGTTACTGGAAAACAATATCGGACTTCCAAGTCTTCAGTGTTTTAGCCTATGATGATTCTTTCCAGCTACAGCTTGCTGCTTCTCCTATGAATGATAGCAGCTGGCTTGCAAGGAAGAGAAAGGGATTTTTTTGTCAGCCAGGTGCAGGCATTGTTTTTGTAGTGAATATTTGTCTTGCTCAGAGGTTAAATACCAACCGAAAGACTGTGTGACACACTGGTCCATATACTATACATGTTCCACTATGGAGATATTACCAGTCAGATAATACTGCTTCCACTACCATTACAATACAGCATCCATACCACTTAACTTCTTAAATAGTATTACTCAGCCATACTGCAGATATGTAAGCTGTCAGGTTGCCTATAGCCACATCACTATCAAGCTACAGCCAAGTAACTGTTTCCTTATTATGAATGGTATTTTATTGTACATGTCAAATCTTTCAAAGTCCATTTCAGAATTAAGAAAAAAATGCAGGAATATGGTTTAATTTTCAGGTATAAGATATATGATTCTTGGAAACAGAAAACAATATTACTAGCCTACATAAGTAAAAGTGAAGTAAATCTGCACATATCTAGGAGTGTACAATGCCAGTTCTGAAAGAGCAATTTAACTAAAATGAGACAAAACCTTTTTAAAATGATCTCCAGTCTTATTTTTAGTGATAAGACTATAGCAATTAAAATGAGGATATTCCTAAGGGTTTTAATTATATGCAGGATATTTTGTCCTAAAGGTTCAAATTGTCGAGAATCAGATAGAATAAATTGATGAGCAAATCTTGTGACTGTCTTGGAATGGAGAGGGGAAAAAGTACCCATAATGACTAAATGATGGCATACTACTACAGCTGAAATGCAGAAATTTAGTACTGCAAACTATGTCTGTTGTTGCATGGGTACAGTATAAGTTTTTGTGAATAGCCTAGGTCGTCCTTGTAGGGTCTTGTATCTTTTGGAATTACTGTTGTATGTCCTCTGATCTGCTGTTGTGTTAGTTTAAGCCAGAGGCATTTCAGGGATATATGCTGTAGCTTTCTTACTATTACTTTGAAAGGATTTCATGATTCTCTGAAATTATAGATGGCATTTGTACAGAATTCATTTGATAAAAGAAGGGTTGGTTTGAGAACCTTGTGGTAGTGGAAGTCCGTAAACAGTTCTGGCTGTAGGATGTCATTTGGAAGGATAAGTGGGAAGAGGGAGCTTTGATTGACTCGTGCCTTGGACCTCTTTGATCTCTCTCCATTTACCTGTGGGACAACCTGCCTTGGGTTTACAACTGCATTTTATGGAGGATTTAGGAAGATATTTGAGGAAGGTTTGTTCTCTTTTCTGCTTTTCTGGTAATGAAGCAGAACAATTTGACGATTTTTTTTTGATAAATAGCTGAAAATGTAAAAACTCTATAGGCTGGATTCTTACAGGACAGCCCAAAACCACTGAATGTAAGCACATCCAAGAATGACAGTGGCAATCTCTTCTTTATTCCTTCCTTACAATAGGAAGGTCTATTGTACATCTGCTTTTTTTTTTCTCTTTTCTGGGTTTTGTTAAGATGATGACAAGCAAGCTTAAATATTGTATTTTCCAATATAAAGTATTCTACTTAAAAGATCTAAAAAGTTATTTTGAGCAAAATCAGCATTTGTCCCATGTGCCGAAAGAGAAAGAAATGTTTTACCTATCTTCAACTGTTCATTCCACTTTCCATGATGTTTTTAAACTGATTGTCATGGCTTTGGGCAAAGTTTCTTTGTGGAAAGCTAGGCCTTTTTCATAAACCAGTTCTTCCTTGTTTTATCAATACTTATTTGCTGTGGTAGGGGTGAGGGATATCACATCCTTTGACCTAGGATGTGATATGGGGCATCATATGTTCTTTGAGGTGGTTTAGAAGCGATTAAATTCGTAGGCATTTGAAAATAACTTTTGGATGCTCTCTGCAAGATGTGTCACAGAGATGTTGAACCTAGTGAGATAATTCGGATTCCTCTGTAGTAGTTAGCAATGAACCACAGTGAAGTCTGTATCCTTCTGTTAGACGGTTACTCAGCATACCCTTGCTGAGTAGTGAGATTCTGAAGTAAAACTAATTATTCCAGCTAATTAGTGCTAGGAAGACCTAACACAAACCTGCATGAAAATTTTGTGAGTGTGTCTGGGGTTGTACTTGTTTATTTAATTCTCCCAGGGTGTTGTCTGCTATGTTTTTTTTTGAAAGGGTCGCAGCTGGAGGTGGGTAGGAGGAGGCAGGCTGCCTCTTTGCCTTGTCTCAACTGCTGTCTTGTGACTCAGCCTGAAAACTGAGGAGAAGACACAAGTGGGGGCTGCTGAGCTGTTTTCAGGGAAACCAAATGCTCCAGGGACAGGGAAGGTCAATGACTTGGTAAGTAGCAACACCACAGCGTAAATATAAACTAAGAGACTTGCAAAGAAGTACAGGGAGTAGAGCAATTTCATCATGGATGGAACTAAAAAGGAAGACATCTTGCCTGAGGTCACACCAAGTTCAACAATATAAATAATGCTATTTGACACATCAATGAAGAGAAACAGTTATACTTCTGACTTTGAGCTTCATTCGGAGGGACCTCAATATCAAAGTCCTGAATCAAACTTGTTTCCTGAAGTCCTGAGAGTAGCTCAAAACTGAGAGTTCTTTAGGTCCATCATGAATAAAACCCTCTGAATGACCCTTTGGGTGAATTGAAAGCGGATTAATTTGAAGCTTTCTCATCTATCAATAATCTGTCTAATCTGTCTAATCTCTCTAATCTGACATTAAACCTGATCTGCAAGTGGCAGATTTTTTTTGCATAAAGTAAAAGTTAAAGCAAGCATTTTTGATTCAGATACAAGTTTTCTCCTCAGTGAATGACACAGAATTTGAGGTTTAGTTTCAGTCTGTGTTAGGATAGTTGCAATAGCATAAATGAAATTTATTCTAGTTTAAGGAGGATTTTAGGTACTACATACTGGTCTGTACTCATCTGTTTTACGAGCGAGCAAAATTACATTTCAGAAAAATGTGTGCATAACTTAGAAAAGAAAAAAAAAATCCTATAAGGATTTCCAAGTTGTGTATATACAAATGGATTTAGATGACCTCAAGTAGTGTATTTGAAATTGACTGATTTTTAGCAACTTAGTACAAAAAATGGAACCCTGAAAATCATGACTTCTTATGTGATAGAACTGAGTACATTCACAAAAGCCATGCAAGCAAGGAGGTAAGGGTTATTTTTCGGTTATAATATGCAAATACAACGTTGGATGTAAAAGCTGTCAGCTAGTTAACTCTTTCAAAATGCTTTGCTAACAGCATAAATCTACAAAATAATAACAGGCAACTGTGCAATTTCTTTCTCAGATTATTGTGTAAAAAGATGCTTTCATGGTTCAGCATATGAATGTGTCCTTAGAAAGTGCTACAAGCAATGTAATTTGATCAAATATTCATAATTCTTTTTTTCTGAGCAGCTGCCTATTTTAAGAACCCATGTTAATACATTCCACTGATTAGTGGCATCTAGTAAAAGATGCCTTTCAGGGTAGGCTCTTTTTATTTTTTCTTCTAGCCATATATTTATTTCATAAAATGAAGAAAAGCAGAGGTAAAGATTATAGACACAAATTTACATGAGTGGATGAAAGAGTACCTTTAACCTAAAGCCCATCTGGGAAAATGAGCGGCTTGACATCTGGTTAGTAGGGCTGATCATATAGTGCAGGCAAGGTAATATTTGTTCAAATGGAAATTACATTTGTCCCTTTAAATTTTGATTAATCAATGTGATCATAAGAATGTACTCTTGATCTCCAAATTCCTTGCTGAATAACTGTTCATACATAATGATGCAAATATTCAATGGCAGTATGGATTTGTACAGAGATTTTGCAAGAGCCAAGGGCTTTCTGGGTAAGAATAAATATAAGAAGAAAAAGTAGCTCTCTGTAGTGAAGAGACAGTGATGGGAAAACTAAGGGGTTTTTTAACAACTCTGTAAGGTGTAGAATATATTAATAAATTGCAGATTATTCAAAGATTGATATGAAAGAATTGAAAAATATATTTCAAAGCAAAAATCCCCATTTATTCATTTATTTCCCTAGATCTCTGAATTTGTGTATATCCTGTGAAGATCTCTATTCTTAGAAGATATTACAGTGAGTTGTATTTGTGTAAAGTAAAATATAGCAGTCAATTTTTCTTTGCTGATGTATTTAATGGGAAATACATGTTCATGTCCAGTTTCTTGCCAATTGTTATTCTGTTTTCCTTCTATTTGTGCTATTAATTAATTAATAATTCAGGAAAAAAACACCCTTAATTCTTCCTAAATACTTACTTCCTCCAAATAAAGTAGCATACATATTTCACTGATAAATATCATTATTTCTTTATTTCTACATTTATTATAGTTCTTAAAGTATATCTTCTTTGACATAGTGCATACCTCGTCCATAAATTCCAGATAGTTTCTATATTTGATATGCATATGCCCCTACTACTTTCACATGAAAATATAAATATAAATATAAAAAAATGCAGCAGATGCTACCCTTTCCCTGCTATAGTTGTAGCAACAAAAGGGAATATTGTAACAGTGGTTTCAGTACTCAGCCTATGTGTGGTTGTTTGCTCCTGGATATTACATGATCCTTTCTCCCTTGCCTTCCTAATTTGATGTTAACACTCCAGCAATTCTTTTGCTCATTCTCATCCTACATGCAATGAAAACCAATCCTTTTGTTAGTTATCAACTCGGCAAGAAAAATTAGTGATCTTTGGGCAGTTACAGCAGAACTGCCATGCATATTTCATTCAATAAAGACAGCCCAATTCCAAAATGTTGTGAAAACTCATACTCAAACCTCATGCCCATACTTCAGTTCTGCTAAGGCCAACACATTAATTATTTGTGTTCTCTAAATTATTTGTGTGACAGAAGGAAGCTATGTACTGTGGTCATAACAAGTGCTGCCTGATGCATCTTTAATATTACTGTCTCTCTTCAGAGTTCGCCATATCTTTCTGTTCGTAGCTGGGCTTGTGTATACTCAGGTGAAAAGAAGCATGAAGATTTACAAGATGCATAAGCAAATCCAAGGCTTGAGCATTCAAGTATGCAAGATGCATGTAAACTTACAATAGGTTCAAATATTAGTACATCTGGAAGAAGCAGAGTGACTTCAGTGAGACTATTTTTACTCATTCTACCATTAGTGACAATTCCTTCTAATTGGAGCAGTCTGCAGATTTTGTTAAAAGCTTGTTACATTTTTCTGTGCTTTTAAGAAGTTCCAGAAAAATAGATTTGGCAACATTCTCAATATTACTTTCCCAAACACCAATTTGTTGTTGCAAACTTACTTCAGTTTGATTTACTAGTGTAATTCATTTATCGGTTTTGTGTTCATGACATTTATAATTCACAGTTGTTGGCATTTACAGCAAGTTGGCAGATCTCATCACAATATTACATCAAAGTCAATTTGAATTAATTCATTAATTAAAAAGTCTATTGTAATTTGATTTCTTTTCAACAATTGCTGGTAACAGTGTCTGCTGCCAGCTAATCTTGGTTATTTAAAACAATGACAAAAAGAAAACATTATGGCTAGCTGAGTAGAATTGCATTGCTTAGGGCTTACAGTTAAAAATATGAGCATTTGCAATTAGCTTTGATATGATGTTCAGATCGCATTTCCTTGATAAGGAAAAAAAAAGGCATCAGGTAGGTTGTTACTCAATATGCAGGTGATAGCAATAGTTCTTTAGGTATTCAGGTTCTGCATTAGGATTTATATAATGTGATCTTTGATTATATATGTACAAATCAGGCATGCTGAAGGCTCAAGACTGTCATGTCCGGAACAAATCTCAAGAAAGCTAGAAAAAAATGCAGTTTTGATTTAGCAGAATAAAATATTCAAATCATAAAACCTATATGTCTTTGAATATTTTTAATGTTTAAAATTCTGATGAGTGTTACATTTTCCTTTGCCAATTAGTAGTTTCTTTGTTTCAGAAAAGCCTGTTCTTTTTCTTTCCTTCCCTTTAGGATGTAGTTTTCTCCAATCAGAGAGTTAGGATGTTTATTTATTCAAGAACAAAAATATATTCTCCAGACATACACAGAATTACAAGTTCTCTGGAATAATATACATGCAGGGCTGAATTCTGCTCATAATAAATTAGTGTAATTTAGGAATGACTTAATAAGAATAAATGATATTCAAATAGTAAGCAGCAGAATTTTTAGTAGCATTACCCTCTCCTCCACTGCCTATGAACCCCAAAACAAAGTAAAAGACATGAATAATTTTATTGGGAGAAGTTTCTGTTTATCGAAAAACATATTTTACACTGTAAAAACATTAACTTTTAGGTGTTTGTATAATTACATGGTGCCTGCCAGTACTGTCTTAGGTGCAGACACCATTATCCACAATTTACTTTTTGTAAAGTCCTGGAAAACAAATTCTTTTGTCTGAATTTGCTTTGACTATACAAACTGCCATCACTTTAAAAAAAAAAAAATAATATGCCAGCAAGCCAAAATGTTATATATGAAAAATATTTCAAGTTTAGCTTTAAGATGAAGAAAATTAAACTCAAATTTTATTTACCATCTATATACTAAAGAGTTTTTGCTTTGTAAAACATTCATGCTGTACCAACTTTTTTCCTTTTCTTTACACAGAATTCAACATTACCAAACACAAACATCTTTGCAAGGTTCTTTCACTGTCTTCCTCTGGTCAAAATAGATCATGAGTTCCTCTTGGCAGAGTATACAGGGGTTTCAGTTATTCCACAGAAGAGCTCCTGCACACTCTGTATTGAAACATTCCCACATTTAACAATTGAAGACTCATTTTGCTTAATCAGACTCTTGAGGCAAATGGTCTGATTTCTTTTTCTACTAATCTACATTTTATGCTCTTCTTATCTCTATTTGTCCATACTGAATTCTGAAGTTATTCTGAAATGAATTCTAAAATTAACTTCAGTTCTAGGAATAGATTAATAATAATATAATTTAGCTTATATGCAAATTATAAGTTAAATGCAGGGCTTTGACTAATATTCCCAGATTTTGCTGCCTAAGTTGTCTCACCTGCATTTAAAGTTGACTCCAAGTTTTGTCTCACACAGAGGGAAGGGCAACTTGATTTCATGTTCAGGATCAAACTCTTTTTCACTTGATAAAATGATAATAAAATGAGAAAAACACAAAGAAAAAAAATCTTTATTGTAGTGTAACTGGCCCTGGCGAGCCATCCCTCTTTTACTGAGGCATGGAACAGAGTTACCAAGGGAGAGTCTTATCTTACAATATCTCACATACCTTACAATGACTGCCAGTTTTGAGTAATTTTCTGCATTTTGTTGCTGTCATGTAAAATTAGAATGACCTGAAGTTTAATTAAACCTTGTAAGCAGTACCTATCTGCCCAATACAGGATGAGTACTCACTGTTCTGAGAGAAAATTCGTAGATCTTTTATCTTTTCACATTACTGCAAATCTGGATTTTATAATGATTTTTTTCTCCAATCTCCGCCCCCCCTCCCCGATTGTTATATATATTAGAAAAGATATATATGTTTTATATGCATATGTACATATGTCTCCCTGCCCCCCAAATCATCTACATATTTAATTTTGATTACATAATTCTCTTAGTATAAAATATCTAGTGTGATGTTGTGGAATGGCATGGCTTAGATCTGACAAATGCATCTATTTGCTACAAGAGAAACAAAGATGTGAAACAGTAGTAACAAATCTAAAGTTTCCATGCACAATTTCCTGTAACCAATTACTAAAAAAATATTTTCTATCAACACTTTGTTTCCAGCAGATGATCTTCAACTTACCTCCAACAGCTCGAGCAGGTGCAGATATGTATTAATAAAAATACTATACCTTCACAAACATTATTCTTCCTTTTGAAATAATAAACCAAATGTAATGTTCCTTGGTTTACAGGACTGACTAGGACAGCAATAGCTGCAGTAGATCGTCATGGATCAGATGCACCTTTTGCCACTGTGCTGACTTGATATGTGAAATCTTGGTATGATATTGAGAAATGTCCCATAAAGTAATTCAGGCTTATTGTTGGACAGAAGGCATTGAAATGGCTTGTGTTGCAATTGGGAGTTGCTGTATTAAGCTCTAATTTGTGGTTTATTCTAGAGGAAAATATTCAGTTAAGATAATTAATACATAATACTTTATTTTTTGTTTTCTTTGGTAGATTATCACAGATGTATATTATACTTCATTTCTGTTTACATATACATTTAGAGAGAGTAGCTGATATCTGATATCATTGTAAGTTTGGAGATCTTTGGATGCATTATTTTAAACAAAAAATATAGGCCAATGTTGTTCTTTCCATACTGGCTGAATTTAGTTATTTCATTAGAAAACATTTTATATATGTAGATGCATAAACTTTCTATGTGAGGTGAAATCCAGAGACTGATTAAGTGGTTGCGAAAACCTTCAGTAGTGGACACTTGCCTATCTATCAGATAAGGGAAAGCTTTTCTTTCAGCTACTTCTGCTTGTTTGTATTAGATAAAGAGTTTACATTCTCACTGTCGTCTAAATAAAAGACATCCATAAAATGCAGTTTATTCGACTCACCTTTGTCAGATATCTCATCATATTTATTTGCAGAAGTTAAGAGAGAATTTGCCCTTTGCTAGTTTTAGCTTGCATCAATTGAGACTTTTAATTTAATTTTCAGTAACCCTCTTCGTATCAAAGATGAATGTATGCTGTTTACACTGTTTAAGATCAATTTTACATGAACTATACTCTGGTGATGCATATGATGGGAGCATGATGTTTCTTTTCTGGACTCATTTTTCATCTTGTTTTTCAAGTTAATGTTCTTCTATTTATTCTCCACCACCATTTTCTTGGTTCCAGTTTGTGTCCCATGACATTCAGCAATGAAAACTCAGATGCCAAAATTAACATAGAAAAGAAACTTGTTAAGCACATTATTACACTGAATTTCAAAAAGGAAGTAAGATATGAAGAATGGTGAACAGAAATGTATTTTTCCTGCACTAACAATGGCAAGTGAGCAGGATAAACACAGCTTCTAAACCTCATCTGAACGTTTGAGAATGCAGGCTGTTACTGACTTCCCCGCCCCCCCCCCCCTCCCCCCCCCTCACAGAAAGTTTAAACTTTGCAAGTACAAAAACTTAAGTACACTTGCCTTGAGATTGTACCTTTTATCTGTTTCTTGGGAGACAGGGCAGAAAGCTCTGTGCCTCTTGTAGCAATGTCTGAGGGTGACAAAAATTGGAGCTGAAGGTACAAACAAGCTACCTTAAAAATCATAAACCATTTTCAGGTCCTTTCTAAGGATAGCCAGAGGGAAGACTGCTACAGAGACTTAATCTTAGTGCTTGTAATAGCCAAATGGCACATAAAGGAACATAAGATGGAAAATGGGGTAAATGCTACTAGTAAAACAGAGAAGACCACATTTTCTGACTGTGCAGACCGCCATGGTGGATATTGTTTTTCTGGAGGGCACAGTTTGACTCAACAGCAGGAGGACAACTCATGATTGTTCCCCCTTCCTTCACTCTTTGAAAACAAGGGATTAATTTTGGAATTTTATATTTGGGCTTACTACATTTGCTACATTTCGGGATGCTAATGTGAGTTTTCACGTTAGATTTAGGGAGCTCAGTACCCATCTTGTTCACTCCAGGTATTTCAGGTCCTTGGAATCCCCTAGCTAACCACTTCTTTTAGTAGTGCTAGTCATTGCTTATCTGTTAAGACTGATTATACTCCTTAGTTCATGCTGGTAGTGTACTGTTATGTAGGGCCATCTTTATCACTTGTTTGTACTTGTTCTCTTAGGACTGTATTTCCTCTCCCATAACCAATGTGATCATATGTTACCAGCTCAAAGATATAGCAGTTGCAGGGTATGATTATATTCTTCAGCATACTCGTGATACTGTCAGTGTTTACCTTTTAAGTTCATTTTTTCTTTGTTTGGTTTTGTTTATAGCATGTAATTTTCTAAAACTAGCTTGGATTTTTGTTTAGGACAGAAAGAAAACTTCTACTCAGCTCATTGTTGTCTCTAGTGTGTGATTTATAACTTTCTTTCCATAACTATTCAACAGTTTTATCACAACACATTTCCCTAAGTCTCTCAAAGATAAGAATGAAGGAAAGTTTTGCGAAGTTTTGCTTTATTTATGTGAGATAAGAAAATCTTTTGGTATTTAAATGTTACTTACTGCACTGTTGCTTATTTTCAGTTTTAATCTATTGCTCCTTAGTAGTTTTTGCCTGCAGTGTTTTATGTATGCCTTCATGTGCACACAGCTCTGCAAAGATCCTAATGAGTTGAAGTATATGTCTAACCATAAATCTCTTGACATATTGGGGGTTGGGGAGAAGCCAATGAAAAACCTACTGTTTCAATTGACTTGTAGTCTGACTCTTTAATCTGTTTGCTTACATAATTGTACAGCTATGAAGAGGCTCAATTGTATCAAGTTTCCATGGAGATACTGACCTGATTGTCCTCTTGAGCAGTTCTAGGAAGCTTCAATATTATTCCTGAGAGATATCCAGCAGTTGCAACTCCTACTTCACAGTATCAAAATTTAAGTAATACACTGTCTAAATAAGGAAAGGGGAAATAAAGCATTAATGATAGAAAAGATTAAAAAGTCCTAGTATGCAACTAGGATTGTATATGTGCAACCTGATACAAATCCAGAATATAAAAGGAAAATGAACGCTAATATAATTGTTTGAAGTTTTGAGATCTCATCTAGCAAACTAACACATGTAGCTCAATCAAGCATTATTTGTAGAGCAATTATCATGTCAGAGTAATTAAAAGAAATCTTCAAATTAAGGCTTCTACTTCTTTCAACAGAAGAATTAAATCTTTCAACATTCATAAAGTGACAGTTATATTCACATACCTTTCAAGGGCATCTTTTATTTGGAGATATGAAAGGATTATAAAATACAAGGATTTAAAATAAATTAAGAGATGCTACAACAATTGTTGAATCAGAAAAAAGAGAGAAACAGTTGAAGATAAGTACTATTGAACATAGAGCACTAAGAATTGTTGACTAAGGATGTGAGATTTTTTTAAAGGAAAGATTGGTGAACTGAGGTCCCAGAAGTCAAGTGTGGAAAAGACAAGGAAAACACTTTTTAAAAGAGGGTATGAATGAGATCTACACACTGTTTTAAACAGTATGGATGGTGAATGGATGTGAATTTGCTTTCTCCATTTTGTTCTCTGAGACTTCTCTTGAGGAAGACTAACACCTTCCCACCAGTAATAATGGCTATTTTCTTACAATCTGCGTGTTGATTTTCTGTCTTTTCCCTTCTCCTCTTTCATTTTTCTTCCAGTTTTATAGCCTTTGGAGTGACCATGTTGCTGAACAAGAAAAAGTAATGACTTTAATATCTGACAGTTTCATTTTAGGCAAATACAGCAGAATTTGAATAGGAGCAAACCAATGGTGTTATCTATAACAAAAAGCTTTTTTGAAATCTCTAATCCCCTTATGAAAGTTACTCTATTCTTGAAGATTTAATTTTGGTATGCTTGTTAAGTCTATGATTATGGGAATATACCCATGAAAATTTCACTTCAGAATATTCTAGGGCTAAAACATATCTACTGTATTAAATAACCTGCATCATCTTGAACTAATTATAGGACTACCTAATGGCCTCATTTTAGCTGAACTGGTTTCAAATCTGATTATAACTTTGACAGAAATTTAACCAGTTTGCAGAGGTTATAGAATATACTATCTGAAATGAAGTAGTATACTTAATCTTAAATTTTACATAGCTTATGCTTTCTATCAACTCTCCTTGTATCTCCATCCTACACAGTGTTCTGATCACCAGTCAGATAAACCCAACATTTTGTTTCATGAATTTGATCAAGAAGTTTGTATGGAATTCAGACCCACAGTGTTCAAGTCTATCTGACACAATATGTCCTTCCAGATGAGAAATCTACTTGTATCACAGGTGTATGTAATCCTGTCACTGATTTATGGGTGCAGCTTTCCCCAGAGCAGTTGATTTGTGCACTTAACTGCTTTATACATCAAATATGCATCTGACATACTGCATTTTAGAAGGGGTCCACAAGTCCTCCAAAAGGTTCTTGTGATTTTTTATTTTTGCAAGTTTGCAGTATTTTCATTGTTATGTGAGTAGTGCAATTTGGTCATTTTCTGTCTTTCAAAAAAAAAAAAAAAGAAAGAAAAAAGGAAAAAAACCAGACTCTCCCTCCCCCCCCCCCTCTTTCAAATTAGCAAGAAGACATTGAACAGTATATACAGTGATAGTGGAAGTGTGAAGATGAGTAGTTGCATCTGAGTTGAAGGATGCAGGCTTCACATTTTATTTTGAAGGCAGGCTAAGCTAGGACTGTTCTTTGTGCTGGGTTCCGATTTTTAAGCACAGTTCTCATGAAAACTCTGTTTCCCCCAGATGACATTAAATGTTTGCCCTTATATTCTATTTCTCAATGGAGCAAAGAAATTGCAAGAGGAAGAGAAAGAATCTTTCAAATAGTGAAGATCCAAAGCATGTAGTGCTTTGAAAATCAACACAGCAACCTTGACCATCGGATCTTTGTGTGAGGGACTAGTGCAAACAGTTCCGTAGGGAACAAAAAGTGCTGGACAATGACTTCTGAACCAGATATACCATATATTCCTTTTTATAACATGATATTTGGATAACCTGCACAAAAATGGACTCAAACAAATGGGCAGAAAGCATGAGGGAAACTCAGAAACAGAAGCAATCTAATGAGGAAAAGGAGAAAATTGACTATTGGGCAAGATGGAGAGTTGGGGTAAGATTCCTTTGCCTACATATGTGTAACACTGCTACTTGATCAGAGAATTAAAGCAGTAAAAGATAACATAAACTCACATTAAAAATAGCATACTGAAATTACAAGAAAACCTTTTTCTTCACTTTGTCAAACTTGTTTTCTGTGCAAAAGGAACTGAAACATTTTGATCATTGTTGCTGCATTTGTTACGACAGGGTGTCACTATCAAATTTCAATTCAAAGTTGTTTTCCACTGCACTATTTGGAAAGTGTTATACTGAGATATGGTCACTTACGTGAACAGCTGTTGCAGGCTTACATGTGTGATAAAGTTCTTGGTTTTGTGCTAAGCAAGCAAATGCAAAAAACTTACCATTGCATCTGGCACCACATGTCACCCCTGGTGCCTCAAAAGTGAAACTACAAAGAATGTCTGTGGAAAGTTTATAAACTTTCCTCTTTTCACCAATAAATAGTCCTACCTCTAAGAAATCAAATAACTCAATAGAATAATATGAGGAAGCAAGTTGTAATTTCTTCTTTACAGTGCTGATTACTCACCAGTACTGCTAGTCTGTTACTTCTTGAAAGCACTAAATTTTTCTTAAAAATCATGAAGTTGTTTAGCATATCAGTGCTTTATGATTCTTATACATCAAAGATGTTAAGCTCTGTGAGTAGATTCTTATGTGTTCTATTAGCTGGACTTTAACAGATTTCATTAGAGATGAATTTTCATCTTCATCATTAGTAGTGTATCTGCAGCAAACACAGCAGAGAAAAAGCATTATAAATAAACCTCTGAATATTAGAGAAAAATGGCATTGGAAACCATAAACTTCCTTGAGTGCTTTTAAAATGCAAGTATTTTACACATATTATTGTTAATTCTTCATAGTCTATCATAAATCTGTTTCTAGAACATGAGTTAGATATTTGGTCACAAACTGTGATCAAATATAATACAGCACATCATGTACAGTTGAAAAAAACACAATAATGCAATAGTAGGTTAGCTAGACATTAATATTCATAAAGATGTATCTCCCTATTAAATTTTCATAAGGAAAAGAAGCTGACATTTTTTAAACTCTTAATTAATTTCATTAATGTCAATGCTCTTTTTTGATTATCTTTTCACAGTATTTTATTTCATTTATTAATATTTATTAGGGCAGGGTTGTGTTTCACATTAAGTGTTTATGTTAGAATATTTTGAAGAGATGTTAAGTATTGTTACATAATAAATTTAAAAATTCAGACATTTTTTTAAAATGTTTATTAAATCAAGTTTGAATTGTTAGCTTTTCCAATTGAATGGAAATGGAAAAAAATAATACCAACATGTTTAATTGTAATTTGAAGTGAAGTTCAACATTACAATTAAGTTCCCATCAGTAATTAGCATTGTGTTCTGAGCTGTTATGAATCAGATACTTTTGAATATTAAATCTAATTTCTGATATGTGGTGGATCATCACCTTTGCTTGCTTGCTTGTTTGTTGTATTGTGTTCATTGTTACAACTTTACCAATCTTGTCTTTTGATTTTTATAAATCATCCATTTATCTGTAGTGTATGAATGGGGTTGATGAATATGAAGGGCATGTAATTCAAGAAAGATGTATTTTTCTGAATCTTTGACATTTATAATTGACCCTCACTATGAATATTTTTTTAATTTTTAAATATATGCATGCTTTTTGCTATAAATAGAACTTAATTGCACTTATTAATCAGATACTATACTAAATAAATTTAAAAATTTTAATTAGTACAACATTTACACATGTATATTTTTAAAAAGGCATGAGAACTTGTGCAATAGAAAACTCAAGAAAATGTAAGCAGTATCATACACAGAGAGTCAAGAGGTAGAAATCTTTTCAATAGGTATTTTGCTTGGTATTAACATGCATATTTCATTTACTTAGCTCACTCTTACAGCATCTGTCAAAACTTATACATTTGAAAGCATCCATCTAGAGAGAAGTATGTGACTATGTAATTGCCTGTCAGGCTGAGTAATTTGTGTAATGGCCAGGACTAAAAGATTCTTAATTAATTGTTTTGAAGATTAGCAGAATCTGTTATGTGTAACAAAATGCATGTTTGGGGCCAGACATCATCTCAACATCAATGTGAATTTCTAACATCTATAAAAAGTAGCATCAAAATGTTCATACCTAAAATTCAAGTTCTGAAATGATATCTACCTTGATCAAATATCTCCAGATGAAGAGAACAAAAGATCGCCTGTCAGATTAAAAAAAAAAAAAGAAAAAAAAAGAAAAAAAGAAAAAAAAAGACTGTGTTCTTTTCATGTTTGTCATTATCCGCATTACTGATTCTTTTGGCTCTTGTTGCAGGAGAAGCATGAATTCTTGGTGGACCAGTTGTTTCTGATGCAGGATCCAGGATCAAGCCTTGCCTCAGAGCAGGTGTTGGGCCAGTTGCTGAGCCCTTTGCCAGCTCAGTTGCAGGTATGTTAGACAAAACCAGTTGGTGCCACAGAGGGAAAGCAGGAGCTCCCTTCTTGGATGCTCTGACAGGGTTGCTAGGTTAGGCTGTCTCTGCTGGCATACATTCTCGCAACTTTTATTCATTATCAAGAAGGAGGAAAAAAATCAAGGAAGATATTTTTTTTTTCATGTCTAATCCTCTACTAAAATGAAGAAGCAGTGATGTACAAATATTTTTATGCTGTTAATAGATATCTTGTGATGTGTATTACTGAAAACTTGACTTAACATGCTACCAAAGCAAGAACTTTTAATATGCAGTTTAAAAGCAACACATTTGGCTAGGGATGTGCTGTTAATTTCAAAATGTTGATTGCAATATTTCTCAGAGATATTCTGGGAAAAAAAGAGTATTATATTTCTTTGTGCTCGTAAGCTAACTCTGCAGTGTACAAGGCTGTTGTCCTAGGAACTGGATGATGCAATTACCATGTGTGGCAAGCTGTCAACACTCAGGCATTTTACATTGGCATGCAATCTTGGCTGTATGAATTTATTTTCAAAGTCTGCATCTAAGGATGTCTATTTGATTGTGGATTGAGGAGGAAAAGATTTGAGTTTAGCAGGAACTTCAGAAAAGGCGTGAAATTTTTTTTAAACAGAAATAATTTTACATGCAAGTGTTTCTGGGGACAGGAGTTAGGATTAAGTAAAAGAGACGAGAGACGAATGGATTAGAGGTGTTGAAGACACCTTGGTTTATCAGCTGGAGGAAAGGAGGATTTAAGAACATAAGAACAATGACAGAAGCATGCTAGACAGAGACAGAGAGAGAGAGAAGGATCAGGAATAAGGATCTGTCATTCAAGTTCTTCTATGTTCCTCCTCATGGGAACTAAGTAATGGAAGATTTTGTCCCACTGGGGGAAGGGAAAGATTGATGCTTGTGCTTCATACTGTATGAGAAAACGTAGATGTTCAGGCAGTATTCCCTCATTATGGGGTGCAAAGATCTGAACTCATAATCTCTTTTATGTTGGGATGTTTTGGTTGTATGAGCTTGTTTTTCTGGCCCTCATGTGATCCACCATTTAGGAAAACTTTTCTGTTTTAAGTTAATAATCATGCTAGAAGGCATATCTGAATACTGATGTTAGCCTTGCATTATGTGGATTAAGTAGACAATTGCAGATTCCTTGCCCTTGCAACAAGCATTGCATAACAAGGATGAACACAAACCAAAAGGGCAAAATATATTGATTGTGTAATCATTAGTGGCCATAATAACTTCCTTATGTAAGGCAGTTCATGCGTCCAATAGTGACATGAGAAGACGTTACTAAAATTAAATCTAAAGAAATTCTAGGTTCCGATATCTTTGCTGAGAAAAGAAGATCATATATCTAGAAAAATAACAGGTTCCTATAACAAAAGGAAGGAAATATAGACAGGAAAATTCAGACGGCAAATAGTAGTTAAAAAGGCCAGGTTGGATGCACAGGGTCAGATTGCAAGACAATGTGTGAAGACAGAGAGGAAGGACTTAAAATCTTCAACAGGAGAGTAACACCAAGCAAAAAAAAAATATTTAAGGGAAAAGAAAGGGAATTCCAAAGAAGTTTTGCAATGATAATGTAAAGAATGAAGAATAAAAATGTACTTGTATTAGAAAATTATTGGAGTAATGAAAAAGCAGAAAAGCAAAATATGGGACAGACAATAAAACAGTATTCTTTTCAGTTACTAGACACAGGAAAACTGTATCAGCTGTTAACTGTTGTTGAATTTGCCTTAATATTTCCTTGGAATGCAAATAGGAAAAAAAAATACCTACATACAGAAAGGAGTCATGTGAGACTGAATCGTGGAGTACCTTCGTCATTAGTATATGAAAAAAGAAGGTCAATGGTGCACACCGCATTAGGAACACAGTATTGAAGTAAGTCTTTGGAGCAGACAGAATATGCTAGTGGAAGACTAGAGGTGGTGAAGGAAGACAGAATGCTGTGGTCTTTTCACCTAGCTCCCCCCCTCCCTGGTTCTGTTGACCACTCTCTACTCTGTGGTTCAAAGACCTTTAATTTAACATGTCTCAAACCAAACCATACCAAACCTAAATGTCTCAGCTTAGTCTTACCATTTGCAGTTGACATGTATTCTCGTAGTGTGTGGAGGCAAATGCCTGCGTCCAAAAAATATGGCTATCCCATATTCAGACCTTGAGTTTTGATCCACAGCTACATCACTGATGTAGTAAATAACAATAAAAAAAGTGGAAACATATGTGGTATGTTATTTAAGAGCAATCTCTTTCAGATTATGTATCTGTAAGCAAAAACAACAGTATCAGTTGTATCCTTACTTTGAATACAGAACTTTAGTGCAAAGGTTTTGTGTCTTATTGGGGTATTCTGAGGATAAAGGTGTGAAACAAAATAGGTGTCTATTTCCAGATCTCTTTAGTCTTCCAATGCTTTATGGTGTAGTATTTTATCTTACTGTTAATTATTAATGAATGCAGCTTAGGTTTAGCAACAGGAAGTTTTTGGGAGCCTTCTCAACTTAAAAACACTGAAAGAAGTATCTTGCTATTTCTGTATTTCACACAGTATTTTATTTCTGTATCTAGAAAAGTTTCCTCTCTGATAGTTATTGAAAGGTGATACATATATCAAAGACATTGTATTCACATGCTTGGTAGTTAATCAAAAGTGTTATGTAACAACATGACATACTACCACAATTTAGAATTCTTTGGCATATTCATACTGCATAAACTGCTAATTTCTAAGCAAATAGCTGCATTCTGAATTATTTAGAACATTTGTTCTTTAGCTAGTTGACAGTTAATTGATGTTTTGAGAGACAGTCAGCTAAACAGTATGTGAATGGATTCAGACCTTACTTCTCATGGAGACAAGAGGCAGTTTACGAGCTACTTCCACCAAGGCAGCTACATTCCTCTCTTGCCAGAGACTGGAGGCTTGAGAAGTTGCTGCTTTAAGTGCAAAAACATTAACAACAGTCCACAAGACTTTGAACAAACCTATCATATCTATTAAATCCTGGGGAGCAAGAGTAGTTACTACCTTATAGCATGCTGAGAAACAGAAAACCAGTTTTTGAAGCGAGAAGCCAGCAAAAAGAAAAAAAGAAAGGATGCAGGAGACCTGGATGATTTTTTATTCTGAATGTTCTTCAGGATCATCAAAGAGCATGGAATGCTTGTTGTAAAACTCACGTACAGAAATAAATTATGAATATGCACAGCACAATATAGAAGGTTACTTCAGCATTTAGAAAAGCCTACAAGGTCCACCTATTTTGAATATGCAAATACATTTTCATGCAAAGGTTTCCAAATTACTTCAACAGCAACACCGAGACAGCACCATTTAAGATGTTTCAGCATTGCTGTCAAAATGGTAATCTGTTTAGAAAAATTCTTCAATCCAAGGAACAGTACAATCATTTTAAACTAAAATCATATTTGGTGAACTAAACTCAGTATCCTCTATTAGTCTATGGTTTAACATCAGGGGCTTAAGGAAGATCAGAACAAGGGTAAACATGTAGAGCTACTTACCCCAAATGTTCTCCTTTCTATTAGGAACTTGTAGTTCTTCCTTCAGGGAAGGTATCTTGCTTGTGAGGAATTACTGAAGTATTCAGAGGGCAGCACACCTATTTATGAAATACCTTGTTTTACCCAGTCTTATCTAGCTCTCTTCAAAGCTCAGATGCATGTATATTAATGGCTTTGGACCAAATGATACAGCACACAAGAACAGCAACTTGCAGATTCTTAACTTTATTTGGGGCTGGTGAATTTTGTACTTCTAGTGTGGCTTGGTTTTTTTTGCTTTTTTTTTTTTACTATTATTATTATTATCGTTATATTATTATTGTTATTATTATTATTATTATTATTTAATCTTTGAAAACGTTTTGGTAATTTGAAATACCTTGCCCAGCTTAGAACAGTGCCTTCCCTTTTACATAACTGTAATTGTTGTTTTCTGTATTTCAATACTGGTTTTGACCACAGTACTCATCTGACTGTTAGATTTTATTCTCTTGGGACTTTATACTGCCTGTTATCCTGTCACTCATTGTTACATGTATTGCATGGGATAGCAAGATTTATTGAAGAAACACTGAAAAAGTAGAATCTGACTTATGTGGGACTTGTCAAAGAGAAAATATAGTGCTTAATGTTTGTAGGTGTGCATTTGACTTCATTGGATACTGCGAAGCTACAGTAGTGCATTGTGCAGCATTTATGTCGCGTTAAAATTTGCTCTGTATCGGAGAAGAGTGCGATCGTTTTCCTCTAGATGGCAGGTTTTGGCAAGCTTTGCTGTAGACGTATGGCTAAATAGTGTTTCAGGATAAATTACCAAGTTTAGGCACTAGCTTAATCCTACTGCCTTATTTCAGTACCCCACGGGGGTGGAGAGTGTGTGTGTGTGGGGTGGGTGGTGTGTGGTGTGTGTGTGGGGGGGTGCGCGCACGCGTGCATGTCTGTGGGTGTGTGTGTATACAAAAATCCTGTGTGGTTAGGAACTGGTGTTTGGACCCCACCAGTTCCCTTTACTTTCTGGACCCCAATCTCCACATTTGGCCAGTAGATACAGTAGGAATTAAACCTCTTGCTGGCAAAGATCTTAAAAGCCTCTTCTAAACCATTATTGATTTAAATAGATCAGGAACATCTGGTTTTATTTGAAAATGAGTATATAACTTCCAGTCACAGGAAAAGTCAGAGGAAATCCTAGTTTTCTATCATTTTCTGAAACTGTTTAGCTGTTTGTTAACCTTTGAAAGATAGTTACACCATATATTACAATCTTCAAATAATACAATTTGTTGTGATTGCATCCCAAATGATGACAGGGTGAAACAGGGTGAAACAACTGTTTTGGAGATGTCAGTTATCACTTATGAATTGTCACATCTTTCAAATACAAAATTCTAACTTTTAGGTATTTTTCTAGTCAAAACATATATTTGTATGTAATGGGGGAAAAAAAGCTACTTGATTTCTTAAGCGATGTGGTATTTTTAATAAAATGAAAACGTATTATAAGTGTGCTCCTTCACTTGCCTCATTTATTGCGCATAACTAGGTTTAAGTAAAAGTGTGTGTGTGTGTCTGTGTGTCTCTGTGTGTGTGTGTGTAAAAAACAATATATAAGGCAAAGTTCAGGATACAGAACATATTCTCCTTTCTAAAGGAGAATAAAATAAACCCTGACGTTCAGTATTATCTTCTTTTGAAACTTCTGTAGCATTGTTTTATAACTCACTCTTTATACATTGTTTGTGAATGTGAAACGATGGTGGTAATTTAAGTAATATATTGCCAGCATTTCAAATTCAGTATTAGGCAATATTCATTCCATGCACATTGATGAAAATTCAATCACACAGTTTGCAATACTCTTTGAATTAGACATAATATTCATATCAGCTTTTCAAACAGGGCAGCCAGGGAACATATTTTGTAGAATCTCTTAGTTGCAGAAATGCATCATGACTGAAAGTTTTCTAGAATGGATGATGACTACTGTACTTGCACCCATTTCATGCAGAAATATCCCATGTAAACTCTTGTACTTGTGTGTGTCATAATTTTCCATTCACTGCCAAT
Organism: Falco rusticolus; assembly: GCF_015220075.1. Taxonomy (NCBI): domain Eukaryota; kingdom Metazoa; phylum Chordata; class Aves; order Falconiformes; family Falconidae; genus Falco; species Falco rusticolus. The sequence goes on along the minus strand of NC_051189.1, from coordinate 6,665,314 downwards.
AACCAAACTCACAGTTCCTGTAATCACTAAAGTCTGGATCTTTGACACAGTACAGAAACCTAATGATGTTGTGAACAGGCTCTCGAAGAATAACTGCTAGGATTCTGAAGATTATATTTTGAAGTATAAACAGGCTTTTGGGCAGTAAGACTGTGCTCAAGAAGAATTGCAGACTGCCCTTTAGAGGGCAGAGAAATGAAGAAACAGCAAAATCTTCAGAGAAAATACTTAATGGTTTTCAGGCAACAAAATATTTCCACAGTATCATTATACCGTTCAGTTCTTAGTTTGTGTGTTGCCTCCACATGTGAAACTGCCTTTTCTCAATGTTAGTTTTTAGTAGTGTTCTCTGTTTTTTGCGGTTTTTGCTCTGAACCAGTTTTCCATAAATACAAATACCAAAAAGTACAGTGTTGACAATGATGTGGAAATCGACAGATTGGTGGTTAATAGTAGCTTTTTTGCTCCCTCTAGAATGTTGAAAAATTAAAAAGTTGTAAAAACAAAATTAAATCCTCATGGTTTCTCCAGCAAAATTTTCTTCTCAGATAAGATTTCTAGGTGTGATGGCAATGCCCAAATGAGGGGAAAAAGTAAAACAACTGTAAACAATGCAATATCTGTCATTTTGTTGAGTGAAAGTTCTCTCTTGAAGATTGCTTCTATATGCTGTCCTATAGCGCAAGATAAGTTTAAGTACTTTGGCTTACACAAACAAGCACTAACCTAAGAATACAGAGAAAAAGAGGAGTTACGTCTCGTTTACTGGTGTGAAACGTGCAGCCTCCCTGTCACTGCAAGCATGTCTTTGATCTCTCTTTCCTGTCAGAATTATTTCTGACCCTGAGGGTAAAGGAAATAATTTTTTAGAATATCTAGGTGTATGCCAAGAAACACTCAAATATTCAACAAGACAGACTGGCTACATTTGTGTATTGGATATGTGTAGAGGGTTTATTTTTAGTTTAAAATATATCTTCTTTGAGGATAGATTTATTTACTGAACTCTGCTTTGTGAAGGGATATATTCAAACAATGATTCTAAAAAGATATTTAAATAATTAAAATTTCATCACTGTCCTGTAGGTAAGTAGTATTTCTGAATACTTGAGGGCATGGAGTAATCTGCAGGTTTTAACAGCTTCCACTTTGTAATTCTTCTGTGCCACCAAGGAGCAATACTTTTGCCTACATTCATGTTGGCAATACTTCAGTGCCTCATAAAAGGTATTACCTGTTGTTATCATTGTGTTACCTGTCATGTGCCTATCACAAATTTATAAACCCTAATCCACGATATCCCTTCTAATAACAACTTCTGAGCTCCACCTGTTCATCAAAGAAAAAGGCTGCTAGAGGTGCCACCTGCATACGCTACCCTTACTGTGGCAGCTTATCTAGTGATATTTGAGAAATCTCCACTCACTTTGAGGCAGAGTGATTGTTCCCCAGCAACCAGGATTTTGTTCATTTATTTTAAGGAGTCATGTCTCATGGTAACTAAATTAAAAAAAAAAAAAAAAATAAAAAATTACATGTGAAAGAAGCCAACCATTCTACTGTAAATACTGGGTCAGTTTATGAAACATATTAAAATCATACACTTTTTTTTTTCCAAGAAAAGTGCTATAAATGGTTTTATATTTTGTGCACATAGGAAAATGAGTGTCTTCCAGAAAACTCCATGTACAAAAATTGCATCAGCAAGTTCATAGGAGTTGCTGCACTGTACTAAAAAAAGGTAGGTGCTTAATAATAAAGAAGTCAATAGGGAAATTAATGCTAAACTGTTAATTTGCAATATTATTGTTCCTTTGCACTTTCTGGCTTTATTTTAGTTTAATTGAGAGGTTCACAGTGCTTTCAGGGACTTGGCCACTCTACAAGGAGAACCAGGAATTAAGGCATGGGAGGGGGGTGAGGGAAGAACATTCTGGGAGACAGTGCTCGTGGAATTGAAAAGCGCCTGTTGTGCTGCAGCTCTGGAAGAAATGATATGTTTGTCCTCAAAGCTTCGTGGAAATTACATTGTTGTCATTGCAAAAATACTCCAGCTGTGAGAAGTCTGCATAAGTAGAGGATAAATGAATGGGTTTTCTTGTTGTTGTTTTGTAAGCACTATTAATATGCTGATGGTTTGATTTATTACTTTTTATAATTTATTTTTTAACAGATCAAAATTATGCTTTTGATGACAACTGTTCCTGCTACCTAGGTCTCTTACAAACCCTTTTGCAACAGAAAAAGGAGTCTCATCAGTCACTTATATAGGTGTTTGTAAATAAAGACAAGTTTTAGGCAGACATAGGAAGATAGTGTGCCACTGCATCATTTCTGTCCAATCTGCTGTGTTTTGGAGCCCGTATTGTTTTACCTTTTACTGAATTAACATGATGTCTGCCAAGCAGTCAAGATATGTGATGGTTAGCCATCTTTTTTTATATATATGCAAAGGTTAGCTATTTGTGTTGGGTGTTAGGATTGAACCTGAAGGCACAGAGGCTGTAGAGGACTTTCTAAGAGCAAAATGTTGCCTAGAATTACATTTAATAAATATATTAAATGAATATGTCTCATCTACAAGTAGGGCAGGAAGGAGGATCCAGGAACCTACAGGCCTGTCAGCCTGACCTCGGTGCCAGGGAAGTTTATGTATCACATCATCTTGAGTGCCACCATGTAGCACATGCAGGACTACTGGGGGATCAGGCCCAGGCAGCATGGCTTTATGAAAGGCAGATCCTGCTTGATCAACCTTATCTCCTACAACAAGATGACCTGCCTAGTGGATGAGATGACCTGCCTAGTGGATGAGGGAAAGACTATGGAAGTTGTCTACCTGCACTTTAGTAAAGCCTTTGACAATATCTCCCTCATCGGTCTCCTGGAGAAACAGGCTGCTCATGATCGGCGTGGGTGTACTCTATGCTGGACTCCACAGCTGAGCCCAAAGACTCATAGTAAAAGGAGTTACATCTGACTGGGGACTGGTCACAAGTGGTGTTCCCCAGGGCTCAGTACTGGGGCCAGTTCTGTTTAGTATCTTTATTGACACTCTGGATCAGTTTGTACTCTCAGTAAGTTTGCAGACAACGACAAGTTGGGCAGAAGTGTTGATGTTCTTGAGGGCAGGAAGGCTTTACAGAGGGATCTGGACAGGCTGGATCAACGGGCTGAGGCCAGCTGTACGAGGTTCAACAAGAAGTGTTGGGTCCTGCACTTGGGTCACAGCAACCCCAATACAATGCTACAGGCTTGGGGAAGTGTGGCTCGAAAGCTGCCTGATGGAAAAGGACTTCAGGGTCTTGGATGATGGCCAGCTTGAGCATGAGCCAGTGGTGTGCCCAGGTGGCCAAAAAGGCCAATAGCATCCTGGCTTGTATCTGAAATAGCGTGGCCAGCAGGACAAGTGAACGGATTGTTCCCCTGTACTCGGCATTGATGGGGCTGCATCTCAAATACTGGGCCCCTCACTTCAGGAGAGTGATATTGATATTTTAGGTGCTAAAGCGTGTCCAGAAAAGGGCAAAAAAGCTGGTGAAGGGTCTAGAATACATCTTATGAGGAGAAGCTGAGGGAACTGGGGTTACTTAGTCTGGAGAAAACAAGTCTTATTGCTCTCTACAATTACCTGAAAGCAGGTTGTAGACAGGTGGGGCTAGGTCTCTTCTTCCAGATAACAAGCAACAGAATGAGAGGAAAGAGCCTCAAGTTGTACCACGAGAGTTTTAGATGGGATATTAGGAAAAGTTTCTGCACTAAAAGGGTGGTCAAACATTGGAACAGGCTGCCCAGGGAGATGGTGGAATTACCATCCCTGGAGGTATTTAAAATATGCATAGATGCGGTGCTTAGCAACATTGTTTAGTGGTGGACTTGGCAGTCCCGGGTTAATGGTTGAACTCTACGATTTCAGAGGTCTTTTCCAACCTAAATGATTCTATGATTTCTCACCGATGGCCTTATGTAGAGTTGTATCCAAGGTGCAGTTTAGTTGCTGGCGTGATAGGTTGAGCAGAAATGCACAGTAGGTCCAAATAATAGGTGAAGATGCCTTTATGTATTTGTCTTTCTAGTGAGTTTAGACAACTTGGGTGTAATTAGGGGTATTGAGATTTTGCCATCCCAATGTAAGACATCTGATTTTTTAGTCTGTTTTAAAGGAATCTTTAATAAGCATGAGTGATTTCAGCTTACATTTTTTTTGCCTCATCCCAAAGTTAGTACTTTGACATTGTGAGAAAGTATCTGCTACCAAAAAAATTATTAAGTTACTCCTTGTGAAGAGAACTGCTGTTAAGAATGTTTAGATGTCCTTCTAGTTAGTGCTGTTAAAGGCTGAAAAAGGGCATAGTCAATGGACTGTAACTTTTTTCTTGATTTAGAAATCTACATATGCTTGTCTTATTTGGCATAATAATCAAACTAATAAAGTTTCCAGCTCTGAAGATGATTCTAGTTCACTGCACTGGAATGGCTGAATCCATAAGCTACCCAGTAAAACTAAATCATTAAGTAGAAACTAAAATGAAATATGTTTATAAAGCTATTTTCAGGTATTATCTAAGAGATGCATATCATCATACCACATCATTTTATTTTCTCAGCAAATTGTTTTTAGGGGATATGTGCAGCAGAGTACTTATAAAATTCAATGCAATTCAATGTAATGAAGAAATTTGCATTTGAAGCACAGTCACTTACAAATGTTATGGGACAAGCAGCATTCTATTAGATGGCATTTCAAATGTTTCTGAACAGCAGCTGAGGAGGATATTTCCTGATGTGGCTCTATTACTGCAGCACATTTTCTCTTCATCTGTAACTACTTCTTAAAAATAGAAAAGGCAAAACGGAAACTTCAGTTACCGGAGAATACAAAGGACCTCAATTCATCTTTTGAGAGAAGTAATGAGCAGAAGGCAGCAGTTAGTCATCCACTGAAGCTTTCCAGTGGAGACACTCTGATAATTTGATTGCTCATTTTGAAACAGAAGTTCTCTCTGTCCCCAGAAGGTTTTTCTTTTTATTGGCAGCTCTGATAAGTAGTTTGTTTCATGAAAAAAAGGTAACAAATAATGCCTTATAAAATTTTCTCTGTCAGACTCTCTCTTTTCGTACCCTCCTTCTCTTGTTTCTTCCAGATTTTTATTGGAAAAAGACCCAGTACTCTGCCTGGACAATAACCTGAGGACTCAGGCTGTATGTGTGACTAGTTCATAGAATTCTGTAATAAGTCATCCCTAGGCTACCAAAATGCCAGTGGAACTTTCCTGTTTTCATTTTTGTAGTCTCCAGCTTTAATAGCCTCTATAGTTTATGGCCATACACATGAACATCTTTAACTTTATTCTTGATTTTGTTTTCTCTGATCTATCCTGAGTTGTTTTGTGTCCCAGAGCCACCTTCCAATGGTGTACTGTGGCATTCTGCCACGCTGCATATCTCTAGCAGTTACCTTTGCTACTAGTAGAAAACTACTCTGCTTATGTTTTGAAATACAGTAGAAAAGTATGTTTTTCTAGAAAAGTCTCAGTAGTACATTGAGGCACAAGTGTTGATAAACCTTCTTATATCCATCAGAAAAAAACGTGGCATTTTTGATGTGGAGTTGAGCAGAGAGCTGGGCAGCAGAATCAGTGTAAATGTACAATGTAGAAAATGATTATTTCACCTCTGTAATGATAGCCATCTATCTACAGCTGTCTCCTTATTGATGTTTTTAAGACTCAGTTTAGGAATTTGTTTGCTTTGTCCACCATTTGGATTTTAAACTTCCCCCTGTTAACTATTAAAAATGAAAACTAAAATTTTAACTGCATGCCCATAAAAAGTACATAGAACACTTATTCTTAATTCCTGCTGAACATCTCCCTGTTTCTACAATTTACATAATGGATCCTGAAAGACAAAAGGGGGGAATTATACTTTAGAAATTGTGGTTATTCAGTATATTAAAGGATCAAGATATCTCACAGGGTATGGAATGATCAGTCCAAAATTGTTTGGTCCTTCTGAATTTCATCATCTCAGAAGAATTATAAATCAAAGGCATGTAGCTATAAATGTACCCTGTGGAAGGATATAGACTCCTCAACAGTATGCTTCATCAGCTTATTTGGCATTGTGGCTTAGGTGGAGTGACATCACATAATTTGTGATGACTTTACCCTGACATCTTCCCATCTCAAAGGATTAATGGACCAAAGTCACAGAAATGTCATCAGTGATAAATTCAAGCTAGACTTTAATCTTCCTCACTTGATGTAACATCAAAGAGGAATAACACAGCCAGCAAGATACTTTAGACAACTTATTAAAAAAAAAGATACACAACTGACAGATTGAGTGAAAATTGTATTGATAATTTAAGGTGTGTTTTCCTTCAGAGTTTGCAAGGTCTTCACATATAAAGGCTCAAGTTAACTGGAGTTTCAGAAAAGATGCAAACTTCTGTAATTCTGCAGTGAGTGTATTTCCTATCTTTCTAGCATATTAATGTTAATTGTTAAAAGGGCTCTATTCAGTACCTAATTTGAATAATAAAAATACAGTTATTATTGAAAACAATGCTGCTGACTGCTTGTCCTTGAGACTGGGACTCTAAAGTTATACATAAGGCCTATACACTTTGTCCTATAAACTTCAGGTATTTGCTTTAAGTGCCTAAAACAGAGGTGAGGTTGCCCTTGGGTCCTACCATAATCAATGGATAAAGACAGGAAATTCCAAAGAATGAATCACTTTACAGCTAGGTTCTAGTGATATTTTAATGCAATGTAATACTTGGATTTTATTCCTCTCTTTCCATATTAAAAATCTGACCTTTTAAAAAATAGGAAACACAGTCTGCATGTATTGGACAAATTCTGTTTTGATCTGTGATGTTGACTTTCAGCCTTCATGAAAACCTACCTGGACACAGCTAGGATTTTTTTTTTAACCCCTTGCAGTCATCTGGAGTATTTCTGGTTTAATTGTCTTTATTGCCTCATTTCAATGACAACTGATCTCAAATCCAGTAACAACTAATGTATTGAATTTAATGTCAATAGAGAAGCTGGTGATCAGACGGTGAAAAATTGGGACTAAATATTGGTGGAACATTGTCTTAAAAAATACAACCTTTTTACAACTTTTTTCTCAAAAGCTGATCTCTCCAAAACAGATAGAATTACAGTATATCCAGAGCATGGTGTGCTCAAGAAGAATGTATTTTCTTTCTATTGACTAAGTCTTTGATCTTTCTTTGTTACAGAAAGTGACAAATCTACAATATTTCAGATTTGGGGTTTGTGGGTTATTTTGGTTTTGGTCTGGTAGTTTGTTTTTTTTTTTTTCTTGGGTTTTTTTTGGTGTGTTTTGTTTTGTTTAAAATATAAATACTCATCCAATGTAAAGTAATATATTGTTATTTCATACAAAAGTCACAAAAGGCCTTTACTTGCTATAAACTTTTGGCCAGTTCTAAATTTGGCTCAATTCAAATCCATGAATTCAAAGTGAAAGGCTCCAGATCCCATTACTAAACTTGTCATCCATGTATCCATGTGGTTCTCTTCAATGTATGGTTTTCTTCTTCCACTGTAGAAGTTTTTTTGCTAAACTGACCTCTATTTCAATACAAAGAAATGATTAGATCCAAGTTTTAATATCAATATCCCATTTTTTATTTCACTAACACAGTTGCAATTATGTCTTTTTTCAAAAACTAGTCTCTGCCAGATAGTTTTTTATTATTTTTTCTTATGCTAGAAATATCACCTTTTTCAGATTTAAAACTGTTACTTGAGACATCTCAGAACATAAAGCAAAAAGCTTATGGAAACCTTCAATGTTTCTCTGATTTCTTCTTTAATTTAAGCACAAGTTTGACTGGATTAGAATGCAAAGGCACAACTGCATCATAATTTTTTGGGACTTTGTTTTTTTAAAATACACAGTAATAGAAGAAAGTTTGATTGATATATCAAGAAGCAGTTCCTTTAAAAGCAATGCCATCTCTGTTTCTATGTAAGTAATGAAAGGCCTGAAAGGTTATTTCAGTAGAAGAAATAGATTTTGAGTTGCTGGCTAGAAACATGTCCTTTAGAATATATATTTTTATATTTCATCAGAGACACTATAATTAACCTTAGAGCAACGGATGAAACCCACTGTCAGCAATTGACAAAATAACTTTGTCTTCTAATGGCTACTAGTCATATAGTGTTATTTCAATAACACTTTCCTTCATGTAAAAGCTGTATCAGAACTCTTCACCACCACCACAGATAGAATTCTGTCCCCTCTTCTCTATACAAATACCCTCTTCTGTTGTTTAAGAAATGTGACCTGTGCACTGAAGTTAAAGCGATAACATAGTAAAAAGGAAGAACAGCAAATAGTTCAATCACATGAGGAAAGTAGCACCAGTGTCAGATACCTGTGAGTTTTACATAGCAAAGGAATAGGGGGAAGTTTTTATTTTTCTAATCTACTTAAAAACTTGGTAGAGCAGAAGAAAAGGAAAAAAAGATTCTGGTTTAAATATTTGGTGGTGTAGTGTATCATCCTTAAAAATAATAAAAAAAGATGTTATCCTATGCTGCATGATTTATGTCTGCAACAATTTGCTGATGTTGAAAGGAAGAATATACATGTATCTCAGTAAAAGGAGTCTTATAAAAGAGTAAACATATTCAAGAGGAAATCATAACATACTTCTTCATACAGTTGCTACAGGTTAGTCTACAATGCTAAATATTCATAGAATTATAGAATGGGTTGGGTTGGAAGGGATCTTAAATATCACCTGGTTCCAACTCCCCTGCCATAAGCAGGGACACCTTCCACCAGACCAGGTTGCTCAAAGCCCCACCCAGCCTGGCCTTGAGCACTGCCAGGGATGGGACATCCACAGCTTCTCTGGACAACACCTTCCGGTGTCTCACCACCCTCATAGTGAATAATTTCTTCCTTATGCTTAACCTAAATCTACCCTTTCTCAGTTTAAACCCATTCCCCCTTGTCCTATCACTATATGTCCTTGTAAAAAGTCCCTCTCCAGCCTTTTGGTGGGCAAATAAATTTTACAGCTTTTTCTAAGGAAGGTGCTTAACATGACTAGCTTTATTGCATAATGATGTATTTGCATATAATTCCATATTTGGAATACTCCCTTTGCAAGCGTAATGTAAGGTAATTCTTTCTTTTAAAATATTGTAGTGACTTGTTTTGATGGTTTCCTTTACTGTTAACAAATACAACAGTTTCTTGTTTTGATATAAAGCCCAATTTCATTAGGTCAATATGTTTCATTGTAGAAAATTTATTTTGCTTCTTTCTGTCTGCTAACAAAAGCTTAGGCTGAGAACAGCAAAGGGAATTAGTCTAGAAGATCATTTTGGGATTAGAAAAATGCACAATTATATTTGAAAATGCTGAGATTTAGAAGGAATTAATAATTTCCCCTGATCAATGACATTTTTTTTTAAAAAAATGTTTGTTGATTTTTTCCCATGATAAAAAAAAAAAAAAGAGTGAGCTGTGAATGCTCTTTCATGTCTTTGAAATACTGTTAGGTAGCTTTTATTAGTTTTTAGATATTATTTTTTTAACAATCCAGTGTAAAACTGCCAAGAAGATGGCCATAATAAAAATAATAAATTCAATAGCCAATGACATATTCTTGTCCTTCCTTTCAAATCATGTATTTTAAGTACTTCCTGCTTCGTATTGTACTTGGTACATCTTGCTATCAGTTCACTACAACAGTCCTCCTGAACTGATTGTATTTACCCTATTTTAATTCTGCTCACCATCTTACCCTCACAATTATAATCTCCCCTAACCCGAGCTGTTCAAAAACTGTGCATCCTAACTTGTAATGAATCTCTTCTTTAAGTAAATAGGTTTTCTGTTCAGCCTCTGCTTTCCACAATTCCAGTAATTTCTTTTCATGCCCTAGCATATTTTATGACTTCTTGGCAATGTTTATTTGAACATGGGTGTCTCCTAAGCATTTCTTCCATCCCTGATCCTTCTTGGATTCTCTGCTCCTGGGCTAAATCTCTGCATGGTCACAGCAGTTGCCTCATTACCTCATCTCAGTTTGACAGATGCTGTTTTCTTTGTTTTTGTCTACCGTGGTTCTTCAGTTCCCATAGAAACCTGTTTAGATGCACGGCCCATCCAGCTTGGTATTTTAGCTCTCTGTTGTCTGGAGACAGGACTAGTACCCCCAGATGGAATGACTGACCAGGTCTGGCTCCCTCAGCCTAAGCACGGGGAAGAAGTGTGCCTACCCTGTGAATCTGCACTCTCTGAGTGGTTGAGTCCAAACTAATCAAGGAATCATTAGGTACTGTGATGCTCGTTACAGACCTTCATTTCTTAGGTGCAAGCCAAATTACAGTTCCTGTAAACACTAAAAATATGTAGTGCTTCCAGGGCTTTTAAGTTTTGACTGCAGCTGCAGCAATAATATCTCCTCATTTCACGTCTTTATAGGGTTGCTTTACAACCACTATGAATAGAAACAGCTTTTCTGAAAACAGGGAGAATTTTCTTAGAAATGGGTGATTTTAGGTCTTTCTTGCCTGTGAGAACTTCCTATTTGTCTCAGCTGAGAAGGAATCTGCCGATCTTTTTTAATGTGACAAGAGACAAGAACTGTAGAGGAACATCAAGTCTGCTAGGCAAAGAGATGTAAGGTGCTATCTGTGTCTCTGCCAAGCTTTTGGTTTGTCAGAATCACACCCAACTATATCAAAATAAAATAAAACATTTAAGAACCTAGAAGTGTAAATTAGAGCATAACATTTTTAATGGTTAGTAGTTTTTCTGTCTCAGCTGATGCACCTGCACATTGAACTATATGTTTCGGCACCAAATCCCACATGCCTTCTTCACATGACTGCCCTGTGGACCTGCACCTATGAATAAAATTATAACACTTGTTTATCTGATTTTGAGGTTCTTGAGATTTTAATGCTATGTAAATCCTATTCAGATGTATGGTGCTATACAGTAGTAATAATTGTTGTTCAGGAAATTATTTTCAACTATTTTGTCCAGTTTTCAGATGAGATACTTTTCTTCTTACTAGCTGGTGCAGTGCTGTGTTTTGGATTTAGTGTGAGAACAATGTTGATAGGACACTGATGGTTGTGGTTGTTGCTGGGTGATGTTTATACTAGGTCAAGGACTTTTCAGTTTTTCAGGCATTGCCAGTGAGAGGGCTGGAGGGACATGGGAAATGGGGAGGGGACACAGCCAGGACAGGTGACCCGAACTGGCCAAAGGGATATTCCATGCTATGTGACATCATGCTGATTACGTAAACTGGGGGAAGAAGAAGGAAGTGGGGGATGTTTGACGTTATGGCATTTATCTTCCTGAGTAACTGTTACGTGTAATGGATCCCTGCTGTCCTGGGGATGGCTGAGCATGTGCCTGTCCATGGAAAGTGGTGAATGAATTCCTTGTTGTCTTTGCTTGTGTGCACGGCTTTTGCTTTCCCTATTAAACTATCTTTATCTCAACCCAGGAGTTTTCTCACTTTTCCTCTTCCGAACCTCTCCCCCATCCCACTGTGGGGGACTTGAGCGAGTGGCTGCATGGTGCTTAGTCACCAGCCCAGGTTAAACCATGACATATTGTTAAACTGTTATTGAAATATGATAATTACAAGATGGGGAAAAAAGAATTGTATCTAGAATAGTCTAAAAAACATTTTTCATCTGCTTGCTGCTCCATCTCTGGATAGATTTTTCTATTTCTCAACACACTGTGAAATGCGGTCCTGAGTTCTGATAAGCAGTAATGCGTTAGCAGTAAATTTAAGACACAGTAAAATACATTTTCAATGACTGGTGCTCGATAAGGCAGAATACTTGTTCCTATTAGAGGCACCTATACCATTTTTTGGTCAAGGTCTTTCAAAGGAATGTTAGGATGTAGAATACACAATTTGGGTGTACACGCAAAAGTCCCAATGAATAAAATAATCTTGTAGTTTCCTTTGTTGCCTGTGTTTCAGAGACCTATATATGAAAAATAAATTGTATTAATGTCTTGTTTCATTTGACCTAACTGCAGCTGTCACATGAAAATTTCTGTCACTTGTGATTCAGTCTTTGTAATGAAATTTAGTTGTTTTTATAAATCCATAGATCTCCTGAAAAGAGAAAATAGGTGATGCAAATTCAATGATGGAAAATAGAAAACACAATACAGTACAAAGGATTAGATGCCTAAATCTCTGAATGAACATCTGCAGATCCTGAAAACTTGTTTATAACAGCTGATTCATGTTCAGAGCATCTGAAGGAGAAAATTATTATTTCTTGGTTTTATCTCCTTTAAAGCACAAGGCAAAACAGTTTTGGTTTGAGGGTTTTTTTTTCTGTTGGATTCTTTGCAGTGTTATTGAAGTATTTGCTACTTAGCATTTGTCAGTCTTTTTTCTTAATTTAATTTTAAATGTTTCTTTTTCTCTTAAAAAGTAAATAGGGGAAACTATTGAATTGATGAGAACCATCCTGCATTAGAGCATAGATACAATTATACAAAAGTAAGATGGAGGTACGCCCTCTTTTCAGAGGTAAATTTGCTGGCCATGAACTGAACTGGAAAAAAGAACAGAAAGATGTTAAGTTTCAGTACCTAAGTACCTTAAATGTTTGGGATTTTTCATTTGGTTGGGGGTTTTGCCACTCATTTAAAGAGGTGCATTTTATCCTCTCTTTCGACAGGATGCAGTCACCAGCCAGCTTGCCACCTTTCTAGCTTAGGTCTTTCCTAAGAATTATTTAACGTTTGTGCAGCAAGAGAAAAAATTCCTCTAATCTTTCATTGAAAAAAAAAAAAAAAAAGCATGAGGGGTGCATATGTAGAGAAGCAGAGGGAGGAGATGAAAGGGAGAAAGGGAGATATTTGAGGAAAATAGTAAGAGTGAGAATTTTTGAGTAGAAAGAAAAGAGAAAATAAGGCTAGGTGGGGAAAGAAAATGCCAGGTTTTAGAGAGAGGAAGCAGAGAGTAAAAATAATTGAGAGAGAGGAAACTGAAATTTAGGAGGAGTGGATAAGCAGAAGTGTGTCAGAGCAGTGGAAACATGCATGGAAGTGGAGGAGCCTAGGAGAAATATCTGGAGTTAAGAAGGTATTAGTGGTGCTGGGACACAGCATGAGTCTGTCAGATTGCACAGTAGGAGAGAAACAAAAGAAAGTGTATTTGTACTTGAGCTGAAAAATCTGATGCATGAGCTTTTAGATATATGAGGAAATCTCTTACACAACGTAGTAAGCAAAATTGTTCTATCCTGCCACATTTTATTAGAGATCTAGTGAGCACTTTCATCAGCATTGTGATACTCTCACTCTTATCAAAGAAGTAAAGGGATAGCACCCTCTCTTGAACAATGTGCTGTAGGGTTGTAAAGAAGTTCAAGACAATCAATAAAAACAAAGAGGGTTATTTTGTGAATGTTAAAGTAATTCTAAATTATAGTCTGGTCTATCAAAATGCATTGAATCACCTGCCCATCACCTGTCCACCAGTTCAAAAAATAAATGTCAGAGTAGCATTTGGCCTTCTTGCAGTTAGATGTCAATGATGTCAGAATGTATACAGGATGAAAAAACATTTTAATTAAATATGCAAAGAGATTATACAGAGAAAATAGCTACCTATTGAATCCAGTAATATAGTCCTCATACTTTTTATGAGGAATATTCCCTGAAGTAGTATAACAGCTTGGGCAGCATCTGCATTTGTTAGAATTTCAATCAATGTTATACAATATTCTTTGCTAGCAATTTTTATTGCCATATATTTGGTTGCTTTACTTAAAATTCATAGATGTTGCCTAAGTGATAAAACATCTGAGAATTGTCAGATATGTTCTTTTATCTTCTTATAATAATCATGATGGAATGCGTTATACTTTCCAGCTCTTGTTTAATAGAATGCCAATTACATTGGAATTGTTCTTGAATATTCCAAAGAAAATAAAATTTCATTCTAATGGGCTCAGATATTCAAATGTATTTTGATGAATGAAGAGTATACTGATGGAAATTGCACAGTCTGATTAGTTCATGCAGATGCCATATCCAGTCTGCATGGTATGTACTGGTAAGTGACTATTACTTGCTACTACTGCTTTAATTCATGGATAAGAAAAAAACATCCAATATCAATTCATCATATAATAATTCACCATGTACAGTATGTTTCCTTTATCTGTCCAAAGACAAAGATTTTCTTAGGGTACATATAATCTAGTAAGACTTTAAACAGCAAAAGTTTCCAGGATAAATATTGATTTTTAACTCTTCTGGACCAAGTGGAAATAAAAATTTAACTGTTTATCTGACAGCTAAACAGGCTAATACTGATTTTAAAAAAATGTGTGAGTATAGAACTTAAAATGACTACTTCAGTATCATATTACTGAAAGCAAAATAAAATGGAAGGTCTAGTTTAGGGTAAGAGACAGCTTCCAATGAATAAAAATTTTTAAACTGTATGTTTTGCCACCTCATCTGTAAAGATGATTTCCTAGTAGTAATTAGGTACATGCAACCCACCATAACTACTTTCACTCACTGAAAATGCACTCAGAATTTTACATCTCAAGTTTAATGGATTTATGTGGTGTTTCTCTTTTTAAATCAAAGTTGGTAAAAGAGTATGCAACTTCACTTTAAAGATTTTTCAGGTACCTGGGCCATTGCAGCTTAAATCTGACACATACATCCCAGAAGTACTCTCGAAAAGGCTTTTCTAAAATGTCTCTTCTGGTGTAGTTTAAAAAAGTCCTCAGAGCTTAAGTGTTCTTCCTCCAGCTGTAACTTGTCTTTATTATTGTATCATTTTATGCATTATCATTTTTAGAAAAAAAAAGCAGCAGCTATGGTATGTCCTACTGTGCTATAAGGCACAAATTGACAAGCTTGATGGCAGTGAAGCACTTACAAACATCTTTGAAGCTGGAAATTTGAATCAAAAATAAATGATTACTTGATACAACATTTAAGCTTGTACTTATGTTCCCTTGTTGCAGGCAGGAAGAAAGGAAGAAGTAAAGATTTTGTCCTCATCTTCCAATTACATGATACAGATGCTGAAGACAGCCCTTTGAGACATATTAATCATCTGTTGAATTGCTACTTAGCTAAAGGCTCAAATGATATTTTGCAAACTAATACTCTGGGTTTTAGGTGTTTTTTTGTAACTAGTATAATGATTTAAAGGTCAGTTCATATGAGATGTGTCATTTTCATTTGATTTAATGACTCTTGATACTCAAAAGCTTTACCTCCGGCATATTTAAGAGAAAATAATGTTTTCAGTATCTACTAGTAGAGTTAATCTATTTACTAGAACAGTTACTACTCATTTTTCTCTGAATCCTCTTTTCAGCAAGAATGTGGTCATTACAATGTTTACTGCAAACTGACAATCTACTAAACTATTTTTACTCCAACTGAGGTATGAGCAAAATATACCATTCACAAACCTGTGCTCACTCAGTTTGCAGTCTGTTAGCTCTCAGCAGAACCTAATGATACTTCAGTCTCATGGTTGCTAATGAAATGGTCTGATTTCTGCATCGGAGAAGCTTGGTGCAACGCTGATATCCTTTATCCCCTCTAACTTCTATATGCAGTGTATTTTTATAGAATAAAACCCCAACCCAATAAAAATAAAGCGAGCTGCTTGCTCACTTCCCTTGTGGTGGGATGGGGAAGAGAATCAGAATAAAAGTGAGAAAATTTGTGGGATGAAATAAAGATTAACAAGGAAGCAAAAGCCACGCACGCAAGCAAAGCAAAATAAGTAATTAATTCACTGCTCTCCAACAGCAGGCAGGTGTTCAGCCATCTCCAGGAAAGCAGGGCTCCATCACATAACAGTTACCTGGGAGGACAAATGCCGTAACTCTGAATGTCCCCTCTTCCTCCTTCTTCCCCGACTTTTTATTGCTGAGTGTGGTCTCATGGTGTGGGGTATCACTGTAGTCAGTTGGGGTGAGGTGTCCTGGCTGTGTCCCCTCCCAACTGCCTGTGCACCTCCAGCCCTCTCGCTGGCAGAGTGGTGTGGGAGACAAAAAAAGGCCTTGATTCTCTGTAAGCACTGTTTGGCAATAAAATAAAACATCAGTGCTGTTTCCAGGACAAATCCAAAGCACAGGACCATGGTGAGCTACTATGAAGAAAATTAACCCTATCCCAGCCAAACCCAGTACAATCTTGCATTTAAATTTTGCATTTGGAACATAGAAAAATTCCAAGCTTTACTACTGGACACACTTCCTGTGAAGCCTTGTAAAAACTACTTCAAGGACAGTGTTAAAAAGAATGGAAAAATACGTGTATCATTCATCTTTGAAACTCATTTCTTCATCATACTACTTGACACATGAACAGGAATTATTGAAGAAAATACATTACCAAGGCTGTATTTAACAAGAGGCAGTAGTTCCACAAAAGATTTCAAATCAGCGTTTCTGCCAGAATGTAGCTGATGGCTTTGAAGTGAAACCCCTTATTTTTACTTGCAGTTACTGGAGATGGCTTTCTGCAATAGCCCAACTATATATACTCCAGTAGGGTGATATGCATTTGCCAGACATTTTAGATGAGCAACACTCACATAATTTTACATCAAGGTGTTGGTCATCTCAACTTGGATTTTTTCAATGCTCAGTTTAACAGTGTAGTCTCAGAAAATTTCACTGAAAAAACCTGAGGAGATAGTGAATTGCTTGTGTGGAGGAGTGATGGGCAGCTGTGAGTGAAAGGCACTATGAAGTTCTTAAGCTACCTTCATAGTCAAATACATCATGGCTTGTAAATAAACTCTGGATGAATCCAAAGACCCCAGAAAATCTTCCACATAAAAAAATCAGTCACCTGAACATATAAGGAATGGAACACATCTAGGAAATCATTTACAGCTTTTATATTATTTAGCTATAACAAGTCCATTAAGAAGTTTGCTTAATTTGTTGCATTAGAATGGATTAACAATAGATACCAATAGATTAATGATCACAGATGGATCTCCAGTCTCCATGAGAGTGACTGACCATATGCAAACTTTCAAAAATAAAGTAAATTTCTAAGTTTTTAAATGTGTCTGTTAGTTCTTTTTCCCAATTGGACATGCTGGGTTGTATAGTAAACACTGAAATGCAAACCCGTATTTTAAGGGCAAGTATGAGAATACTGATAGGTAGAGAATGACTGAATGATTATTATTTTGTGGGTGAACATTTCATATTATTACCCCTAAATAGTAAAAATATATCCTTTAATAGGTAAGTGAGCTTTGACTACAATAGTGGTTTTGTGAAGCAAAGGGTGTACTACTTAATGGCAAATTCTTATTAGTTCCTCATCAAGAAATATATGCCAATAGTATGAAATGAATTCTACTTACTCAATATTGTCATCATCTCTGGTCTATAAAAGAGTTAGCTAAATGTGCGCAACGCAGACTGACTTCAAAAGAGACAATTGTCCTGCTTCTTTCCTCCTTTTTAAATACACACAGATCTATTACCAGGAATACTTAATTTTTCTGGTTAGTTGTAGAATGAATTAATCCAATAGGTCATCTCATTGGTAACACTGAATTGTCTTTTGAACAGTTCTACCTGCTTTTTATGGATCCTATTCAATAAAGTTGAACGTTGCTTTTTTGTGAGCTGTCATTAAGTTTGAGACCAGTAACTTTCTCTATTTACTCCCAAAAGCTGTAATATAGAGGAAAACAAAGTTTAGTTTTCTTTGAGATATTTTCATATTCCCTTCCTTAAAATATTTTCCAAATGACTTAAGACCAATTGTATTCTTGCTTCTAAAGTGAAATTATGAGGAATTAAATCCTCACGCACCTCCGGCCATCAGTGGTGCTGGTAATGCCTCTGTGATACCATATTTAACAAAGGTAGAAAGTGTTGTACAACAACTGGGAGTCAATAGTGAGAACATGTGAGAGAAGCAACTATGCAGACACCAAAGTTAGTGAAGGAGGTGGTGGTGGAGGTGCTCCAGGCACCAGAGCAGACATTTCTCTGCAGTCTGTGGAGAAGACCATGATGACGCAGCTTGTTCCTGTGCAGCCCAAGGAGGACCACAGTGGAGTAGATATCCACTCTGCAGCTTGTAAAGGACCACACACCACAGTAGGTGGGTATACCCAGAAGGGACCTACAGCCCATGGAAAGCCCAAGCTGGAGCAAGTTCCTGGCAGGTGCTGTGGCCCATAGAGAGGAGCCCAAGCAGGAGTAAGTTTTCTGGCAGCAGCTGTGGCTTGTGGGGGACCATGCTCAAGCAGTCTGTTCCTGAAGGACTATACCCCATAGAAAGGTTTTATATTGGAACACTTCTTGAAGAACTACAACCTCTGGGAAGGACCCACATTGGAGAAGACCATGAAGGACAGCATCCCATGGGATGGGCCCCATGCTAGATCAGAGGAATGGCTTTTCATTGTATTTTCTCACCTTGACCTGTTGAGGAAGGGGAATGACAGAGCAACTTAGTGGGCACCTGGTGGCCAGCCAAAGTCAACCCACAACATACTTAAAAAACATATTTTCTTACAGAACTATGGAAGTAGAAGGCAATTCCTGGATTTAAAAAAATCCAGTGTTTTATCATTACAAACATACATGATTTTACCAAGCATTGCTTTAACATCACTTCCTTTTTCTGTTCCTGCTGATAAAGCAGTACGTCCTGGACATTTCTGTCAGCCTAATTCCTATCTTCAACATATCCATGTCAGTTCTTGTGCTAACATCTGTCCTAAAGTTTTAATAAAGTTTGCCTCTTCCTAATGACTACAGCCTGATAACTTTTAGGAAAGCAGCCAGATCTTTTGTTGGACTTAGTTTTCTTAGATCAAAACTATTCCTCTCTTCTCTTTAATAAGATGTTAATTTTCAACAGTCTTGTCAGTATCCCATCTTTGTGTCTGTTCCAGCCTGAGGATTTTTTTTCCTCATTACAGGTGAAATATGCATGATGATTTAGGTAAGGTATGAGCATCACTCCTTTTCACTGGAAATCCCTAACCTGTAATCACACAGCTGTACTACATTGATAAGCATGTCACATGATCAAGTATTCTCATGGCCAATCCCATTGGTTTTGTAGTTTCCAAGAGATTAACTACCAAACAAGAATTTCCTGGTTTTTCCTAACTATGTGGTCTGATGTGCACAACACTGTCAAGGATTTAGGCTGCCATTCTCAACCTCTATGAGCAATGGTGAAATGTAGGAGAGACACACACCTGTGTTCACTTTTAATCCATAATATAATAATGTGAACCAATTACAAACTATTATTGTTCTTACTGATCTTGTGATGGAAGTTCAGTTACTCTTCACATGGTGGGGAAAATACAATTATTTTCCCTGTTCTGTTAGATTTTTAAGTCTTCTGATAGTTTGGTAACTCAGATTAAGGTCTGCCATGACAGAATACAAGGTCTTCACTTCTAAAAAGTTTCAAAGTCTGTTTTTATTCTTCCAGGGTTCTTGTTATTGGTATGTTTAAATAAAACCGTAATGGAAAAAAGATAGCAAGGTTTAAATAATAGATCTATTAAAGGTAATGCTGAATCCTAAGACCTAATTATTTGCTTACCTGTTAGGAAATATTTAATGAATTAGATTTATGAATGTTTAAATTGCTGGAGTAAAGAAACATTTTTTACTGAAATAAACTTGAAAAGTTGATATTTTAAATTAAATATGAGGTGAAAATATGAATATTAAATAGTTACTATTCATTGCTCTTACTTATTTGACTGCATGATTGGCCAGCTGCTATAACTACAGCTCCCTGTGTTACCAGTTTTGTATTTTGTTCTGTCACTTACAGTAAGCGTAACATACATAATAATACAAATGACTACACAATGCAACGGGGTGCCACAGCTTTCTTTTATATATGCAATTGTCACAGCACTATCCAAACTAGCTGGCTGCAACAAGGCTTTTACCATCCCATACCAGATTAATAAGTAGTTCCCGCACCTTGCCCCACCACAGCCACTAATCCCCCATAAGGTTTCAAAAGTTCATTTACTGCCCATGCTGTTTCTTCATCCTCTTCAGGCCAGTCCGCCCTGCTTCTTGCCTCTGGATTCTTCCTTCTTTGGGCTTCTCTCCCAGCCAGCCTCTCCTCATCCAGGCCCCCTGCTTCTCCTGAGGCCTATGCTTGTCTCTCCTACATCTAGGGCACTCCCTCTCCTTCTTCTAGATCTCACTTCATCTAGAGCTTCTCTTCATACAGTCCACCCTTCCATACCCCTTAGAGCTATTTAACCACTTAGCAGGAACCAGCCACAGCTGCACCTTATCCACATCAGCCAACCCACCACCCTTGAAGCCAGCCCACAGCTGTATATTACCAATGTTAATTAACCCAGCTTCATTCCTCTATAAGTCCTCTACATATAATGTAAATAAATAAATATATATATAGCATAAATATATAGTGTTTCAAGATCTGGAGTAGTAGTCATGACAGATTAGAAATTCTAAGTTCATATAATTGATACGGTATTTATCTATATTTTATGTATTTATTATAGAAAATTGGTGTTTAATTTGAAGCAGAAGTGAATCTTGGTATCTTGGGCCATGTAATGTCTATGCAGAAGCTGCTATTACTCTCATACTCAGAAATCTGAACTATATGAATATGCAACTATAAACCTGATATAAATGCTGACTGTTGTTACTAAATGAAGTCCAGTGTATTTTAGTTCTGATTTAAAATTAATAAAACCCCCTCTTTAGATTTTATAGTACATTGGTATATTGAATTTTATTTCATGAATCCTAGGTTTTATAATTTTTTCATATCTTTGTAGGTTTATTGAGATAGAATGTAAAAGATGTGCAAATGTCTCTGGAACATATTTTTCTAGGTTTCCATATCCTATCAGATTGGTTTCATGCAGCTTTCTTTGGCCTACTGGTTGTACTCACCCTTGTTCCTTTTTATAGTTCAGCCATTTCAAATCAATTTTGAAGTTGATTGACCACAGGATGTAATTCCACATTCATTCAGGCTTTTATAGGTATGTGTATTTAAGCCGGCTGTATAGCAATAAACCATTGGCTCAAATCACTAGAGTTAGTCACCTATAACAAGCTTTAACAATAGCACTATTGCACAGCTACAGAAATCCATAAATATCTGTTCTTAGTCACTTTGAGAACTGGACATCTCATGCTGTATAAAAAATTCATTCTTCTTTCGTACAATATCATTACTGCGTGTAGCTGTTTACTGTTAGCCAGAAATTCTTATTGAGCAACACTGAATTAAAATTACTTATTTGTTACGGCACTGATTACAGTATTCTAACCTCTGTCCTGCTTTTATTGTTTTTTATGCCCTCAGAGTTCTGGATGAAGCTTACTCCACCTGAGGGGAGATAGCATATCTGTTCTTTAAATTGAATGCAGTGCAAGAAAAAAAGACTTCTGAGTAATGTTAAGGCATTTTCTCTTTGGATCAGTCTTAGGAGGTGCTAAAATATACCATATAATATAAAGAGAGCATGTAATCAACATTGTAGTTTTTTCCATACGATAAATCACAAAAGAACACTTCAGGCTAAAGCCTAGTTTTAAATGATTCTGCTTTTACAACTGAATTTACATGTAACAAAATACTCTGTTGTTAGCTGATGGATCTACACAAGCTAAATTTTCTGCTGATAAGAAAATGTTGCTAAATATTATGTTTAGTAAGTATTGTTGAAATAAGAGTAATAGATATTAATATGTTGAGATCTTGTAGGTAATCTAGGTTTCAACTTTGCAGTGATACGGTGGGAAATAAATCTAGTCAACTCTATTTTATTTAGTCAGAGTTGTTTTGATTAGCACATTATTGAAAGCAAACCCAAAATCAACTTGGCCAACCATATGGCAATCTAAGCATTCAAATAAGTAAAATGACCAAGAAGCATAAGTTAAAAGTGTTATTCAGTATGACTGTAATGAATAGTTGTTGCCTCACTGTTTTCTAGTGTTTTTTTCTGCTTAATAGGAACAACTAACAGATTTAAAAGACAGCTTTAAGAACAGATATACAGAGGAAGATTTGTTTGGTTTTGCCATGTTATTTAGAGCAAATCTTTTATAAGCTACAAAGAAAAAGAACAGGAAGAGTACAGCAGTGACTTTTGATAATGTTACCTCTAGGTAAAAACAAATACCATGAATTGCTGAAATTCAGTATGGAAACCTCAACTCTGACATCAGGAAAAAAAAATCACAGGGTTAGTTGAAGAACCCTGCAACAGGAATATGAATAATTTCCAATATTTGTCAGGAATAAATGGAGTTATAGAAGAATATAATGGAATGGCAAAACCCTAAACCAATGCATTGGGAAAATGAAATTCACACAGCAACATTGGTACCTGCTTCAAAATAACATTAAGTGTAGAAAAGAGAATATTTCAATACTTTAAATTGAAATATGATAAACACTATAGGAAGAAAAATTGCAGAGACATGGACAGATGTCAGAAGCTTTTCCTAGGGGCAGTTTGCATAAAGATTTTAGAGCATGGTTTCACAATGTTTGATCTGATAAAACTGGAAGCTTTGAAAGTCTTGAGGAACATTACCGTTTAATACTCTTTTTTAATAACAATTTTAAGTACATTTCAGCATGTAGTCTGAACACTACTATTGTCTGTTCCCATCTTAAGTGCTTGATGCAAACTTATTTTAAAAGTCAAAAGTGTATCTCAGAGATCATTTTGCAAAACCAAATAAAGAAATCTTAAAATCCTTTGAGACAGTATGTAGTTGGAATGTGCAGAAAAAAAATTAATATTATAAATTTGTTATGTACTTCAAGTTAGTGATAGGTAAGCATTCTTTTTTTGGTTGCATTGAAAGACTAACATTAGACAGTGGGATTTGGCAGAAAAGTCAACATCTTTGTGGAGTTTAGCCACATTCTGTACATTTTTATTTTTTATATCTATCTGCCATGTGACTCTAATTTCTATGCCCTGTCATTATTAATGTTATCTTTCCTGAAAGATTATTTACTCCTGCTACTCTACCCCTGCTTTGGATTGAAATGTAAATGAACCATGTACTTGTCTTTAGTTTCAAGTTCACTAGTCAAACTTGAGATAGACTGTAAATAAAAGTAAATAAATCTCCTTGCACTGTTCAATGTAGTGATCAAAAGACTTATAATGATATATATACATGCATATGTGCTGCTTGCCATGCCCACTTCAGTCATCTCATTCTTTGGTCTATTGGATATGTCCCTGATAATTAAGGCATGACAGATTTTAAAACTGAATGTAAAATGCAATGTAGGAAATCATGCTTTTTGACCTAATAATTTTACATGCTAGTCTATAACTTTAAATGTTTTTGTTGTGTGGCAAATGGAGGTAAATGAGCAATTTAACAATACATTAAAGTATTTTGTGTATTATGGTTTACTTCATCTGTAAATTAAAATGTCAGAAATTTTTCTATTCCTCATGTTCAAAAGTCACTAGGGATTTATTTTAGCTCTTATTTAAAAAGCTGGAAATCAACAATATATTTTTGAAAGAGAAGAGATATCAGGATGCAATGAAATGCCTTTTTAAGCTATCTCAACAGTTTCATGGATTCAGCAGATCTTCAGTCTTCTACGTCTTTCCTGTTATATTTTATATCTTTATTGATATCAGTTGAATATATGTTGAAAACTGCATAATTCTGTTTATTAATTCTGATTGAAATTACTAATGATTTGTATGGATCTATACCAGGTTCTTATCTGCAGTTCAAACATAGAGTCTTTTCCTTCTTTGCTGCATTTTTCAGCCCAGACTTCAGAAGTGGCTGAGAAAGGGGATTGTTCAGAGCCATCAAAAGAGGGCTATTGCTTTAAAGGCTCCATTGCTGCCCTGTAATTTCTCTTACCAACAAGCTAGCTTTATTTAAGGAAAAACTGGTTTGTCAGTTTTTGTCAGAGACTATTGACAATTTGATTAATTCCAGTAATGATTCCAACCAGATTTCCCATCAAGAAGAACAAGAAGAAAGGCAAAAAGGAATGAAGTCCAGCCTTTTGATTTTCAGTTGTGTTCAGCAGTTAAGGCTGAGGAAGCCATTTGCATCCAGAACCTGCGATGGGGGAGGGATCCCTAGAACAGTCACAACACCAATGCATACACTATTGAGCTTGATGGCCTTTGTCATGAAAGGGTCTTGCATTTTTGTCATCAGGCAAGAGTGTAAACACGTTGCATGCCTTAGTAGCAACCCATCAAATGGCTACTGCGAGATACTCAACCGTATTGATTCTGTTAGTCTTGTACCTTTACTCATTAGGTTTTCAGGTAACCCTAGGTGGATGTTTGGTTTGGATGAGTGACAGTGGTGCTATGCATGATGAAAGTCTGTTATAATTACATCTGGTTTAAGCTGTCTTATGCTGCTGCCTTCTTTCTTTTAATTCCTATAGATGACTTATTTTGCCACACACGCATTTCCTATACCATCTTCCAGCTCCTTTCCCTATCAGTTCTCCTCCTTATCTCCTTGTTAGACTTTCTGTTAGTTTAGCATCCATAGACCAATATGCACCAAACTCGTCAACTGAGTGCAACAGTCATCTCAATCCTGGAATAATATTCTGAAGGATCATAAATAGTGGTATAGCCAGAAAAAGTGTAATTTGCATTGATTTGTCATATAGTGAGTAGTCAAATTAAGTGTATAAGTGAGCAAGAGATATTTTAGCAGGAAATGCAGCTGACAGGAGGTGAAATAGTCTTTGGAAGGAAGTGGCAATCTTTTACCCACTTATCTCCATTTTTCTATCATCTGCAACTGTAGCATCCAATTTATAGCTGAGGTTACTGCTTGTCATCCCAATTTTACTGTAAAAATAAGTGATTTCCATTTTTTTAGGTGCCATATTTGATTAATATTGGATGCTAATGATTCGTGGACCGTTGGAAATGTGAAACACACTTTTTCTATACTGTTTTACAAGCCCTTTTTTCATTTTAGTGCACAGATGTAGCTTATTGCTTTTATGTACGTAAATTGTTCAATTTAAAGAGTCATTTCATACATTCTCAAGGAACAATTGTTAGATATAATGAAAATAGACACTTGCCATTTATGATTGTAGATTTAATAAACAAACCTCACAAACTTTGCAGTTGAAGATACAATAAAGGAAAATGCAGAGGAATAAAATAATTAAGTTCTAAACTTTCCTGATTCTAATCTGAGTTTGTGGTGAGTTGCCCCTGGCCAAACACCCACCCTGCCTCTTGCTTACTCCCCTCTCCCATGGGATAGGGGAAAAAAAAAAATCAAAGGAAGGTGATTGGACTCATGGATTCAGATAATGACAGTTTAATAAAGAAAGCAAAAGCTGTGTTTGCAAGCAAAGCAAAATAAAAAAAATATTCACTCCTTCCCATCAGCAGGCTGATGTCCAGCCATTTCCTGAGAAGCAGGGTCTCAGCACCTGTAAATATTGCTTGGGAAAACATCATAGCGCTGTGAATGTTCTCTCTTCCTTTCCCTGAGCTTTTGTTGCTGAGATCATTATATAGTTTAGAACATCCTTTTAGCCAATTTGGATCAGCTGTCCTGGCTGTGATCCCTCCCATTGTCTTGTGCCCCAGTCTGCTTGCTGTGGGGGGAAATGGAAAGACAGAAAGCCTTGATGCTGTGCAAACACTATTGAGCCAAAACAATGGTGTGTTATCAAGATGGTTTTAGCCACAAATGCAAAGTACACCACTGTATGGGCTGCTAGGAAGAAGCTTCACTCTAACCCAGCCAGACCTAGTACAGAGTAGCTTGTGTTGTTAAAATGCTGTACCTACCTACTTATACTGTTAATTGTTTAGTCTTTCCTTTAAACTCTTTGGTAATTTTATCTAAATTTGTTTTGAAAAAGGGTAACCCCCTTAAAAAACTGACAGCTCTATTTTGCATTAACATTCTCTTATCTGAAACACTATTTTACAATCATCTTCCAAAAGTAGTCTAGTAGACATCAGTATTATTTCACAGAAATGTTTCCTTTACTTCTTTGTTGTCTTCATAAATTTGTGAGTGCAAACTTCTTTCTCTCTGATAAATTAAAGGACTGAATATTGTTCTCATGTTCTGCAGAAGGAGGGAGGTTTCTTAAATTTGTACTTCCACTGTAAGTAAAAAAAAACATACTAAGGAAATGACTTCTATGAAGCAGGATGGCATATTAGAGAGATACTTTCTAATTTTAGCATCATCTGGAGAATCTTTGAATCATCGTACCAAATATAATTTCTACTTTTTAATTAATGATAATTAGCCATAACTAGCTTTTGTGATGCCTATTCACTTTTTTCATCTTTTACTTCCATTAAAGGTACTCCCACTGAAAATGTTTAGGTTTTGCACTGCAGTAGCTTTCAATAACATATCATTGTCCCTCCTTCCCCTTGATGCTTAACAACTTACCAGCACTTTATGGACAAGGCTTCATAAACTGTTAATAAGTGGAACTGATTGGGCAGGAGCAGATACCTGGTGATGGGAGTTTTCAATATCATTTCTGCTGCAAAGAAAACATATAATCTAACTAGTTCCATAGAGTCATTATATAATATTTTCATAAATGCTTATTTTCAGTTGTTTCTTGCTTTAATACTATAGTAATTTTATCACATGATCTTTCAGTTTGCAGTTTACATAAAAATAACTGACTATATATCAGAGAACTGTAAAAAAATAACTATCAGAGAACTGTATAGCTGTTACATGGCATTACGCAATATTAATCAACTTAGACAAACTTAAAGCAATAATTAGGACTGCAATAAAGACATAATAGGTTATATTGCAAAAAGGTGGTGATGACTGGGGTTTTTTTCACCATCACATATTTTCACCATTCTGACTGCCAAGCATGAACTATGGTAACAATGCAGGTTTTGTGAGCTGGATTCTTTTTCTTTCAGTGTATATACACGAATGCATAAACATTATATATATAGCTACACACACAGATATGTATTTATTAGTATATACATATATATATATATATATATATATATATATATAAAAGAAACAGTAAGATTTTGTTTGGGGTTTTTTGTCACCAATAATTATATATAATAAAGAACAGTTAATTGTGGGAAAAGCAAGTTGTTCTCTTGAAGAGAGGAAAATGGGCTACCAAGAAAATGATTTTTAATTTTTTTTTATTTTAAAGATATTTTAGAGTTAGAGAGTTGGTAGGGATACTAATTAGCTACTTGTTATGTATTTATTAGTTTAAGCAGGATTTTGTTAAAAGGTCAAAAGCACATTTAGACTTGAAAATGTGGTTTAGACTGCTGAAAGTACCTCAGCCACCACCGACCACTTTGGTTCAATCACCTTTGGATACTCTCCTACAGTTTTCTGTAGTAGTGGTAAGACTGCACATTACTCAGCAATAATTCAGCAAGTAATTGTATGTTGGATATGTTATACTTTGGTAGAGATTTTGTGCTTTAGGAAGTAGGATCAAAGTTGAAAAATCAGAGCAGGATGATCTCTTGTAGCCTTTGAAACCCACTGTTTCACAGGGATTGTATATTGAAATAGGGCAGATGGGAACATTTCTAGACATATCTTTTGTCCATTATTTTTCTGCACAGCAAGCCAGATGCTGTTGACAACTTGTATGTAAATCATGCTGACAGTTTGTTCAGTCTCTTTCCTGCTGTGACTGAGGTTGTTCTGGTCATACCATCTATCAGACATAGAAGATATTGTGGTCCTGCGAGAGTGGCTCCAACTGTTTAGTTGGCCAATGAGCAATGGTATTCATTACATTAGTGAAAAAGATTCTTTACCTAGAATTTACCTCTATCTTACAGAAGGAATTTTTACCTCTTTCCTTGATTCTGTCTGAGAATGGACATTAGGTACTAAATGTTAGCAGACTAGAAAAATGCTAAATTGCTTTCTATGATTGTTGTTAGCCTTTTCCCTTTATTGTTTTTAGCGACATTGGCAAATATTTTTCTGACCTTGTTTTATAAAATTTCTTTCATCTCAGGGATGTGACATACAAGGGAGAAATGCATGTATTGTATAAATGTCAGGCTTTTCAGTTATAAATGCTGCTATAAAATCTTCACATTCATAGGAAGTTGATTTATACCCCATATCAGGCTTGAATCTACATCTTCCTGATTTTTTACCCTAAATGAATCAAAAGATTTTGATATTGTGTTAAGGGGGAGGGAGGAAGAAATGTCTAATGTTACTTTTATTTATACCGTTCTCCAAATAATGCATTAAAACACTGGATTTTAATAGATTATTCCAGAACTGTTGTACAGTGTTTAAAATTACCCTTTATTGTGAAGAAAAACCAGATTGTGTAGAATGATATCCTCCTTAAAGACACTGGAATAATATGAATGTATTATGGGGTAGTAATGCATGTTCTTATGTGGCAATTTAAGAACACCTTGCAGCTTAGTTATGATTTGTTTTAGCATACCAGACATTAACGGGCTGGTGGTGGGACTCCTATGGTCAAATGTTAATGAACACAAGTTTCATAGGATGATCGGTGTAGGACAAGGCCTCAAGGACAAGAGTCCAAGTACTGATAGCCTGATGAATAGACTTGTTAGAACTTATAGGGCACAAGCCCTGGGAACAAAGGAACAAGCTAACTGCAGACCCCTGAGCTGTTACAGTTGAGGAGGCAACCAGACGGACAGAGAAACAAGTAGCCAGATAAGGGAACGGATGGTGCCGATATGTAATCAAGAAAGCCACGTAGAAAGAAACTCCCTAACCTTGGAATAGAAATTATTGCTAGGTCAAGATAAACTAATAAGTTCCTATTGTTCAAACGGTGTGCCTTAAATATTAACCAATCAGTGTTTTTTACGCTTAAGATTTAACCAATCAGTGTGTAATATGTAGAAGGTAGACGTATATAATTGTAAGAAAATCACTAATAAATGGACAACTTGCTTGCATCAAGCTGCGTCCCGTCTCTTCATTCGCCGCAGATCGGAATAATCAGAGAAAGACATTATATAATGATTTAGAAGTGCTTCCTGAGAACTACTGAATATACCCTTAAACTTATATAATCCTTTATGTATAAAAATTCTGAACAATTTGCAAGACCATGTAGAATTAGACCAGAAAACATTTCATAACTGCAGACAAAGCAGTGTCTGTAAATTGTTAATATATCTAATAATCTGAGTTGTTCTGTTCATGTGCATGCATTTGTTGTCATTCTATGACACTACCTAGGTGAGTGCAATGAATGAAATCTAGTCTTTATAATTCAGTTCAGTTAATGAAATTAGACTATATTTTGGACAACATAATATTTCAATGCTTCTTACTTGATGATATAAACATTTTTTTACAATTTTTTTTATAACATTCAGAAAAAAACCCAGAAAAAATTATCACAATAGTAACATAGTCCCTATGTTCTATGTTCATCTCAACGTCTTTACAGAATGCTCATGTATTGGACTACAACATGTTTTAGAGGTATGCCCTGTGCTTATTTACAATCTTACCTTTGCTAAATTTAAAATAAAGTTACAAATTGATTTTTTAATTCCAAATTTCTCTAGTTTTATTTTCCCATATTTTTCCTATTACAAAAATAAATTTATTATGATCAAAATCAGTTGTATTATTTATAAATAAATTTTAATATGTTCTTAATTAATTTTAATAAGGTAGAAAATAACGATAGAATATTTAATCTGAAATACCACTATGTTATTGCTTTCTACTGTGATTGTAAAGCATTTAAAATATCACTATAGTCATTTATTTTACAAATCAGCAATCAATAATGATTTGGATTCCAGCTTGCTAGCAAGTTAGGGGTGAAAAATCAAACACTTTATACTTTGTGGCAGGTTTTTCATAAATTTATGCCTTTACTAGAATATTGCACTACCTTGAATTATATGATATATATATATGTGTAGCAAGATACAGAACATGAATAGCTCTGAGATGGAATGTTAATGCAGCATTATGGTTCTACATCAGGAAACAGGTATGAGGTCTGTACTCTGTAAAATTTTCTGAAATTAATATACCATGACTTCCTATGCTTCTAGCCACATTCAGACATAGCATTTAAGTTGCAATAGTCATAGTAATTGTAATATTTAAATCACAGAGAATATTGAAAATAAACTACATGGAACAGTGAACCCATGGACTTACGGTTTGTTAGAGCTATGTAAACCATAGAACGATAGAATTGTTTAGGTTGGAAAAGACCTTTGAGATCATCAAGTCCCACTATTAATCCAGGACTGCCAAGTCTACCACTAAATCATGTCCTGAAGTGCCACATCTATGCATCTTTAAAATACCTCCAGGGATGATGACCCAACCACTTCCCCCGGCAGCCTGTTCCAGTGCTTGACCACCCTTCAGTGAAGACATTTTTGCTAATATCTGATGTAAATCTTCCCTGGTGCAACTTGAGGCCATTTCCTCTTGTCCTATCACTTGTTACTTGTGAGAAGAGATTGACACCCACCTTGCTACAACCTCCTTTCAGGAAGTTGTAGAGGGCAATCCTGGGCCTCCTTTCCTCTAGGCTAACCAACCCCATTTCCCTCAGCTCCTTCTCATAGAACTTGTGCTCTAGACCCTTCACCAGCTTTTTTGCCCTTTCATTTCTTTCAAATGGTGTAGAATCCCATGTAATAAAAATATTCCATTGTAGAAGGCAGAAAGTGGAGTAAGCATGTAACTTTTCAGGCATTTTCATGTTTTTGTAAGTGAATATACCTAAAAAATAGTACATCAGCTATGCCTGGAAAGAAAAAAACCCCAACCCAACAGCACAACAAAAAAACAAAAACAAACCCATGAGTTTATTGGTATGTGCTTTTATTTCATGAAAAGTGACCCTGAAAGTTTTCCTAATTAAATTCCTGATTAATTCCTCTAATTTTTTTTCTACTCCAAAAAAGCTAGTTGGCCCGTTCTGTTTGTCTGTTGCCACTAATCTGTCCTCTTCTAATGACAGTGCTAAAATATTCCTACAGTCCTTTTTAGAAGCCAACAAGTACCCTACATGAGGAAAATTTTTCAGCTGTTGTGGATTCTGTCACTCGTATTTGAATATATGTGAATATGTTGAAAGAGTAAAGCATGAAACAAAGAGGTCTAACAAGTGTTTCACTTCTGTATTCTCATGAATGGATGCCCAGCCAATACTGCCAACAGCATACGGACTAAGTAAAACATTGTGATAGTTATTTACCTTCAAATTTTTGCTAATATTTTGATATAAAACCCTACTGTTCCTAGCCTTTTTTTTGGGTATAATTCATTTAATCACACAAACTTATGTATGCAATAATGCAAAAAAAAAAAGAGTTTGATAGTGAATAACGCACGTCAGAGATCATGGATGCTTTAGACAACAGGCTATTTTTAAAATATACATTAGATATATTCTTTCTCTCTGTGAGGCCACAAGATATAATTACAGATATTGAGTATTCTGCATTTCCATTTTTAAAATGCATTTCTTTTCTGTTATCTGAAATTTATCTCTGATTTCCCAGCTTTACAATGACTAGTATTTTATATCAAGTTGCTGCTGATTATACTGTATTAATTGAATCTGAACATCTTTGTTTTTTAGGAACAACCAACCATCCCACACATAATTAAGAAAGTTCAAGAAAATCGTACCTTATTCTAATTTCAATTGTGTGAAATACTAAGTTTAAATGGCTACATTAGTAATGCAAATGTTTTACACTACTCTTAACAGAACATTCTGGCACACTGATTTCAGTTTATTTTGTCAGATGCAGTGTCTTGAAATTTGCCTAGCTTTTTAACACATTTACTTGCACTTATCCTCATATTACTGCTCTTTCCTTCAACATTGCTGTCTTCTGCACAATAGCCCTTGCATGCTTGTTCATACCCTTTTTTAATCGATCATCTGTAAGGGAAGACTGATGATTAAAACCTTTAGAGGACAAGCTCTCAAAAAGGAACTCATTATCTATTAAAAAATGAGATTTTTCAGTTTCTTCTCTGGTTTAGTATGTTGCTATGAGCTTCCTGTAGAGGTTTGTCTTTTTTGTTGCAAATATCTGGAATAAATCTGGATCTGTCATTTTAAGGCATACAGCTGCTTGGTATCTGCACAGAACTTTGGAAATGCATGTAATTTTTATTTGAGAAATATCAGATAAAATGTATAAAAACACAGGGATCAGGGACTAAAATCTAGGTTTTATCCTCCAGGCAAGCATCTTCAGCAGTGATTTACACACTAAAATTCTTTTCTTCAAACCACATAAATCTTACATTTCTATCTGCACCGCGATCAAGTTTCATCAGGCAGGGAGGAGAAGGGATCTCATCTGTTTCAAAACCTGATCAAGTCTGGTCTTATTTCCTGGACCAGCACTGCAACCACAAAATGATATCTGCTCTTCCTCCTCACTTTTAGAAACTGGTGTGTTGTCCCAGATCCCATGTGAATACAGGGAGTACTTGTGAGAGACTGACAGGTTTCTGTTGCAGTTTATCTCTTTGCCTCATAGTCCTTGTAGGCAACAGGTGCCACGGTACAGGACAGAAGTACTAAATTTGCCTCAGAGAACACAAAAGCTTTTCTATAACCAATAAGGAATGGTAAAAATGCTCCAATTAGACACTGAATCACTTCTTAAAGACATATGTCTACTGGCATTGCCTCTACAGGGAACTAGAGGATCCTAGTTTAGCAAGTCTGAACGACCATGATGAAGGCATGTATGAAGCCTATGGTTTAAGTACCACGGCCCCTGGGGTTAGGCAGCTAAATAGATGTCTTGAGATAGCTAGTTTGCAGATAGCAGCGTGGCCCCTTATTTTGAAGTGGGTTTTCCATTCTGCATATAAGAGGGTTTTTTTTTTTTTGTATTTCTGCATTTATGAAGACTTTATTATTAAATATATTTTGAGAAAATTTACTTAGTGCTGAGTACTTGCTACAGTTCTAAGATACATGATTGCACTTTCTTTATAACAAGGAAGGGAATTGAATTAAAACTCTTCTTTAAGCTCAAAATCAGCTAAATTTTGTCTTAGAGGCTTCAAATTACATATTTCAACAATTGTTTCTAAATGTTATCCAGTCCTATGGCAATATCTATGCCACCCCCTCAGGGAGACTGAAAGGCTCCTGTAAATACACAGCTTGGAATGCACTTGTGGAACAGGTCAGTCCACAGGCTGTTTGCAAAATAAACGTACAGAACCAAAAAGGGAATAATACAAAGCATGGAGCTTAATCTCCATACCTTCCTAGGCCTTTTAATTTACTGCCATATTGAAAGTAATATTGTTTTAGAAACTGAAAAAAAGGAAACCTAAAAATGCGAATATTCTATTTATTTTGTTGGAAAACTATGAGTTATAGTAGGCTATTCCTCCAGATTTCACATACAGGTCCTTGTTGAATAGACTTTAATTACTCATATAGCCATAGAAGGTGTATCATACTGATAAACAGAATGAAAATACCTTATTTTCATGCATAATCTTTCTTACAGATTACAGCCGTACAAAGGACTCACAGTCCTTTTCAAATAACATACAGTATGAGAAAGCCCTCACAAAAGTTGAAAAAGAGTCGGGCAACTGGCAACAGGGACTTTTTTGGGAGAAAGACAGCCACTCTGACAGGTTAGAGACTGAAGGCTATCGGTGTAGAAAGAACTATGCAGTAAACTTCCTATTATCATTGCACCTGTGTGACCTGTTTCTTTGTTTTACTCACAGGGTACATGTGTTGAAAATATGGCACTTTCATTCTTGCCATCTTGTCTTGCCTTATATCCAGTGTTTTCTTCCCACAATTTTTGGCCAGATTATAGAGATGCAATGAGAACGCTTACTTTTTTTTAACCTCAAAACGTAGGTCAGTTGAACCGAGGAAATTTGTCAGACATGCTAATGCTGATGTAAGCTAGAATGTCAGCAAGCTTTTATAAACATGAGATTAATGTTAGGACTTTACTGGCACAGACAGTTCCAAATAATTTTTTGGTAACATACATTAAGTTTCATGAAATTATAGAATACGTTCCCACTCATTTTGACTCTTCTGTGATTAAAAATCAAAGACTACAAAGGAACTAGCAGTTCAGCCTTTGTTGGCAGCTTTGATATTGCTGGCATGGTGATTTGCAAAAAAGTTAATTTTATGGCTATTCAACTTTATCAGAACCTTCTATGAAATTCAGAGATCTTTGCTTATTTTAGTTATATGATGAATTTTGTTTTACAGCAACAGCCTTATTACTTAGTAGAAACAGTGTTTGACTGAAGTAATGCTTTTCTGTCTTATAACAATATGAATTCTCCCTTTTATTAATATTTTAACTCCACATACCAATATATTTTAAATTCTGAGATAAATTTTTTTGAGTCCTTATGTTTGAAATAAAGTATCCATGCTCTAGATTACAAGTTACATCTTGGCCCTGCAAAAATGTGCATAGTTAATAAGATATATTAAAAAATAATAATAAAAAGTTTTGGTTCCATGGAGGTATGTGTATGGTAATGCCTGTAAGTTAAGGATAAAAAATTATTAAACTTTAACTTTGTTCTTACAGTCCCTTTGTCAAACAGGTTTACTAATTCTCATTATTTTTTTACTACATACATTTTTCTTCTGTCCTTTACATAAATGCTAGTCAAAATAATAAAGAGTAAAATTTTGTTATGCAAAATGAATTTGCTCTTTTAACAAATTGCTTATGTCTATGGAGAGACTTTTCATTACTTTCTGAGCCTTTAGGCTCATAGAACTCTGCTAAACTGTTAACATTTTCTTTTAAAATTTATTTTAAACAGCATTCATAGAGAAGTCAGGGCAATTTTATAATCTCAGGTTGTAATTTGATGTACTTTGAGGATGTTAAAGTTAGTTCATGTTCATGATTAATTTCTTCAATGTAGCCTCTGTCAAGTATCTTTGTAGGAGTGTGAAACATTGCTTGCTTTTCTCATTCTTATTTCTTTTGTCCCATCCCTTTATTGCTCTCACTATAATCTGTAAATGCCCTTAAGTTATTTGATTCTATGTCTAACACAATAAAACTAGGCTGTAAAGGAAAAATACTACAGGAAACAATGTGTATGTCTGGAAGACTGTTGAAATATGGTTACATATTTTTTTTAAAGTTGTATTTCATAGCCAATCTACACTAGAGTTTTAGAATATATTCCAGACTTTATTTTGGTATGTTAATTAATTTTACTTACTTTTTTCTTAATAGTTCTTTACATTTTAAAATACTACTACTATAATACCATTTAGTATTTAAAGAATTGGTCTTACAGCTAAATTTGAACACAGAGTACTTCTTATTCTGTAAAGCATTTATGCCTGGACTTGAACATGATAGGTCTGAATCTGTTTTCTACTTTAGTCCAGCTCCATTACATTCAGATTACTCCATGTTTCTGCTGTGATATTAAATTCTTCTCTGTAATGGTGCTCATTAATTGGAACAGTTTATATGAAAATCTTTTACAATATCACTGTTGATTTCAGTAATGCATTTGTCCCTAGATATGAATGCCATAGTCTTAATTTCAGTTTGTTTTATTGTTCCTGTGAAGGAAAGAAAAGCATTTGGGAAATTATTACAAGTAGCTAGATATTTGTTGTAAATGGGTAGACGATAGTAAGACTGTCATCACTGCTTCTTCTCCCAGAAGATTTAGAAGAGTATTACTTTTAGCCAAATATAGGGCATAACTGATAGAGGGCTAGTTCTGAGGAAAAAGACTTAAGAAACACAAAATTGAGGTTATGTATTGATATTGACAACAATAATAATTGAATTCACAAAAGATACTTCTTTTCCTACTGTGGATGTATAAACGGAAAGAAAAACAGTATTTTTTTAGAGACTTAAATATATATCTAAATTTAGTAGGTGCTGGAATATGACTGCTGTCTTCCTATGCCTATTTGGTCAGAGGTTTTTATATGTTTTCCTCTGAAAAGTATGAAAAAAAGGGATGCTCCAAATAAGCCCCAATTGGGTTTTCACCACTCGTCCTATTGGGAAAAGTACATTGGAAAAAAATGGCATGCAGACCTTGCTTCAATTAAATTTCATTTTCTTCAGAAGCAGCTCTGGAAGTGGGATGTAGACGTCAAAATGGATGGAAATCCAGGGACCAATTAAGTTCTGTGAGTCTTATTGTTAGATAGACTGGAGTATGAAGAACACTGCCAAAGTTCTCTAGAAACTTGGGATTTTTCCTGTTGCTTTCTTGATTAGTAAATGAACTATTGTCATCGGAAGTCATGAAAATTGAGTGAACCCTGTCACCAACCAAGACACAAAGTTAACAGTTCTCTTGATAAAGATAAGTTTCTTGCCATATTTTATGTAGGAAAGTGTAACTTATTTTTTTAAGAGATTGTATAAGGTAGAAGCATGCTGCTTATGAAGTATATTGTTTAGTTCATGTAGAACTCATTGTAAGATATGAGTTAGTTGGATGGGTCCCATATCTCTGAATGATAAGCAGAGCAGCTAAGATCCAGAAATTGGATATTTTAAACTTAGAGATAATTAAACATTCACATTTTGTTTTCAGTTTTTCTGTTCAGAATGGCTTTAAATTAACTTTTGTTGGGAGAGTTCTATGATCAGAATTTTTTTATGGTTTTCTAAAGCAACAAGAATTAAGAGATCAATGTCTGCCTTCTACCTCATTTCCCATAGTAGCTTTTGAACCCGTGAACGGTTACAAATAAATTTCTCAAAGATGTAAAAGTCTTAGAATTAACATCATATAAGTTAGAAAGCTGGAAGACAAATAGAAAAGAGACACTCATATGTGACCTCAAAAACAATGCCTGGCTTGTTACTTGGTATGTCTTGATCAGGAAATAAAATGTGGGTACTGTTATAAAAATGAGTGGAAAAGGTGGTGGAAGAAATATGGGAAATATAAGTATGAGGGAAAAGGTCTCTGTAAAATGAAGAGAACTCTAAGGTACATTTTTCATCTCTAGGAAATTGTTTCATTATTAAGTCCCTTCTAACCCAAACCATTCTATGATTCTATGATTATTTCATTTCCCTTGGAACAACTTATTTATTGTTAGGAAAAAACCATACTGGAGCTGCTTTGAAATGTGAAGTTTGTCACAATGAAGCTTAAATAAGACAGGTAAGTTCCATTACATGTGAATGATTTTATGATCCTCAGCCTCCAATCAAGATTTTCAGCAGCTATTACAGGTGTTATGATTTTTATTATTTTAATAGCTAATACGAGATGCTGTAAAGGAATGTAATTTTCAGCAACTACTAAACACAAACTTTGAAATGTATGATTCTTCTTTTCTGGGGTGAAGCAGGATAGAGTGAAGTAAGAGGAAACAGAACAGAGAAAACTGAGAAGTTATAGGTAGGACATTCACCTATTTCAGTCATTGTCATTAGATGATTCACAGGATTGGTTTCTGTCAAGCAAATTATGTTCTGTTCTTCTGTTCATTCTACAATTGCCTTGTTTAGAAATTAGGATCCTCTAATAATAAAGACAGTTGTACATTATACTATCTACAGTTAACAGTTACCTTTAGAAAGATTTCTGATTATTTATTTTTAATGAAAAGAATAAACAATTAATTAGTTCTCAGGTTGTCAGTTTAAACACTTAATACTGTAAGTTAAAAAGATATAATGTTGAAGTGCTATTAACAACATAAATAGGAAGAGGAATACATTACCTGAGATTTTAATAAGTAAAGAAACATCAAAGGACTGAAAGGCTAGGGTCACATCTAGTCACTTCATTATCAATCAGTTCATAAAGCTGCATAATACCTTTCACAGTGTGGCCAGCGGGAATAGGGCAGTGATTGTCCCCCTGTACTTGACACTGGTGAGGCTGCACCTCAAATACTGTGTCCAAGTTTTGGCCCATCACTTCAAGAGAGACATAGAGGTGCTGGAGTGCCTCCAGAGAAGGGCAACAAAGCTGGTGAAGGGTCTAGAGAATAAGTCTTATGAGGAGGAACTGAGGGAACTGGGGTTGTTTAGCCTGGAGAAAACATTCTGAGGGGGGATCTTATTGCTCTCTAAAACTATCTGAAAGGAGGTTGTAGACAGGTGGTGGTAGTTTTCTTCTCCCAGATAACAAGCGATAGGACTAGAGGAAATGGACTCAAGTTGTGCCAGGGGAGGTTTAGATGGGATACTAGGAAAAAAAATCTTTATTGAAAGGGTGGTCAAATATTGGAACAGGCTGCCCAGGGAGATGGTGGAATCATCATCCCTGGAAGTGTTCAAAAAAATGTGTAGGTGCAGTGCTTAGCCACATGGTTTAGTGATGAACTTGGCAGTCCTGGGTTAATGGACTCTGATCTCAGAGGTCTTTTCCAAACTAAATGATTCTATGATTCTATGATAATCCT
Source organism: Falco rusticolus (assembly GCF_015220075.1). Taxonomy (NCBI): domain Eukaryota; kingdom Metazoa; phylum Chordata; class Aves; order Falconiformes; family Falconidae; genus Falco; species Falco rusticolus. The sequence continues at coordinate 6,626,773 of NC_051189.1, read as the reverse complement.
CATTAAAAAAAAAACAAAACAAAACAAAACCCAAAAACCAAAACACCCAAACCCAAAACCAAACCATATAAAAAAATACATTATTAAATGAATTTCAGTACAAACAGCAGAAGTTTGCTCTTACACGTACTAGAGGTCTAAGTTTCATACCTGCTGTTTTCTAGTGCAGTGCTTTTGTGTCTATAACAATAAATAATGTGGTAGAATGCTAAAATATACTACTGTGATCAAGCCTCACCTACTTAGCTTCTTTATTTGTGATGAAAACATTTCACAGAAATTCAATATTTCTGTAGCCTGTGTTTTGTATAAGTTCTACGCAGTATTTCTGTGTGTACTTAAAGGTTAATACCGAGAGAAGCAAATTACTATATGAATATGTATGAAGCAAAATGAACAAAAATAAGTAAGAAGCTTAGGCTGATTTTGCATTTATTTGCTATATAGTATTTGGTCATAATTATGATAAAGTCAACCTATTTTACATATATGTTACTGAAGAAGACACACTTATCAACAAGATATCTAAGGAGGCTCTGAATGTCTCAATTTTATTCCTATTCTGACAATTGCATTTTAGTTCTCAAGTAATTTTATTTCTATCTGTCATTGTTGTACATTTGCTGAATATGTGTAATGGGAACAAGTGCACTTCCATCAACAACCTGGTTTTTTAAACAATTACCGGAGAACAGGGTTCCTTTAGAGGATAGTTTTGAATGGAAGGTTATGCCCTGAATACTCATCAGGTAAGTGTTTCGGCCAACCTAGGTGCAGGATGTGTGCTGTTCTTAGGGAAAGTATTACCTCTGTTCTTTCTTTTAGAAAAGAAACCTTAGAAAGGAAGCCATGTAGGTTGTGCTGTGTGGTTCAACGAGAAAGTTTATAACTGTGTACTCACTAGGCAGTCACCCATTTTGCCTCTGGAGACACAGGAAACTAGTTCCTACCCATCCACTCAGGAGGACGAAGTCAGCAGGGAGACTCTTACACAATATGACACTGTATTACCATTTTTCACAAAGGAATATTGCAAAAGGGATTCCTTTTGGAAAGGGCAGGAATGCTGCATGCATAACTGGGTTTTTCAGCCTCCCACAGTATGAGCCAGAAAAGCCCGGACTTTGGGATAGGTATGAACCTTAAACCTCCAGTATTTTGGTATCAAATTCTTTGCAATATTAAGGCATGTAGATCACAGTAGGGAAACTCTGGTACTGTAGGATGGACAGGGCCTCAGCCCTTAAAAGCAGATAGGTACCTAAAGAGTCTGAACAATGGCTACAGGCTAATTCACAACCTGAAAGATTTGCATGAGGCCAGGGGTTGTGAACATTGAAGAAGGGTTGAAGACCTTAAGAATATATCCCTCATTTGGGGGTTTTCAGTTGGGAGGTGATGTGGTGTGCTACTCCTTTGCATTGAACACTATCTGATCTTCTGGTGTATCATTTTCATGATGCTTAAATAAATCAAGATGTGAGCTGTCAAATTTAAAAAGAAAAAAAAAAAAAAAAAAAAGCTTGTGTGATCTTTCAAATAATCTTCCTATCCAAAGATGAAGAAGCCAATATAAAAGTTGTACACTGTCTTCCAGACGGGTGTTGTTCTCTCCCCAAACAACCTCCTAGTTTATGCATCTAATTTTGCGTTCCCTTCTGAAAAACAAGGCACTGAAACTAAAGCTGTGTGAAGCCTTTCTTGTCTTTTCTGTCACATTCTTGTAGTTGTATGTTTGTAGACTTTGTTGTTTAAAGCATTTTGGACACAAAAATCTAAGCACAAAAAGCATCTTCAAGATTCAACTATGAGCATCTTGGAAAATGCTAATTTGTTTAAAGATTTCCATCTTACATGTTCATCAGTTATTTTTTTCTGTCTGTACTCAGGTTCTCATGACTTCACCAATGAGTCCTGTAGTGTAGAGACTGTAGATCTGATAGAAGCTGCCACAGTACATACAAAAATTAGTAAGCAATTACTTTGACTTCATTCTTGGAAACCTGGAGTCTGAATATTCCTGAACTTTAATAAAATAATAGACTTTATATAACTGGGAAATGTTTATCAACATTTTCGTTTACAATTGCTCTCACTAAATAACTAAAATTTGTGGGATTGTGCTTTCAGTTGTTTTCATATTCTTCTCATTCATTGTTCCCCATGAGTCTTGTTTTCAAACATTTGGGTTTTTTTCCCCTTAAAGCATATTCTATCATATTCTTCATAGAAAAGAATTTAGTGCTGCATTTGAGACTGGACAAAATGTTACAGTATTTTATTATTATGAATAAAACATGGATAATTTTAAAGGAAATGATTTTAAAATTAATAACCTAAGCTATCTTGTAGTACAAATATCCAGCATCTATAAGGATGCTATATAGCTCTCCTTTATTACACATAATCACTGACATCTCTCTTCTGTGCCTTACAGTGTGCATTGTAACAGCTTATTCTATAGTCAGCAAGGTATTTAATACTCTTCCATCTTATAAACTTCTTCTATATATCTTATTGAAATGCAGTAACCTTTACAAAAATGTTGTATATATCCTATTTATACTACAATAAACATTAAAAATATGAACTATATATCTTCTTAATATAGCAATAATCATTAAACTATTTGAATATTAATAAAAGTGCATAAAAACGTCATTTTAATATACAACCCTGGTATCTTACATGCAAAGTACAATTATTGTAATGTTAGCATAAAAAGAAAATATTGGTCAATAAATACAGCAGGCATACATTTTTATGTAATGGGAAGAATAGTTTGGAAGAATTCCTACTATCCAAAAAAAATTAAAACCAGTATAATGATGCATCCTATGCTAAGGTAGATATACTTCACATCTACATTGATTAATCAGTGAGAGCAGTTCATAGAATCATACAATGATAGAATTGTTTAGGTTGGAAAAGACCTTTGAGATCATCAAGTCCCACTATTAATCCAGGACTGCCAAGTCTACCACTAAATCATGTCCTGAAGTGCCACATCTATGCATCTTTAAAATACCTCCAGGGATGATGACCCAACCACTTCCCTGGGCAGCCTGTTCCAGTGCTTGACCACCCTTTCAGTGAAGACGTTTTTGCTAATATCTGATGTAAATCTTCCCTGGTGCAACTTGAGGCCATTTCCTCTTGTCCTATCACTTGTTACTTGTGAGAAGAGATTGACACCCACCTCTCTACAACCTCCTTTCAGGTAGTTGTAGCTGTAGAGAGTTATAAGGTCTCCCCTGAGCCTCCTTTCCTCCAGGCTAAACCACCCCATTTCCTTCAGCTCCTCCTCATAAGACTTCTGCTCTAGACCTTTTGCTAAATTCATTGCCCTTCTCTGGACCCGCACCAGCACCTCAATGTCTTTCTTGTAGTGTGGGGCCAAAAACTGGGCACAGTATTCAATGTGTGGCCTCACCAGTGCCAGGTATAGGAGGACAATCACTGCCCTTGTCCTGCTGGCCACACTGTTTTGGATACAAGCCCAGATGCTACTGTCTGCCTTGGCCACCTGGGCATGCTGCTGGCTCTTGTTCAGCCAGCTGTCAACCAGCACCTCAAGGTCCTTTTCTGCCTGGCAGCTTTCCAGCCACTCTTCCCAGATCCTGTAGAGTTGCATGCGGTTGTTGTTACCCAAGTGAAGGACTTATCACTTCTTGTTGAACCTCATACAATTGGCCTCAGCCCACTGAACCAGCCTGTCCAGATCCCTCTGTAAAGCCTTCATACCCTCAAGCAGATCTACACTCTGACTTAGTGTCATCTCCAAACTTACTGAAGGTGCACTCGATCCCCTCATCCAAATCATTGATAATGATATTAAACAGAACTGGCCCCAGTACTGAGCCCTGGGGAACACCAGTTGTGACTAGCTGCCAGATGGATTTAAGTCCATTCACCATAACTCACTTGCATACCAATTTAATAGACTACAGTTGTTATTGCCAGGCTGCATAATTTTTCCCATTCATTCCTCTTAACTGAAACATATATTGACTCTCAGTATTTTTGAGCAGCTACAAATAAATGTCTTTTGAAAATAAAGGGAGTGGGAAGAAAGTCTTACAGGAAAATGTCACCCATTCCCAGCAAATTGTGATTGTCTTTAATAATATTGTGTTAATGAAAATTTTACAATTTTATGTATGCTTTCTACCAAGTGCATAAAAATTTTTTACTTTTTAACTTGGAAAGTAAAACAGGAAGTTTCTGCAAACAGTAGAATTACTTAAACCATTTTTGTGGTGGATTTGAGTGTTCAAAGTATAAAGCTCTCTGGATTCACCGATGTCTTCTTTTTAGATTAGAGAATAAATATATATGTATTTTTCTTTTCTACCTGGGTGTTTATTTTCCTGAAGGGTGTAGAAACAGTATCTTTTTAAACAATTTGCATACTGAACACTTAGTAGAAATTGGGCAGTTCATTTGCAAGTCATTAGTGCAGGATTTACATACAACAGCACTGCTTGTGTGTGTGTGCATACACAAACACCTTATTTTCTTAAAAAATCAGGCTATAGGCAGTAATAACAAATGAAATGCTGATTAATGCATTCTTAGGACCTTGCAAACTATATTCTGTTTTTCCCAGTTTCATGTAGCGTCATGCACTTGGACCTAAAATATAAGAAGACCCTTATTATTTGAAGTAGATACATTTAAAAAACAACAATTATCTGATGTATGAAATCCTGAAAATATATATTCGTGTTTATGTTCATTGTCACTAAATAGACAACGGACCTAAATCTGATTCTTCAAGCATACAATTTCTGCATACATACACTCTAGCCATACTAACCTAAATAATCTCATTGTTTTCAAGTGACTCTTAGTACCTTCATAGTTAAGCATTTTCCAAAGTTTCTGAAACATGAGAGGTTGCAGCCTACATAAATGTTTCATTGGAATTCTTTGCTTGCCAGTTTTCAGTACCATACCTTATTAATGAGCAGACTGGAACATTTTGTAAACATTAAGCTATAAATTATATGGTAATATTAAAAATTAAAGTTTGTTTGCATATATCAAAAATATTATGGCTTAAAACCTATATTTAAAAGTATTAAGAGAAAATTCTTAGTTCATAAGATGTCTTAAATACTTGCAAATGATCTCCAGAAAGGATTTTAGATCTCAAAAAATTCTGCAAGAACAATATTCTTAATTTTTCCTGCTACTTTTCTTAATTTCCCTTAACTGGAGTTTTGCATATCCTTGAAATTTAAATTAAAATCTTAAGCAATTATATGCATAGGAATGTTAGCTTGTTGATCATGTTCTTATTTTTTTTATCCTACATTACTCTTTCAATAGCTTTGTCTATTCTGTTCTTTAAAATGAAAAGCAAAAAGCCACTCCCCCAAACAAACTTCTCTTACTATTTCTTGAAACGTTCTATTCCTGTTATTTATTTAATTTGGTAACCTATCTTCAGTAATAAGATAATTGTGTGCTCAATGATAATGAAAAAAATCAGAACTGTAATAATTTATATAACTGACCAGGAATAAATAATCCACTTTGAATTCACTTTTTGTGGATTACAGTGCAGAATCATCTTTACAAAAAATTGTTTTGTTTGAGTAACATGTATCATATTTCTTTCTAGACAATGAAGGCTATATATTAGTATGGAGAACTGTTGAATACTGATCTTTGGCAAAGATACTGCAGTTTGTTTCATTGCTGTTCTCTCCAAAATGCTCATTTAATTTATAGATAAATTACAAAGGAAATTATGCATCTGTGATAAAAAGGCAGATAATTTGCAATGAAGAGTGAGTCAGTAATTGTATGAAAAATTCCAACAGTGTTCTATGTGGTTTAACAACTTACCATATTATAGATATTAATAGTTGCAAATGAGGTAATTTTCAGTAGGATGAAGCCATCACCAGAAGTAATTACTGCATGATTATAAATAGGTCACTACCAATTTGCTTCATTAAGTACACAAACTCCTAGAGTCTGTGATGAGATGTGCTTACTTATATGGTCCCTCAAAATATCATTTTTGCATGAACTTTTGATAGCACATGGTTACACACCTATAACAATGAAGTAATATTCATTGTGGATGTCAAATATATGCAAGTCTAAGCAGACAACTATTACAAGTAATATTTCAGTATAAGAAAACTGCATAGCATGTATTCCTCTTTCAAGTATTTAAAAAAACTTCATAATGTAATAATCCATTTTAATACTTTTAACTTCTAACTTACGTGCAATGACTTCATGGAATCATAGAATAGTTTGGATTGAAGGGACCTTTTAAGGTCATCTAGTTCAATTCTCCTGCCATGAACAGGGACATTCTGAACTAAATCTGGTTGCTCAGAGCCCACTCCAACCTGACCTTGACTGTTTCCAGGGATGGGGCATCTACCACCTCTTTGGGCAACTCGTTCCAGTGTTTCATAACCTTCACAACAAAAAATTTCTTCCTTGTATCTAGTCTGAATCTACCCTCTTTTTGTTCAAAACCATCACACCTTGTCATATTGCAATAGGCCTTATGAAAAAATCTGTCCCCATCTTTCTTATAAGTTCCCTTTAAGTACTGAAAGGCTGAAATAAGGTCTCCCCAGAGCCTTCTTCAGGCTGAACAACCTCCAATGTGCCTTAGCATAGCTTCTAGAAGGATCTGCTCCATGAAATCTTCCCAGGCACAGAGGCAAGGCTAACAGCCTGGTAGTTCCCAGGGTCCTCTTTTCTACCCTTTTTAAAAATGGGTGCAATGTTCCCCCTTCTCCAGTTACCAGCAGCGGACTGCCGTGACTTTCCAAATATCGTGGAGAGTGACCTGGCAACTACATCAGCCAGTTCCCTCAAGACTCTGGGATGCATCTGAGGCAAAAAAGGTGTTGAGTACCTCAGCCTTCTCTTCATCCATTGTTATCAGTTTGCTGATCATTTTCATCAGGTTGGGTACACCTTTTTTGGCCTTCCTTTTCTGGCAGATGTACCTGTAGAAGTCCTTATAATTCCTTGTGTCCCTTGCAAGCTCAGCTCCAGCCATGCCTTGGCCTTCCTGACTACATCATTATACAACCAGGCAGTGTCCTTATACTCTTCCCAGGATATCTGTCCCTGCCTGTTCTTTGCCTTCTTGCCCTTCAATTTGATCAGCAGGTCTTGACTCATCCATGCTGGTTTCTTGACTTCCTTTCCTGATTCCTTACACTTGGGGATCAAGAGCCCTTGTGCTCTACGGAAAGCATCCTTAAAGATCGGCTAGCTCTGTCCTGCTACCTTGTCCCTGAGGGCAGTTTCCCAGGGAGTCCTGTTGACTAACTCCTTGAACAGCTGGACATTTGATCTCCTAAAATTCAGGGTCCTGACTTTACTCTTTTCCTGACCCATGTGACCCAGGACTATGAACTACGCCAGGGCATGGTCACTGCAGCCCAGGCTGCCTTGTCTCGATGTCACCAGTTAGCTCACTTGTATTGGTGAACAAGAGGTCCAGTATCACATATCCTCTGGTAGGGCTGTCTGTTATGTGCCTTAAGAAGTTATTAATGCACTCCAGTAGTCTTTGGGATTACCTACAGCTCTCCATGTTACTTTTTCAGCAGATGTCAGGGTAGTTAAAAGCTCCCAGCAGGATAATAGCCTGTGAGCATGATGCCTCCTGTAGCTGAAAGAAGTCTTCATAAGTAGGGTCCCCTTGATCAGATGGCCTGTAGTATCAACCACAAGGTTCCCTTTGCTGCCTCAGTCTTTAACTCTCACCTATAAGCTTTCAACCTGCTCATGGCTATTAGTCAGAGACAGCTCTTCACAATCTATCTTTTTTTTTTTTTTTATATAGAGGGCAACTCCCTCCTCCCCCACCTGGCCCTTCTGAACAGCCTGCAGCCATCGATAGCCACACTGTAGTCAAGGGACTTGTCCCACCAAGTTTCAGTAATGGCAACGGCAAGTAGGCCATAGCTTTCTAGCAGCACGGTGCCTTCCAGTTCTTCCTGTTTGTTGCCGATGCTGCGTGCATTGGTGACAGGGCATTTCAGCTGGGCTGTTGGCCGTGCCATTTTTTCAGAAGAGCACACCTTAATTCCTTTGGAGTGTTTCACCAGTATTTAACTGTTGGCCTTTATTACCTCAGGAGCCCCTGACTCATCTCCGTAAGACTTCAGGTATGCTTCACTGTAGCTAACACATCTCAGAGCAATCAGCTGAGAGCTTTCACTAGCACCCTGTCCCTCTAACCTTGATGTGTTGGCCTGCAGCTTGTCATAGGCAAGCCTGATACCTCTCTCTGTTCAAGTTTAGTTTAAAGCTCTGTCAATGAGCCCTGCTAGCTCATGAGCAAAGATCCTCTTCCCCCTTTGAGAAAGGTGAATCCCATTATTGGACATGCAGTACCTAAAAACGTTGCACAGACATAAAGGAATTGTTAATAGTTTGACTTTGTAAAATGTAAAGACTAGATGGTCATTACATAAAATGTAAAGATCTATTATTAGAACCATTCTGGGTTTTAACAATAAAAGGGAGCATGAAAGGAAACACAGAATGCAAAAACTGGACTAGTAGAATAGAACAGAATGCAATAAAATAGAAAAGAATATTTCAGTTGGAAGGGACCTACAACACTCATCTATTCCAACTGCCTGACCAAGATTTAAAGCATGTCATTAAGGGCAGTGTACAAATGCCTCTTCAACACTGAAAGACTTGGGGCATCAATTACCTCTCCAGAAAGCCTGTTCCAGTGTTTGACCACTGTCTTGGTAAAGAAATGCTTCTTAACGTCCAAATGAAACCTCCCCTGGTGCAGCTTTGAGCCATCACCATGCATCCTATCAGAAAGGAGAGATCAGCACCTCCCTCTCCCCTTCCCCACCCCAGGAAGCTGTAGAGAGCAATGAGGTTGCCCCTCAGCCTCCCTTTCTCCAAACCAGACAAATCCAAAGTCTCTAATAGGGAGAGGCACTTTCATTGGCCACAAATGTTGTTGATTGGTGGCAATTTTTATGGATAATGTGCCATAATTTACCAGTTTGGGAGTCTTTGGGTAGCCTCCCAGTACTGCTTAGCCCAGAGCCAAGATAAAGGGTAACCTCGTTTAAGCAATAACTTTGGTCTTGGACAGCCTTTCCTCTAGAAAATGGCTGCTGAGAAGACTTTGGCACTTGTTCAGTTATCACATAATCAGCATCACTTTAGTAGCCACTGTAAATCAAAAACCTGCTGTACAGGCAATGTCAGATAACTTTGCACATAGACATCTAATTCAAAGAATCTTTTCTGTGTAAAATTTTGGAACATATATGTGGAAGAGATAAAAATTGTAGAAGTATATCTCACACAGAGGAAGAAGTAATATTTTGGCCTGACTTCACATTTCATACATCTACAGGTTGACAGAATATAAAATATATTGAAAAGTGCTTACAGGTAATTCAGAGCTACTGAGTAGTACTGGGTTGACCGAGTTAGTGAATGTTTGATTTTTGATATAAAATATTAATTTTGTAATAATACTAAGGAGACGGTAATCTTCTCACTCATATGTACTAATATTCTGACATTTGCAAACTACATGAAATATATTTTTGGCAGACAAGGGTTACTGGGGATTCTATGAATAGATAGTTGCAGAAACTGCCCTAGAAGATAATAAATGAATCTAATTTTGAAGACATGCTGAGATGATCCTAAGTAAGGTACAAGCTTAGCCTACTTTTTCTCTCACATTTTACTTAGAATGCTTTGTGCTAGCTAATCAACTGATATTAATCATTCAGGTACCATGAAATACGTACAAGCCCTAGGGGCAGTAGTGTTAAATTTATCGTATTGTGACAGAACTGGTGCAGAACTGCCTTAAGATATGTATATTCCTACAGTGTGTATAATGTCACCTGGAGCTACTCCACAAACATGAGGCACATAACCAATTCTGCGAGCTTGCTACTTCTCTGTTAGCTGATGTAGGGAGTGTGGAATGGAGGAAGGAGGAGAGGAAAAATTATGACCTTAAGACTATAAAGCAAATGCTTCTGGAAGGGTGGGAAAACATGGAGAACTCTTCCATTTGTGTTGAAACTGTCATATTTATACCCAATCTCATAAATGAAAAACTAATAGCTTTTCCTTTCCTTTTTTTTTTTTTTTTTTTCAAATGTGAATTACAGTTATCATCTATCTGTCCTGCAACTGTTACCTTTTACTTTCCCCACTTGATGTCTTTTTGTGAAGAACATGCATTTAAGAGGAGTTGTATTTGCTCAGCAGAAGGTTTTCCCTACCTGGATAATCCATTTAGTACTTTAATGTATTTTATTTTGATAGTCTTTTCCTCCCTATATATTACATTTGTCAAAATGTATGGAATCCACTCCTGAACTACAGTGTGTCAAAATGGACAACGTAGCTTGAAATAATGCACATGAAAACTCAATTTGTAGTGGTATTTAGGTATGTGGCTTGCTTGTCTGATTGCTTCATTTAATTATTATTCACAACTACAACATGCAAGTATGTGGCATTTTCTAGGCCTTTGCCAGAGTAAAAACTGTGGCCTTGTTCATATAAATTCTATGTTAATTTTATTCTGCTTAGACCCTGTCAAAATATTATGTGATGTGATCTTCATGGGGTAGAACAGTGTTCTGACCCCTTGTGAGGGTTGTATGTATGTATTCTATTCTTCTGGTACAATACGTTGCTCCTAAGTGTGTTTGTTCATAGACATACATGTATTTGAATGAATTTGCCATCTTTTTTGATTTTCAATACCATTGGTAAATGGAAGAGAGGTTAATCTGGATCTTGGCTTTAACATTATTTGTCCTTCCTTAATGGTGCTGAAAAATCAGATGTCAAGTACTTACTTTAAGTACTTCATTCTGTAACACTCCTTCTTTTATTTATTTGTTTTGTTGGTTAGAATAGTGCACATATATTGCAGTGAATTATGAGTCAACAGAGATCTTCAGACTGCCACTGACTGCTAAGTCAAACCTCTGAGTCTTCTATTTTTTCTGAAGTTTTAGAATGGCTTTGTACAGTGATAGAAAAAATTTGATGAAGAAAATTCAGGACCTAGTTCACAAGAAGTAAACTCAAGTAGAAAAAATTCAAAGGAGTTGACTTGCCTCACAACAGGTTTATACTACTGTCTTTTATTAGCTTCAGCAGAATTAATCCTAATATACAGTAAGCAAAATCACATCCCAAGTTTTTAGATATCATTTCAAAGAACAGCCTGATAAAGTTATACTTTAGCAGTCTTAGTATGAAGCAATTAAAGTTTTGGAAACTAAAGTCTCAAATTGCTAAAAAGATTGCATGTTTTTAAAAGGGAAATTAAAATTAATACTCGCTCAACTAATGTGTATCAATCAGACAAAAATTCAAAGCTATTTTTACTGTTCTAATTAGATATATTTTTCTGTCACAGTTTAACCCCAGACAGCAACAAAGTACCATGCAGCCTCTTGTTCACTGCACCCCCACACGCCCCTTCCCCGCCCCCCCCCCCCCTCCCCCCAGCCCCACAGTGGGATGTGCAGGAGAATCAGAAAGTAGGTAACACTCAAGGGTTGAGAAAAAAACAGCTTAAGAAAGTAAAGTAATAATAATAATAATAATAACAACAAAGCCAAACCCAGTAACAAACAATTGTAATGAAGAGGAGAAGGAGAGAGAGGAATAAATCATGAGGGAAAACAAAGAAGTGATGCACAATACAACTGCTCACCACCCGCTGACCCCCAGCAACGACTGGCAGCTCCCGGGCAACTGCCCCCAATTTATATACTGAGCGTGACGTCCTGTGGTATGGAGTATTCCTTTGGCTAGTTTGGGTCAGCTGTCCTGGCTCTGCTCCCTTGTGGCTTCTTGTGCAACTGCTCACTTGCAGACCATGGGAAACTTCAAAAGTCTTTGATTTAGAGTGAGCACTACTTAGCAACAGCTAAACCCATCTGCTTCTTACCATCATTACTCTCATACTAAATCCAAAACATAGCACTGTACCAGCTACTAAGAAGAAGACTAACTTTATCCTAGCCAAATCCAGGACATGTTCCTACTAAGATTAATGCTTTAAGGAAATGTTTAGATGCTGCTAATTTTAAACTCCTGTATTTAGGTGAAAAACTGAAGGTTCTTTGCCACATAATAATCTCATGGCTGTTCTTGGATGTACACTGTACAGAAAGGAGTGCTGTGGCTCAGTGAAGACCTACAGTCAGTGAAGCAGAAAAGGTATTAGACCAGGAAAAGTAGTCTCTCAAAGAATTGTGCCCACCAACACAGGAGGCATAAATATTCTGTATAGAAGAGTATTTTAATTTCTCTCATACATGTATATATAGAAACGTCTATAAAAATATATATTATGCATGCATACATATAAACCCAAAGGTTAAATATAAAGCTGTTCATTATGCAATAATTAAAATAAATTGTGTCCCAAGTTAATGTGCTACTTTTCTACATATCAAAAGGAGAGTTGTCCCTACCAGACTTACAAGGGGTAATCACTGTTTTCTAACGCTTGATGCAGACCCATTTATCATCCAAAAACTTCTCCAACCTCTTCTGGTAGGCCTTGGGCTAAGTCAAAGCATCCTGATAATTTCTGCTGCCTTCTTTTCTGTCATTCCCAGTCACTTGGTTTCTTTGTGCTTAAACATTTTCTGCAAATTTTTGTCATATCTACATTTAGAGAAAAATGAAATAAAATGAGGAAAAACATACATCAGGCTCATGACTAATGTTAAGACTCTTCTTCCTGAGAAGTCAGCTTCTCCAAGTGAGTCACATTCTATTACGCATATCTCAAACATTTACTAGATATTTGTGCATTTCGTGACATCTTATGCTGAGTTACTAGGTCAGATCCTGAGTTCATCTGAGCAATCTTAATATGACTGTTTTCAGATAAAAGCTTGCTGCTAGCAAAGATTTGTTGTTGGTTTGGTTTTTGTTTTTTTTCCTTTGCAATTCCTCTATTAATTTTCTGATCTGTTTCTGATCCTACAAAAAAACCCCCCAACAAACAAACCGAAAAGAACACCCAAGTTTTCCATGTTTTGCTGAGTTGTTTACTTGCCTTTTGGTCAATTCCTCAACAGTCAGCTTAAGAAGTGCCAGAGTTGGCACCTAGGATGTGGCAGAATGTTTCAGAAATTCAGGTGATGCAGAGGAGAACCTTATGAAGAATAAAATCTCTAGTTTTGGTGTCAGCAAGCTACGAAATTAACTCATCTCTACTGTTTAACTATGTCCCTGTTTGGTAGGCTGCAATTTCAATACCCTTATATAAATAAACATTTGTAGTGTAGTTCAGGCTTCTTGTTTGTCCTACCTGTGACTTTAAAAGGCTATCATAAATACACCTCTGCCTTCATCAGAGGAAAGAAATGCCCCCATCAAATAACTCAGTACTTTGCCTTTCTCTCTTGATAACATATGAAGACAAGACATTTAAATTGCCATCTTGCAGAAGTTCATTATCACTGTCATTCTCCTGAAAGGTTAATGTCTCCACAAACTCGTTTGGACTCATTTAGTATAAAAACAGCATTTTCACCTCCAGCTGTGCAATGATATTGCACTTTAATGTACTTCAAATTATGGGGTCTATGTTAAAAAAAGACACAAAACAACCCACCAACAAAACAAAACTCATTTTCATTGTTTTCTAGAGTTCTGATTTCCATTTGTGTCTAGCCATCTTATCCAGTGCACTAAAAGCAGAAGTGCTGAGGGACATGGCTGCAGTGAAGGAGAAAAAGTAGCAGAAGCTAGTCCTCTTCAAAACCCAAACAAGAGTACACTCACATGGTTCCAGATCTTGGGTAATCTTGGGTAGCAATAGTGTTTAAATAAAAGCTGTGGTAAAGTGTTTAAGAGAATACTTTGATTGCATGTGGGACCTGGAGCTGTGTGCTCTAACCCACTGACTTAAGGAGCAAAGACACTCTTGGTCCAGTTGTTCATTTGTAGCTCCATCTCTCTGCATTCAAACAGATAAGACAAAGAATGTATCAAAACAATTGTGTTCATCACCACTCATGTACAACTGTCTGATGCGGTTGTTTAGTGCAAAAATCAATTATATTTGCTAGCTTCTATTTATCTAATTGTGCTGTTAACAGACAGTTAATTAAATCTATGTTGTGATTTTTTTAGACAGAGGTGACTCTATATGGGGCAAAAATGGAAAAGGTATCTAATTGTAGGGCAATGAAGACAGTGGGTTGATTGACATTGATAATATGCAGCTGTGGCCTTGCTTTGATGATGTGCAGCTGTGATCCTACAGCAAAGTGGTTAAATAGCTCTGAGGAGTGTAGGAGAGGAGGCTCTGGGTGAAGCAGAGGCAAGGAGGAGTGTGATCTGGCCTCTGGAGCATGGAGAAACAGCATGGACAGTAGAGTTTGCCTGATGGTAAAGCTGTTTGCTGGTTTATTTGTGTTGAATTCTTTCCTGATGGCTGTAACTCAATTGTAACCTCTAATAAAGGTTTAGGCAGTCTCAGAATTCAATCAAACACTGTTAGTTATCATCCACACAGCTTTGGTTTAGCACCTTATTGCCAAGTTTAAAATGGCTATTATTGCTTTATTTCATACTTTCCAGAGATGTTTTTGAGGTTGTTAAGTTGGCATTTGGTCAATTTTAAAGAGGCTGCTTGCATGCCTGGTCAAATTAAGAGGTAGGCATTTTCCAAAGATAAGCAGGAAAGTTAAAAAAGTTTTAAACCAATCAATGTATTATAAGCTGAGAAAATTCATAGGGCATGACTGGTCAGGATTGTCTCTAGAAGAGTAACATGCTGTTGTCAAATGAAAATAAGCAAAGACAATTTTGAGACCTGATCCTTGAAGAGATACTAAAGAAGGTTGCAAGTTATCATCATACTTTTTTCAATCTATGCAAAATGCATGCATGAACTGGCACATGCACATTAAGTCACTACATCTAAAAGGAACGTCATTACCATATGGCAATTATCCATTACTTCTCGCCTTAAACAGGTAAGTAAAGTTCTATCCCTCTCCACTGAAAGATTGCTCATACTTGAAAAACTAGAATGATGCAAAAACAAGGGCTGGTGAGATAGGACTCAAAGCTGGAACCTGAACAGTTTGAAGACAATGTTTGGCTTGGTCAGTTTAATTATTGTTGCCTATGTTTCATAGTTGTATAAAGTGTGTTTGTATCAAGAGTGATCAATGACTGTTTATTCAGTAAAAAACCAAGAGCAGCGCAGAAAGATAGAACATTTTCAGTTGTGAACAAAACTTAAGTTTTAACTAGAGTACAAAGACTTCCAATTATCTGTTCCAAACATTGGCAACTGACATTGTTGCAACATGTATTTGGTTTGGTTTACATTAAAAAACAAACTTTCTACAGTTTAGTGTCTTAGAGCATATATTTTATGCATAAATAGTAATGACCCAGCTTTCACATTTCTGGCTGGAAATGCTGTTCTGGTCTCCCTGCATCCCCAGTGCACCCCCCACCCCCAAAAAATCGGCAACAAAAACCCTTGAACCCCATCCAATGACATATGTCCATGTGTGGCCACTGGTGATCAATACTGCTGGCCCATCTGTTTGGGTAACATTGTCTTTAATCACAAGTTAAACAAAACCTTCCACAAGAGTATTGTGGTTTTCAAAAATAAGCTTGGGAGAAACATTTCATATTAACATTTTGTATTTTTCTCTATGCTAGTATTCTATGTTAATAGATTCCTCCTGTATTTGATCACACCTGTTCAGTTCTTAGCCAAAATCTATTAAATGACCAAGAGAAAAGGAAAATGGTTTATGAACAGTCAAGCCTTGTACAACAGCATGCATAGCAGTGGGTGTTTGAGAAAGTAAGACATTGAGTTTTGACTTTAATAGAGAACTCCCCTCTCTCAGGATGATACTATTCACTTTGTACTGCAAACCCTCACAAACTGCCAGAAAAAACAGAACTGCAAAAAATATGTGAGATAACTAACTACCATGAAAGTAAAAGAAAGAGTTCACAGGGTATAACATCTGCAGAAATAAGGTGTGAAACACCTTTTCAAAAGGGTTAAAGGAAATAAGGCTAGGTTATTTTCAAAGAAAACTCCTGGCTATTCTTCCTCTACTGCTTAGAATTTTGCCAGTAAAGGATACTTGAGAAAAAATCTCAAGTGTTTATCTGGAAAAAGGATACCAAGTTGTCGTTCTTTCCTGTTAAAACCTAAAATAACTTCATGAAATATACTTACTCTCCTTCAAAATTTGGATGAAGGAAAATGAGAACAGTTTCACTGCCAGAAATGTTATGATGGTAGAAGCTGAATTGGCTAAATCAGGTATTCTATTGCCATATTTTACAAAGCATTTTATGAAAGATGAGATGCTATATAAAATTACATTTTGTCTCAGCCTGAAAATGTTCCATAACCTTCTGCAACAGCTGATCTAGCTGCCTTGGAGAAATTATATGCCCTTCCTTTAAGACTGTGAATGCCATAAAGAAGAATGTCTCACATTTAATGAGAAAAGGGGTAAAGCTTCAGGAAAGCTTTGAACACCATTGTATTTTCCTATCTTGGTATTTGAAAAAACAATACAGATCCTTTATACATGAAGTGAACCTCCCCAAGAGATTTCCATGGAAAGAATGAATAGTCATAGCCTCAGGCATCAGACATAGGATTTGACTGGCCAAGAATGACTCTCAAAGTCTTGAGCAGGATGCCATTAGAAGCTGGAGAAAAGCTAAAACAATTTTGAGACTTTAACCCAGAAGAGATGCTAAAGGGAGTGGCAATCTTTTGCTATATTTATGGTTTATGTAAAATGTATTGAGAAGTTTCTGTAAGAATTTCACTGAGAAATGCAGTATGGGGGTGGGACATGAGACCTTTTGTTATGAGGATCATGTTATTTTAATATGAACTTAAAAAAAAAATTTTAAGAGAGCATTTTTACAGATGTTACATTTGTACTCAAAATCTCTTAACAAACATCTAAAGTTTGTTCCTTTTTCTAACCCTTCCTAGTATTTTATGAATTGTATTGATATAAGGTACTTGAGGATACCTTAAATAAAATACAGTTGAAAGAAAAATTATTCCAGCAATCTAATCTTTCACGTGGAATCAATTAATATCATTATGCGACTGAGCCCAAAACATTAAGGTGAAAGCAGTTTTGAAGCATTTTTGCATAATATATCTCTGCTTAAAATGTCAATCTGGTTGCAAAAAAAAATATGTTCAGAGTGGGTAAGGGGGATGAAAGACCCACAAATCAAAATAGGAGGATTTGAGGTCCATTTAAAAAGTCTTTTTATTTCCAAATATAGCATTAGATTATGTTGTGATTTTACTTATTTCTTTGCTTTGTTTCATCAATTCACACATCAATTATACTGAAAAAATCTAGAAATGTTTCACTGTGTCCTGATTCGTTATCCTAAAGCAAAAGCTCACTAAGCTAATAAAAGTATAATAAGGGTACTTGTATAAGCTAATATAAACTTTATTTTCCCCCTTGATGTAACTCATTCTTTTCCTACTTGAAACAGTGCTGAAGTAAAATGTTATGAATGAGAGGCTGCTTACTTGGGAATAAGAATTAATTTTCAGTGGTTAATTTTGTATTTGTAAAATGGCTTTGTCTAGAGAAGAGATTTCAAGAGTTCTAATTCAAAGTTCCTGAGCCATTTCCTATATGCTTCTTAGTGGTATAATATTATGTATGCCTTGTGTCGTCACAAAACCATATGACATATTTCTTGAGCTACTCCACCTTTGTGTAATTGATACCTTTAATGATATACTGAAATGTGAACCAGATACGTTTTAATAGAGGGAGCTGATCAGAGCTCTCCATCAGAGGAAGCTGATATACCCATATTGTGTAAATGTTATGACATATAGTAGTACTACTGAAATAATTTTTTAGATTCCTGTACAATTCTAAAATGTGTTTTGCTAGAATGTCATATGCAGTTAACATAGCAGTCAGGAGTTCAGTTTGATACAAGTTCTTGGCAATATCATAATACCTAACATTTAAGCAACTAAGCAACTCGCTTCCCCCCCCCTCCCCCCATGTAAAAACATCATTGTTGCTTGCTGAATATTTGGCTTTCTATTTAAGTATACTCAAGAAAATATAACTGAAATATCTTGATCTTTGCATAATCAGCAAAACATATGATATCTTACACAGCCATTAGAAATACAGAGTTTCTCACTGAAAAGCAGAAATATTTGGGCATACAGAATGTACTGTAGAAAGTTGTATGTTGAATCTCTCCTTAGCAGCCTAGGTGATATTTTTGAAATGTATACATTTTAGGAAGAGCACTAGCAAAGATGATCACAAAATGGGCCATGTTTGTATAATTCTTGCCATCCTTCGTAAGTGTTCAGGTTAAGATAACAGGTACCTGTAACCAAATATATTAAAATCAATTAGTAAACGAGTATGTTATTAACATATACATCTGATTCTCAAAGAAATTACGAAATACAGCAACTTTTCCCTGAAATATAGTAATGCTTGGCAGAAATACAGGTCATCCTCAGTTTTAGTTTTCTGAAAGTCATGAGTAAAACCTTGCTATACTACTTCTAGTTGTTTTTATGAATCAGAGCAGTATCACAGATTTTGGAGTTGTGTTTTCCATAAACTTGTTTTTCTTCTTATCCATCTGGGATAGATGCCATTAAAATAATGGTGCTTCTTTGCAGAATTACACCAGAATATATTACTAGAATCTACTAAAACTTTTGCATGCTCAATCTCCCTCATGTCCGGATGTAGGAGGAGACCAACTGGAAAAACAATCTAACAAAAAAGCTAGGTGGGAATAACAACTTGCTTGTTATTCCTTGGTGGAATAGGGGGTGGAGATCCCCTGAGCCTGTCTGAGGCAGGTTTCAAACACTCCCAAGATCAAACAAAAGGTTCCTTTGTATGAACTAAAGACTGGTAAGAGGGAACAGCCTCCCAAAAGGTGAATAATGGCCCCAGAAGCAGCAGAGTCAGCAGGAATCTGCAGTACCTGGGGAAAGGCAAATGTGGCAGGGGAAGATCGTGACCACTGACCCAATTTGAGACCAAAAAGACCTGCCTGCCGCCTGCCCCCGCTCCCCACCCCTCCCAGCTGTAAGGAGCACGGTTGCTAATTTACATGGCAAGCAAGGCTGATTTTAATAAGAGATGGTCCACACTGAAGGATAAGAATAAAAGAGGAAAGCAAGCACCATTTTAGGAGGCAATAAGAATAGAAGAAGGGACTTCTGGACAAGTGCTCCTACAAGCAATACCCCTCATTGGCAAGTCTGATGCTGGATCCAAGACTGGTGATCTCTCTGTGTTTCTCCCTCCCCCCTCTTCTTTTTCTCTTATTCTTTTACCTTTTTCTAGTAAGTAATGCAAGACATAAACCTTTATATTCATGGCAAGTGATAAGCATTTCTGCTTCCCGATTATTTATCAGTGAGCCTGACTATGGAATAAAAGTCTTTGTTTACCTACAGACCTCTGTGTATACCCTATTGCAAACAGGGTAATCAGCGAAACAGTCACTCTTCCCTTCTTGGTGGGATGTGACACCAAAACACAGATTAAGTTATGACTCTGCTGAAGAAGAGGAAGAAAAGAGTGAAAAAATCCACAGTATGCTGCTTTGTTTATTATAGCTCTGTGACTGTTCTTCTATATTGAAGAATAAATGAGGGAACAGTAAACTTTCAGTTTCTCAGAAACAAAATATTTTAATTGAAGGTTTTTGTTATTGTCTCATAATGTATCAAACTATTTTACTAGACTTAGGGCTTTACTTTAGTTAACATCAGCAGAGGAAGATCAAGGCACCAGGCGGGACAAGGGCCTAAAAATATTAAATTAGACTGTGAATGACTCTTTTGTACTGAACCTCTTAACTGTTTGAGGTACATACACTGTTAACATGGAAGAAATAGGGCCAAAACAATGGTAGAAGGAAACATCTCCCATCTCTGCAAGTAATAGAGCATTTTATTGTTACAGTATTTTAATACTTTGTCCTGTAGCAACACTGCACAAAAATCAATGAAACTAATTGTTCAGCTTGCACTGTTTTATAAATCGGAATGAATTTATATTTAAACTCCAGTTGCAGTATGAATTCATGTTCATTCACAGTATTTGGGTGCGAGGCAAAAACTAGTCAAAAAAAACCCCAAAAAACAAACTGCTCCTCTCTCCTGTTTGACATATTCCTTTTGAACATGAACTGCTTTTCTCTTAATACCTTATGTAAGGTAATTGTTTGTGCATTTAATGGCTTAGAAATTTATAAATAGTTGACAGTGACCAGGACATTTTCTGTGGGCTTACACAGACTCTATCTGCACATATAAATGTTGATTACTATTGCTTTTACTTATTGTAATTAAATTAATGGATGTAATCATAGAAATGTTTTGTTTTCATCAAAATGGACAGAGATGAAAAATAGCTACAAAGTTGAAACTTAACTATTTAGACAATGTATTTCCTTGTTAGCTCTGTGAGTTGTTCTGGTTTTTCATACAAACAATTTTGAGGAAGGTTTCCTCTGATCTTCCTGTTACAGGTCTTCAAAGTTACTCTCAAATCTGGTTTTAGGCATCTCCAATAAATCTTACTCCCATTCATGTTAATAGCGTTAAAGCATACTTAAGAAATAGATGGCCCTTGCTTCTTTTGTAACACATGCTGTACTTGATGGTGGAAGAACTAGCATCCTTCTGTAATGATGAATAATCAATCAGGTTTGTAGCTCTGGAACTACAGATTTGGAAGAACAGATTTGAACTTTGAAAGCAGATATTTGAGGATAGTTTGCTTGCTGTCTTAGCTAAAACACACAGTTTCAGTTTGCAAGCATGTTTTATATCTGCAAGAATGTTATGCCCTGAACCAAATGAAGAAGGCTGAGCAATGCACATTCAATATTTGATGTTGTTCTGACATTTCTTAAGGGTCAAGAAAAGGCCTACAGTATTAGTCAGGGACATGCATGTGAGTAAAATGACAACAATAACTCATAGTCTTAATTGGGTGTTTCTTGATGTGCTACCATAAAGGAATAAATAAAAAAAAAAATTAAATCTACTTTAACAATATTTACAACTCATCATTCAATCATGGTTTTACCCTATGAGCTGGAGGTTTAGGGAAATACAGAATCTGATCTTATGTCTGCTGATATCAAGGCTTTCCTTTTTAAATGTTTTATTATTTGAAGGTTTGGGATATATTTTTTTATCCTGCTATATGACAGAAAAGCATTCTGAAGTTTTATTGGGAAGTTTAATAGAAGATTCTGGTTTTTTAGAAAACAATAATCTGGTAGACCCTCATTTAAAGGAAAGAGAGAAACAAATGTATTTTCCTTGCATTTGAAATAAACTCCAATTTTTATGAATGCTAAAGCTACAAAGGAATCTTAGACTAGTTACATTTAAAAACTGTACCTATGAAATCATTTATCACACATTACAAAACAGGAAAATTTGAACTTATAAGGAAAATTTGATTACATTTATGGCATAGTAATTAACATCATACTTTAAAATCATATTAGTTGACATTAGTAAGGTTTCAAAGGCAACTCAGGAAATGCCATTATTGTGATTGCCTGTCATTTCTTCATTTTATGTGTGTTATGAGCTAGTTTTAATCATGTGCTGTTTTTTCCAGGTTTCTCCTTTACTGAATGAAAACTGGCATCCAGTTTGTAAGTAACTATTGTCCTTGTCCAACATGTAGCCATACATTCCATTTGCACTGTTCTGCTCAGAAGGAGCTATCAAGTAATATGTTTCTTTCTGGAATTCCTATGGTGCTCACCAGTATAGAAGATGAGTTTTCACAATTAATTTAGAAAAATTCTCATGGTGTAAAAGTTTTATTTATCTGTATTTTACAAATAAGAAGCTGAGGAATAACTACTAAAGAAAGAAAATACTTTCTAGCTGAGATACGTAGCTGTGAATTCTTGGTCTTAAGGTCTGATAGTTTTGCATACAAGGAACATTTTTCCATAAGGTTGGAGCTCAGAAATTCAAAACTATATAGGTTATGATTACCAATAATTATTTTAAGACTGTAGTAGAACTAGAAATAGAAAACTGCTTCCCTGGAAAAGCATAGGTTTTGTTGGAATATTTGTAATGCAGATCCCGATCTCTGTATCCAGTCAGGCAAATGTCTAACCAGAATAGTCATACAGTAGCCTTGAACCATTCCCGAAACAAGCTACATAGTGTGTAACTGAGGAAAATAGAGCAATATGAACTAAGAGAGCAGAGAATGTAGGAGTTTCTGTAACACTTGGGGTATATGGAAAACTGCAATAAGGAAGAAGGTTTCTTCTCTCTCCCTCAACAGTGCAGTAGTATGGAAGAATGCCAGACTGAGCCCTTAGCTACAAAGGACTGTTGTTTTTTTTTTTTTTTTTTTTACAAAACGTGTTTTTCAGATGATATAATTAAAGGTCAGAAATAATTTTCATGCTTTTCTTTTTTTCTGTCTTCCAGCCTCATTTATAGCAAGGATGCTTAGGTCACTGTTTTGAGATGATGATGCAGGAAGGTTTATATATCTTTCGGATAATTGTGCATAGTAGTTGTCTAAGGTTTCTCTGCTGGAAGTGTCACCTGGAAAGGTGACATTTCCAAAATTGTCCCTTGTTAATATGAATGAAACATGACTGTTTTCCATGTCATGCATATATATTGTGTAAATATATATGTATATTTATCTAGAACACACATACATACACATACATGTATATGGAATATTGACATTAGAAATAATATTTTCTCAAACAATAATTTGGAGGAAGGAGAGAATATGGACAACAGTTTCCTTCCAATATTAGAATTTTCATCAGCCTTTGAGTTGCAAACAAGTTTCACCAACTTCTGTTACTAAAGAAAGTGTTGCTTATGACAGCTAAATTAACTATAATATCCTTTACTGTGTCTGATGGACTTTCATATAGAGTAAAATATTTTAAATGTTGATTTAAATGTAGGTACATTAAACCTAATGATTGTTAGCTATTATGCCAGCAATGTTTTGAAAATGTAGCCCCTAAATTTTCTCCAAATAACTTCATATTTTGGGCCCACTTACATTAAAAGGGCAACTGTCTTGAAGGCAAGGTAAGTTTAGCTGAGTACAGGTAAAATAAAGTTTTTCTATCAATACCACCTGGTTTTCCTAGTCTACTTTTCTGGATACTGTTAAAGCATTTTCTGTAAAATTATCCCGTGATGATTCAGTAGCAGTTGCAGATATAAAGGAAGAATGTCCAGGATTGCTGATTCATTTACATTCAGAATTATAGGTGGGGTTTGTTTTTGGGTGCAGGGGGAATGTCATAAAAATGAAGACATACAAGTCATTATACTAGAAATCCAAAGGTCTTTGATGGTAGCCAACTGTGGATGGTTGGGAAGAATGGAAGTATAAAGTAAACATGTAGTGACACTTCCATATAGAAGTTACTTCTATGATCACTGACAATCCATTTATAATCCATTTAAGCAATTAGCATCTACAAAACCTTGCAGCAAGTAGCTCCACAGCTTTATGTGTTTTCTCTCTGAAAAAGAACCTCTTTTTCCTCCTTTTGAACTTGATATTTGTTGTATTTATTAATGATCAGTGTTTATTTTATTAAAAAACAAAGTGAATAGTAGATCCTTTATATCATTTATGTTTTCACAGACATGACATATCTCTTATCAGCTGAAGAATCCTAACCTACCTCATTGTTCCTCCCAAAGAAACCATTTTCTGCCTTTGATCATCCCTTAACCTCTTCTTTATCTTTTCTAGTTTAGAATATCCTGTCTGGGGGAGAATGTGATAAAGACTGTGATAAAACCTTCAATATAAGGACATGACAGATAGCAGCAAAACAATTTTTTTTGTTCTTTTCCTCATTTCCTTTATTTACTTAATGCTGAGCTAAAGTTTTCCCATAATTAGATAATAGAACTACAAGATTTCATTTGTGAATAACCATGCCCATCACTGCATCACTTCACATTAATCTATAGTGATTTTATCTGCTAGATTATTGTCCAGTCATTTACAGTTGCAATGTGTCCATTTCTTATGACAGGCCATTTTATTTACTCATCTTAAACTTAGTAACAAACACAAATAAGCTTTCTAACTCCATTATTCATGTCCTTTTCCACATCAAAAGAGCAGCTCCTGAAGGATTCTACTTCTGGCCTTCCTCTACTAAGATTATTGAATATTTACTATCATTGATTTTCTGTCTTTTGCCCACATAAGGACTTTCCATTTTTTTATATGGAAGCTTAATGAGTTTTGATGTTTGACAAGGTCTCTCACCTTTTGGGTATCTAAGCAGACTATGAAATCTGGAGTTCCGTCCTCTACATGTAAAGATTATGACTGTTGATTCATAGCAAGTAAATGAAGTTCCTGAAGGTGACCAAATCTTCTGACATGAACATGTCCTCATGAACAAGCAGATTACCAAGCTATGTGGAAACCCATCAAAATTACAAATGTTCATTATTTCTGTAATTCTTTATAATGATGAAATTCATGAGGGTACATGCACAATAGAGATGTGCATTATGACGAAGACACTTTTTAAGCACCATTGTTAAATATATCAAAGTTCCTCTGTAAAATAAAGTTTGTCAATACTGTCATGACTTCCTAAGATTTTCAGGAGTTAACAATTATTTTTTTGGATTTTCTGTACTTCTTCTAATTGTACAGCTGCAAGTCACTACTTTGTCATCCTATAGCCTGTTTGGAACACAAAAGATACTTTCTAGATTAAACTGTTGGCTTTCCTCTTGCATTTTAATGAATATTATACAATTAGAATTTCTTGTTTCCCTCAAAAGGACGGATATAAGAGAAGCTTGCTAAAAGTTTCCACACACAGTACCTAAACATGGGTGCAAGTATATTTAGAAAATGTTTTCCTTCTTATGCTTAATCAATAATCAAAATATTATTTTTCAAATGTTAGTGGAAATGTTCAGTAGTATTTTGCCAAGTATATGTTAAAAATATATCTGATCTCTGGTTTGTAGCCAAAAATTAAAGAAAGAGTATTTTTCATATTTCTTTTCAAAGAGTTTTTTTATTTTTCATCGTTTACTGAGGCTGACATCAACATAAAGACAATGAAGCTTTGAGAAATGTTAAATGTTTGGTTTGAAAAATTATTTTTTGAAAAAAGAGCAACTTGCATTCAGAAAAAAAGTTAGTTTAAAAACTGACACTTTGATTTCACAATTGACTATATTACTTTAAAATGAAAACAAAAATAGATATAAAGAAGAGAACACAAAATAAAAAAATAATAAAATATTTCTATATCTGGCTTATATATTTATCAATTCCCATGTTCTTATTACTATATTTTAGATCTTCAGTTATGTGGAAAGTGACTTTTCAGCCAGTTCAACCATATTAGAATAGAGTTTGAATAAGCCTCTGAAAATTTGGAGAGACAATAGAGAAGCCATAACATTTCTTGAAAAAAAATATTTGTATTCACATGTCTCCTTATATTTGCTATTATCTCCTTATGGTTGCTATTTACTTAATGATTTTGGACATAATAAATAACACTGTTATGAATAAGTGAAATTGTTTTAGCTTGAACATCTATCTGCTCATCTTGCTATGAACAGATTACTGTTGAGTGATTTCTGTGCTGTTCATGTGCATCTGATAACGATAATACAGGGCTTGAATTATAGTCAGATCTCTAGTTCACTCACTTGACAAAAATGAAAGCCTAAACTCTTTTGTTGATATGCTTAAATCAGATATATGTTGATAACTAGCTCCTTAAAAAGTTCATTGATTTTTCTTTGGAGGAGTTAGTGGTGGGCCAAAAGGAAGTATTTACTTTTTCCCAAATGTTGGATAAACCTAAAGAGACACTGTAAAACATTTGTCTTCTGTTAGAATAAAGGCAAACCAGACTAAAACAACCTGGAGAAATATTTATCTCCATCATTCATGATTAGCATAGTTAGCAGCTCTGCAGCCCTTAATAGGTATTTTTGTAGTTACTCCAGCAGAAGCAAATTGTAAAAACAGGTTTAAATGAGTATAATGTAGCAAATTTCCTTCTTTTTCTTCCACTTTCTGTGGTAGGTAGCACAAGCAGAATTGGAAAAAAAACCCACTATGGGAACATCTGATTCAAGGGCAATAGAGTCACACTGGACAATGAATGAGACAAATGAAGGTTAGCTTCTTGACAGACAGTAATACAATTGATAAATACTTTGTGCTTGGAATAGTATTAAATGGAGTTAAAGGACAAATAGAAATGTGACACCTTGTAACAGTGAACAAGTGAAAAAACTTCTACATATACAATGCTGGCAGCTGATGGATATTGACCTGATCACGTGCAATGTGAGGATTTTGTTGATGTACGTGCTTGTTTTATTCCCTGGGTTTTTTTTTTTTTTTCAGTCTGCTTAGACAGTTCTTACCACCACCTCTTCCCTGAAGGCCTCATGAAATATTACTATTTATGCTGTTGTTAATGTAAGATCTTATACACACCTTCTTTCACATAATTTCTTTACAAAACCCCAAATACCATTTTTTTGCAACAGACTCTAAGAACTCACTGTCTCCTGCAGGTCCAGCGACTGCAATAGTTATGATATATTTCTGAATATTGAAACATCTATAAGGTCACTCTTGCAAGTCATTTGTAAGTTCGACCTGAAATGCAATATTAACATATTTTGTCTTTGTTTTGTGTGGTCCTGTGGCATTTTTTTTCGTAAGAATGTACAGAAAATTCATTCAGACTGAACAATACCAGGGTCTTGTTTACCACATGTTGTTACATTTTGTTAGGTTTCATACAAATTCATGTGACTAGGCTTAGCAGGTACTACTGGGGAAACAGGTATCCTATTTTACACCTTTTCTACCTTGAATTGTCTGGGAGTTTCATTTTCCAGTTCCTCACTATTATAAGAAAGATGCTGCGATAGTGCCCATGAGTCCTGTCTTCTCCCTTTCCATGACACCTGATACTCACAGCTTTAATCTTTTACTATATGGCTTTACATTTGACTAAGATGTTATGACTTTATCTGTGGCATATAAGAGCATGGAGAACATAGTATACTATTCTGTGACCGGGTGTAATATTAAAGACTGGACTCAGTTGCTTAAATGATCCAGTTCCTAAAATAAATTAGATAAGGTAATGAATTATGACCTCCTGAATACTTTTTTATGATTTGTCTGCAAGGTGGCTGTATGTGCCTATGCCCACTTTCATTAGGCTGAGGTATTTTTACAGTAAAATGGTATATATTTATACAGAAAATGCTATTTGCACAGTAACGTCTATAGTGCTGAAATGGATTTTATTTTTGCTTTTCCTAAATTTTATTGGGAAATAAAACTCCAAGGATATGGCAAGGGGTAAAATAAATTGTCATTTATACTATTTACACTGTACCTAGTTTTTAGGTTAAGGTAATTCAAGTTGAGACAAAATAGCAGTTCATCTTTATAGAATACATCCTCATTAGTTCAGCTCAAAAATAAAACTCTTCTTAAACATGACAACTGTAGGAAGTAGCACTTTTGAGCAAGCAAATAGGTCTATAAATTGATCCTCCCCATGTGAACAAAAGTACTTCAGATTGTGTTAAATGTATGGACAACACTGCAGCATAGCAGTACTAGCAGTTGGTGGTGCTGTCAACATAGAAATTTCATGTTCTCTTCAGTCCTGGAATTCATGGCCAGAACAGGGAGGCAAGCATCAACGTAGTTGTAAAAACTGGTTTATTTCTTAAAAATAAATACAAAAATATAAATATAAAACATTGGCAGATAGAATTTGATGAAATGAAGTTGCACAAACTTTTTTTTTTAAACCAGCTGCATATTACACTTATTAACACCACGTGTACATTTTGTTTTAATTTTAATGTACAGAACAGGACATATTGGATTTTTTCTTCTTTGCCATCTTAAAAGCTGTACTTGCAAGGATAGGACATGTACCTAACAGAAGCGGCTTGTACATGAGGTTGCTTAAGGGATTATCACCCTGTTCAAATTTTTGAAGGTAAGATATTGTTTATTTTACTTACTAAAATGGACAACACTGAATTTCCATAGCTTTGGCTCTTGGAAGGTGATTAAATAAAATGCTGTATATATTCCAAGTGACATCCTACTAGAAAGAATGACTGACATTAATGGACAAATTTAAAACAAATTTTAAAAAGAAACAATTGTGTTGAGTGGCAGGAAAATTTTCCTGAATGTTAAATACTGTTGAGTGCAGAAGGTGTCTGTAAAATTACTTCCAGTCAAAGGAAACAAAAATGTAGCCTACTGTAGGTTAAGAAGTGTCTTTGTCACTTTCTCCTCCACCATACATTTCAGCTAGCTTATTAAACCGAGGGCCCCATTCTCGGAGGTAATCATAGTTTTGATCTCCTTCAGTAGTACCCGACTCTAAGGAGCTCAAGGATTCAGCTATTGAATCATTTCCTTCATAGGCATAGGTTGCAAGCGAGTCATACGGTGGTGCAGAAGGATCAGTATCATGCTCTTTTAGCCTTTGGTTAATGAAATCTCGGACATCTGTGTTATCTGGTGCTGAAGGAGTCCTCCGTGGTACAAATAAAGTTTCAGGCATAATGTCTCGTCGAAGCTTCTTATCTTCGATAGCTGCAGGATTCCTCAGTGTGCCAATATCAAAGGCTTGGGTGTCTTCCTCTCCACCGCCTTCATCATTATAACTCACAATGTTGTCTCTGATGTCCTCTTTAGAGAGGATCAAAGGCTCCTTCTTTCGTTGCCTCTTCAGAGCAGCAAACAGCACCACTATAACTTAAAGTGAGAAACAAAGAATGGCTAAAGATCTCTGTTTAGCAATTGCTTAGTAGCAAATCCACCAGGTACAAGAGCGACATTTCAACAATTCATGTATGTCTGATAAATGGATAAATACCTGTATCTGTATTATGGTGCCACAGTAAGGTCTATATCAAAATGTGCTGTTTTGAATACACATTGTGTGCTCTGCCGCCATGAGCCTGACTATGCGCTCCTTCTGTAACTTTAATGAGTTTCAAAATAGCTAGGTCTGTTCTGAAGATATTTTTCCTTTTTTAAGCTCAAAGTATGCTGTTAAAAACTCGTTTTGAGGTGAATTGTAGGTCATTAAGTGATGTTCTGAAAACCACAAAATGGGCAGTTTTACAAAATTTACGTTTTTTTTTTATGACAGCACAGAAACCTCTGGATAGACAGTGCTTCAATATAGTAAAAGTACTATTTACTAGCATATTCTGTGTCAAATATACTGCATGTTGACTTCAGATGGTTATTTAAATAAAAAAACAACCAAAAAATTAAAATGAAAGACATTAAAGTGATTTTTGATTATGCTATTCCTCTTTGATCTTTTTTGGACAACTTAATGAAAGAACAAAAATGAGCTTCTGGTTGCACATTGATAGTTTTAACAGTCTGGGACTTGAAATTCTTATTTATAATGGCCAATTCCCAGAGAAACAGGTTTTGCCTTTTTTGTATTGTTTTAAATTGCAGTGAACTACTTCTTGCAAAATCCATTATCATTAATTTTACCAACTTGCATAGTTTTGTAAAAAGATTCAGGCCCAAAGCATTTGTTTATGGGGAGGAATATGATTTTTTTTTTCTTACCTAGCAGGATAATGATGCAGAGGAGAATGGCAACCAGTGCCCCCGTGCTGAGGCCAGCCGGGAGGAGCAAGGCCTCAGCGCTGCAGGACTGCATGTTCCCCCGGCTGTCGCAGGCGCACACCCGGATGGTCAGCGTGCCCGTGCTGCTCTGGATCGGGTAGTCATTATCCGATATCACCACTGGTAGAAGGTAGGTACTTATTTCATGTCGACTAAAGCCATTCCTTCTTGTCAAAATTCTGGCAGTGTTATCTGAATTGATTAAAATACAGTGTTGTAGAGTATATGGATATGAAGTGTATAATTTATAGTCCATGTAAACCATCATATTTTACATCACTGGTAGCATTTTGAAACTGTTCCTGATATCACAGTGACATGTCTCTCTTTCTAATGACATTCCCATTTGATCAGAAAACTAGTTATAATTTTTTCTGTACATCTGGTCTGCTCCTCTGTGCTCCTGCACCACCTCTGAGTGTGATTTGAAAAGAGGATTTCTCAAAGCTTAAAATGTTTTATAGATTAATGCATGCAGTGCATGACACAGTTCCAGTTCAGGGCTGAAGCCCTGAAATGAAGTGGCCAACTGAGAAAAAATAACCTTCCACTTATCTGTTCAACAAAGATTATGTTCTGAAAGATTCTCCCTACGGATCTTCTGTGACAACACCCATGGGAATGCTATCTGTAAACTCAGTAAGAGCTTTTCCACATCAAAACACTTCCAACATACTGTAGAACAATGAGTTCTGTACCTTAGCACACGGAGTAGATTTTTTTGAGGTAAAAATTGTCTTAGGAATTCAGAAAATGTGAAAGACAGGAGGTATTACTGCACATTTTGAGAAGTGAACTTACTAAACTGTATTTGTAGCAGACAGATATTAGTTGTATGCAGTATACTTCAGCATCAAAAGCTGCTCACTGAGCAGCCAGAAGGAAGGAAAGAAAGAGAAGAAATGAGTAACAGCGAGAGACTATTTCTTCTGTTGTTAGTGCCACAACACTACGAGTGTGAGCCAACACCAGAGCTGCTAACTTTTTGGTTCAAAAGGGAAAAAATACAGTTTTAGTTTCCTTTAGAAGGAAAAAAGTTCATCATACTTGTGGATCTTTTAAGGTAAGTAGTTAGCTATCTTGCCAGCCAACTTCAGGCGAAATTAAAATAACCCATGTTGAAAAAGAAAGAAAGTAATTACAGATACAAAAGAAATAGCAAGATCTCTACCTCTATACACTCAGGACCTCCTCACCAGAATATAATCTTTATTTACAATATTCAATTACATATTTCTTCATAGCCTCCATGATGTGAAATGCAGTTTTGCTTTATTACATTTCTTTATTGGTTTTGGGTATTTGTATGCTATTTGTTTTCACTCGACATCAGAAACTGTGTCTGATGGATCTTTAAATACCGCTGCTGCTGGGGATTTTATGAATTACGCAAACTATTTGATTTCAGTTCATAACTTTACCTACTGTTATAATTTTTTTCTGCAGTTTTCAGCCTATTACTTTCTGAAATCTTCATCTGGAAAAGAGGGTTATGCCCATTGCTTGTATGCCTTTAATGCATTTGAAGGCTGCTACCATTGTCCCTCCTCATTTATTTCTTCTGTAATCTAGAGCTCTCTCAGTTAGTCAATACTGATGATGAAGGCTACAATGGGTGCATAGTCCCCCTTCCCCAATAGAATCTTCTGATAATTTTCTCTCATAAAAAGACTGACAAAGGATGAAAAGTTAAAGCCGCTACACGCTCAGAACCATTATTTTCATTAATGGTCAGAAAGAAGCAAAAGAGAACAGAGGAATCAGAACTATGTGATGAAAGGCTAAAAAAATCTGAACTTGTCAGTTTAAGCCATGTTTGAAACCTTTTTTTCTCCTTCAGTCAAGCATTTAATCTGGCTATTTACCCCAAACCAACACTTCTACTGATTTGCTTTATAATTTGTTTTATCACATTTTTAACATGTAAATTTGTACCTCTCTTACACAGATAAAATGCAGATGTCCTAAACCACAAACATGGAGGTAAAATTATTACTCTTGCTAGCATCAGCCTTAAAAATTTCTCTACATATTGATAGACATCAAAAGCAAACACATTTCAGGAATGTATGCCAGACAGCAAAGATAAAACACTTTCCCTGGAACAGGCATGGATTTTACCTTCATTATCCTGAACAGTGAAGTTAGGGTTAACAGCAGCTAAACTGAAGAAAAATTTCTGTCCACCAAGAGGGTCGTCTTTGTCTACTGCACTTATGGTTTGAATAAGCTGCAGGAAAAAAAGAAAGCAAACAACAAATACACCAAATACACCTAGGTTTTTGATATAGCTGTCTGACTACTTTAAGAAGACTAGAAGTGTTAAGACGACATCATATTCAAACTATACACATATTGACTTAATCTGTAGAACATATTAACTGAAAAAATGTTAAACAAGTGTATCATAGAAGTTTTTCTAACAAGAGCATCCATATCTTTTGTGTGGTAGTACATGTACAGGTATAAAATGGCCAACTTCTGCCTTAGTCCTCCTTGATAGCCTTTTTCAATATGTATTTATGTAACTTTGTAATAACATAGCGGACAAAACTTGCCAGAAATGTTTTAATCTGTACCCTAGTTTGTTTTTATTCTTCATCACTGATTCATCATTCTAAATTCAAGTCAACACCTAAGACAGGAATTCAGAGGATATTTTATATTTTTGTGATTAAAATGGTATTTTATGAAATAGATGTTTAGCATATTTATTTCTAAAACTGTATTTTTTCTATTTATTAGTATAGCACAATACACCAATAAGATTCCTGAGATTAAAAATGTCAGTTAGATTATATATTTTTAGATTATATAATTTTAAATTATTTTTTTAGATTATGTAATTTTTTCTTTTTTTTTTTTTTTTTAGATGGTATATTTCAACTCTTGTAAAACATTGTAGCATATTCTACAGACGCACCACCTCAGAGTGGGATGAGAATGTGGTGTCACAATTCTCAGAGTAAACTGCATCAGGTTAGTTTAACACTCAGCTTGAGTGCTTTCTGCAATGCTTACAAAAAAGTCTGGGTATTTTTGGGAGAATTAATGGCAAACCTTTATCAATATTTGTTTATGTCAGGTAAATGAATGCGTGGCTTTTTTTCATTGAACTTTCTATACCTAAGGGTGGCAAAATGTCATTTACCAAACAAAATATATTTTTGACATATTTATTGCTTTATGTCAGAGTGGTTTTTTTTTATACCACAGCAATAAAAACTGTACCTATGGCTGAATTTTTGTGCATGTATGCATAAATGTTCTGTTCAGTTACGTTCTTAAGTTTAACTTCCAAAAATAGGTTAATCTTCAGCCTACGTAATTTTTATTCTTAATTTCTAATCCATCGTTTTAAATTGCAGTGTTTTTTCAAGCATGGAATTGCATCTAATTTTTGACACTACTCATTCCCTGTGGCATACTTGTTAAACCTTGTTTGTTTTTCCTCTTCCAGTTCTTTCAGATACAGCTATTTCTCTTCATATCACAGCTTTTGTCAGGATTGAACATCTTTAGCATCAACAATTGCAATGTGCTCCCGTCTGCCTTCACAAATGCCTGATTAACTCCCAGCTTCTATCTTATCCATCCAGAAAACAGCAACAAATTTCTTCAGGAGGGAAGGATTAGATTTCTTTTAATACAGTAGCTTGCTTGCTTTCTCAACCGGAGTTTTGTCTTTCTCTAAATTTGTTTTCTCACATAAACCTCCAATAATTTGCTAGATGAACAAAACAGATAATACAAGCATGTACTATTTGGTTTTGAAGAACCTTTTAATTATTTAGTGAATAACTAGCAGATAAACCTTTAGAGATTTTTGCAAAATTAAGTCAAGAAAATAGCAGTCCATTTTACTTCAAAACTGGAGACCATGAATGCAGTCCAGTTGTTGCTGTTAAGCTGATGAAAATCAACTCCGATACTTTTGAGTGTCTGTAGTTCAAAAGGAGTATGTAGAATTTTTTTTATAGCCTAAAATCTTTTACTGTTTACAAGGATTATTGAGCTACTGCCAACCAGTGTCTCTTAGCAGAACAACAGACAGCAAGAAAAGATCTCCTGTTAATTCTCCCATCCATCATTTCTTGTAACAACTGAAGTTCTCTAGGAACTTCCCTGTTCAAATACTGATCACGTTTAACCTTATGAACATTTTGCAAGCAAATTCAGCTAACTGGCTTACATTAGGGATTAAAAAATTGCCTGTGTTTTTTTGTTGCAAGTATAATTTAGATATTGAAATGTAAGGATCATTCAAAAAAGACAGTAAACATTTGGCTGACTAAATATTATGCAGTTTCAACTTACTTGCTGATACGTTTCTTTAAAAGGCAAAGTTTTAAGGATGATCTTAGTGAAATTGTGTTTAGATACATTATCACATTTACAGTACCTCTAAATTAAATTGTAAAATACATTACAAAGAAAAGCATTATTTGCTTTGCTATTCTTAGTTAGAACCTAAACTTTTTTTTTTTTTTTTTTCAAATGAGGTTATTACTGGAAATTAACACTGGAAGTGTATTACTATCTCCTTTTCAAATGAGGCCATCTACACATTCCAACAGAGCAAGTACTCATCATCTCCTGTGTGAGCCTCAAAAATTCCTCTCACACTGGTGTTCTGAAGTTCTTCCTGTATGTCACCACAACGAATATGCTATTCACCAGACTGGGAACTCAGTGTGGGTGAAGTTTATTTGGCCTTTGGTCTTTGGAGGGACCAGCATCTTCCTGTTAACCTGCTGAAGCACTGCATGACCTCTTGTGCTCTTTCAAGGCCTGTACGTGAAGCAAGCTTCATACAACACATGGACATTACATACAATCAAGCAAGAGAGAAAGCAGATTCTTCCTGCATTGCTGGAAAGCAATAAAAGTACAGATGTAGTCCATAGCCAATGATATAGGTTGTTTTGGTTATTTCTTTGCTTGCCTATTCCATTTATCTTGCAGGCAATTGTCGCAACATCACAGGCTTGGATGTTATAAATAGGACATATTTGACTTCCTGACTGTTGAGCAAAATGTTATCACAACTTCTGTTTGAGAATGGTTTGAGGTCTGGAATCCCTCTCTGCTGCATTCCTCCCCCCACTCCCCCTCCCCCCAAAAACCCCAAAACAAAACAAAAAACTAAGCTCTGTTTTACTTATTTCTTCCACTCTCCTCTATTTCACTGGTTGTGATCAAAATGAAGGTGAGGAGACACTGAAAATCCAAGTGTGTCATAGAGGATTTTGCTTTCACATGTTTTTCAGACCATCCATTCAGACTCTTAACAGTTCTGCCTCTTCTCCAAGACTTGTCTAAGCAAGAACTGGGTTGCAGTCAGACCTTTTCATCACATAGTATTAGTATTTGTCCTGGTTTCAGCTGGGATAGAGTTAATTTTCTTCTTAGTAGCTGGTGTAGTGCTGTGTTTTGGATTTGGTGTGAAAATAATGTTGATAGTACACTGATGGTTTTAGTTGTTGCTGGGTGATGCTTATACTAAATCAAGGACTTTCAGTTTGTCAGGCCCTGATAGCAAGAAGGCTGGAGGGGCACAAGAAATTGGAAGGGGATACAGCCAGGACAGGTGACCCAAACTAGCCAAAGGGATATTCCATATCACTGAATACCATGTTGAGTTTATAAGCTGAAGGAATAAGAAGGAAGTGGGGGACGTTTGGCATTATGGTGTTTGTCTTTCCGAGTAACTGTTATATGTGATGACTGCTTTCCTGGGCATGGCTGACACCTGCCTGCTGATGGGAAGCAGTGAATGAATTTTTTGTTTTGCTTGCTTGCGTGCGCAGCTTTTGCTTTCCCTATTCAACTGTCTTTATCTCAACCCAGGAGTTTTCTTTCTTTTCCTCTTCTGATTCTCTCCCCTATCCTGCTGGGGGGGGGGGGGGGGGGGGGGGGGCGGGGAGCAAATGAACAGCTGTGTGGTGCTTAGTGGCCAGTTGTCGTTAAAACACAACAGTATCGGACAGTTCTTTGTGTTTGACTCTTCCTTTTGTTCCCCTGTGCAACCAATTGCAAGATGTGACAATAAGTGTTTCCTATGACTGACGCACTATATTATCTTCCAGACTTTCAGTGTATTGTGTATGCTGCTTCATCTCTTGTTCCTCTAGTATTTCAGTCTCAGCTGCCTTGGGGTAACTTATGGATATCATGAAAGTGAGTCTTTGCTCAAGTTTTTAATTATTTTCAGAAATCAAATGACTTTAAGCAGAGTGTATTGCTATTTGATACGCAAATCCAATGACTCTACAATTTTTATCCAGTTATTGTCCAGTTGTTTGTGGGCACAGAACTGATAGGAATAATTCAGATTGTAATTAACCACAGGACCTGTGGTGCACGAGCTTTCCCTTTTGTGCAGTTGCTAGGCAGCCACTCGCAATACTATCTGTAGTTTCTAGCCATTGCTTACTTGACTCTGAACCTCTAGGAAGTAATTGATGGCAGGGTAACTACCTAAAGTCTCTGAAATATATGCAAATCTAACCAAAGAAAAAAGATTTCGTAGTGAGTACACCTCTTTATTTGTCATCATATATATCAACATATACGTTAGTAGCCTTTTTCCTATCTTAGTGGAATATACACCTATAATTGCGAGGAATTGAAATGGCAGAGAGTAAACTCTACCTTATAGGTCATCTAGTACCCAGTTTTACATAGTAAATATACACAATGAGTATAGCAGAATAACTGTTGATTTTAATGTACATTTTTGTTATTTCTTAGTAAAACTGATCAATACTAAATCTTTAAAAGTTTTAGTCCTAAATTTCTTAACTTGTCTATACCAGTTTGTACTATGTTTTTTAAAAAATGTAATTAAACAGCAGTAACTACCCGTGAAAGAAGTACTTAAGTCTTATTAGAAAATCCTATTTAGTTATAAGGGACCCTTTGAAGGAGGAAATAGATGTGTTTAACTTCTGCTATCCCCCTGCCTTTACATAAGAAACTGATTTAACAAACTAGACTTTTAAAAAGTGACAGGCTACCAGGAAACAGCTATTTGTCTGAAACATTTGTCTGAAGTTTACAAGTTATCAGTACTATTCCAAAAACGAAAATCTGGGAAGTCTTTTGTTTCCTTGGAATTGTCATAAAATTATTCCCCATAGCCTTTGTAGCTAGAGTAGCTATACTGGTAATCGTACTAACACAAAAGTAATTATAATTAATGGGGTCTTACATGACATAACATATACCAGTATGCAAATGATACTTGCACAACCCTATTTGATGTTGGGAGTTTTGATGAGAGGCAAGCCTAGTTAGCATTCCATTGTTCCAGGCAATGTGCTCAAATACAGAAGTTAGTGTAAGTCCTACATTAATTCTGTTTGACTCCCATGGAACAGGGCAGGGGGAATGATTTTGGTTTACATTAAAAAACCAAACCCCCCAAAAAAACCCAGTAGTTGAAAGCATTATGTTACATGGTTTGCAAACAAGTTCCTGATGCTATTGCTAACTATATTAATGTGATATATCCTGTTTTACACATGGTTTCATAGAGTGGTGTTTTCCCCTTAGACCAATCAACCATGGGATACCCCCATTACACTCACAGTAAGTTGCTTCTCCTTGCTAGCCACAAATCAGTAACTTCAGGGAAGCCAAGGATGTTCCTCTGTCTGAAAACAGCCAGGAAATTAAGGGCCCAAAAACAGTCAAAGAGGGTTGTTAGCCACTAAAAGCTGATAAAACAATGGAAATAAGTTTGCTGTGTAGGCTGTTTATTCCAACGCAATTCACCTTTGTGCTTGGTAGGTCCTCTTTGAGCATCAGTTCTATCCACTGTTCAAATAAATGGTTATTTTTTCTAAACCCACTATATATTTGCTTTCAAATTCTGTACAAAGAACAGAAAATATAATGTACTATTAAGAAAAAACCCCACAACTATTTAGAAACCCTACACTGATTTGCATTACAAAAACTTTCTCCTGCCAGAGTAAAACAAAGTAAAACTTTTGAGAGTTTTTAAAATAAGTAAGGCAAGAAGAAAATTCTGACACTACTAAAACCACTGGAACATGTAAGATCTACGGAAATACACTGAAGGAACTAAAATAAGAATAAATCAGAAAAGATGGAAAAGGAACAGAAAAAAAATACGTCAGTAAGTTGACCACAAATTTTAGTATGACAAAAGAAATGAGGGAGATGCAATAAATAAAGATAAAATAACACGGCAGGATCAAGTTATAAAAAATCTAAAAAGAGGAAAGGAAAATTGAATGCTAGAAAATGAAACTTCAAGGTATTCAGTTTTTCAATAGACAATATTTTGGTTATTTCTTTCAATAAAAGGAGTAATGATTAGAAAGACACCTGGTGACTAAAGTAATGCAATTGCTGGAAACATAAAGATATCAAAAGCCATGTTTAAGCCAGGTTATGGTGAGAAAAGTATCCCTGCTAAGTTTTTTGTATGGGTCAAATGACATGGTAAGAAAAGGAGCAACATAAAAAGAATTGGTTCAAGAAACTTAGTGTGTTTAGATAACCTATGCTGAATTAAGGTACAGGAAAAAGAAAATAAAACAAAAAAGTCATAATATTTTAAAATGTCATTGAAAGAGATGAGCTAGACTGATTTATATAACACTGGGACAAGAGAAGAAGTCATAGACCTAGTAAAATGAAGGCCAACAGCAAGACTGCAGCAAGCACGCTTGGAGATCCAGATGGAAATACAACTTTTCTTGTTGCTTTTGGGGCTTTGAAAGCTGCCGAGAACTGTGCTGTTTGCCTGCTTCCTGCACCTGGTTCAGGCAGGTAGCTCTTCAGGGAAAGGACACGATCTTTGA
This sequence comes from Falco rusticolus, assembly GCF_015220075.1. Lineage (NCBI taxonomy): Eukaryota > Metazoa > Chordata > Aves > Falconiformes > Falconidae > Falco > Falco rusticolus. Next base: position 6,588,105 of record NC_051189.1, on the reverse strand, counting down.
AACGACCAAAACGCCACTGGGCACGCGTAACAGTACAGGTCTGTTAATGCAAGGCCTTTGTGATTTGGCATATGTTTGTTATTCAATATGTTTTAATTTTATGTATATAGCCTCCCAGACACAGGTGTGTATATATATGTATTACAATGACCAGAGTAGAAGATGATGCACGGCCAAAGTGAAATAAAAGAAAAATGAGCAGATTCTCATTTAAACATCACAATATACTTGTGTCAGGTGCAGGGTGCCCAGTGCTGACAGCTGCAGTGGGGAGCTGCAGGGGTGGGGGCTGCCCTGTGCCAGTTCCAGGCAGTTCCAGGCGGCCCCACCGGCCCCAGCGCAGGGCACAGCTGAGCCCCGCAGCCACGGGCGGGCGCCTCGGGGAAAGCCGGGCTGAGAAAGGGCAAAACGGTGCCCGGCAGCCAGGGCTGAGGGCAACGGGGTGAGAAACAGCCCGGCCAGCCCCGAGGGGGGAGCGGGAGGGGGCAGGGGGCTCCGGGCGCCCCCGCACAGACGCCCCCGCGGGCCCGGGGCAGCCCCCGGCGGGCGGGTGGTTCCCTGCGGCCCCTGGGAAGGGCCCAGCCGGAGCTGGGCACAGCTGAGGAGGGAGAAGAGGCAGAGAGGAGGAGGTAGACAGGCCAAGAATGAAGGGGTGAAGGTGAACCTGAGAAGAAAAAGGGATGGAGGGAAGGTGTTTTAGTTCTCTTGTCTTTGTTTCTCACCATCCTACCCTATTTTTAACTGGCAGTAAATTAAATTAATTTTCCCCAAGTCAAGACTGTTTTGCCAGTGATGTTAACTGGGAAGTGATCTCCCTGTCTTTATCTCAACCCATTCTCTTTTTCATCTTATTTTCTGTCCTCTTGAGGACAGAGGGCGTGGCTGGGCGGGCACCTGGCTGAGGTGAGGTCAACTCACTCTGCCTTTTCTTTTGTCAGGTCACTTACAAAGGGAGAAGGGCTGCTCTTCTGACCATTACTATAGGGAAAATGAATATGTAAAAAAAATATACTCGGCTCCCATGTAAAATCTCTCCAAATTAGGAGTGACTTCTGCTTTGTACATTGATTCCTGTCTCCTACATTAGAGGATCTTCGGAGGCTGGTTTCTGAGCTGCCAGGTGTGTGGCAGCTGGGAGCTGGTAAAACCAGTGGGAATGCATCTGCACAGATGTCCATCTCCTGGCTCTTCTCACCTGGGGGTGGAGGACAGCTGAACTTTGTGTACAGGGCTGCAGCAGTCCAAGCATTTTGTTCCTTTCTTCCCCTCAACTCATGCTGAGTCAGCCTTGTATAGCTCATATGAATGCCTGTGTCCCCTTTATGCCATCAACACCCAGTTTGTCCTCTTTTTTGGGGGGCTTAAAGAACAACCATCAAAATGGCATTCTGCCACAGGTGCTGCTTTTTTGTAGCTTTTGGAACAGGACATTGCCATCATTTGGAAGGTCATGGTATGATCTGACATCAACGATAATAACATGCAGGAAAACAATCACAGACCTGAGAATTACTCAGACTCCAAAAATCACATTTCTTTAAAAGTATTCTCCCTCTCTCTTTTGCTATACATATGCATATATGTGTATCTGTGGATATATGTATATACACACTTCCATATATATTATATACAGTGTGTGTGCCTATATATGTAAGTGTATATATATGTTTATATATATTTTATATGTGCTTCAATATAAATTAAGGAAATGGAATTTTTAAGGAAAAATAAATGGGAAAACAATATTCATTAAAATGTTTGTCAAAAGGAGATAGGAAATATTGAAACGTATACCACAAAATTTGTGATTGATGACGTATCGTAATAGTTTAAGTGATCTAATAGAAGGTTTATATTTGATCATGGATCAAATGTAATTATGAAAACCTGAAAGGAAAGAAAAGTAGCATAAATGTGAGAGGAATAAAACTAAGGGAACCATGTTCTGTATGGATTTATTACATTCAATCTCTCAGGACAGACTGAATTCCAAAATAACAAGTCTTATTTACTATCTACCCATAAGAAGGATATAATTACATTCAATTAGATTACTCATGTTATCCTGCATTGCATTTCCAGCAAATTATTTAAACAATCATTTGCAACTCAGATTTTTTTTTTTAATAATATATTGATAGCCCTTCTTAGTAAACTTGGCACTTTTTTTCTGATAAAAGAGACAATATTGAGCTCTATAACAATTTAAATAAATATTCATGGATACAAACACTTATTTATCTTCTCATTTATTAATCATAAACAATTTAAGTGTTTTTTTCAACTTTTAACTGATGGCATTTTCTGAATGTGAACAGAAAACCAGTGCAATGCAGAAATAACTTATGTTTACTTTTAAATTATACTGACATCAATACTGTAGATACCTCAAAAAAATATAGTTCCTCAAAATATGTTTATATGAAAACATAACTGTTCTATTAAGCAATTCTTCATCCTCTATAGTAGTAACTTGGACAGAACAGATTCTAAGACCTCAAATGAGTAAACTTTGTGAATTAGTGCATATAGACTTTTTTAACCCAGGTTTTTTTTGGTTTTGTTTTTGTTTGTTTTTTTTAACTGGAAGAGGAAAATTCAGTGCTCTACTTTTCCAATTCTAATCCATATCCCATACTGAAAACGGTTAAATTATTATTTTTAGCATTTATGGAGGACACTACAACTGTCAAAAATTCTAGATGTTTAGCCAGTGATTTCTATCTATTTAACAGTTCGAATTCTTTTATAACCCTTGAGGCAGATAAATGCCCTTGCTCAGTAACTTTAGGTATTTTATGCATTATAAATTTGCTCCTTAAATCCTCTGTTCTAATTTCCAGCTGATGTTACTTCTAGAAAGAAGGATGGCAATCTGAATGTGAAATTTGTAATACAACCCAAATGCCATACCTGTAGTACTGAAAGAGTTAAGATAAACTGATACTTCTCCCATGTTCATTTCAAAGGTGCTAAAATGATTGCACTGAGATACTACTGCTACCATTTTAAAGGATTTATTATTGGCTGACTGTGCCCTGGGACATGCTGTGCTGTAATAGGAAACCAGTTTTTTAACAGTTCTAATAAGCAGCTGACTGTTAGGAACTAGATATTAAGGAGTGCAGTCCTTTCACTTAAATTGAAGTAGACATTCTGTAGCCTCTAGGAGGCAAAACAAAATATTATGTCACCAGTTAAAAAAATGTATGTTTTGTATGTTCTTTTCCAAAGTTTTTGGTGTGATAATAAAGATAAGGCTAACAATGGGGAAAAAACAAAAGTATGAGAGATGTAGCTGTCTGTAACCACCATCAGCGTGGGTTGAAATATATCTGTATTTTGCTATTTGAGAGTTATTGAAAATACAGATTGAAATTCTTAGTAGTTACATATAACGTTTTACTTTGTGAAGATAATAGCAAAACTAATTATGACCATGTGTCTTGGACATATCTACTCAGGATTTAACAGTGTTACAGGGTTAGGTAAAGAAAAGTGGTAATTCACACACTAATGCTGTTGTAATGTATTGGTATTTCACTCCACGCCTCAACTGCAGAGTTACTTTGTTTTCATTTTCAACATTTCAGAAGCTGTTTCGGACATGATTTCTCCCAAGAAAGAGGCAAGAATAATCTACAGTTGAATGCCATAGCAAAACTGGATACTAGGAAGTGTTTATCAAAGGCATACCTGTCCAGCTCTTGCATTTTCACAGACAAAAGTATCGTAGAATACAGCAAACTGTGGGGCATTGTCATTAACATCCAAAATTCTTACATAGACTGGAACGCGAGTAGTATCTTTGGGGTTGTCTGACAGGAGAAGAGAGAAGAATAATGAATTTATTTTCCTACCAAAAGTTTTCTGTTTTCTTTCAAATTTCATGAGCAATAAACAAACAAGGTTAGGTATGAAACTGGTCAAAATGTAACATACAAACTTACACCAGGTAAGAATCAGGCCCCCTGAAAAATAAGATGTTTTGCTTTAAGTAAAAATTAAATTATTGTTATCTAGTGAGTAATGAAGATTTCACATGTAAATAGGGTCTGCAACTGTTAATTATCTATGCAATACAGTATATAAAAAGTATGCCCAGTACTATAATGACAAATTTGATTATTTTGTGGGAAGAAGAGTATTATTCTGCTGTAAGGTTTTGATTTTTAATTTTAAAAGTACTCATAATTTGTTTTGTTTTACACAGAAAATACATTATTGACTTTGTGAATTATGCTGGTTTTGGCTGGGATAGAGTTAATTTCAATCACAACATGCATGCATATTTGGAAAATTTTTCAAGCCTGACTTTCCTCTTGTGCCTTAATAAGTAGGGAGAAAATCCACAAAAACAATGAAAGTATACCTCGCCAAATCTGGTAAAGAATTTATTAGATTCAGAGATTTTATGTTTAAATTGCCTTTAAAAATATGAACGTAGATTTTTAGACCTTAGGTTAAGAACAAGAATAGTAACCTCCCCTTTGCCAAATGACAAAACCCTAGTATTATTTAGAGTGTCCTTTCATAAGTATCAGCTAATTCAGGAATACAAGTGTCCCTGTTCTCACTTGCTGATCTATTTGCCATACCAAGAATCTGAAATAATACCTGGGAGTAAAGAAGTGCAGCCATTTTTTGGAATTCTGCATATGATTTTGCAATTTTAATTTGTTTATTGTTAATGAATGGGACAAGTAACACTAGAGATGATTCAAAATTACTGTGGTTTTGGGGTTTTTTTTTTTTCCTTTTTCTTTTTCTTTTAAGCAGCTTCAAATAAAAGAGTAAACATTTAGGATTAGCTGTCATTAAATTCATTTGTTATTAATAACATCTTTGCTAAAGAGTGAGATGTAGATGTTTTTGACTCTTGGAATTGTTTAAAATGGCAGGTTTTTCAGAGTCTGGCAGTTTTTCATAGTCTTTTGCATTTTTATACTGACTTTCCAAATAAATCTTAACACTGCTTTCCCATTGTGTCATGCTTCACAGGTAATATTTTTAAAGATTTAAAGACCTAAATCTCCCCCTTTACTTCTTCCTCCAAAACTATCATACCTCTGGAGAATGCTAGCTACTCCAACTAGGTCCAGAATGTAAATTTGCTCAAAGTATCCTGACCAGGAAATAAGTTTAGCATTGTGATATAATCATACAAAAATACTAAGTTTTTTCATTATATAAATACTTCTGAAAACTATTCTTGCAACACTGGACCGCACTATGAAGGATTGTAAGCTCAGGACAATGCGTTACAAGAGAAAATGAAAGGTTTTTGAAAAAAAGTACAGCTACCAGGTGTGCTCAATACAACCAGTTTATTAATCTGGACTACAAAAATGGGGATAGGCAGACTAGGAGTGGTTAATAGGCTCTGCAGTGCTGTTCTTGCCAGCCATGTTTCACTGCTGATAAGCTTTTTCTAATTTTCCTTTTCTTTTTTTATTGATATAAAATTACCCCCCCAAACCCAGTAACTTTGAAATCAAGTGATCCTCACTAGCTTATTTCAAAGATCAGATGTATGTCTCTTTAGAAAATTTTCTGTTGGGTGGTTAGAGTTAATCTCAATAATGTAACAGGTTTAGAAAGATCTCTGCTTTCTTTGTACTTTTAACGTGAAAATATCTACTGAAAGCTGATTTAAATACTCCCAAGAAATGCTACAGCTTAGGAATCAAATTGAACCTAACTTGTACAATGTATTGATTCCAAGAGCTGTAGATGTAGATACCATAGGAAGAGATAATGAAATTGTTTCTAAGGAAATGAAGAAAATTATAAGAGACAAAACCATAGATTTTTATCCAGAACTCTTCAACTTTAAATGTAAAATCATGTCGTTATCATCAAAGAAAAAGAAGAAAACAGAGTTACTGCAGTGTTATTATTTAACTGGCTAACAGTTCAGAAGTAACTTGAACACTAAAGGTCAGTGGTGGAAGTAGGTAAGAAAAAAAAGCAACGAGGAGACTGTTGTTAGATACCCCCAGTTTATTTTCCCAGAATATCTAATAGAAAGGGGCAGGGGGAGAAGGCAGGGAGGTTTTTTGCCTCAAAGTCAAGCTGTAATTTTGCAGACTAAGGAAAAACGGAAAGAGTGAGTCTAAATTGGCTTACTGATCTCAGCTGCTATAACACTAAGATTGTGCCATTGTGATATCTCACGGTCAAGTGTCTTTGAAGTATAGATGGACCCATTTCCAGAATGAATATTGAATATCCTGTCAAGGTCGGTGTGACGATCCAGAGAAAACCTAAATATAATAAAAAAAGGAAAAGTATTATCAAAATAATAGAAAATGGAAGAAAACATACATTTCACAAGTCAATATAGCTTTTAATGTTACATTACAAAGGCTAGTTTTGAGAAGACATGCATTTAGTTTCTGTAAACACTTAGGAAAATTCTGTTAGCTCCACAGAATGAAGAATAAAAATTGCAAGAATTTCATAAATATGATACAATAGTAATATTTGTGATGTAATATTTGATCATCTGAACTTTTATAGACATAGATGAGAATCATAGAAAATAAAGTCAGAATTTCAATCTAATAATTAAATAATTGTTTTAATCCTGAAAGGAAAATTTTCTTTTATGTACTGTTCCTTCAGACTACGACTGACAGCTCAATTATGAGCTTTTCAGAAGTATCGTTACAAGCTCACCTTCTACACTTCAGGATATATTAATTTACTAGAGATTGAGTTAAAAAAACCTCAGTAAAAATAAGTTCATATGCAGAAATTTCACGTTCATGACTACTGATGTTAAAGGACCTCATATGTTACTATAGTTGCCGTACTTCTGCAGGCAAAACTAAGACAATATGGCAGAATATCAAACTAGAATCATAAAAATTTCTCTTTCCTCCATTTTTTCTAATGTTTAACACTGCCTTCAAAGTTAGGATTGAACCTTTGATGTTGAATTAAATGTAGGATTTTGTGAAGTACAGAACATTTATGTAACTAATTGGCAGAATTGAGCCAAATTAAAAAAAAAGAAAAGTCTGCTAGTACACTTGTACAGTGCAATAGAAAGAATTGTTCATATTTTTATTAACGTTTATGAGTGATCTAAACAGTTCATCATGTGTATCTGTTTTTATATGCAGTACTTAATTAAATTGAGCAAAATGAAAAAATATGGTCATATGAAAATACAGTCTATAATGTTTTGGTGTGTTATGTTTGGTCACTCCACTTTACATGGTAGCACAAATATGTAAAACAAACAAAGCCCCAACAAAAAAGCCAACAACAAAATGAATACAGAAACAAAACAGAAGGAAATTAGAACAGCCCAAAAGACTTCTGAAGTGCAGGAAAGATTTGCTTAAATTATTTTTTTTTATTACTAGCTGACTATAATAACTGTTAGGATTAAACAAAAACCTGTTATTTTTCAGAGGAATTATATATTAAGACTATTTGGCTTATGTGATAAGCATTTGATTTTACTTCATCCATGGAAGTAGTTTTAATGAGGAAAAGAACTTATTTTGACAGCACTCTAGCTAACGTTTTTTCAATAGGCAATAACAATTTCTCTAGCTAATGAGATGTATTCCACATTGTTCGATTAAAAATTCAATACCATTTGATCATAGCCATGAGATAAGCACATATTTTTACCCCATCATATTGCCTCTAATAACCTGCAAATGCGCAAGAATTATTATCTTTTCAAAATAGCTCCATATTCATTGAACAAAATAGAAATTAGTAAAACAGGAAGCTATTGGCACTAAATTTATAGGAAGCCTAACTTATATGGAGTCTTAATAAACAGAAACTAATAAATAAAATAAACAGGCAAACAAAAAAAAACAACAAAAAACTGAATCAATTCTACAGTCTAAAGCTTGTAATATTTTTTAACTAACTATCTGAGTACTGTACAAACTTCCCTAATTCCGAAATATACCAACTTCAAAATACTTTAGTTAAAAGTGTTAGTTGTTCACTTCTGGGGCAAATACATAGCGCTTTGTATTTAGTGTAGATAATTTAAGAAGTGAAAGCATGTAAAAACTTACCCTAGCTAATTCTTGTTTGAATGTATATTCAAGGTTGCTTTGGAAGTTGAAGAACAGAGCAAATACTAAAGATAATTTGATCTACACTATGGAAGTTGTTTTAATGTTCTTGCCTTCAACTAGATAACATTAAATGAAAGCTGAAAGAAATGACTGTACTATGAAGAGCATTATCACATATATCTTCAATTTTGTTCTCCAAGTGAACTAAATCTGGGTTCAATCGTCCCTTGTAAAAAATTTTGAAATTTCTTTGCTCTTATTAATATTGGCCTGCTCCACCTGCCTCTTCAAAATTATTTTCTATGGGAGAATGAGCAAAACATCAATAGGACATAGAAATGTTATATAAAATAATATTTAAGTCGCTACTCTGCAAATAATAGTGATGAGGAAAATACATGCTACAGTTGTTCAATTAATTAAGTTGCATCAGAAACAAAATGAGGGAAAGCTCAAAGTCTGTTCTTTTTACAGTCATGATTAAGAAAATATAAATACTGAAATTGTCAGTGGTCTCATGCAATTAGAGTGGATAAAGATGCAATGCTAAGTTATTTATATATTCTTAAATTTTAGAGGCTTGGTGTTATATCCTATCTTTTCCATACACACAAATTACTGTAGGAGAAAATTAGATTCAGTTTCATTTCCTAATTCAGTTTTACCACCTGGGCCTCATTAAGAAATATGCAGAAATTGACTTTGAAGTCAGTAAACAAGGTTCTTTTGCCAGAATATAGTTTTTATGCTTTGTTCGGTATTTCAGACAACAGACGTTCAACTTGGACTGAATTGCCTTATCTGTTTCTTAAATCTTACGCATTATAGAAAAACAAACAAAAAAAACCATACCAAAATATAGTTTACTACACTCAGCTAGATGCGATGTAGCATGTAGTATCTAGTGGTATATGTAGAAAAGATTTTTAGAGTTATTAATTTTTCAAGGTCTAATTCCTTGGCGTATTTCAGCACACAAAGATAATTTTATCTTGTATAGCAATTACTCTGGCAAGCCTGCAGAACAGGAGGCACCAACCACAGCAGGTGAGATCAGCATTGCATACTTTCCAGGACCAACCTGAGGAAGCATTAAAGCTCTGTCCCCTTCCTGGGCCATAAAATGGTTTGGCACTTTTTCAGTGTGAAGCAAGATATTGTCCTGAAAGGCCTATTTGAAATCAATATGTAATTGTATACATTTTCTGAGATCTGAAGTACTAGAAAACATTTCCTGAGTCTCCTGTATGTCAAGTGAATGGCTGTTCCCCAAGGTGTTTGGACGCTTATAGATAACATCATTCTCAATTGTGTCTATCTCTGGGACACTAGTAAATAACACAAAAAAATTAACATCATCTTCCTGTGCACAATGTGTACATGAATATTCATGTTGTATTACTATTTCTGTTAATTTTGTTAGCAAACACTGTATTTACAGAGACTGGAGTATTACCTTATCGGACTAGAGGCCGAATCAGGATCCCGTGCCATTACTGTTCCTATTATTGTCCCCAACTCAATATCTTCATGCACCTCAAAAAGGTATGAAGATCTGCTGAAGACAGGAGGTTCATCTACATCTTCTACAGAGATTTTCACAATAGTTGTATCTTTAAAAGGCCCAAGATAATAGAAGCGTGGATCCACATGTGTATTCTCAGCCTCTACTTTCAAGGTATAAAGTCGTCTTGTCTCGTAGTCCAGTGGCTAAAAATGAAGATGATGATAAAGTTTATTATATTACATTATATATTGAAAGATATTGCCCTACATACATAATGGAAACTGAAGAGGACTCAAGCCTTCTCAGATCTTGCTCTCAGTTGGGGGAACCCAAATACAGTTCAGATTTTCCACAGCATTGTGATCACTTTCTTTAGTGATAAATTCCCATTGTTTTTAGAGGAAGTTTCTCTTCCTAAATATTATTTGTATTATTATAGCACCAATGACAAAAATTTTCAGTGCAAATTTACCAATTATTTTTATGAATTTTGCAGCTGTTTCACAGCTGAACATGGATATGAAGAAATCATATAGGCATTTAAAATACTTCAAAATACAGACTTGAAATAATGACATTTCAGAACAAGGTTCTTAATACTAATATTTCTCAGGAAATGCTATAAACTCTTGGATACTCAAAATAGTCTGAGTATCCTTATTGTCAAAAACATGTATCTGGCCTTAAGCATTAGGAATGGTTTAGGTTTCTTTTAAGGAAGGAGGGATGTGTCAAAGTACTCTGTATCTAGAGAAACAGTAAGAGCTTAATCTTGTTAGTTTTCATTTAACTTAATTAATCCAGCATCAGAGATTTTGTTGGGTTTGTTTGAGTTTGTTTGGTTTTTTTTTTCAAAATAGAACTGACGTCAGAAGTTCATTTTTAAAATGGAAGGAGGAGAGGTTCAGGTTTGTAATTAGAAACTATTTTGGATAGAGAAGAACCTTTATTCATTCAAATTTTTCTAACTGTTATAGATTAAAAGTGTTAGACAGTTAATGATACAGAGGAAATGAGCAAGTTCAGAATTTACCCTACTGACACAGAGAAGACACTATTAACTCCCCCAAAATCTCAGGGAGGTATCAAGCTGGTGGTTTTCATTCATCAAAGTGAGTGGTAGAAGACTTGTTTTTTTCTGCCTAACTGCTTTTAAATACAAATTAATGTTCATGAAAGATGCTAGAGGGACAGCCTAGAAATTTAAATATTCTATTTAAAAGCAGAAAGATGAAGTCTAGTGAAAGAATGATTTTCCTCACTGCCCGATACTTGATTTAAAAAGGTAGTTAGAACAGAAGGGAGAATATCTATGAATAGAATTGAGAAACGCAACAAAGGGCTGCTATGTAACCTAGATATGAGACCATTGGTTGTCTACAAAGTGCAATATGCTGCTATTAAGGGGTGCTGGCTTCAAGCCTAGAAGCAAAGAAGCCATGTTGATCCTGCTTTATTCTAATTAGCTGGCTTAATTGGCCAGAAGTTGTGCCATGAAGATGTAGTTAACATGCTACTAGTACATTCACATCCAGTTTGGACATCTCTTCCGGCTATTCTACAAAACATGGATATGAAACGCATGGATTACTGAGGTATTCCAATGTATCACCAGTAATGAACAAAACTGTTGCCCAAATGTATGACATTGTGGCAAGGCAATTATTTAATCTGTGAGAATTTGTCTAGAAAAAGTTCTTTTGTGGCAGGTATTAAATTCAGACTTACTAGTTTAGGGGATCAGTAAAGGAACTCCAGCTATTCATAGTTACTCATCATTGAAAACAGAAACAACAATCAACATGGCTAAATAAAAAACAAATTAAAAAAAGAATATTTTTATAAATTAACAAACTGAGCATATCTTCTTCCTTGCTAGTTACTGCTGTTGTCTGTGCTATCCGAATAAACAACTTATTTATCGGTATGGAAAAGCATCCTGGAAATTGCAAAATGTGCCAGATTGCTAATGACAGAATGAGATCTTGTTCGTTAGTATTTATTGGTGACATTTTCAGAGCTTCTGTGTTATAAATTATGAGAGTTTTATGCTTGGTGGAGTTATTAGACTGTTTTCTTCAAGACTCTATTGATTTAATATAATAGCACTTTGTGCCAAAAATATGAAGCAAGCAAGAACACCTCAAGAGAAGCCTTTGCAAAGTTCTAGGAAAAGGAAAAATAATGATGACTATGCTTATAGAATAACATAGAGGTTAAAAAGGAACATACTCTGATCTTTGCAGAACTTATCTTTTCCTTGGTTGCCATTATCAAGAAATATGGAGATATATTTCATAGTAGTGTTTAATTTGTTACTTTATGCTTAAGGAGATTTGTTTTAAAAGCTAATATAAACAGTGTTTTATGTTAGAAATGCTGCCTGAACTATTTAGAAACACATCTCAAAATCCCAAAGAAAAGGACTGAGGGACTTCTGGAAGGGAAATTGTTGAGGAACAGGAGGATGGCATTTCTAAGTGTGAGATCTTACACCTCTGAAAGTGCTCTGATGCACAAGACAGCTAGCTCTGAAACAGGGACACCATCATTATTTACTGCTCATGTGTTAACCAGCTTTACATGTTGGAAACAGGAATAAAACAACATAGCTTGTGACCCAGTTCCCATGCGTATGATTGTATTCTGCCATACACTGGTCACCTAAGTTGATGAGAATCTCCTAGGATAAGGAAAACCTACCTCTCTCAGTAGTGAATGAACTATGTATTGCTTGCTGAAGAAAATAGGTTACAGGAATACTAAATAAATCTGTATTTGGAATCACAGAGATAATTAGTACAAACACATTCAGGGCGGTCCATTTCTTAACATACTTTGCTGGCAATAATGCTTTAAACCCATGCTACACCTCAGATATTGGAACCACCTGTTATTTCCATTTCATCTTAAAAAGAAATCGTACCTTTCAGACACTGATGGGGGATGCTTGCAAATGTTAAGCAGTTAGAACATGCGTTCATATGAGCCAAGCACTTTTTTTTGCAATGAACATTTGTGGCATGAAATTGACACCAAAATCATTTAGTGAATGTTTTTAATAATCACCTTTCGCACAGTTATGATGCCTTCTTGTGTGTCCTTCTGTGTTGCAATATCAAACATATCTGTCCCATCACCATCTATAATTCTGTATTCTACTTCAGCATTTTTTCCAGTGTCTGCATCTGTGGCTTTGATGCTACCGATGGCTGTCCCAACTGGGGAGGACTCAGGAATGCGGAGGTGGATGGTACCTGTCAACGTGACAAAGAGCCGCTCAGAAGCCCCACAAGCCACTACGCAGGCATTAAGTAACACAGTGTCACACAATAGCTAATTACATATTTTTGTGTATGTTTTATTCTAGAAAAGGTGTCCTTTAATACCAAGAGGATGGGCAAAATGTGAGGCAGAGAACTAAGAAGAGGAAGACTTTTAGGTGGTAGCCTGAAAACAAAATTGTAGAAAAACAAATTCACAGAAAAGTAGTGTTGAAAAGGACCTCTATTCTCCTGTCTCAAAGAAGAATCAATCCATACTTTTCTTGTCTATGTCATTTATGAAACATCATCTAGAAAGACTGCTCTGTGTTCTTTTCAGGCTTCACTCTGCTTTTCCCCCCTTAATATCTAAGGCGAATCTTTGGGATACATTTTACACCTATTCTGTCATGGAAGCAATACAAAGAACTGAATCCCCTCACTTCTGAGCAGCAGCCTGACATTTCAGCTTTCAAAATTAGATAGTCAGATACAATATTAAATAAATTTGAATTACATCCTAATGCAGGGATAGGGTTTTGAAAATCCACAAGCAGAAGGTGTGCCTATATTTGTTAAAGCAATTAATTCATACTTTAATAAGGCTTATGAACACTGCGATACAGGAAGGCCACTGGCAACATGATCTTATCATATCTTCAGGAAAGCACAGGTGAGTCATGAGGATTATCAGTGTCTCAAACTATATTACAAGCCAGCTACAGAGTGACAAAGGAACTGTTTTTGTTTCCAGGAACACTCACTGAAAAAAAACCCCACTACTATTCATTAGGATGTTTGAGACTTTCTCTCATTCCACACAACTAGTTTGTTCTGTTCTGTTCTGTTCTACTTTGCCAAATCTAAAAAGTGATTAAAAAAAAAGCAAAATTTCAAAAAATTAACACAATCACATATAGTTTGTAAGTAAATATTGACTGACAAATAATAAAATTAAATATCTTCATGTAATTTTATTTAGGCAGCTTTAGATATGAAACACATAGAGCATCAGAATCAATATTTTATAGCCGTACTTCACATTCTTTTTATATGAATTTATTTTTATTCAGTTACAGTTTAGTGTCTCAGTCATGCGTTTTATCTTGCATTTGCTCTGACATTTTCATTACCTTTCTCTAATACCTAAATCTGTGTACTTTGCTATGTTAGTATATAATCTCTCTGTAATCGGGTAATGATTAAAAAAAACAGAAGAAAAAATAGCCTCTCCTCCCATTTAGTATTTATTTGGTACTATGTGAGACTATGGTGGAAAAAACACTTTCCACTTTTTTTCCAAATTAGTATTTATATGTTTTAATTAGTTTTATGTTGTTACAACTATTCTCCACCACATTTTTTAGGGGAGTGCTTAAAACTACATCCCCAAGCCATGCCTTGTGGACACAACTTTTGACTCCCACCACAATCCCCAACTCATTAATTTAGTTCACCAAGTGGTTAGAATATATATCTTGAATTGCTAAGGTAGCAGAAACAGAGAGTGAAAATAACTAGAAACCTATCATCTGAAAGATAATATTATGTCTAACCTATCCATTTATAGAAATCTCCACCACAGTATGAGACATTTTATTATTTTTGTCACTGAAGAAATTTAGTGCATTGCTTAAGTATGGGATGCAGTGCAGCTTTAGACACTGTATCAGAACACAAACTACACTGAACTAGAATTACTCTTGCAAAACTCTGCTGTCAATCCTTTTTCTCTTATTTCTCTTCTTCCTCAGGGAAAATAATTTACTGTTTGCATTTACTCCAGTGAGTGATAGTCTTTCATTTGTCTGTCAGGAATGAAAACGGGACGATCGAGGCAAGGAGAAGCTTTTCCATATACTAAGGAGAGTGGAAATCAGCCTGACTATTAAAGTCTACTGGTGTCTGGAAATACTTCAGACAGCCATAAAAAATGAAAAAGCACTCTTATTCATGTTTACCTTTCTTCCAATTTACTCTTGAATAGGCATATAATGTAAAGGTAAATATTCTTACAGAATGATAGAGGCTATAGTCTCACAGGAGACATAGGCTGCCGTAACTCAAAATGCACTGAGTTACAGTCAAACTCAGGCTCCTAAGTCCATAAACCACTTTTTTTCCATTTATCATTGGTCAGCACAATCTCCTTCCTTCTAAAAACACTTGGAAAGGTTACAGTTGAAACAGACACAATATCTGAGGTATTTCAGTCTTTCTGTGTAGAATCTTGATACATTTTAAATTTTATCATGTTGCCTCAGAAGAGCAGCCGCTGCTACCGATATGCTTTTCAGGAGTTCTTTAAGAGGAGAAAAATGTTCTGAAGAGTCCTTGCTCTGTGATCTAAACAACAGATGAATTAATTGCTCTTCTAAGTATGATAAAACATAATATGTAGAATTTTCCACAATTCTAATATGAGTTTGAGTTTCTTGTGGAAGAAGTTTAACAAGTTATGAAATATTTTATTGAAACGTGTAGCTGTAATTTGCTGGGTCCTGTGAAAACATAATAGACATTTTAGTATTTTTCCTGGTAACTTATAAATCTGATATGAATATGATTGTCTCATGAACCTAATACACAACTATTTTTTATTAATGGAACAGAATAAGAATAATTTAACTTAATCAGTTTCAATTCCAGTAGTCTAATTGAACTCTATTAAAATTGGAAATCATTATAAGGTCTATTTGCATTTTGAGATTAAATATAAAGATATTCTAAAAAGTCAATAGCTATTTTTACTTTCATATATCTAGTAAAATGAATCATCTTTATAAATGTTTTAGTTTTCATTTCCAGTGAAACATACATTTATATCTAGCACAGCTATTGTCAGAGAGAAAGTAGAGAGAAAAACAAAACCACAATAAAAACCAAACATGAGAGTGTTACTAGAAGTTTCTTTAAAGCAAAGGTCACATCTGATTTAAGATGACATTAATAGAAAATGCAGAGATATTTCTAGGATAATACACAAGATTCTCATCTGACTCAAATACGATATTGGACTGCCAGAGAAGTCATGTAAAAGTGGTCTATAAAGTTGATTCTATCATTCTATGTATTAAACTAACAGGGTATTTAAGAAAGAAAGAAACAAAAGAATAGCATAACTGTGCATGTCTGATGCTTATATACTGTCTTAAATTTAACTCCTGAAATTAACTTTCTGTATAGTTTTGAACATGACCTCTTTTAAAATAGTCTTCCTCAATAAGACCAGAAAGGAATATAGCATTCCTCACCTACACAGCACTGGAATTACCATAACCCTCTATATACAAATGAAAACAAGAAAAATAATAAATAAAAAAGGTGTAGAAATACAAAGAACATAAAATGTCATTAACAATAAATTCTGTCCAGAATAGGACCTGTGTGGAAATGCACAAACTGTAAGTACTCAGTTGTTTGTGATCTTTCTATTTTGAGTGTGTATATGAAATCACACATTGACAAACATCTTAAAAGACACATATCTCTTATCTGCAATACTAAATTGAACAAAATTAGGTACTCCATTTGTGCCATAAAGAACATGTTAAAATCAGAAAAAAATTGAAGCTGATTCTGCTGGATTCAGTAGTTATACAGCAGAAAAAATGAGCAGAGAGGATACTCTAAATCTTTTAGCTATTAAATATGTCCAAACCATTTTCCAAATATTACAGATTCAGTATATGCAAAAGGCTTCAAATGTATTTTAAATGTATAAACTTTAACGTTTGATATTACATAATTTAATATTTTTATGTTACAAAACCAAACCAAACCAAAACAAAAAGTAAGTTAAATTGCATTTTGTTCATTTACTTTATCTTGGGAAATTTTCTTTTAGGTTTTGTAGCATTGTAACTGAAAAAGTACAAATCTGCTTGATTCAAGTGGGGTTTTTTTCCATATTCTTCATGACTAAATTGTAAGCAGATACTACAGTTCAAATATTTCTGCATATCTAGAATTACTACATGTTTTATTTTCAAATAAGGAGTATGTAGAACTTAAGCAATAGGTAGGGGAAAATAAGAGTCCACCTACCACCCCCTCCCATAGCACTGGAAAGTATTCCAGGTGTGCTGCAGTTATATTTGACTGTGCAACTGTTTTCTAACAAACAAATGCTGTAACATTTCATATAATGCTTTAATAACAGTGAATAAATCAGTACATAAGCCTTTTGTTCATGTGTGCGCATAATCTAGACTTACTCTAAATTAAACCAAATGGTGATTGCTTAACTCTTTAGTTTGAAGCTCTTACAGTTCAAGGCAACTATTAAATGCAGCTTACTCTGGGGGAATCGAGGCGGATTGTCGTTGACATCAGTCAAAGTGATGTTCACGGTGGTGGTCCCTGATAATCCACCCATCTGGCCTCCCATGTCCTTTGCCTGGATAACTACTTGGTACTGCTCCCTGTTCTCTCTGTTCATGTTTGGCAAAGCAGTCCTGATGATGCCTAATATAAATAATAATTGTAAAAAAATTGTTAATAAACACTTTATTTTTTATGTGCAGCAATCTCCTGCATCTTTTTTGTATTAGTCTGTAAAATATATTTCTTAAATATTCATTTCATGGTTTAAAGTATGAATTTCTGTTCATAAGCTTTACAAATAGTCTTCAGTAGAAGCTACTTTGTTGAACAAACCTTAGTTCTACTTCACAGCTCCCTTTCCAGTTTACATTACGTACTAAAAATGATTCAAGCTATTTATACATAAGGTTTATGAGTAGAAAGAAGAACATCTTTATTAGTCCAAGTTAGAACCATTAAGGAAAAAGAACAACATTTTCTAGGACACAAACCTTCTTTCCTGCCTTTACTAGAAATGTTTACTAGATACTTAAGCTATCAATAGTACAACTGTAAAATTACTTATACTTCATAATGCCAGCTGTAATAACCCTGAAGTTTTTATATTTCTTAAAATAATTATAAATTAGGAGGAAAAAAGCAATAAATATTATTTCATTTCAGTAAGTTTTTAGAATTAATTTTGTAGGTGATCTAGATTTTTTAAAATTAAAGAAAAGTCTACAGCTTATGGGAAATGGAAATAATGACAATTTTCCTGACCTGTTTCTGGTTCCACGGAGAAATATGGCTGTCCCTGAAGTATGCTGTAAATTACTCTGGCACTGTTTCCATATGAAGGGTCATCAGCATCAGTAGCTGTAACTTGCACCACAGAAGTACCTGAAATGTCCAAAGTCAACTTAGTTTCACATGGTATGAGGTGAAGTTCCAAGAACATCAATTTCCGTTTGAGCAGACCCCAAAGAAAATTTCACCTAATGTCCATTGGACTTTTCAAATATATGATCTTAGAGTCAATGTCAGGTACATGCTTACCCATTTCAGGATCTCATTCTACATAAATTGAATCTAAACTTTCCTAATACCACAAGCGTAATTAAGATCTAATCTTATCTAATTAATTAATTAATTAATTAATATCAAATTATAATATTATCATAAAAATAGCTATGGTTGAGCTGAATTTTTATCCTCACCCAATTACAATTGTTCATACTTACGTACTCACTTCCTGTTTTCAGAAGACTTACTTGTTTTTATTACAATAAATATCTGTTTTCCATTACCTACAACAGATATTTTGGGATTTTTTGTCCAACACTGTCAACATAATATGAAATTACACAAGCAGAAACATGACAAAAAAAGATTATTTAATAGGTCTTTGGAATTTGGGAAAAATTAGTTATCTGTTCTCCCTGCTTTCTAAATTTTAATATAGATAGCTACTACCAGAAGAAATATTGCCATATGGACTTTGAAATCTGCTAGTTATTTAGACTCTATAAAATCTTCTAATCTTAAAGACCATCTCTAAATTTTAGTGGAATATACCAGTCCTTCAAAACAAGAAATGCTTGCCATTGCCTCTGTCATTTCTTGCTGAATCAAAATAGTTTCTATATCCTGTTCAACTTTTCCCCCAGAGAAAGAAAGTATCAATCTCTCCTACTGTACTTCCATAAAGTGCAGATATGATTTTAAGCATATAGGAAAGAAGTGAAAAAAACATGGAAAAGAAAAGAAATCATCATATGCATGTGATTGTTTAGATATGGGCTATTCCTGAGGATCAGAGGACTTTCAGATTTCTCCTTTTATCCCAATTATTTTCCTCCATCAAATACTACCAGGTATTGTGCAATAAAGAACCTGTAAATAAAAGGCACTTTGCACAATTATTTATTCCCTTTCATAGTTTGACTACATTACACATCTATTCTTACATAAAAAGGCAAATAAGAGTAAATGTTAAGCTTCCTCAGGTTTTGTTGTTTGGGGTTTTTTTATTTCAAAAGATGATAACAAATCTGCTTTTGACAAGTCAGTTGTTAATCACATGAACAATAATGCCAATATCAATGGGATAAGCATGTGCATAACCGTTGAATCAGAGATGAGTTCTCAGAAGTGTTCAGTTTTCAACTTTTTGGAACAGAAACACTTATTTCAGTGAGTCCCTAAAAGTACTTGTGTCTCATAAAGAAGGCACAATAGACAGATTCATGGTTTATATCACTACTGTTATTAAAATGGAATGAATCACTGATTTAACAGAACAAAGTCTCAAACACGAAATTAAATTTAGGAAAGATAAAACATTACTATACAAATACAATGGAAAAACAAGATGAAAATTATAAATACTTTACACTGTACTAATGATTGCTTTAGTGATCATCTAGACTAGGGCTGAAAGTGAAAATCTGAACATCTTTAAAATATAAGAATGTAGGGGTGATAGAGCTGTCCTAAAAACTCCATCGGTTTCCAATTCACAAATGTCTCGTAACTCCAGCCAGACTGAACTCCATTTGTAGATGTAGGTCTGTGTAAATTCTGCTAGAAGATACAGAGGCTTTTTTGTTGAATATATCTAAGTTCTGAGCAGCGTTGCCTTGACTGGGAAATACACTTTTTGAATCATCTTAGTATGTAGCAAATTGCAGTTCTAGAATGTATAATTGCTCCTAAAGCACGTTTGCTCTGAAATAGCAAAGAGGTATGTAAAAGAAAGATACAGAATAAACCATGTCCAGTAACTTAAGTGCTACAAGTCAAAAAAAAAAAAAAAAAAGGCAATAGGGAAAAAATCAAACCACCAAGTATAGCAATCAACATGGCATTGTCCAAATAAAGCTTACAAATCTGCCATGTTATATCTGTAAAAACAGAGAACAGTCATCATAAAGGCACCTATCACAACAACACAATATATTAATGAGAAACTGGTCTACTTTACAAACGAATGAAAGGTGGTAATTTTTCTCTATTACATGTAACTGAATTATTTCTTGTTTCTGATTTTCACATTTCCTTTGTAAGTTCAAACTAGCAGTATTTATTAATAGGTCAATTGTGTAAGATTTTTATTATTTTATTTAAAAAAAAAGCATGTAGAATCAGCTTTGAAGGATAATTAGAAGAAAACCGAAGAATGTGTTCAATACCTTTAAAATTAACTAAAATAAAATATCAATTTGCAGTGTAGTAATATGTGTCTAATAGTTACTGCTTCCTTAGTTATGGATGTCATAATGTACATGTAATATATTAATTAATGCTATTTTAATACACATACACAGGAAATAGAATAAATCATATCAGCTATCCTTCCCTTCAGCTGCAGTGAGTATGGCTGCTTATACACCCAATAAAATCCATCAGGCACTTCTGAAAAATGTAAATTTGATCTTCCCTTCAAAGCCTGTGGGAAGAGACTTGGTCTCCTTAATTTCATCACTATCACAAAGTGAGGTTTACTCAGTGGGTTTTGCTCAGGATGATGTACACCCCATTACCCAAAACCAATAAGGATAACCTATAATTTTTAATGTTACCTTAGCTCTTCAGCTTTTGCTGGCCAGTCACTGGTGAGGTACCTGGCAGGAAAAGCACAAGGGCATTGCTACACTTCTGCGTGCCATTCAGGATGCAGAAGTCACCACATTGATCCCTTGCTCATGAGGAAGAGAGACATGCTTTCTAGACTTCTGCTGATTCCTATGAAAAACCTGACAGAAACCATTGAAAGAAGTGAGCAGGAGGAGTACACCAGTATATCAGTTACGCTGTGCATATCAACTGTCAAACCATCAGCTTGTTTTGCTTTGCTTCAGTTCTCTGAAATCACTGAAGACCACTGATGCTCAATATTACAATTATATTGCTTGCTCTGATCTGAAATCTGGACCAGAAATCCAAAGGCATTGAAGATTATCAGTCATGTCAGGGTTTAAAAAACATACAGTGTGGGTGTGACTTAGTACTACTTGGTCTGGGTCTTGCTTTGTCTTTTACATAGGTGCAGATTGCTTCTGATGAATTTGGTAGGAGTCTTTGACTTTCAGGATCTAAAGCCTAATCTGAACTCTATAGAAGTGCATAAAGGAGACAGTGATAATATACTGGAGAATATGGCACCAGCTGTATTATTAATAAGACCTGTGAATTCTGTAATTTTCTCCTTGTTTACTTGCAAATTTTATTATACGTTAAACTAGAATTATACAGTACTGAGCTAGGCCCAGAAATAAACAGTCATTTGTCAGATTACTGTTGTTCTCAGAAGATGTATTTTAACATAATTTTAATATTCTAATCCCCCCAGGCTCTGGTACTATAATAGTAATTAATATATTTGTCCCTTTTTAATGTGTTCCTTGCAAGCATCTTCAAACACCATACAAGTACTAATGACTTTGACCTCACAACGCATTTATGATGTAGATGTATTATATAAGAATCACTGAAGGTAATTAACTAGGAAAAAGAATCCACAGAATATTCATTATAGAGGTGATTTTGAAACTTGCATTTCCTTTTCCTTACTCCCAATTGAATTATGTGATATTTAAGTACAACAAGTACCCTCCAAGGTAAATTATCCATACAAATAACAAGTCAAATTAATATAATTTTTCTGCTCTTTCTAGCAGAAAAGAGAGGAAATAATGACACATTTGCCCTTGAAATAAACCATTTAATTCAGTAGAATAACAGAGAAGAAGTGGAAAGGGCTGCATATTCACAGAAACTCATGTCAGAAAGGTCTTTGGCTACATTGTACTCCTGTAACTTGGAAAACAGTAAGCTGGAAACAAACACGTCAGTGGATATTTCCAATTTTTTAAGATGCCCTTTATAAAGAAAAATAATGTTTAATCTTGGGGTGTGTGTGTGTTTTAGTTTTCATTTTCTTTCATTTTTTGTCCCCTCTCTTTATGACAGGATTTGTGCGCAAAGTGAAATCAGGGTTTGTAAAAAATAAAAAAAAAATAATAATTCAGGCTTTCAAAATCTGTCTTTACTGATGTTATGAAATTGTAAGTCAGAAGATGCAAAAGGGTTTGGTGAGAGAGATATGAAAAAAGATTTTTAAAAATCTTTGTTAATAAGAAACAAGAAGGAAGTGTTACAAGTGCTATGGCAGAGAGGACTGAGCATTGGGAATTGATGGAACAGCACTAATAAGGAAGTGTACAAAAAGCCTAGGGAGAAAGCCAAGCAACAGTAGCTCTAAAAGCTGTCTGAAGAGAAAGAGAAAAAGATAATCACAGGCAGAGATGACAGGCTAACTGTGGGATGGGACACCCAACCTATAGTTCACAGGTAAATGTGAAACATACGAAGAATGTATTGATATCCTTAATTCAGAAGTATAAAAGACCAGCTAAAGAGCGTACCAGATAGCAGAAAAAGCACTGAAGATGGAATAAGGTTAAGTAATGATTAGAAAGTATGCAAACTACAACAGATGAATAGAGAAACATCAAGAAATAAAAGAAAGGATGTGATAATAAAAAAAAAAAAGTCTAAATAGCAGAAAGTTCTGAAAGCTTCTTTAAAAGATACCAATAGGCAAAATCCAAAGGAAAAGCTGTATAGAGGAAAATAAGACTCATCTGCAGTTCTGAAAAGAAACCTTCAAATGAGGAGAAAGAGATAGATAGGTGAAGAATATGGTGGACAGAACAGAAGATTGTCATCAAACCCATAAGAATATTCTGACTCACGAACTCTGAAAGTAAGGAAAGGAAAAAAGTAAAAGAAAAGAAAACATCCAGTCAGTGCAAAGACTTCAGGAAAACAAGACATCTTTCAGGATACTGACCCAACTGCAAGAACCTGAAGCTGGCCAATTTATCTCTGCCTTTACTATGATTAATGAGCAGCAGAAGAAAGATGAAAAAGAAAACAAAATCTATGGACCTTTGTCAAGTCACTCTATTTGATAATACAAATAGCTAATATCTCAGGTATCCATCTGGCTAATACCACAGCCTGAGGAAGAAATCATAACTGCTGTTTCTGGTCTAAAAGAGGCTGGTATATGGATACATCATGATTTCATACCTTAGAGGTGGTGGCAGATAGAGTAGATAAAGACTTAAGAGACATTTTTTTTTCTTCTTTTTTTTAACCTCCTGGCCCAGTTTGCAATACCTTATAGTACAGGGCATTTTAGGATGGAGGAAATCTTTCATTCCAAGGGGTGTAAGGATTTAAATTATTTCAAGATGATGCTTCTTGCATGTTTTTGGTACTTCTGCACTTCTTTTCATGGTTTTGGTGAAGAAAGCAGGACATTAGGTAATAACAGCCTTCATTTATGAATCAATAAAGAAATACTGGTGATTTTAAAATTACCAGTTTACTTACTTATTAAGTAACAGAGATACGGTGGTATACTGATGAAATGAATGATACATGTAATCTTACTGAAAACTTAAACTATATATGAAGAGAAACCCAACAGCTCTGAACTCTAGCTGCTACCTACATTATACAGTGTAGCTCTAAAAGCAATGAGTAAATTTACATAGTAATATATGCTACCATGTCTGTCTTCTTTCTGGTATTCAGATGAATGCATATATAGAGTTAATATGAACATCTCATTACTGTGGTTGCAGTACAGATGTGTATAAATAGACATCACAGTTGCAAAACTGCAGAATAGTTGACTATTTTTTTGACACTTCTTAAAATAGAGATAAGATTAGGCCCATCCATTTGAAACTGTGATATTCAATACTGAGATTGAGAGTGTAGGCACCAGATGATAGCAGATGTCTTGAGAATACAGTCCTAGAATAACATACCAGAGACCCCAAAGGCATAAATAAAAATCGCAAGTTACCAGGCATATTACAGACTGACCGGAATTTAAATTATAAAAAGGAAAAAAAAAAAGAACAAATATCTAGCATCTGTAAAACATCAGTTGCATGGTGAAAATACAGAGAAGATAACTAGAGGATATAAAAGATGATGACAATCTCTACAAGAATTGGAACAAATACACAAAAAGGATTGTTCCAGTGTTATCTTCCCCAATAAAAGGTGTGACATCTGATCAATACTACCATCTATCTGTAGCAGATCCTTTTTCATATTTGGTAGTGAGAGAGTCATGCCTTTTAAGTTGCTATTCACCCCATTTTGCTATTATCACTCACCAATCATACTTATATATAAAAAAACTTCATATCTCTTTAAATAAATTGTAATTTTAAAAAGCAGTGTTTATATATATGTGTATGTGCGTGTCTAGTGGTCCAGCCTTCCCACATAATAAAATGATTTATAGTGAACTATCAAACTTGGATGTACAGAAAGTAGCAGGAGTGCAAGGTATTCTATAAATGTATAGATACATTTTTAGTGAATAATTCTATCATAGAATCATAGCATCATAGAATATCTCAATTTAGAAAGAACCCATAAGGATTATCAAGTCTAACCCCCTGCCTCTTCCAAGACTACCTAAAACTAAACCATAGGGCTAATAGCATCATCCAGATGCTCCTTAAACTCTGACAGGCTTGGTGCCATGACTCACCATCCTCTCAGTGAAGAACCTTTTCCTATGTCCAGTCTGAACTTCCCCTGATGCAGCTTCATTACATTTCCTCTCATCCTATCACTGGTCACCAGAGAGAGGAGATCAGCACCACCTCCTCTGCTGCTTCCCTTCAGAAAGCTGTAGACTGAGATAAGGTCACCCCTCAGCCTTCTATTCTCCAAGCCAAACAAGCCAAGTGATGCCAGCCACTCCTTGTAAGTCTTGCCCTTGAGACCTTTCACCATCTTGCTTGCTCTCCTCTGAACACACTCATAGTTTGATGCCTTTTTTGTATTGAGGTGCTGAAAACTGCACACAGTACTTGAGGTGGGACTGCAGCACCTAGCTATGCTGTGCTTGATGCACCCCAGGACACAGTTGGCCCTTTTGGCTGTCAGGGCAAATTGTTGACTTGTATTCAACTTGCCATCAACCCAAACCCTCAGAGCTCTTTCTGCAGGGCAGCTCTCCAGCATCTTGTCCCACATTTTGTACTTACAACTAGGGTTACCCTGTCCCAGGTGAAGAATCTGACACTTGCTCTTCTTAAATTTCAAATAGTTAGTGACTTCCCAGCTCTCTAGTCTAACCAGATCTCCCTGTAAGGCCTCTTTACTCTTGAGGGAGTCCATAGCTCCTCCTAGTTCAGTGTCATTGGCAAACGTAATGTACATTTGATTCCTGCGTCCAGATACGTTATAAAAAATATTAAAGAGGACTGGCCATAAAATTGAGCCCTGGGGAACCCGACTGGTGACTGGCCACCAGCCTGGTGTAACCCCATTTACTATAACTCTTTGAGCCTGGCCCATCAGCCACTTGCTCACCCACTTACTATGGGCTTGCCTAGCTGTGTGCTGGGCAGTTTATCCAGGACACTGAGACACAGTATCAAACACTTGGCTAAAGTCCAAAACCACCATATCTACTGGCTTCCCTTGGTCAGCTACATGGGTGACCTTGCCATAAAAGAAAATTAAGTTGGTTAAGCAGTTGGTTGGAAGGCATTAAACATCTCTGCTTTACCTACATCCCTACTTGTGAGGTGACTGACCTCATCAAGTAATAGACCAATGTTATCTCTGATCCCCCTTTTGCTGTTACCATATTTTTAAAAGTCCTTTTAGTTGTCCTTCATAGTGCTGGCCAGCTTGAACTCCAATCAAACTTTGGCTGCACAAATTTTCTCCCTACAGTAACGAACATAGTCTTGTAGTTCTTCTGTCTCACCTGTCATTGCTTCCAATGTCCATACACTTTCCTTTTCTGCCTAAGTCCCAGAAGACCCCTGCTCATCCAAGACAGCCTTCTGCCGTGTTTGCTTGACTTCTGACACTTTGGAATTGCCTGCTCTTTCAATCTTAAGAGATGGCTCTTAAATAGTGACCAGTGTTCATGGACCCCAATACTGTCAAAAAGCAGATTCCCAAGGGACCTTACTGCATGGACCCCAATACTGTCAAAAAGCAGATTCCCAAGGGACCTTACTGACTCGGTCCTTCAGCAGCTTGAAGTCCACTCTCCCCATATTGAGGGCTGAAGATTTGCTGGCAGTTTTTCTCCTGTCTCCAATGATCTGAAACTCAACCACCTCATGGTGACCAAGAGAGCCAACAATCACCACGTGGTGCATAAGTGCCTGTTTACAAACAACAAATCTAGGAGGGCACTTTTCCAAGTCAGCTCCCTTAGTACCTGCACCAAGAAGTTATCTTCAACACGCTTCAGAAATTTCCTGCAGCTGTTTGTGTCTGCTGCATGCTATTCCCAGTCAATGCCTGGGAAGTTAAAATCACCCATAAAGACAAGGGCAGCTGATCTAGAGATATCTCTTAATTCCTTGTAAAATAATTCATTTGGGTCATTGTCCTGGCTGGGCAGTTGGTAGTAGAGTCGCACAATAACATCCACTTTATTTGCCCTCCCCTTCACCCTTACCCAGAGGCCCTCAACAGTGTCATCACCAGCTGTAAGCACCATATAATCCAACCCCTCACAAACAGCACCACCTCCCCTCCTCACCTGCCTTGTCTATACCTCCTGGAGAGCCTGTAACTGTCCATCATGCCATTCCAGCCACAGGACTGATCCCACCAGGTTTTGCTTATCCCACTGATGTATCTTCGACTGGGACAAAGGTTCTAGCTCCTCTTATTTCTTATCTGCATGCCTTAGTATAAAGACAGTTCAAATGTGCTCCAGTGTACTTAGCACATCGCGGAGTGGACTGAAGAACCTTGCCAGCACACCATTCCTCAAACACTGGTGTGACATCCCCCAGGTTTATCTCTAGTGAGCCTGGTTTTATCCCTTTCCCTCTTCAAATCTAGTTTAAAGCTGGTTCAATGAGCCCTGCTAACTCCTGTGATGAGATCCTTTTCCTCTTTTGAGACAGGTGTATCCCATCTGTTGCCAGTAGGCCTGGTGTCAAGGAGACAGTCCCAAAAAACCCGAAAGTCTGCTGGTAACACCAGGCTTGGAGCAAGGTATTGATCTGCTGGCTCTTCCTGTTTCTTCCCTCATCATTCCCTGCAACTGGAAGGACAGAGGAGAGCACCACTTGTGCTCCTGATACCTTAACCAGTTGTCCCAAGGCCACGAAGTCTCTCTTGATTGCCCTTGGACTTCTTAATGTGACTTCATTGCTGCCTACATGAAAATTCAGTAGTGGATGATAACCCAAGGGCTGTCCGTACTAGAGCAGGAGATTTTCTTGTCACATCTCTAACCCAGGCCCCAGGGAGGCAGCAGACTTCCCTAAGTAGTGGGTCAGGTTGGCATATTGGGCCTTCTGTTTCCCTCAGGAGAGTCTTTTATGACAGTGACTCATGGTTTTTTTTTCTATATGGAAGCAGTTTTCATGCAGGGCATAGTTTGATTTAACTTCAGCAACACCTCCAAGCCAGATGAACCATCACCCTCATCATTGTTGGGTTCCACTTGCAGACCCTCATACGTATTATGGAAGACACCTGGGAAAGTGGGGTAGTCGCAGAGAAGATGCACCTTCTCTGCCAGGTAGCAACTTGTCACCATTGCCCCCTATCCCTTAAATCACTACATTCATCAAGTTGGAGGCAGTATAGGGAATCCACCATATCATGCATCCTGTTTGCTTGAGTCTGTTCCAGGGAAGGTAGCATGTGGTTCCAATGATCTCACCCTGTCAGACTCACAGTATAGTGCAATGCCATACTGTGTTGGCTATGCTTGACTGCACAGTGAAAATATAACAGTCATAGTAGCTCATATTCCAAAATGTTGTTTAGGAATCTGACCAGCTGGCATGATCCAGGCCACAACTTTGTTGTTAAGATAGGAAATGAAAACACACTGCAAACCGAAGAAAGATTAACCCGAACAGCTGCTTAAGATTCTTGAAGCTGCCATTCATGAGAGTTGAAGGAAGAACAGAAAGCCCAAGAGGATTTGTCCACACAGCAAAAATCTGAAGGCAAAGAGAATGAAGAGGGTGTCTACCTTCTGTCAGTGCATCAACAGCACATGAGTAAACATAACTCTCAGCCACAGAAACAGCGAAAGTGGAGACAGCTCTCCATTCAGTGCTTATCACCACTGGGGACCTCCAGTGAAAATGAAAGAAAAAGTCATTGAACTTTCAACAGGCTAACACAGTGATCTTATTTTAACAGTTCTTAATGAGGAGGGTGATACACCACTAACTGCTATTAACTACTATTTATGTTTACATTCTAAATCTCTCTAAACTATTCATTTGAATATTCCAAGTAGAAATAGATAAAAAAAATCATAAAAATCAGTTTCTGGATGCAATTCCAATATTTGTACAAAACAAAAAAAATGAGAAATACTTAATCCATCAGGTAGAATTCCAAACATGACTGACTTTTCAGAGGATGGGAAAATTATTCAAGTAACATATAACAGGCATTTGTGTCTCAGTTTAAAGCACTCACCCACTACTGACATTTCAGGAACACTAGCAGTATAAATTTCTTCTGGAAATGTTGGTTCATTGTCATTGATGTCATGGATTTTGATGACAAACTCAGATTCAGGTTCCACTGGTCTCAGAGTTCTTCTATTAATAGCTTGGGCACGCAGGGTGTAAAAGGCTTTCTCTTCCCTGTCAATTCTGCGAGTAGCATGAATGTCACCTGTTTTCTCATCAATTATAAAAAGAGTACCAGCCCCATCTCCTGACAAAATGTATTTGAGGGATCCATCTCCCTTGTCCTGATCAGAATGAAGCTGAAAAGGAAGGAAAAGGAAAAAAAAAAAAGAAGAGTATTTTAATTTTTATTTTTAAACTAATTATTATATATTAAATCATTCTATGTGCAACAAACATGTTTAGTACCAAGAAAAAAAAGTAATAATTTTCAGTTGCTGTTAACTGGCAATCATGGTGTTATACTGAGGCATTTGTTTCCTAACTTATCTCCAAGAATTTTTTAACATGACTGCTATGACAGATTTTAGTTTTGAAATGACACCTGTTCTCTGCTGAGAAACCTTTGCACCACAATTCTTAAAGAAGATTTTTATGTTAATACTGACCTTTTCCTTCCTTGAAAAGATTCTATTAAAAATTCACAACCTGCTGTGCTAGTTGTAAATTCACTAAGCAGATGAAGAACATGGCAAAATACATGACAATTAAGGAAAATAGAACAACTGGTTCCATGCCATACTAATTTATTTTTTTTTAGATTTTATTTTATATTATTTATATTTCTCCCAAATTGGAGAACATTTCATTTAAAGTCATTATCATTATCATTCCATAAATTAATGTAAATAGCCTAAAGGAAAGAAATGTACTTATTAAGTATTAGGTATTGATTTAATAAATATTATTTAAGTAATATAAAGCTTAACTTCATCTATTAATGACCTGTAGTACTGACTGACTGTAGTACATCGATTAAAAAACCCGAACTATTAAATTATGTTGCTTTGTTCAATACAGTACTGTGGCTGTCTCATTTCACCTTTTCAATATATTCGCCATAATTTTTCTCATCACTTTGTTGGAAAGCTCCTTCCATCTTATTGATTTCATAATTAACTGAAAGAATCTGGCATTCAGATTTATTTCTACCATGAAATGTATACTTTTTTTTATTTTTATGTTGAGCAGAACGATAAAATCTAAAAAAAGTCTGAAAAACTAAAAACTATAAGCTCTGATTACAAAAATGAAGTGCAAATATAAAGATTTTTTTTTAAAAACACATTAAAAAAATGTTAGAAAATTCCAAAAAGTTTAAGACAGACCTAGTGCATTTTTTCCTTAGCTAAAAAAAGTTGTTTAAAGACCCATTAACAACAGCAATTAGAACTGCAGTAAGATCACATTCAGTCATGTGAAGGCTTTTTGTTAATTTAAGCTCACATTTCAGACCATGAAAACATTATACACATAGCTTAGTATAAATATCCCCCTTGGCATGCAGCCATGGAAATATTTTTCTTTTTTTCTGTGCTGCCCTTATATTGTGTTTCATAGCATCCATTTTAAGTCAGCATCAGAGGTAGAATATTCAGCTCTTAGGGTTTTGAATGTGGCTTTCCTTGCCTTTTGTGCTGAAACCAAACATACACAGTGGAGTGGCAGGATATCTGAAGTCACACAGTAAACTTCACTGCTGTGAAACATTTTCAAAGACTGCATGTTTCCCACACACTTGCAATATGTGGAACAGAAGGAGTTCATGCAGAATCATGGATCAAAGCCTTTGTGGTAGAAATTTAGAAAAATATTTCTATATAAATATTTTCCTATTTTATTTCAGTTCAGAAATAAGCCTTGAGAAACACTGTAAATATTTATCAAAGAATAACAAATTAAATTTTGCTTATGCTACATATGTTTATGTTTACTTTACTAAATACAGATTTACTAAATACAATTCTCATAAAGATAAGATTTGGAGACATCCATATAAAGGCTTTTAGGGCACTGATAGTTGCACTTCAGATTAACATATATGTAAGGAACACCAATATAAATAGCTTAGAAGAACACTAAGATGTAACAATTTTCATTTTCTACAAAAATTATTAATAATTTCACTTTGGATTGGTAATCCAATTTATATTTTACGTATACACATGACAGTCTACAGTTATTGTAGAAGAACTTCAAATTCAGAATGACATTTCAGAAGGTCTTGGGTGATCAGGAAACACAAAGCTATAGATATAATGAACAAAGCTTCCAGACATAAAGGAGTGAAAATGTGTATTATATATAAGCAAGGAAAGAAAGTATTTCTCATTTCATTTTCTTAGCTCTTAATTCTATCCAGATGTTATTAGAGGAATCAAGATGGCTAAAGACCACCTTATGTGCTTGACAGGCTTGAACACTGAATCATTACTTATCTCTGAAATGCATGAGGAGTGTGTCAATCAGAATTGCAAAGTTGAGCATTAAAAGAAGTTCTGCAAAATATTTCCCTTCTACTTTTAGTATAAAGTGTTTCCTATAGTTATTTTGGCTAATGGGCATCTGTGATTCATGTCAGCCAAGCTAAGAAATGGAGAGACATCTGTTTCATTTAGCAATTTTATTGCACAAAACGATCAGCTGTGAAGATGTGGTCTTGTTTTCATATCTGTCACTGATATTTTGTAAACTCTTGTTTCAGTGAATTTCTTGCTGTTCTTCCAAAAAAATACTTCCCTTTTCAGCTGTCAGTGTTATACTTCATATATAATTTTTCTCACTGTATAGAAAATCAGAATGTCTGTTAGTTTATTTTATATAGGCCTGGTTCATCATACAGTAATTGCAATTACTGTAAAAAACAATTTTGCATGCTTGGACATCTACCTAAACTGGTTGAACAAAATTTTAAACTGAGGAGTATTTCACATAAATGAAAAAGGAAGGTATTGCTAAACTGAAAACAATAGTTAGAAAGGGTAACAGAGAGAAAACCACATTAGAAAAGACGGATTTCTTTTTTCTTCAATTACAACAAAACCAGAGTTCATTAATATATATTACCTTGTTCTTCCAGATAAATGAAAACATACATAAAATGTGCTAATGAAAAGATGCCACAGTCTAATTCAGCTCAATATTTTTTAGATCTGAAAATGGGCTTTGTAAAATACCTTTCAGAAAATTTTACATGAACAACATAATAATTCTGCTTTAAGAATTACTTGAAAATTACAGCATGAGAATTCTATGCTAAATGACTTCCAATGATCCAAATCAAACCCACCAATTACAGGAGTGTGAGTTTTCTCCCCCTCACTCTGCCATGAATTTCACCAGGTATGAAATCTCCTAATTTAATATAAAGGTCATGGACTGTTTTCTGATAGCATAGAAAGTGTTAATCCTATTTTCACCAAAATGCCACAATATGCTACTGTGAAAAACAGAGAGCAGATTAGGTTAGCCAGACCCATTTTATCATACAAACTACTTCTGGAATTGGAAATGATTTATGGCAATGCCAGGTAAAGACTTTAAAAGTTGTCACATCTATTTCTATTTGAATTCCAAATTCAGAACTCCCCCTGAATTTTCAGTGATTGGTATTCAAGCTAGAGACCAGAATATGACTATATTAACAAACCAGCCTATAGTTTGAATTCTTACATACAGAAGGCTTTCCAATACAGTTTAGTTTTTTGTGGTCTTTTACCAAATGACAGACTATCCCAATATTATCTCACCAAACACATTTTTACTCTCCTACTTTATAACAGTACTTTTTATTTGTGTAATCTAGAAAATATCTTTTCTCCTTTCTTCTGCAATATATTTGTCAACAGTTCAATTTAATCCAAGTATCACAGTTGCAATGAGACCTCAGTACCTTCCCAAATTACTCTTTTAGATTTTGTTCAAATAAGTCCTGAATTTCTCTTAATTCTGGGGACAAATTTCAGGGAAATTTGTAATTACTTTTCTAAGTAATCATATTAGCCATGTTGTGCCAAAATACACCTGTGGAATCATTAACAATTTCTGTTTTCTAGAGCACATATAGTATTAGCACCTTTACTAGATACTTTGTAGATGAATGATAGTCTCTGCAACCATAATCACAACAGTGGGAAGACTTGGCCTGAAATCAGCAGAGAATAATTCATATAGAATTCCCATAATGGAGATATTTATTTTAAGCATCATGAACTGAAGTATTAAATGATGCTCGTTTAACATTAGCTGCACTTATTTTGAAAGATTTTCAAACTAGCTCCTATTCTGTGCAGTATTCTCTTGGTTGCCAGATTTAACTGGCATGACTTTAAGCCAGATTTTACTCACCAAAGAGATTCACTTATTTCAATTTATCCTTAAGGTAACATTTAAAGCAACTCTGTTCTTCAGTGATGCAAGAATCTGCACTAAGTTTTAATGAGACATGTCACACATTTAATTTTCTCACTCAGTTATATTGTCAGTTTTCCAGCTTTGTGCTATTGTGTGTTATTAAAGAGGACACAGTTGGAAAGGAGAAAGGCACATTTCAAAAAGAAAATTTTGTGCAACTGGGAAAGATAAAGGGAGAACAGACTAAAATGGAAGCATAACAGGTAATGCCAGATGAGGAGTGCTCTGAAATTCTTTTGCTTGCTGAGAAGCAACAAACAGAAATGAAAAACTCCAGTCTGCAGTGCATTTTCATATTGTATTAGTTTACTAACTTGATTCACTAACCAAAGAAAAGATAAAAATAATTGACACCATTTCTATTGAGAAAGATTACAGTCATTCCTTTCTGTTCAAAATTTTTGTTTGTTCCTACCAATGTTTTAAAATTATAAGAGATAAATCAAAATTAATAATATTTTTAGGATACTTCTCCACATACCTGATGAAGCAATGTCTATCACAGGTTTAGAAATATTATTGTCCCAGTTCCTTACAATCTTCACTACCAAGTGATAATCTGCAAGATTCTTAATTTCCACAAACTAATCATACAGCAAAGGTACTTTTTCATCATTAGACTTGCATCTTTTCCTCAATATTGTATCTTATTATAAAGGGATCATTCACAGTCTGGAGAAGGTAGATGGTCCTGTCACTGACAAAATCTTCTAGGATTCCTGCTGCGAAAAGCAGTTTCTTTTTTTTGTAACACACCTACGAGCAGCAAAGAGTCTTATATAGATGCACTGAATCAACATGCCAATAACCAAACTCCCTCCTCAAGCTGATGTTCAGAGAGCTAGAACAAGTTTCACCTTCATTAGACTGTTGTAACTTCCACGCCAGAAGACACAAGCATTGAGCTAAGATGAACTGGAGACTAATTGGATTTCATATACCAAAGAGCGCTTGCATGAGCCAATATGCATGTTCTTGTCCAATTTTAATGTAATAAATACAGTCCATACATCAGGTGAACAGAGAAAATAAAGAACTGTCAGGTGCCCTTACTTTCTGACAGCTTAGCCTAATACCTCCTGTAGGTGACCGGGTATGAATAAGCAGAAGAGAATTCTTAAAGGGGGGAAAAAAAACCTGACCTATGTTTGCTGTTCAGGTTCCCATTCATTAAAAATGTAGACTAAATGAAGAAACATTGTTTGGTTCTCCTCCTATTCAGCTTGATGTGGTACAAGCCTATATTGCTACTTCCATGAGTAATCTCTGTCCAGTAACCTATGGTCTCAGGATTGAAATACATCCGATAAGATTTTCATGATGACTTTTTAATACATGTATCTTTTATGTTTTATGTTGTTTTGCTGATTCTGGACTGAAATAAAAATCTGTACTAAATATTGTATAAAGGATTAAGTAGTTTCCAGAACAATCTCTCTATTCCATCATGGAGCGGCCTAAGAAATCTAATATGCTAAAACAGCATGTCTTTTGTTTACTGAATTCAGAACAGCTTTTATGTATTTGAAAGCTTTGTGGTTTTTTTCTGTTCAGTTTTGGGGTGTTTTTTAAAGTAAAAATCAGTGCTAATCCTCATGCTCTGCATTAATGACAACAAAGAGGTAATTAAGAAGCTATTTCAGTTTGGGGTTTTTTTTTTGTTAACAAGAAATTTTTATTATAGCTTATATATGTTTTCCTCAAGTAGCCTAGTTATAACAAAATAACCATTAAAACAGCATTAGTTTTTACATATCCTAATGTACAATTTGCATTATACATAAAAAGCATTGCGTTTTTTTTAAACAAATGCAGAGCCCCATTAAGAATAGTGATGCTAGCTCATTTCACCTACTGCTGGAGGCCATTTAAAAATACATTAAAGATTGTCTTTGTTACCATCTGAAATCACTGCAACATGTAAATTGGTAAGAGCTGTGAATTTTTTTTACATTTATTATGTGTGTATTTTCTTCTCATGAATATAAGTATATATGTCTTTGGAAGAGGTATACTTAGAGGTAACAACAAATACACCACAGAGAACTGAATGACAATGTCAACCCAGGAGGTGGAAAATGCCAGCTAAGGTGGAGGGTATATATCAGAATTAAGGAATAAAAAAACATTAATGAGCTATTTCAATAATCTCCAAAAGACTGATATCCATAATAATACAGTATAATTGTTAATTTTAATCCCAAGGAAGGGAAGAAAGGGAAAAAGAGAGAGTAGATATATTTTTCATATATGTCAGGAAACTACTGATGAATCTGAACTAATGCTATATCTAATAAGATTTCAAATAATGAGGGACGAAGATGTCGTGGGTCACTCCTGGCTTCATTTATATTACAGTGAGATCAGTGGTGTTACTCATGTAATAGATGCATAGTCCAGGAGAGATGTATTGGTATCTTATAACCAAGAAAACCCCACAGGGGTAGTCAAATTAGTAAAGGTAGGTCTGCGAGAGAAGAGAGGTAGAATATGTATAAAATCTTAAATGCGACTCACATTTTTATTTACTCATCAAATTTGTTTTCCTTTCAGTTCAACATGAAATCCATTATGGTAGAGAATAGTATTCTCAAGACAAATCCTATATATATATTAATTACCAATTAAAGAAGTTATAGTTTAAATAATTGTATACAACTACATTGCAGAATACTTAAAGTTGGAAGAGACCTCTGGAGGTCCTCTTGTCCAAACCACCCCTGCTCAAGCAGGGCCACCTACGCCAGTTGTCCAGGACTGTGTCTAGACAGCTTTTGTATATCTTCAAGGATGGAGACTCCACAAGGTGTTTGTGCAATCTGTGCCAACGCTCAGTCACCCTCACAGGGCAAAAGTGTTTCATGATGTTCAAAGGAACCTCCTGCATTTCAGTTTGTTCCTGTTGCCTCTTGCCCTGTCACTGGGCACCACTGAAAAGAGCCTGGCTTTGTCCTCTTTGCACCCTGCCTTCAGGTATTTGTACACATTGGTAAGATCCCCCTGAGACTGCTTTCCTCTAAGGTAAAGAGTTCCAGCTCTCTCAGCCTTTCCCCAAATGTGAGGTGCTCCAGTCCCTTAAGCATCCTTATGGCCCTTTGTGGGACTCTCTCCAGTATGTCTATGTCCCCCTTGTACTGGGGGTGCCCAGAGCAGGACACAGCACTCCAGCTGCGACCTCACCAGTTTTGAGCAGAGGGAAGGATCTCCTCCCTTGACCCACTGCCAATACTTTGCCTAATGCAGCCATTAGCCTCCTTTGTGACAAAGGCACATTGCTGGCTCATGTTCAGCTGGTGTCCAGCAGAACCACCAGGTCCTTTTCCGCTAAGCTGCTTTCCAGCTGGTCAGCCCCCAGCGTATACTGGTGCCTGGCACTGTTCTTCCCCAGGTGCAGGATTTTGTACTTCACCTTGCTGAACTTCATGAGGTTCCCATCAGCCCATTTCACCAGCCTGTCAAGGTCCCTTTGGATGGCAGTACAACCCTCTGGCATGCCAGCCACTCCCAGCTTTGTGTCACCTGCTGTCTTGCTGAGGTA
The DNA here is from genome assembly GCF_015220075.1 of Falco rusticolus. Lineage (NCBI taxonomy): Eukaryota > Metazoa > Chordata > Aves > Falconiformes > Falconidae > Falco > Falco rusticolus. The sequence goes on along the minus strand of NC_051189.1, from coordinate 6,551,497 downwards.
CGCTCTGCCCCATCATGCAGATCATTAATAAAGATGTTAAACAGGAACGTACCTGCTATCGATGCCTGGGATATACCACTAGCTAGAGGTTTCCAACTAGGCTTTGCACCACTGAACAGCACCCGCCAGTAAACCAGTTTTCAGTCCACCTCACAGTCTATTCATCCACTCTGTATATCAACAGCTTCTTCATGAGAAGCTTATGGGAGGCAGTTTCAACGACCTTACTGAAGTCCAGATAGGTGATATTTACTGCTCTCCCTTCATCTTCCCAGCCAGTTGCTTCACCACAGAAAGTTATCAATTTGGTCAAGCATGACCTGTCCTTGGTGAAGCCATGCTGACTACTCTTGATACTTTTCTCATTCCTAATGTGACTGGAAATAGTTCCAGGATTAGTTGCTCCATCACCTTACCAGGGATCGAAGTGAGTCTGACTGGCCTATAGTTCCTTAGGTTCTCCTTTTTATCCTTTTTAAAGATGGGGGTGACATTTGCTTTCATTCAGTCTTTGGATATTGCTTCCAGTCACCGTGATCAGTCAAAGATTATCAATCAAGGCCTTGCAATGTATCTATCAGCTCCCTCAGCACTCATGGGTGCATCCCCTCAGGGCCCATGGACTTACCGAGGTCCAGTTTGCTCAAGTATTCCCTGGGCTGATCCTCTTCCACCAAGGATACATATTATTTGCTCCAAAATTTCCCCCTGGTCTCCGGAACCTGGGATTCCTGAAGGCTGGTCTTGTCAGTAAAGACTGAGGCAAAGAAGGCATTCAAGTACTTCCATCTTTTCCCTGTCCTGCGTAGCTGGGTCCTCTGTCTCATTAAGCAATGGGCTCACATTTCCCCTAGTTTCTCTCTTGCCTCTGATGTACTTATAAAAGCCCTTCTTAAAGTCTTTGATGTCCCTGGATGGATTCAGTTCCACTGGGGCTTTAGCTTTCCTAACGTGATCCCTGGATGCTTGGACAGTGTTTCTGTGTTCCTCCCTGGCTGCCTGTCCTGGCTTCCAGCTTCTGTATGTTTCCTTTTTGTGTCTGAGTTTGGCCAAGAGCTCCTTGTTCATCTACACAGGCCTCCTGGCATTTTTGCCTGACTTCTTTGGGATGGAACTCTCCTGAGCTTGGAAAAGGTGATTCTTGAATATTAACTAGCTTTTGTGGTCTTCTTTCCCTCTAGGGCCTTATCCCATGGGACTCTTTCGAGTAGATCTTTGAAGAGGCCAAAGTCTGCTCTCCTGAAGTCCAGGGCTGTGAACTTGCTTTTCACCCAGCTCCCTCCCCTCTGGATCCTGAACTCCACCACCTCATGGTCACTGCATCTAAGGCCACCTTTGACTTTCATATCCTTAATAAGACCCTCCTTTTTGGTGACTATGAGGTACAGCAGAGCACCTCTCCTTGCTGGCTCATCAGTCACTTTGAGGAAGAAGTTATTGTCAATTCACTCCAGGAACCTCCTGGATTGCTTGTGCTCTGCTGTGTATTTTCTCCAACAGATGTCAGGGTGTTTAAAATACTCCATGAGGACCAGTGACTCTGAATGTGAGGCTGTTCCTATCTGTCTTTAGAGGGCATCATCCACTTGTTCTTCCTGGTCAGACACCCACTATAATGTCACCTTTGCCTGCTCTTTCTTTAATCCTAATCCATAAACTCTCTGTTGGTTCCTCTTCCATCCACAAGCAAAGCTGCATGCACTCCAGCTGCTCTCTCACATAAAGAGCAACTCCCTCTCTTTGTCTTCCCTTCCTGTCCTTCCTAAAAAAGCTTGTATCCCTCCATTGCAACACTCCAACCATGGGAGCTATCTCACCATATCTCTATAATCCCCAAAAGATCACAGCCCTGCAACTGCACGCAGATTTCTAATTCATTGCATTTATTCCCCATATCTACAGGAGCTTAAGAGGGGAATCCCAGCATGTTGATTTCCCACAGAGAGTTTGGGGGATTTATCCACAATGCTGCCTTGTAGGCAACTTGTGGGCACCTCAATGACATAGAGAATTACAATTACATACCGAAATTTAACTGAATTTCACTGTGTTTGTATTAAGACTGGTTAGGTAGCTATAATTAAAATTTAAATTAAAACTTCTCCTACCAAAGCAGCATATTTATTCCTCTATTAGACTTTAAAATACCAAAAAAACCCAGCTCTGGATTTAAATATTGACACAAATCATACAGAGCATTACACATTATATTTGTATACATTCAAGACAGCGTCATCAGTGTAGTGAACTGTATTCCTCAACTTTTACTGGAGATAGAATACCCATCCTGATCTTTGCTACTACAGATTAAGAACTGTACTCCATACTAATTTCTTTCCCTTGCAGTGTTCATTTCTGTTTTCCAAAATTTGGTCTGTGTACTACATCACTGATGAAAATTATTTCAAACTTCTGTAAACTCTGGTAATCAGCTGATGGGCCCAGTCAATACATCCATAAAGCTTCTATGACATTCACTGGCATTTGTAAGACATCAGAAGCACTCTTTACTTAATCTCTCTTTTCCTAATTTTCAATAAAATATACTATATTGGTTATGCTAGTGGTGTTTGGGTTTGTTTTAGGGTTTGGTTTGTGGGTGTTTTTAAATATCCTTGGTTTGTCATAAATTGCTGCTTTATCATTTATACCAAAGCCCTCTATTCATTTTGGTTTGTTCAGAGAACTACAGAGAGGTTTTGCATTCTCTTTTTCCCAGAATTAGTCTGGTTTCATGAAGCTTTAGTTCTTGTTTTGTGCACTATTAGCTCCTACTTTCTCCATTTGGCAGTAAGAATTCTACACTACTCTTAGAAAACTTCCTAACTGTCTTTTATGGTACATAGTCTTACATGGCACTTTAAACAGCTCCTTCAATTACTCTGTTTTCTCTAGCACATCATTACCCTTTCCTAGCAAATGTATCAGTATTACTGAAATCTCTACCATTATTCTTAAATGATAAGCCTTGATTTATCCCATGGAACTCTTTTCAGTGTCGCACTGCTCAGTAGTCCTCTAGTTATTACATTTATTTTACCTGGCTTTTAATAGACAAATGCCACCCTTAACACAGAGAATAGTGTTACATAACCTCACCTAAATAAAAGGTAATTGAGGAATTGGTTTCCTTATCTTCCAGCTGTATTATCTATATAGTGGACTCATCCTTTTTGATTGACCTAAGACAGCCTGCTGATTGCTAAAGGTATTTCTAAGTCCTGTGAGGAATCCTCTGTGGAGCTGGCATCCTCAGTAGTGACACTGTAAAAAGTGGCCATAATCCTGTACAGTATTTTTTATAAGTGACTGATATTTTTGAAGTACAAAAGGACAGGAGAGTTTTTGTGAAGTTTGGCAAGTAAAAACTGAAATTAATATCCATTTACAAAAGTCTTGTATCTTTCCTAGCTATGTCCCCTCACAGAGTATTTATCTGTTATTTGGCTGTACTCGCTTAGCTTCACCTGAAGCTCATATAGTCTATCTGTAGCATTAATTTAGCATTTCACAAATACCTCCACTTCTTTAGTTTTCCCAAATTTTAGTCACATGTCCTGGAACACTGTATTACCCTACCTATATTTTCTGTTTCATTCCTCAAAATTGGTTGTTTCATGACATTTCTTTAAATTACTACTCTTTAAAACATAAAATTTGTCTAGAAATCTCATTTTTTTTCTCCATTTACTTCACCACTTACTCAATTGCATTAGTCAAGTTTTCTCACTGTCAAAATTTAAAATCTCAATATCATTTTTATCATTCAGTACTGAGCTAGATAATTTATAACCAAGCTTGCCTAGATAGTAATAGCTGTTAATTATTATATTAACTCCAAAATAATATTTCTTAAATATTTATACTTCCTAAAGATCCCATTTGTAGTGGAATTAGCAATCATAAACATGGAGACTCAGAAATTTTAATTTATGCATATTTTACATCAAACGCCATACCTCCAAAAAGGATATGCAAAAGTTCTCTTTGGAAGATGGGATTCTTAATACAGAAGGAAGAAATCTTTATTATACTTCATGTCTCTCCATATCAAGCATAATTTATTCTGCTAGTCACTATATGGTAGTCTTTGTACTTCTAAATGATATATAATTGTGAAAGCTATTAAAGCTTTTTAGGAAAAAAACCTAGAAAATATTTCTGTAACATCAAAGTTTCTAAACTAAATGGAAGGAAAGAGCAGTTGCCTCTTTACTCAGCTGTTTTTTGATGAAGTATTCTGCATGATCCTCTCTATTATGCAGTCACTTTACAAATATACAGAATGGAAATCTTCCAAGTTCTTCTACAAAGTGGGGAGGGGTTTTGGTTTGGGGTTTTGTTTTTTTTTTTTTTTTTTTTTTGTCGTTGTTTGTTTGTCGCTTATTTTTGCACCACAGTTTCACCCTAAAATATTTCAAATCAAGTCCAACCTCTATTTCTTGTTGTTTTAATACTTGAGAATTCTTAAGAATGGACAATAAAAATATATCAGAGGTAACCAAAATTTTGGCAGTGAAGGACATTATGATTACTCCAAACTTTACATGAAGAGGAAATTTAATATGTTTATATCTTCCCACCACTGTAGGCAAGTTGAAAGGAAAGGCAGGCTTCAAGGAATAAAAGTTCAGAATCAGACAGAGCACCTACACTATTGCGAAAATAAAAATTACCCAAGAACCATTAATTCGGTGTGACTCTGCATCGTGTATAAGACAATAATGCTAAATCCAGGTAGCATAACTGGACTGAAGATGAACAGATGTAGGAAACAGAAGAAAAGCACAGAGTATCAGAGTAAGCCAGTATGAAGGAGCAAGGTTTTTCTACAACTAGGAAAAGGGGAACAGAAGAGATGAACAAAATTGCTATTGAGCACTAAAGTTTTCTTCACATTTCAAACATTCTTGGGAGTATCCATAACTTTTTCCCACAGAAATTTTATGTGACCAGCCATCCGAGTCTTACAGTGCAGGCAGTATCCTTTCCAACCAAAATCCTGAGTATCCCAGAACATAATATGTTCCTTCTTCCAGCTTGTGTTTTCCATCTAGATGCTTGCATACAATCTGTTTGGACATGCCTTTTAGCATGCCAAGCCACATAAATGTTCATAAAGGATTTTCTAAGTTTCTAGGTGTGTTCAGACATGTAAGATACCTTGCACCTGTGTTTCACGCAACTGGCTGGTCTGTCAATTGGATCTTTGAAATGAAAATAAGACAACTTGGAGTGTATGAACTCATCTATGGTACACATATAAAATTGCTACAGACCAAAATATTGTCAAATTAGAGAGCATTTTCCTCTCTCAGTTGTCCACTTCTCCTTTAACAGCCTCAATTAAACAGCTATGAAAAGACTCGGGACACAGACATAGTTAAGTTTAAAGAATTAACACTGGTGAGTGGGACAATGTTGTTTGTTTACTCCTGCAAACAAAACCTACTTTGTCTGCCAAGGACTTTAGATACATTGACTGTATAGCTATTCACTGCCTCAAAACAGAAGGCATTAGAGGGTTTGAAAAAATTTGCCATTGCAGCTTTTTTGGGTTAGCTTGCATTTAACTATCGTCAAAGACTAAAACACTGTTATAAATATAAGGAAAATCTTCCAGCAGAAAAACATTTTAAAAGGGTAAACACCAACTTTTAACTTTGAACTTTCTCCCATATGGGTACTTCATTGCAAGTCACCAGTTTTCCCTCAGTATTACCCCCGGCTCTTCCTTGCTATCTATGTATATATGATATTTAAAAGGTCATCTGCATCTGATTTTAAAAAAAAGAGAGAGAAAAAATAAAGGAAACCCCTAAAGCATCAGTCTTTTAATTGCTGTTGAAACTATTGGCTATTTATAGATGTATAATTTCAAACAAGGTGTAGGTCAAACATTTATAAGGGTCCATTTTCTATTATGTTTTTTAATTCCTTGACTGAATGAATGTACTGTGATGAAGTGGACTCTACTTTTTCCAAGCTATGACAGTGAATATAAATAATTTCAGTTTTATCAGTTCTTCCCTTTTTGGAATATCTTTTTGTGACAAACAGGTACAAAATTGAAAAAGAAATTGAACTGAAAGGAACTGGAGAGTTCAGGCTGAACTACTTCCCTGTTTCTTACACCATTTTGAAGCATGATGCTATTTTAAGTGCAATGTATAATCAGGTACAATGTGTTTGGAAACCATCCAAGAGAGCTGTAACTCTTCTCCACGAAGGCAGCAAAAGCAGCGAAATGCATCTTATTGGTGATTTTACACCTATGCCCATAACATATGGGAAGGATGCCCATAACATAGACTAGCTTCCATCTAAATCTTCCTGACAAATGATTGACATTATTGCACTTTGTGCTTGCAAAGAACAGAACTGTCGCTTTCAGAAATTAGTTTCAAAATGGCCGATCACTGCTATTGGAATTATTAGGGGGAAAAAAAAAGTCAAATAGTTTAAAATAGATTTCTCAGAAACTGAGAAAGGCAGAGGCAGGAAACCTACCCCAGTGACTAGTACTGACCACTTAGACTCATTATCACTTACTTTCTCATCAAATTGATAAATGGCTTTCATTCAAGTATCAATGTGTAAGAAAGGTAAAACGGACAAGCAAAACAATCTTCACTCTTGTACCAAAACTAGCAAGTTTTCATTAAATCCTTCATACTTTCCCAGTGGCTTTCATTTACTGTACTACCTTGTAGCACTGAACACCATTAAATACAGCTTCCAGTCACTTGACAGAAAAAGAAGAAACAAATTTCAGCTAGTGGTCCCTACTCATGTTTGCATTATTTTCTAAGTAGACTTGAAAAGTATTTGCATAAGGGGTAAACACACAAAAACAATTACATGTACGTAGAAAATCATGAAGTGAACCCCTCCCACCGTTTTGAACGTGTTATTTGTGGAGCGCTCACATCAGATTAAAATTAAATATGAGCATAGTGTATGATTCTACAATACCAAGATCTATAGACACATGGAAAAGGAAATAATAAAAAACCTGCTTTAATATGCATGAGCTAAGTATGTCATCATATAGGGTGCCGGTGCCCAGATGCTGGCTGGGGGAGCTGCAGTGGCAGCCCCCGTGAGGTGGTGCCGGGGCTGCCCCGTGCCGGGCACAGCCGGTTCCAGCTGGTTCCAGCTGGTTCCAGCTGGTTCCAGGTGGCTCCACCGGCCCCAGCACAGGGCACAGCTGAGCCCCGCAGCCACGGGCGGGCGCCTCGGGGAAAGCCGGGCTGAGAAAGGGCAAAATGCTGCTCATGACATATGATAAAAAATAGGAAATACATTTTAGTCCTTTACATCAGAAGCTAAACATACCAGTAGTAGCACGTAAAAGCTGTGCTTAAAACAGAAAGTTTTTAAATGCTGGTGAAGGGTCATTTCAGTCAGGAAGAACTAGAAAGTTCATTTAATTTTCAACTGATTACTAACTCTGTTCAGCAGAATTTAATATTTCAAGACCTACTTCAATGAGCAGCTTCCTTTACTTTGCAAGTCCTACAAATACCTACAGATGGTACACACTTTTAGTTTGTTTTCCTTCAGGAGAAAGAAAAAATAATGATTAAAACCACCTCATGTTTTTCAGGCTCCATTGCAGTTTACATGCTTTGAATTTCAATTAAAGACCATTGACAGTACTAAACTTATGTTAAACAGTGTTAAACTTACTAAATATAACACTTATGTCCTATAGAGGCCAGGTAGAAATAAGGATAGGCTATTTAGCATTTGCTTGAAAGCTGAACAAATGTGACTTTCAGAGATGATATCCCACTTCATTCGTTAGAACTCTTCTAGTTATTATGCCTTTTAAAATTACACAATGTATGTATAAAACTGTATCCATAGAAGTGGAAAAGGTCCTGGACTAAGCTTAGTATCTAACTTCAAGCTGTTGTCTACAGGCATAATTACATGTGTCTACCTAAAATATGTCTACCTAGAGCAATTTAGTATCTTACAGTTCTTCATGGGGTTTGCCTTGCTTCTTTGTTTGGAGTCTGGTAGTTCCAAACAGTGGTTTCTGTCTCTTGGGGCCATGGTTCACTTTGTTCACCAGGGCAGCACTTGCCACATCATTCAAGGTCCTGTGGCAGGTAGCTATGTATGGATATGTTATGGGAGCCTGCAACTGGCACAGACTTCATTGCCACTGAAGATGTGATGCAGATACAAACCTGGAACCACAGTGCTTCCCCTTTTCTCACCATACCAGTTGGTAAAGAAGATGTATCCATTTGATTACACTTGATTAGCCCGTTAGCTAGATAACTTCTTTTCCCCAGAAGCACCCATGCAGGCATTGGCATGCTCTGAGCTCTTTCCCTTGTGTCCAACTCATACAGTAATAATATAGGACATACTGCCTTTCAGTTCTGTCAAACCAGATCTTCTCTGCTATGCTAAATGACACTTGTTAGCCTACTTTTTCATCTTTTTAGTTTTCTGGTTTCATTCTGCTATCTTTGGCTATATCCTTCCTTCCTTCCTTCCACCCTTCCTTCTTTTCTTCTTTCTTCCCCCTTTCCTTCCTTCCTTCCTTTCCAATGTGTGCTGTATCTCCTCTAATACCTCATGATCTTTTGAGCTATGAGTAACTCATGAGGCCTCACTGGTTTTATGAGACAGGTTTCTTGCAGTGCTAGGTGGTTCTGGTGGGATGAACAGTCCTGTTGACTTTACCACTTCAGAGAAAAAGTACAATCCCAAACCAGTCTGACTGTTTGGTCTTTAAGGGAAGATTTAAAGCAGAGAGGCATTCAACACATCCAGCATTTCTCCTTAACAGAACAAATACTGACATTGAACTCTCTGAGAAGGGCAACACTGGCTTGGAACATCTACACTCATCTCTGGTATATGTGGCTTACACCCCTAAGTAAAAGTGAAACAGAGCAAGGTCTTAAAGGATTAGTTAGGATGAGTTTGGTACCATGCTCTGGGTGTTCCTCTGTTTACGGTGAGGTACAACAGAAACAGCAGGGCCTGTTCTGTTCCGCTGGCAGTACTAAAGTAAGAGATAGGTGGAATGTACTCTGAGCAACCTAGCAGTCATAAATAAAGATAAGGTGGGCATTTGGAGGAGATAAGAAGGCCATGAGTCAGGAGGTTTTGCAAGCTCCAGAAACTAGGCTGTTGAACAAAGAAAGTTGAAAAGTTCAAGCGAGGAAGAAGATTGAGCAACCCCCAAAAGTGAGGCCGAAGAATGGAACGACCACCCAAAAGTCTCCCCAAAAGTCAATTCTAGCGGACTCCGCCTCAAGCTCTGCCTAAACCCTGCCTGTTATGAATATGATGATTAGATGTCAAAATTAAATGAGTATGTATGTAAAGATGTAACCTTCACATGAAAACTGTATAAATTATCTGACTTTCACTGAAAACTTTGGAGCTAGTTTGTCCAGTGTGAACTGGCTAGCTCCCCAACATTGCACGAAATAAATACGTTTGCTGCTTAAAGACAAAAATTCATCTCTGAGCAGTTACTCTGTGGTGTTTTGGCATCAGAAGTCTAAAAGGACAGTAATCCATTCCAATTCCAGTACTATTTCACTGTGAAGCACTGGAGTTTCACTGTTGGTCTCTGTTCTTCTCCCTCTGCAAGATTTGCCAGTCTAAAGCAGCAAATGGGAATGCTCACTTTTGGTCTTTCATTTCCAGTGCCTGGCACATCTGAGCAAAATTACCGTCAGATAATTTGAGCACTGGGAATCACCTCCTTAAGCAATTGGGTATACCCTCAGTATGCCCTACTCATATGATTTAGCCCCTCTTCCCTGGTACCAGACAACACTCTGAAGAAACTCATATGCACAGACATCTGTCCAGGTCTGGGAATCCACAGTTTTTGAGCAAATTTATCTGGCTTTGGATTCAGGCACACAACAACTGTGACTTCTTTGGTCTTCACTAAAATAACGGCAGACATTACAAAGCCTTTGTATTCCTCAACAACCACCTGTTAATTCTGTCCTGTGTCACCCAGCAAAATTCAGTGTCTTGTAGAGATACGTCCAGTACAGCAGCTAACAAATAATTCATTCTTTATGGGAATAAAAACTTACTATTCAGCTAGGTCAGCTCTTTGCCGCCAGTACCTTCTGCTGCTGTTTAATGAAACAAGAAGTCAGAGACTCCAACATTCACTGAGGTTTCATAAGGAACAGTCCTTTTTGCAAACAGAAAATATAAACCCTTTGCACACTTCAATTTAGAGTAAATTATGAATCTAACCAGTCATAGTCATAAACTCCGTACTAAGATGGATCCCAGCAGAATCTGAGAAAGAATTTAATCTCAGCACTCACTGAGATGAGTTAGCCTCGAGGACAATCTTTCAGGAAGATTTTGATGCCTCTGTTATGGAAAAACAATGGCTGTACCATGTGTTTTGAGAAGGCATCATAGCTCCTGTGTTCTGGACTACAAGAAGAGGTAGAAAAAAAAAACCCACAATAGTCCTTCAAAAAGAGAAGAAATTGATACATATTTCACTCTGACACTCTTGACCTGCCATGAAATATCTAGGGCCCCACACATGTACCCTCAAAAACAAGCTTTCATATTCTTGCCATAAATTGGTGCCTTACGTGTTAAGTTTGTCTGAGAAAGAAATAAACTGCTAAATGTTGTTGTCCCTCAAGTGTCCATTCCACCACACTACATTATCTTCAATGAGGTAAGATTTTTGAAGATACACAACTGTGAAAAACTTGCTTTTTGCATCCAGTAGTTACACCAAAAAATTATCAAGTGGAAACTGTTAAAGGACAAGCTGCCCTCTCTCTACTCTGGAACCTCAGTCCCAGACACAGCAAATCACAATTAATTTATTCAGTTTTCAGGATATCTTTCCTCCCTTTCTATTCTTTTTTATTGATCCCTGTCACAAGAATCTGCTCTAGCTGAAAATTCAACCCCTATAGAACTTCAGTGCCACAGAGCTGATTTCTTTCACCTGGAAGAGAAGGCATTTTATGCTCAACCACATCTTCACACCAAATATTAAGCCTCCATATGAGCGCTTTCGATTCAAAATCCTACTCTTCAGTCTATTGTAGCACCAAAGGTCTTTACAAAAAACCCCAACTATGATAGAAACACTCTTCAGGAATCAAAATACAGAAATTTTTAAAAGGGTTTGATAAGTCTTCATCTTACCACTACAACAGCAAAACTTCACTGGGACCCTTTTTTTTTTTTTTTTTTTTTGACAGCAAACCCCTTCAAATCAAGGCAACACATTTTTTTGTATTACTCTCTCCAAAATCAGTATATTTAGTAGCCACTTTATCAAAAAGAAAAGTAAATTCAAGATTCCTGCCCAGGATGGTTTCTGGCTTTCACTTCTCTCAGGAAATTACTTTGTTTACTCTTTCCTTAAATCTGACTGTTTCTCCAACAGCAACAATTCTATGCACATTTGATCTTGGCATTCTTTATCGTTTTTATGTTGACAGAATATGGACTTCAGGAAAATACATCTTTTTATCTCCGGTGTTACCAAATTTTATGTATAATATCTCTCATTGGATTATGGACTATACTAAGCAATATTAACAATACTAAGCAGTATGAAGGAATGCTAGCCGTACTAACTTAAACCAGTATATTTAATTCTAATACATATACATTTAACTAGAGCACAAGCAACACCTGAGGCTTCCCTACTTTTACATCTTTATGACTGGGTGGTAAGCTGTCCTGGGCTCTGTTGACACTTCTGTTACACATTTAACTCTTGCTGAGGTGTCTAAAATCAATGCCACTTTTGGGATTTCTGTCTTTCGGGCTTTATCAAGTTAAGGATGTGGGACCCTCCTTCAGGTACCAGTTCCGTGGTATATCATCTACAGTGTCAACAGACACAGATAAATGCTAAAAGGAAAAGACAGGCGATGAACTAGCAATTGTTGTTCTTGAAACTGTGTGATGTGTGCACATGTTGCTAATACTCCAGGTCCTTTCCTCAGAATCCTGTCTATGTTGGGGCTCTTGAACTGAGAGGAACTAAGTGAGGTTGACATGTCCTGCTCTTTACACCATCAAAGATAATGAGTACACTAAGAAGTATGCAATTATGAATACTGCCAGGACAATCCTTTCTGGTAACAGTTCTAATATGGCAAACACAAAATTATAGATAAATTTTGTGCAAGTATACGGGGTAAACTACCTCTGAGATACTAAAAATCACTGCAGTATAACTAAGAACTTCAGTCTCTCTGTCATGATTTAATCCCAGCAACTAAGCACCACAGTCACTCTCTTACTTCTTTGCGGTGGAAGAGCAGGGAAAATCCAGAGAGTAAAAGAGAAAACTCGTGGGTTGAGATAAAGAAAATTAATAAGCTACACAAAAGCCACACGCGCAATTAAAGCAAAACAAGGAATTAATTCACTACTTCCCATGGGCAGGCAGATGTTCAGCCATCCCCAGGAAAGCAGGGCTCCATCACACGTGATGGTTACTTGGGAAGACAAATGCCATAACTCTGAATGTTCCCCCTCCTTATTCTTCCCCCAGCTTTGTATACTGAGCATGATGTTATATGGTATGGAATATCCCTCTGGGGTCAGTTGGAGTCGGTTCTCCCAGCTGTGTCCCCTTCCAACTTCTTGTGCCCACCCCCAGCCTACTTGCTGGTGATGTGGGGTGAGAAGCAGAAAAGGCCTTGACTCTGTGTAAGCACTGCTCAGCAATAATTGAAATATACCTTTATTATCAACACTGTTTCCAGCAGAAAACCAGAACATAGCCCAATACTAGCTACTCTGAAGAAAATTAACTCTATCCAGTCAAAACCAGCACACTCAAAGCACTGAAAAAATCATGTCAGTTGATCCTTTATGCTATAAAACTACTATGATGAAAATTGCTGGAAAAAGCCAGTATCTATCTTAGATAGTAAAGTGGGAAAAATATCTGCAAGAATGAAGCAAATGGCAAGATCTGGCAAAATAGTAAGGAAGGAAAAAAAACCCACAACCAACTTTAATGTGGATGAAGAATGTATTTGTAAATTTATTTTTGGATAACTATGGATTAAGACACTGTTGGCACACAGCAGTGCTTCTTTTAGGTGACAACTATTAGAGTATGATTTTGGGATTGAAAAGAAAAATGTTTCTTCTGGATAGGCTCAAAATAAATTAAAGATTGTAAGAGTAAGTTTGAAAATGCATAATACTTTATAATTGCACCACTTTGTCTGGAAAAAAAAAAAGGGCCTTAAAATTACATAGTAACAAAAAGAAATCAAAGTTATGAATCGACTTTCCATATGTTAAGAAAGAATAATAGCACATCCATAGACTTTCTGCACAGAGAAAGACATAAAGGACGTATTCACCAGAACTCTAACCCCAAATACAAATAAAATGGCTGGTTTGGTATGAGGTTTAAGCTTCCTTGAGAATATCCTTGCAGTGTTTCTCTGAGACTAGGAAAAGTACTTTATCTCAGAATTACTTTCTTATAGCATATTTTGCAAAGATAGGCCAAAGATAAGTTGTGTAATGCATACATAGGTCTGGCTTCTCATATGCTCTTTTTTCTGGCTTCAGCCTTCACTAGAAAATATAGCTGTACTTATTATTTGAGATTCTGCACATACAAAATTCACTTAGATCATTTTGATTTCTAGCCTCAGGATACTGTGTATTACATGAAGGAAAGGATGACCAACCTCCTTTCTTATAATAATAATAAATACCACCCTGAAGACACCAGTGAATGTCCATAATCAGTCAACATGTACTTTGTCACCATTTCACAAGCATGGTTGACTTAAACAAGGAACTCTTCAGCTGTTACTGGATTACACATCCCATTCATTTATTGAACCTAATTTCCATCATGTTACTCTAGTAGAACATTCTAAAGCTGACTTAAATAGTGAATAAATAAATGCATAAATTGCATTTTGAATTGTAGACACTGCTTTCAAGAGTAATGTGATATTCAACAGTTTTCAAGCTCCCTTGACAGATATATAGATGCAAGATTAGAAGCAAGAAAAAATGGATCAATCATGAGCGCAGAAAGCAAGCAGATGTAAATCACAAATCCAGGTGAATTTGGTAGCCTCAGTTTTAGAATTTATGTTGATTATTTTACTGGCATGTTTGTCATCTACTATGGTCAGTTTTAAAAATCACACTTAGTACTTATTTTTGACCGAAACGTCTCCAAGACAAACATTCTCTTTAGTCATTGACTATGATTCATTGAGTTCTAACTTGTGCTCTTACTGTCTATCGTAATTTCCAAACACCATCTCCAAAGATGTTTCAGAGAAATTAACAGGTAGATGGCCTTTTATGTCACCCACCTATGCCAATAACTTTGGCTTTGTATAAAATCAGATAAAAGGAAACATCCAAAAAATGTTTGACTATACAATTCAGACATCCTTTGGAGAGTGCGACACCAGGGAAAATATATAGTTATTATAAAGTTTATGTACTAAGACTTGAATCATTAATTATCTTGTTCTCTAATAATTTATGAATTTAGACTATCAGACATTTAAAACATTATTTAGTATAACAGTTTATTGTTAGTTCCACATACAATCTCTGTCCTTTTGCTTCCTTTGTGTAAAACTCTCCCCTGTGCAAATACAATGCTATGATACTCTTCGTTTTAGATGTGTTTTCTACACTTTTCCCCAAACTTGTCATAAAATGACTATAGGGCAATTTCATATGCTTATATGCTTGCTCAAATTAACAACTTTTTTGCTCTAAGCAGAGCAAAAAGGGTGAAAGCCCAGTCTTAACTGATCTTCAAGATTCTTCTTAGAACTGTACTCTTTTGTCTGCCATTTTACTTATCTTTACTTATTAATTCCATTTGCAAACGCTTATTTCCTCTCAGTCAAAGTAGTTCTGTGTTTATCAACACCTCTCTTTTTAAAATGCAGACGATTTAGCCTATAAAAATGTTAACCTTTTTCCCTCACAAGACTCTTCCTTCACTCATCGTGACTGGAAGAAAGTAAGTAACACCACTCACACTTCATGATTTGGGATCATAAATATTCAAAAATAATGCAACAAAGAAAAGTTATCAGTAGGTTTCTGAAGGAGACTAAATAATTTTAAATTCAGGCTGCCCTGCAAAGCTATTTATTTCCTGCAGCTTCTGGGAGCAAGACACTTCCAAATACAATAGCATAGTGTTTCCATACAGTGACAGCTTATTTTGTGGGCAAAGTCAATTTTCATAAGCTATCTGTCTGGCCTGGACTGAGGAACGGGCCTAAATACTTTGGAACACTTGGGAGGCATGATTTTACACTTGGTAAATGTATGAAATAAACATAGGGACTATTTACAGGCCTTTTAACATGCTTTGGAAATGGCTGCTATCATTCAAATGCTAGTGATAAAATTACAAAAGATTCAAACCAACATGTAAGAAGTAGAAACAAAAAGGCAGTTTAGTCATTCATAAGCTTGCACTCTTAAATTCTTATTTAGTATTTAAATTTTGTAAATTTTAATAGGCATTTCCTTTCTCACCCCACCCCCACCCCCAGCATTCTTAATCCTTTCAAGAAACATTTTATAATGTAATAGTCCCATGCACCAGCATATGCTTTGGACAAAATGGCTGGTTAAAGCAGTTTAGCAGAGGGACTTTGGGGCTCTCATGGACAGCAAGCTTACCCTGAGCCAGCAATGTGCTTTTGCAACAAAAAAGGTCAACAGCACCCTCGGCTCCATTAGGAAAAGCACCAGCAGGAGATCAAGAGAGGCAACTGTTCCTTTCTGATCTGCCCTAGTGAAACACATGTGGAGTGCTGTGTCCAGTTGTGGGCTCCCCAGAAGAAGAGAGATGGGGAGCTACTGGAGAGTATCCATCAAAAGGCTGGTTAGTTGATTAAGGGACTGGAGCATTTTTCATATGAAGGGAAGCTGAGAGAGCTGAGACTGTTCAGCACGGAGAAGGCTCAGCAGGGACCTTATTAATGTGTATAAATACCTGATGGGAAAGACTGAGGGAGGCAGATCCAGTCTCTTTTTCAGTGGTGCCCAGTGACAGGACAAGAGGCAATAGGTACAAACTGCAACACAGGAAATTCCCTTTAAATATAGGAACCAACTCTTTACTGAGTGGGTGGCCAAACAGTTGAACAGGCTGCCCAAGAAATTTTGAAGTCTCCACCTTTGAGATATTTAAAATCCAGCTGACTTTGCTTTGAGCAGGGGGGTTAGACTAGATAATCTCCAGAGGTACCTTACAGTGTCATCTATTCTGTGATTCTTTGATTTTCAACAAGTCAGTATCTCTCTGCAGTATTTTACACATTCAAAATCATGTAAAAAATGAAAATCTGGATTATAGAAAATTAGATTTCTATGTTTATCAGCAACCATTGGTGCTATCTGGTACCCATTACTGTTGACATCGACTTCCATTTTCATGCAAATTACCATTTTTAATTAATTCCTTGTAGCTCTTATATTTTTCAATCAATCACATGGCAAAACCTAAGTGTCAACTGAAAATAATTTAAAGGACACTTCCAGTGTCCTTTATGTATGCATCTAGTATGCTGTGCAGTTGTATGTGCAGTTCTGCTGACTTGTATTGTAGCTCACTTCCTAACCATCTCATTTCTATCACACAGTAGTTAATGAATCTTACTCACTCCAGTTCATTGAAATTCAGGGAGAGTTAAAGAGGAAGAATATTTTTTCTTCAAAATAGGTTGCATTCTTCAAACATAAGCAGAGAAAAGGAATGCATTCTTTTGTATGAAACACAAAATATTCAAAGAGAATGAGTTGAAAAATAGTTTTATAATGAATTATATTTTGATACAGATGAGATACTAAATGGGCTGCTGGTAAGAACAATGTCCTAAAGCAAACAAATCTGTCAAAGATTTCTTCATTTGTTTCATTCAAATATTTCTGAATACCTTCTAGCAGAATTAACTAGCAGAATTAAATTTAGCAATTCTAGCAGGACAAACAATGTATATATTGCCTGGAAATCTGCTTCTTATGCATTAGAATAAACCACAGAAACTAGGGCTCTACAAAGATAAGTAAACTTGACAATTATACAGAGATCTTAAAAAGAAACCTACCTTGCCTACATACTGATAATCAGATCCTGTGTATTCCTCTAAAAGAAAAAACTGGTTCCACATCCAGCCTCGCTTCTGGCGGTGAATTGCTTTTCCATCATTCCCTGATGTACGTCCCCCAAAGGTTTTGGGTCTGAGATCAGGAGTCCTTCTGAAAAGCATTTCTGTATGGCAGGGATGCGGCAGCCACATCCAGAGCAGCAGAAGTAACAGGACTTGCTGTGTTTTCATAGCTCTCCACTGCTGATGCTCTTCAAGCTGGTCAGCAATGGAATCTACAGTTTTGTTTTTTCTTGACTTGATTTTTATGTCTCTAGTTGCTGATGCAGCCAAGCAGCTTCCAGCAACTCATCTCTGAACTGTACATAGTAACCAATTCCTGAAAATAAACAGAGGAGAGACAATGTAAGTTGAAATGCATTCACTCCCTAGTGTCCAACATCCCTGCTACTGTATCCTGCAAATCCAAAACATTATGACATATAAAGCAACCTGGTTAGGAATACAGAGGTTATCCAGATAGGGAGAACACTGTGAATATGTTAGGCAGCTGCTTTCAAAACACTTCCTAAGTAAGAGTGTTCTGAGATGGACAACTATTTCACCATTAAAACATTTCAATTTAGAAACTTCTAAGTGTTCTTTATATAGAATAGGGGATTAATATTGCTGAAACTTATACATTAAACACTGTTGCCTTTGCTTCAAACATTTTCCACCTGATTTGATTTACAAGAATTTCAGTGTTTCATTAATCTTACTATCAGGAGAACTGAAAAGCCAGAACAAAGTAGTTTTAGAAGTAAGGGAATCATAAAACACCAGTTCTCCAGGGTATTTTAAATGGCAAAAGAGAACATCATATGCATCAGAAGAAATACAACATGACAAGAAGAAAACTTTCAAATAGAAAAAGTTCTTGAGATGATCTTGCACTATGGAGTGGTGCAAATTTAGCCTTACGTGTAGGAGGTATGTGAAAAATGTTTTGTCTGTTTTGCAAGTATCCTGAATATATAATTTTGGAAAGTACTAAAATTAATTTTATTGTGGGAAGTGATATTGCAGAGAGAAGACAAGCCCCTCTGTTTAACTCATCCTTGTCTTGCCTCTACTTCTTTGCTTTGTTTTGTTTTCTTTTGCTTTGTTTTCTTTTAGTTTTTCCTTCTTCTGACAGAACCATGAGATGTTATTTAGAAGGAAAAAATTAGCCATGTTTTCTTCACTTTACCTCCATCCCAGCATTTAGAGTAATGCTTTTTGCTAGTGAGATCATTTGGTAAGGTTTTCCTTCAGTAAATCATGAAAACCTATGACTTGTCATTTGAGCTATGGTTTGGTGTTGTTTTTTTTTTTTTTTTTAAACATGCCCACAGGAAACAGAATGCATGCATGCTGGTTGCAGTTCCTTGTATATTCTTCCACATGCAGCAGAAACCCCAAGCAGTAAAAATCTTGATAGTTTTTTTGTCCTTTTTTTCTGATTTTGATAAATAAGTAATGCTGCACACAGCAATACCATGTGTCTTCTGGTTTCAATAAAACTACACTATAGCTCATTATCATCTCAAATATTTTTTATTTTTCAAAGCAGAGCTATGTAAAAATCCTTTCTGTGTTTCAGTTTGATAGTGATATGCTACTTAAGATATTTCCAGTAAGCTTGTGTTGATTAAAGGGTTTGCAATAAAACATCAGGGTTTAGAGTAGCAAGCCTATGAAATGTAGTGATTTCTTGCAGCTAAAAGACTCTATGTGCATGCATGCATGTGTGTGTGTGTCAATAACTGAACAGATTCAGTCCAAGAGCCAGCTTCTGTTTTTAGAGCTAAATTATCTCAGGAGAATGTTTTCCATTCTCCTCTAACATCTGAAAGACTAAAGAACTTCTCAAAGCCATTGTTTTCAAGGACTTCAACTCCATGATTGTTCACAGTAGCTCACAGGCATTCATTTCCATTTGTTTAAATAAATATTAGATTATGTATTGTTTCATTTACCTCTTCTTCCTTTCTCCTAAAACCTTGACATTTACCTGATTCGTGAACTATGAATACTACCCAGATCAATCTGTTCTAATATAAACCACTAATCACATATGCTTAATTATATCATCACGTAAAAACTGGAGATGTGATCCTCCACCTTGGAAATTATTTGTCACAACCCATATTTATGTTCTTTTGAAACAAAGGTACACTGAGGGAGAGAGGAGGGCTGCAATTTATTCTTAGATACTTAGAAATGTTTATTCTCAAAGACTATAGGAATTTCAAACTTGAAATTAGCTCTCTATAAAAACTGCAAAGCTAATTTTTTTTTTTTTTTAAAGGTGATACAAAATTTTCTTCTGTGTGTGTCTGTGGTGGAGGATGTTTCTTTTTTCACTTTCTTGTTGCCAGCCGTACGTATATTCCATTATTCACACATTATTATTTGATGTGGAAGTGTTGTTAAACTCCTCTTGGGAAATAATGCTTCAATATTAGGGGTTGTTACTGAATTTCCTCCTTGTTAAATTAGGTCAGCAGAATAAAAGCTCAGATGAAATTTGGTGAAGTTATAAAAGTGGCTAATGCAGATGGACTTGGCAAGCATGGCTGCTTAATGGATGTACTATCAATAAGGCCTTTTCCTTCCTTTGAGACTCCTGTTGTTCAGCTTCCTGCTTTAAATTTAATGAGTTTGATAGTAATCTACACTAAACCAATAACATTTACCTTTAAAAATACGCTAACAAACAAGAAAAAAATCAGACTGTACTAATAACAATTAAATAAAAAGCACCGGAATAAAGGAACTGCTTGAAGACAATTAGATGAAGGAAACCTTTTAATATATAACTACAGAAAACAGTCAGAAGTCCTAGTTCTGTAATAGAGTGCGTATTTAGGTTCTGTGTTACCCTACCAATGCTGGAGTAATAAATGGAGGAAGATAAATTTATCATCTATTTTTTTAATTCCTTGGAAACCTAATTGGAAAAATGTCCAAATTTTGATAAAAATCTTATCTTAGAAGAGAATCTGAGAACTCAGCAGAATTGTAATAGTTTTGCTGGCTTCAAATAAGTATTTTTTTTAAAGAACTGAAATAATTTTAAATAGCATTAAATAGTTTTAAATGAAACTATTTTACCAGTCTTTCTTCTCAAATCTCTACCTCTTTTTCCAGAAGATCTTTTCTCAACATTTTCCCACAACAGAAAAGAAACAATGAAAAAAAAAATAATTTGTCTTCTAAAAACTATTAAATATGTGCAAGGTTCCATATTTCTGTGTAATATTATTCTAAATTACATTAAACTCACTACAGAGGAACATTATGCCTAACTCTACTCTTGTTTATACAGGTTTTTGTTTTGGAATTATTTTTAGCAGGTTTTCTTGGAACAATTTCTAGTATTGAGGAGATGGATCAATCATCACTGAAGCTACTAAAAATTTCACCATTAGCTTTCAGCTAACAATTTAAAAACAATTAGGCAGTTATCTCTTGCCACAGGTTAATCACATCTAAATCTCTGAGAAGAAAATATTTTACTGCAACTACAACTGTATTCATGTGTTTCCAAATGCAGGTTTTGCAAAATTTGGAAAATATTATATTTTGTTTGCTCAGACATACAACCCTCCCTAATAATACTACAACATACCTAATACAATTTGAAACTCATGAGATTTAATGGACATATAAGATGAGCCATGGATACCTTTCACTGACACACTTCTCAGACTTCCATTTACAGCTTGCTCCAGGAGGCTGATCTTTCACAGCTGAGATGTTATTCCTTTAATAAATTATTTCCTCTTTTTGTCTACATTAATGTATAGGTGCTTTTAGAAGGCAGAATAATTAAATTTAAAGTAAGAACTGTAATATAGGTAAAAACCTTGTATGGTTTTCTTTAATTAAGAAGTTTTAGTAAACCTTTCTTCCTTATGAAGAACAAATTCAAACAGCAAACAATTTTACTAGGGATAGCTGCCATTTATGATTTTTGTTCCATATTTAACCTTGGTCAAACTTGAACTGAATTTTAATTGTGTAACATTTCAAAAAGCTCATCTAAAGAAAGAAATTTATGCAATGACATTTCTGTTTTCTCCCTTTCTGTTTCAGTGGGGAGCCACTATCTATTCACATCTCTAATCTTCCCTTCCAGTCCTTTTTAGCTGTGTTTGTACAAAAAAAGATATTTTGGGGACCAAAGATGCTTCATGACAAATTAGGTTAAACTGCGTTGGAATTTTAAAGAGAACAATCTTTAATTTTATTACAATGGAAGACACTGGAGCATATTTTGTTGAGATACAATTGCTACCGTTTGGATTCCTCCTTGAAGTGGTAACTTGGTAAGGTGCCTCTCTATTTCATTAAAACTCTGCCTTGTGGCTTATGATATCATAAATGAAATTCAAAACTCTGGCTAGGTTTTGAAATAATAGGGACTATTTAACAAGCTAGTAAAAATGCAATTAGGAAGGCAGCTAAGTGCAGGAAAAGCAGCATTGTCAAGGAACCTTAGAAAGGCCTGCAGCTCAGCCAATTGAGTTGTTTTAACTTATTTGCAATCTCTTTATCAAAGCCAGGAATAAGGTTCTAATGCTTTAATGCACAGTATTATGATGAAAGTACTTTAGACAGACACCTTTGTAAGAGACTTACTCAAAACGCAGTATTTCCCTCTGTAAGTGTAACTTAGAGGTGTAAGTTATCACTTCAGGGAAAAAGGCAACAATACTTTCTATAAAGGTTTTTTTAAAAGTACTTGAAGAAAAAACCCCAGCTCTTTTAAATGATCAATTCTTAATGGATTCTAATCTCATCGTCCCTTATATTATAGATTTATGGTCCTTGCTTTATCTATTATATCCCAATGAAGCTGTCTAATTCTTCTCAGAATTTAATTGCCTAGCTCTGAACTAAGGAGATAATTGGTAAACTGTCAAAAAGCTGCTTATTTCATTTTGCTCCAGTGGAATGCTTACACACTGCAGTGACCACAATTCAAGTTATTAAATTATAACATGAATTTGCAAAAATAGTCAGCTATACCTTTGAACTTTAGAACTCAGTCATCTTTATGAAGTCCTGTAACACTTGATCCACTTAGAAATTTAAATTGAGTATGCATAGTTTGATGCTAAACTAAAAAATTAAACCAACATTTCAGGAATAATGTATTTTAATTAGTGATACTAATCATATTTCCCAATCATGAAAACTAGTTCACTCAGATCAGAGTTTTTCACATTATTTTCATAGTTAATGGGGAGAAAAACTGAAAACCAAACCATGAAAAAAAAAAAGGAAAAGAAAATACTAAGCATTTTAACTTTTGTTACAAGAGTTAATATTTTCGGCAACAGAGAGGTTACACAGGAACATACCTTGTGTCTTATTTTTAAGCGTATTTATATGGTACAAATCCTAACTGTTATTAAAAACACAAGTTAACAGGCATTATACTGATTTCAGAGTCGAAGGTTAAAGATTCAGTCTGCCTTCCACTGGTAGTTCAGTAAATCTGATATCAAAAAAATGTATAAAATAACCCCAAGCAGACATTGAACTGAGGAGGAAGAAACCATTAATACCTTACTCCTCCCAGTTCCCCTGCTGTGGGCAACACGGTCCTTCTCTGTGTAAGGATCTCCGGTGACTCACCACAACCCTTCTCTGTTCATCTTAGGGAAGACCGAAACCCTCAGCCTTAAGACATAGCAGGACATGGAAAGGGTGAGCAGACCGCCAGAGAAAAGGCAGAATCTACTAGCACGTTATCTTGCATAACAGTTTTGACTGTTTAGTAATGAGGCTTTTCTGTATTAATTAAGACTACTTGGATACCTAACAGTAGTTCTTAACTGTCTGTATGGTGAATTCACATTTCCTCACAGCAAGCCATTAAGAGTAGCACACCATTATGGTAATTCTCTCCTTAGACACTTAAATTTACCTTTGTATCTAATGTTTTGAGGGAGAAGTTAAGCATGCAGCATTGATAAAGTGGTAGGTGACTTGCGGACATTCAAAAATTACTTCCATCTTTTTCATTCCTGTACCCTTTGAAGTCCCCATAGCATTTCATTCCTCGCTGGATTCTGTTGTCCCTTCCAGATGTTTCTTTTCTATCTGGTTATATATACTGAGTTAACTTTCAAAGGTCTTGGTAGCTACCCAGTATTTTTCTGCGTAACTTGAATGAACAGAGTTAATTTATTAAATTTATGGAATGCATTAACACACACCCTTAACTAACAAAACTCAAACACCAGAATAAAAATTCAAAGTATTAAAATAAAATTAAAGAAATTATCTAAAAGTGCAGGATATGATTTAAAAAAAGGAAGTGGCAAGATCGCAATAGGCTGTACAATACAGGAATAAACTACCTAGGCACAGTTCTGGAGAAAATAATCAAGGAATTGAAGTATAATAGTTTTGAACAATCTCAATATAGTTGACTTTCCTATCACCCATCTTTAAAAAAAAGAAAAAAAAAAAGAAAAAAAAAGGAAGGACGGGGAAGGAGATACATGAACAAGAGTATTATTCTTAAGAAATACAAAATAATCCTTCCTCTCCAGTCAACCTCATTTCAAATGCTGTGTCTGGATTTGAACATGACAGTACCAACATGTAAATAATCAGAAATCAGGCTAGCCTCAAAAGGTTTTAGAAAAAAACTTATTTTTGAGGAAA
This sequence comes from Falco rusticolus, assembly GCF_015220075.1. Lineage (NCBI taxonomy): Eukaryota > Metazoa > Chordata > Aves > Falconiformes > Falconidae > Falco > Falco rusticolus. The sequence continues at coordinate 6,527,660 of NC_051189.1, read as the reverse complement.
GAACAACTACACCTCTCTGCCTAGTCTACAGGAAGGAAAAAAGATAAAGAAGATCATAAGACTGTAGTTTTCAGAAACACTATTGAAAATAAGAAATTATTCTTAATGCATGGCACAGATAGTATAAGCAATTTACTTGAATCACAACAATGATTAGGTTAAGCATTAAGAAAAACCTCTCTATGTTTGCAGGGTTAGTCAGTAGCAGATATGAGATGTGACTGAAGGTTTGGAAGAACAGTCTGAGTGAACTGCTTTCAGAAATGGACTGCCTGCAGCTGGTGCAACCAGAGAATTTCTCAAGATCTTTTCAAGCTCCATCCTATAGAACTCTATCTCATCTTTTTCCGTGTCATTGTCCTATGCCTTCCTATGTCTGATGCCACTGTTACCAGTGGCCACCGTATTCTCTTATATATGAACAGGTATTATTCATTCCAGCTCACCCCCATCCTTTCCCATTCATCTGGTTTAATCTCAAAAGCAGCTGCAGATTTACTCTTGTGGGTTGAAAACAACTTAAATTCTCTTGCTTGCCAGCCAGCATAGCATGCTTTTCCACATCAAAAGGTACAGTCCTAGCCACATGGCTCCCCTGCATTTAGATAAGATCTGTGCCAGTTCTGAGTCTTCCTCCATAAGACTTTGGAGTTGCATTTATCCCATCAGTTGTCTGCTATGTTCTCCCAGATAAGAGAGTGAATTTAGCTTTCTTTCCTACTCCACCCAGAATTCACCTGATGTACTCCTTCCTAAGTTGTTATCCCCTTTGTGTTTAACTCATGGCCATGCTACCTTCTAAAACATTCAGATTTCATTATTGGCAGATTTTTTTCTGTTATAAAGGCAGCAGTCCTGTCTTTCATCCATTAAACCCAACCAACCCCCAAACCAGTTAATAGCTTTTAGGATTTGATTATTATTATTTTTTTTTTAATTTAAATGGGGAGAGGGGGGCAGGACACAGATGACCCAAGAAAAAAAACACCCCTCACGATTTAAAAAACCCACAAACCTGTTTTGATATTTAGCATGCATGCTACAGGAAGGAGAGAAGAGAGTCAGAGTGGAGAGGAGGAAAATGACCCCTTCTGATGGGAAGGCGCAAACAAGCTCCAGAATGTTGTTTTCTTCTCTTAAGAAGCATGGAGTGGGAGGAAAGTAGTGATTTATCAGAGAAAGTAAATCTATTTGTGTCACTGTAACACTGAAGTGTAGACACAAGAGCATATGCTAAAGCGATTTGTTAACACCCCATTGTCTTTTCATTATTCATTACATTCTGTCTTTGACAGACCATGATTTTTCTGGAAATGAAAAGATCGGAAAATTCAGTCTGGATTTTGCCAAGAACCAAAACTGAGAGATCACTGAATATCTAGACCTAGGGACTGAATGTTCTTTCTCCCTGTATTGAAAGGTTTTCCTGAATAGGGTGAATTGTAATGAATAATGCTGAACAGTTACAAAATGACATTCTTGTCCTTCAGGGCAGGTGGAATTTTAAATCTCCTAGGTTTTGCCATCCAATGCTTTCACCTGCCAGCTAACTCTAACCATTATTAGAGAAACAGAATAAGCACAGAAGCGTGCCAAATATCTAAAAACTCGCCATAATCTCATCAGGAGTTTATATCTTCAGTTGAGGCTGAAATCTTACAGCTTCAGAGAGCAGAGGCAGTTCACTAAAGCATAAAGAATTGGAGCACTGAGAGACTGTGCCTGCTTAGAAAACTGTGTAATTTAATAAAGTGTTCATTGATGTCTACACAGTGGCTCCTCAAGCTTGTGTTAGTGCCTGTGCCTGCAGCATGGACAGTCCCATTCCTGCTAATTAGGTGATAGCAGAAGGATTACATTCTTAGCAAACAAGAATAAATGGAAACAAGCATTTCTCATGGAAGCTCAGAGTTGAAATGTAAGAGAGGATCACATTTTAAGAAAGGTTGGTAAAGAATATGATTTTATCTCTCACATTTATTAGAATAAAAGTATTGAAATGCACTTTATTATTCACAGAGCCCATCAATGTCATATTTGGCATTAAAAAAATATCTTGAATGACCAGAAGGTATATTTGCAATGCATTTGAAAAATTTTACTATACATATTTATTAACGTACTTAATGTTTCACCTTGTGTTCAATTCCTTTATAACTATTTCAGCATATTTAAAAGTCCTGCTATGGCTTTTTTTATTGTTCTCAGCTTATACAGCAAAGTGAAAGTCCCTTCATGTGGTGACTGCAGTTTGTTGGGCCAGGATGAAATTACTAAAAAAATGTATACACTTGTAATTACCCCCTCAATAATATGAGGCAGAACTCTTTCCAACAAGAACACTCCTCTGAAGAAACAGATCACTAAATTCTACATGTGTTTTTTCCCATAATGTATCACATTTTACACACTGTACTCTATGCTTTTCTGATAAATAAATGGATGCAAATCTGCAACTGGAATGAGCTTGCACAGGTAACTGGTGAAGGGCTACACCCAGCTGCCACAGGAAACACATTTTTTTTCAAAACAGTCATTCCATCTCTGATCTTTCACTCTTTAATTTTCAGGGGAAACCAAAAAAATACCTTTCAAAGATAAATGGAGAGCACAACTTCAAAACTCAGCTAGAAGCCAAAACCAATGGACTCATATGATTTTCTGGTTTTACTGAACTTCATAGTCTTTCTCCCTTCCCTTCTAACCTCCATATGTCTGCAGGTTATAAACTACCCAAATCTCTCTTTCCTTTGAGAGCTAAATATCTCTTCTTTAAAATCCTCTTCAGCACCTTTCTCATGCTAGTCTATTTCATTTCTGGTAACTATATATAGGTATATATACTTTTCTTTACAGAGTTCATGTAATTTATAACTATCTAATTAAAATTAGAGAAATTATCCTCATCTTTAGTTTAGTCTTTAAGTCTACTTTTTGTATGTCAGATCTAAGAAAGGGTCTGTATGCTTGAAAGAATGTATTTTTTTCCCCCCAAATACACCCAGACAGGCTAGTAAAATATTTTAACTTTATTAAAAAAATCTATACCTCATCTGTAAGTCCTTGGATCATTACAGTTACAGCAACACTAGCAGTCTTTAAGGCATTCATTACTGCTTCATCCAAGATGCAGAAGAGGAATACACAGAACACAATAATAAAATATTATTGTATTATTCTAGTCTGTTATTCTAGGCTGTACGAATAAGAAGCTCAGGCAAAGACAAAGTGATCACCTGAGATTGCAGAACAAGTATGTGACAGGCAAGGAGGCAAACTACGTCTTTTGAAGTCTCAAGGTACAATACTGTATGGTCTTTCATTCCTCTTCTAACACACTACTGTTCTGTATCCTGTACTTATATACCCTGTTTCAAGCCTGTTTGATGAGGTCATCGAATTTATTAATATTAATAGATTTACTATTAGTCAAGTGAAATCATTCAGCTGCTCAGTGTGGGGTGGGGTGTGGGGGTGTAGTAGACAAAAAGAAAATAATAAGCTTCTAAATGTAGGTTAAAGCTATGCTCTGAAGAGCTATAAATACACTGAAATTATTATAGCTGTGTAACTCAAGTAACAGAGCATTGATATAATTGAGTGTGGACTGATGAGCAACTACAAAATGGAGTAACAAGCAGAATCTCCTTAGCATGTAGGAAGGCTAACTATTTTACAGCAGCTATTATGCTATTATAGGAGAAATGGTGTGCAGTCAAGAAGTGTGCGTATGTAATTTTCAAACATGAATAAAATTAATTTAAAACTTGGTGCTGGCTGTCATTAAAGTTTGTAAGACTACATATGAAAAGACTAAGCTGGTAACCTATTAAAACATAAATGTCAAGGACTGTTAAAAAGTAGAAGAATAAATCATACAATGTGTAAGGAACTGCTGAAAAGATACACAGGAGAGACATTGTTCTCCAGAAAGAAGTTGCTGAAAAATAAAACTACTGAAATACTAAATACTTCCTATATACAGGTCACCAAAACCAATCTCCTTTGCTGCCCCAAATGAAGAAAACTGTGTGTCAGATGAAATACTCGGTGAAATTGTGTGGGTAAGCATGAGCAGGCCTTGTCTTCAAAAGATGTGATATATGAGGCAAATTCAGGAAGCCATTTGTAATTAGTGCATGAGTGGTTGTATCCTGAAGGTCTAAGCATCGTTCACTGTGTCTGCAGAATGAATAGTTAAGCAATGCACAGATTGGCAAACAGGACAAAGAGGACAGTAAGAGGAAAAAAAGACCGTAGGGGATCAGCACTCTCCATTTCTTAATCTCCTCTCCCACCCCCAGACCTTGCTTAGCAGCAAGTAATGAAGTAGCAACATCCGTGGTGTACAGCATGAAGATATGCCAGAGTAATGACATTTGCCAGGAGAGGGATCAGGTAGCAAGCAAGAAAGCAGCTCTGACTCATAGTACAATTTAAAAGGAATTATTATTCGATATCGGTATGTGTACATATTTATTTATTTCAGCTTGGAAAGTAAAGATCTTCCAGTAAAAGTGAAAGTCAACTGACACAATGATTTGGCTTAAGAAAGCCTGGAATAATACCATGTAATCATAGTTAAGCTTGTTCTTAAAAAGCTGTGAAAGAAAGAAAACAACAGAACATCGGGGAAATTCCCCAGACCTTGCCATTCATCTGAGATGTTTTCTGTTTGGTACAGGCTGCTTGAAGGAAGAAAGATGACAGACAGGTCTCTAAAAAAATTCTACTGGATCTGAGGTTTTCAATTTAAGTTTTGAATTTATTGGTGTAGCAAAGAGTGCATTAAAAAAAAAAAAAAGCTTCACTCACAGTTACAGTATTAAATTTTATTTTCCCTCAGATTGTCCTGTATCATGGCATTAAGCTTATCAGGCACTATGTGTAGGTTCAACATTGTAAAGTACAAACTTTAAAAATTGTTAAAAAAAGAAAGGATGATTTGTTTAAAAGGTAGGGTGTGTTGTTTTTTCTTTTTTTTATCTGGTGTCCTGTCCCCACCTACCCAGCATATTTTTCTCTCCAAAGTGTAACTTCATTAACTCCAAAATCATTCACAAATTCAGTACAGATCGGAGCTAATCAGGCAGGGATGTTAACCGAGGCCATTCCTCTTCTGAAGACTGTTCTGATCACCAGGTCTTAGGATCTCTCAACAGCCTCTCTCATGGAAATTATTCAACACTTTAGACTTTTTCATAGTTGATGAAACAGAAAAAAAGGTAAGAGAGAATGACAGCTGCCCAGTAGTCATACCTTTCAAGAAGGCCTCAGAGGAGGAAAAATCAAAGCTAGGCAGAATATTATAGCTGTTGCTAATCTGCATTCTGGCAATTTCTCACTGCTCTTGCCTTCTGCTTGCAACATCAATTAGTATCTCTAGGAGCCATACAAAAATCCTGGATAAAACAGCACTTTCATCAATAATTTCCAAGGCGCTAACCCAATTTGAAAACATATTTTAAGACTTACAAGACCTAATTTTTCATTTAACAATCACAAAAAGCTCTAATTACACATGAATTTTAGGTTAATCTTGTTCTATTTAGAGACTTTGAAAACTGAAGTGCTCTAAACTTGTGGACACCTGAACAGGTTGGTTGTGATCCTTCTCACAGAAAAAGATTGTCCTTCTTTCCCCCCTCCCCAATGACCACTAGCATTGCTCTGAAGCAATTATCCAACAGACTGTATTAAACCATTAGACAGTACCTAACAGAATAAGGATAGCATTGAGTACCAGATTTAAGAGGTTTTTTGTTGGTGGTTTTTTTGTTGGTTTGGGTTTGGTTGGTTGGTTTTGGTTTTTGTTGTGGCAGAATGGCATAGAGTAACATCTGCACAGTAAATTAACTTTATTTTGTAATAATCTTTAGTAAAAAGAATGAGGTTACAATATAATTTGCAAATAACTTAAATTTCCTATACAATATCTTCACTAGAAACAATTCAGACAATAAAAGGAATGTTCCACTTTTGTGGGCTTTCAGAATTTATAAAATAATGATTGGAAGGTGAGAACTTCATTAAGGATTGCTTTGGGGACAGATGTTACCTTTCTACACTTACAACCATTTTTGGCGAACCAGACTTCTAAGTTGGAACACCGGAATATGGTGAATTGGCAACTGGCAGGTAATATATATAGCAGCTACAGTGCCTTCCAGTGCATTGTTTAAAACTAGCATCTGCTGAGAGTTTTCATCTTTTTCACTCAAAAGGAGACATCCTCCTTTTGGACAAAAACTAAGAATGAAAGAAAGGAAGAAAATAGTCATATAAGCAAAGCAATGATCTGTAAATTTTTTGGTAAAATTGTCAGGAACTAGGAATAATGTAAAATGTCAAGATGAAAAAAAGCGGGAGAAGTACAGATACAATCAGTTTTTTGGATAGATTTTAGTGTTACAGTGGTTTCTTTCCTAGCTTAATTCTGTGAGATGATTTTGTGAAGAGCTTTGAACCCAGGATTACAAAACTGGAGCTCTTCAGACAGTAATGGTTTTATTGCAAGTGCTATCTGAGAGGTGGTTGGGCAGCTGACACAGTTTTAAGTTATCTAGCTCCGAGTACAGTTACTTGTTTGCTTTGTTTCTCTCTCTATATGTGTGTATATATAAACTCTGCAGACATGGGGATACTTATTCATCAAAATTATTTAGTAGTAAGAATATTATATGAAGATGGAAAAATATCTGTTCTGAAGGGAAAGTACGAGAAAACTAAAAACATTCAAGTCTTTTTTTTTTTTCTAATTTGTATTTTATTATTAATTCTGTTCCGTATTCTCTTTCAAGTAAATGCACTTCTGTTTCTCAGAGAAGTCCCCTCTGATCAACTGTGCTTCATTTGTTCTTCTGGTTGCTTTTTTATTTTTATTATTTTATTCTGTATTACTATAGTCACAGATGCCTTTTACATGGCTACTGGACATTCATAAAGTAGCAACCAATATTAACTATTCAACCAATAATGACCAGCCCTCCATGATGTCGTGTCACACCCAGTGGGGTTATTTTTTGCCTAACAGCTCTCTTTAGTCAAATTGAAAATGCAAATCTGCATGGGCCTCTACTAGGTAGAGTATTTGACTATCCACACCATATCCAAAGTGACAATGAGTCTTGATGTTTTGCTCAAATGATTCTCCAACTGCACCCACAACAGCCAGAAAGCATAATGCAAACAATGTATATGGTGTAACATTTAGCTAGCAAGCAAACTAAAACCAGCTACAAGACAACTTCAGAATACCATATTTACAATAGCAAGGTAATTGTCATGGTTAAGTGAAAATGGATTAGTATGTTGCAGGTTTATCCAATTCCTTCTTTTGTTAAACAATGAATAGTAATTAACATTATATATTTCCACAAATAGAGTTAGTTAGAATACCAGTAATTTTCCTGACAGATCCAGTGTAGGATTACATTTATCCCAGTAAAACTAAATTATTTATATCAATATACCTGGTCTACTGTGATTTCTGTGGTTTTACATAAGTCAAAAAATTATTTTATGTGTTCAGTATTTATAAATTTTTTCCAATTATCTGCCTCCTTTTTTATGTCTGTATTTTGAATCTAGGGTGAATAAATTACTATTACAATTGGAAACCAAATGTTTATAGTTTAGTTTTTACTGGAAGTCAATTAGGAGTCAAAACACACTTCTGTATGAAAAATGCTGTTTATTTGTATTTAATGTGAATGAATAATAATTGTGCAAGAGAAATACAGTCATTTAGATTATCGGAATTCTTTATGTCTGTCAATTATTAGCTAGTCTCTGGGTTTTGTTTCTTTTTAGAATTAGGGACTGTTTCATCACAATATGCACAGCTAATAACTTAAGGGTTTTTTTAAACAACAGTCTTTTTTCAAACTGAAAACAAATTATCGGTGATTAATGATGTATTGATCTTTGAAGCTTACAGACTACACAGCAATTTTTTTCTACCAAAAGTTTTAAATTGAATTTACAGCAGCTTATTCCCTACCTTGTGCTGTATTATATGCAACATCTTAATATTAATTCTGAACGACTGATGCTGTCTTAGGTTATATGTACACATTTTTCTCTACAGAATATTCTTCTGTAAATTTATCAAAAGTCTAGAACAGCAAGTGAAGAGAACTCTTGCTTGTAAAGTTCACAAATAAATATGAAGAGACTGCAGAAAAATAATTCTCTAATTCCAAGAGTCAACAGTGTATTCAAACAGTGCCTGCTCAGTGATAAAGACTTCCATCTCATCTTATCCTCGTAAGTGAAAAAATAATGATGTAAATACCACCTAGTTCCCTGAGAAAACTGCCTTGAACAAAATTCTTAGGACGACTGGAACGTGATAGCTCTCCCATATTTAAAGGCAACCCCCTTCAAATCTGCGTATGTGAAATTATATAGAGATATATGTGGCATATAACTAAGATATTTTACATAGTTTATAGTGTCAAGCAATTCTAATAGCTTGGACAGACACAACATATTTCTGTAAAACAATTAATAATTTCAAAGACTGAAAAGATTTACTCAGCTATGGCAGAAAACAACGAGATGGATTAACCCCACTAGATGCATAAAACCCTATAACGCCCCAATTCATTTCCCCATTGTACTGATTTGGGCTGGGATTGAGTTAATTTTTTTTCATAGTAGCTTGTATGGTGCTGCGTTTGATTTATGACGGAAAGAGTGTTGATAACACAGGGATGTTTTAGTCATTGCAGAGCAGAGCTTACACAGAGTCAAGATCTTTTCTGCTTGTCATGCTGCCCCACCAGCAAGTAAGCTGGGGGTGCACAAGAAGCTAGGAGGGGACACAGCTGGGACAGCTGACCCAAGGGATACTCCAGACTGTATGACATCATGCTAAGCCTATAAAGCTGGGGGGAGAAGAAGAAAGGTGGGGATGTTCAGAGTGATGTCATTTGTCTTCCCAAACTGTTAATGTGTGATGGAGCCCTGCATCCCTGGGGATGGCTGAACACCTGCTTGCCGATAGGAAGTAGTGAATGAATTCCTTGTTTTGCTTTGCTTGTGAGGACAGCTTTTGCTTTCCCTATGAAACTGTCTTTATGAGTTTTCTCACTTTCATCCTAACCTTTCTCTCCCCAATCCCACTGCAGAGGGAGGGAGTGAGAGGATGTGTTTTGCTTAGCTGCCCACCAGGGTTAACTCACAACATACATCCATTTTTTTCTCACAGAAAGCTACCTTAAATAAATGTAATCTTTCAAGTTAACAAGAACCAGATGACCTGTATGTTTTTACCAACAAATTCCGTCAAGTCACTCAAACAGAGGAAATCACTATAGAACACACAGAACTATTTGTAATAGACTCTTCTTAACATTCTTGGGTTGCAAAATCATCAGGAAAACCAGAATCTTGTTTCTTCTACTAACCCTATCATCTAAAAGCTGGCTAGGAAATAAATTCACAAAGATACAGATACAAGAGTACAAATACAGCTACAATATACTCAGATACTTTCTGCACAAAAAGATTCTGGGAAATGTCAATGAAGGAGATGTTGACCATCTGTGATCAAAATCGCTCCTGGGGAAGCAAATCCATTGCCATCTAAAGCGTACCACGACTTAACTAGTAGCTAAAGAATTACTCTTTTATCCAATCTGCCTTGATATTTTTACAGAATGGCATCCAGCCTCTCACTTCTGGAAGGCTTATATCAAGCTGAATCTCTGTCATACTACTACAAACACTGTTTGTTGCACCTGCCAAGAAAAATGCATGGACAGAATGCCAGTGTCAGCAATGCTGAACATTTAAAGCTTTCTGTTCTTATTTATAGCTCGCTTTATAGTAAAGCAAGCAATTACAAGAAGTTAGGACTGTAGACAAACATAGGAGGAAGGTTATTTGAGGTCCTACATCCATTCATTAAGGTCCAAGAGAACAATAGTTCCAAACTGGAAGTAAAAGTGATTCTCAACAGGCTTTAAAGGTCACACAAAATAAATGGTAAGACATCCCATTGACTGTTTTTTTCTTACGATTCCTTCTGTTAATTTTTGCAGTTTCCATGCAGTGTCATTCATTACTTACTTGCTCTAGCCTACATGTTTAACATGGATCTCCACTGGTATGTTGACAGCTTTCCCTTCTTTTCCTAACATTTTCATTTTATCCCCAGTGTTTCTTTCAGTCCTCTTCCAAACACTTGTCTGAGAAAGGCAGGCTAGCTTAAGAGTCTAATGTCAATGAAAGTGTTATATTTCTGTTACTAGAAGAATGTCAAGGATCTGTTCTCAGTTTCAGCAACAAAAAGACAGCTACTTTAGTGACTGAAGTGTACTTGCTGAAGATGTTCACTGGTGTCACTCAGAGCTCAATATGATGTATATTTAAAGTGTATATTACCATATTTAAAGAAATGCTAGGGATTTCTTCCCAAGTGAAGAGAAGCACAGAACTACAATGCTATATTATATACATACACATCAGCAAAACAGAAAATGTCAACCAATGATTTTCTACCTCTGCTTTAAGCACTATTATAAAGTAAAATAGATATTTCTCTAATAACTCTTACATAAGTGAAGATCAAAAGAACTTGAGTGTATTTTTTCCTGTACCTATAAACAAATAAATTTGTCCAATTTGCAATGTCTTCAACACATTACTCAGTGCAACTCTTTAAGACAGCTGTATGATACAGAAGAAAAAACCCCTCCAAAACCACAATTAATACACCAGCTCTAGGAGACGGACAGATGTTTAAAAATGCCATACACTGAATATGATATAAGTCACTTTCATACGGTTGAAATTCTGGCAACTTGTGAGGTAAGGTGTCAAACACCACCTGACAAACAACGAGGTCAGCAAGAAGTCATGTCGCAGAGTAACTAGATCACAGCTGCAGCACTGCTGCTGTCATTTCTACTCTCAGTCCTGAGAAATGCTGCATGTGTGTCCTTTCTTCTGGTCTGCAGCAGGACAGCAGCCTCTCCAAAGCATCTGTGCCTCAGTGTTTTTCCAAATCCTGTTCACAACCTTTTTGATTAATTTGGAAAAATTGTCCCCCAAAAGCTCTGTTTATGCAAGCTGCTGAGGTCTGCTACAAATGCTCATTCACGCCAAGGTATGCAAGTTTTGTCCACAGTATCAACTTCTGCAGCCACGTCTTACTCTTTTCATTAGCAGGCTCCTTTTATTCATTACCTTTTAGAGAACCTTCCTATTAGGAAGGAAACATCTATAAAATAATATTCTGGAAATAAATTCATAACTGATGGTGTCATCTGGACTGTTTTGGCTTCCTCACTTAGGGCAATTTTTCATTGAGCTATTAGATAAAGATGAATTCTTATGGGACACGTGGAGGGAAATAGAGAAGGAATATTCAGTTACTAACAGTAAAAATGATTTTAAAGTAAGATGAAACATGGGTATGCTAACATAAACATGTAATTTAGGTATAAGCAGGAAATACCTGGAAACCAGTCTAAGGGCAAGGAGGATAAAAAGAACAGGTGACAGCAAGTCAGAAAGGATGGAGAAAGTACTGCATTAGTCATCTATCAAATGCCTTTGACATCTGTACATTAATACATACAAAAAGCATAATGAGCAAACCTAGTAAATCTTGAAGTCTTGTTTTAAAAGTTGAAAATCATATCATAAGCATAATAGAGAGCTGGTGAAGCATCCCGTAGGACTGGAAGTTTATCATAATATTATGTGCAGGAAAGACAGGAATACCAGAGGTAGAGGTAGTTTTTGAAAGAAGCTATATGGCACAAACAAAAGCTTTCCTAATACAAAAGTGGGATAGGAAATGTACTAAAGAACAGACTTTGGCTAAGCCACTGTCATTTCATCCAAAACACAGGGGAACAAGCATGTAAAAAATATAAAATACATTGTATTGCTGAATATTGAGTATAAAGGAATAGCAGGAAAAGAAAGAGGTAAAATGGATGAAGCCAAGGCATAAAATGAGAAGTCAGAGGTATCTAGAATGAAATAATTCTGTAACAGCATTAGCAACAGGGCAAGATTAAAAACTTTGGTTCAAAAATCAGTGGAAAAATAGTGATTTTATGGATAGAATGAAGGAAATTGGAGAATGCAATGTCTTTTCTCAGCAGTATTGTCTCTAAATTTAAATTAAAAATTAAAAATGTACTTTCCACTCCAATTCCACTCTAAATTCTTTCTATGATTGAATAATTATCATGCCTTGTGGACAAAGAAATATCAGTAAATGTCAACCATCTTACAATGCTACTGAGGCAAACAGATCACTGAAGATGATTTAACAGTATCATCTGGATCCAAAAAAGAAACTGATCTATAAGGAGGATTACTACCTACAAGGAAAATAAATTACAACTTCTTTACTCAGGCAACACTTGGGAAGGGCTCAAAGCTTTGAAACAATAAATCCATTTTGTACACACACCTTAAGTGAGGTGTGCAGAAGTCAGGTTAGACTACTTGTCGCCATGACTATCCTGGCACAAGGGAACAAACTGGTGCTACTAGGTTATATCAGAAAAGCGTGTGAGAGGGGAGAACAAGTTACAACTTTTAAATATATGACTTATGTAAAAGAGACAGGGGATAATCTGTTATCCTTATCTGCTGAACATGACATGAAGTAATGGCTGAGATGATTTGTAGCTGGGGAAAACCCATGAAACCCAGCCCAGCAAATGATTTTTTTTTTTTTGGGGGGGGGGGGTGGTAACTTTAATGATAATCACTTCTACAGACAGAACTAGCACACATTTACATAGTACAATTCGTCTCTTAAGACTGTTTTAGAGATTAACTTCCCTTTCCACCTCTATCCATCCTTAATCTTGTAAATGCCATACCCAGAAGACCAACCATGAACTTTATCTTATTTACATGAAAAAAGTAACAAAGGCTATCATATAATATATGTTTTCAGATATCTTTCAATTCTACACAGTAGAACAAAGTAAGAGAAATAAATTTTTTGAGCCAATCTTAATCACATACACCCGATTTTGTGAAATAAAAAAATAATAAAAGGGTTTGCTAACCTAGATTCAACATAAAATAAAATAAGTAATATCTGCAGGCTGGCTTCCACAGTCCTCTAGGGTTTAAACATAATTTGATAAACTAAATGCCTACTCATATTTTGTTTAGTAGTAGCTCACCCTACATTTGCTTTTCTAGTGCTGTCACTTTAGACTACTGGATTTTCAGAAGTACCTTTTAACATGACTGCAAACAGGAAACATAGCCCAAGGGCCTGAACACACAATGGTTATAGCTTATATACCCGCTGCATCTTCAAGGAAAGGAAGATGGAATGATTCCAAGTATGCAGAAAAAATGCTGTCAAGAGGAAAAAGAGTATGAAAACTGTAATCACATTGCTCTGAAGGATGACCTGTCTCCAATATAATGTCTGATTCTTTTAGATATTTCAGTCATTTCAAATCACACTTAGATCTAATGTGATTCATCTAATCTTACTTATCATCAAACACAAGCCATTATGTTTCCAAAGAGATTGTGGTGGGAAGAAGCAGAAGAAACATATCAATATTTTTTAATCTAGAAAAAAAAAAATCTTAATAACATGGTTTTTGGGGTTTTGCTTTAAATTGGTAAACTACTTCTTCATAAGCCTCAAAAGGTCCCAGGAAATTATCTTCCTTTTCCCACATTTATTTTATTATATATTTTCATGGGGTTTTTACTTAAGCATACTAATACAATACATAGCCACTGGACAGGGATGAACCTCAGAGAAAGAGTTTCTATTCAAAAATCTTGAAGTGATGCAAAGTGTGAGTTAGGGCAAGTTATTTCAAACCTCTGTGAACTATTCCCTGCCTCCAAGCTTTTTCCAATCTTGTTTACTTAGTTTGTAAGTATCTTATATTTGTGACAGTCTCTTAACAGGCCACATTTCCATGCAATGTTCCATAGAAATACTTCCAAAAGAGCAAGAAAATTCAAGCAGCTAGATCAAACAGTTTACACGGTCTTACTAAATGCTGGAAGCCCCAACATGCCACAGTAAGATGCTTTTGTTTGCTTTTCATTCATGCATAGTGTTAAATGTCTAAAGCTGCACATCTTTAGGGAACCATATGTCCCTGTACACATTATGTGTACCCTCAGTTACACATTTTATCTCCTAGTAAGTAGCTCAGACTTCCTGGTTGTTTTCTCCCCCATAAACACTATTTTCTCTATCCTTCCACAAACAAGTATCATGCAACAGGACTCCAAGGCAGATGGAAGGCTTTTGAACAGTCCCAATTCCCACCAGGGTGTCTTTACAAAGAAAAGACCCCTGTGATTATATGTAAAGCAGCCCAATGAGTGGGACAAATTACCAAGATGAGACTGAGATAGAATGCCATTCTCAACATCTATACACTCATAACTGTATTAGATATTAGTTGATAATCCCAAATAATCAGGCAGACTGGATTTTAAGTTTGTTTTGTATACAGTGGTAACTGATTGTTAGTTCAGTTTGGATTAAACGCAAATAAGATCAGTTATGGAATTATGAATGATTTTATATTTCACTAAATAATTTTTGTATGTTGTCCGTCCAACTGTCCAATTGTCTGTACAATAAAAAAAATTCTAGGAGTTAACAGGACTACAGACTAAGTAAAGTAGATGGGGGGGGGGGGCGCAGTGATTAGGTACATTAATTATAATGTATTATAATAGGTATAAATATAAGTATTATATGGAGAAAAAGAAGGCTTGAAGCTCTTCAGTGACACTGTATGCCTTGTTATTCTGCAAACCACCAGACAGTGACCAAATAGACAACAGGACAGTGCCTAAGCACAGACACTGTTGCAACTCAAAAAACCCCCAGTACTTCACATACCTACTAATAGGTAATAAATGATGAAAACTGCCTTATCTTTATAATTAATTAAATCTTCATAAATAATATCCATTATATACTACAAATTATCCAGGAACTACAGCTGTACAGCATGAACACTGTTGATAGCATTAAATATTCTTAAAAGCTCCAAAGCATACCATAAAATTCATGTTTAAAAATGAGTAAAAGACTGCAAAAACACAAGAAAAAACTCCAACAACAATTATTTGTAAGGATATGCAACACACCATAGAGTATCAAAGAAGTATGTGGATGTGTGGACTAATACCTAGAGACAGTCTATTTTTTATAAACAGATGTAAAGGGACTTATCTCATGAGAGTTTATGTGTGAACAATTTTTTAATGTTTCTTGTTCCTAGCTTGACACATTGTCTCTTACATGGCATGCTTCTTCAGGGCATTGTTACTCAATTTAGGTCTATCAGAAGTTTAACCAGTTTTTGATGGTCCTGGTGATACAGCCCAGGACGGGCATACCCGGAAGAGGCATGAGAGTACTTGGCAACCCACTGGAGCAGAAATTTTATATGCCTAGCCAGAATGAATCTATTTTGTTTCCTTTTTATTTTTTTTTTTTTAAAAGTTCTATTTTCTATGCTACATAATAAAATTTCTCACAGGCTCCTTTTAGCTTGTCACAGTGAACCCCACTCTTATTCACAAGAACTGGGATTTGCAAGTATTCAACATTTATTTTGCTATATTACATCATACAGACAAAAGTCAAACATTCGTGGTTTGCACGAAACATGAAGTGAGATGCAATGAACGTAAGAAGCATGTCCTAAGCAAAGAACTTATCACATAAAAACACCAAAATACCAGCACCTGTACAATGCAGAAAGAAAGCGGATCATCAGGATCTGAGTAAAGCTGGGCAACATTAGGATGTAAGAAACATTACAAAAACATCACCTATAATCTTGGAAAGTATAGGAACAGAAACATACAAAGGATAACACAAAAATCATTAAAATCTTAGAAGTAAATTATGTGTATAAAAAAAACCCAGAAGTGAAACCTTGTAATTTGATTTCCCTTATATTTTTATGTCATAGTCTTATGCTGAAGATTTAACAATTCTATAGTATTTGGCAGTGTTTGACTTTAGCTTTTTTAAGGAGATAGCATGTTGATATTTTATTAAACATATAATTCTATATATTGCTTTGGATGTGAAAACTTCTGCTTAACGCACCCTGAAGCAAAAGTGCAGTTAAGTGCTTCCTAGCTCAGTTATCATTTTGCACTTCTCTTCCAGGATGAACTCTGATCACATGTATTCTATATATAATTCATTCATTCCAACTGTCCTCTGCATTTCATTACTAAAGCAGAATGCTCATCTTGGTCTTTAAATCAATTAAATCAACTACCTGACAAATGCTTATTGGATATCATTAAAAGGTTATGGAAAAAAAAATTACTGTGTTTTTAGAATTACATAAGGGATGAGAATTACTGTTTTATAAAAATCTAGGTGGAAACTGATTAAATGTCTGAAAAACTTAGAAGTCCTGAACACAGTACTAAGCACAAACTGAGACAAATACAGATGAGGTTGATGGTCAGCATCCAACTAACCTCAGAAATACAGGGCCATTTTAGTCTTACTTTCTGCTAGGAAATTAAAGTCTCAGAACAAGGCACAGCTTTAAGGACTACGTTGGCCGAAGCGTGTGAGTGTGTATGTATCTGCACAGCATTAAAAAATAAAAATAAGAAGTGCTAAAATTTATATATATGATCAAATTTTGTCAACAGTATTGGAAATTAAACACAGGCTTAAGTCATTTGCAAAATCCTGTGGTCTCCCATGCACAAAAGCCCATTAGTTTTAACAACAAACCGTGACCCTCAAACTTCTGCAGTTTAGTGCATCCTCCAAGACTGCAATACATAGTAGGAGGTGGCTTTCAGTGCTCCCTGGTGGCAAACCTTTTCCCCCTAATTAGGAAGAAGGCACCAGAAATTCACTGACAATGAGGAGCTTCTGCAGTGCTGTCCAGCCCTGCATCTTCAGGTTCTTGAATGCATGGCTCTTACATGTGAACAAGTACACAATATTTCAAGCATAACATAACTGACAAGAGCATCTGACTGCTGCTGTTAACCAAAATGCCTTACAAAGAAAGTACGAAAACACACAGAAAGAGGCACTGTAAACTTTTATTTACTCTCCTTCATATTTATTTTTTCTTTAAATGAGGAGCAAGAAAAACCCTAGTATAGTCAAAGTGCAAAAAAATATAGAATTCTTGTGGATAGCAGTGTGGACTAACAAAGAGAAAACAGGAGAGCTGATCCTTGTTACCATTCCTTTCTCATGTAAATCAGTTGTGACAAACTGGAGCAGCTAGAAAAGAGTTGTAGCCTGGTCTAAGACTACCATAAGACTACTGGAGTATCTGGAATTTTTTTTTTAATTTTTTTTTTTATTTTTTTTTTTGCTTTGGCTGAGGAGAACTTGATTAAAGGCTGCTGGAGAGAGATCGTTCTAGAAACACAAGGGTTTAGTTTATCTGATTTTTTTTTTTCCTGCACAAGACATTGCAAAGCTATTGCCAAATTATAGTTAAATTGGGGTGTGTGTGTGTCTGTTGTTTTAAAATCTGTTAAGGCAGGATTTTTTGCTTACATTTTTAAGGATTTACAATTTATTTTGTCATTCATTTCCTGAATTCTCTTTATAATATTCAAAAGTGACAGCTTTCTCCATGTCAGTATGTCACAATATGCTCTGCATCAAGGGAGACAAATATAAATCCATTGCTGGAAATTACAGTTTTATTACTGAAGCACACAGACTTCATTACATTAGTCCACTAAAATATAATTTTAATTTTTGTCTTATTTGTATATTCGTACTTTAAAGACAGTTCAAAATATTTATACACTGTAAAAGGTAGGAATAGTGCTTCATTTGCAGCTAATGTATGTGTAAGCTTCTCCATTCATCTTCAGAAGAAAACAATCAAGTTCACTTCGGCAAAGGAAAGATCTTTCAATCTAATGCCAAAAACCACATAACCTGAAATGTCCGTGTCGCTACTCTTACTTTAGCAGTTCTCTTTTAAACTTAAATAGCACTTCCTGGGTTGCCCTAAATACTGTAATCTCTGAAGGACAAAGTTATAGCAACAAGCTAATTCAGACTGTTGCTGCAAGTGTCTGAAAAGATGGTACACCTATGTTTTTCATGTAAGAATAGCACCCATGGTTGCTGGGATCCTGTGCTTTTGTGACCTTTATATCTTGTTTAGAATTTCTCTAGACATTCAGGCCCTGAACATGTCAGTTATACATTACTGCAGTTGTACAGCAGGATGAATTTTCTTCTTTCACTGCCACAGCCTAGGTGCATGTTGCTTAGACTAGCTGGTAGTCACACTAGACATAAATAATTTTGACAGTAAGAACACACTAAATATACAAGTTCCATAGATCAGCAGTCAACCTTATCTGATGGATTAACCCCAGAAACAGTTTTAAAAAACATTTTTTCCTTTTGATCATTTAGACAAGTTCTGTGACAGAAACTTTTCACTCTCCCTTTTATATACAGGATCTAACAGTTCCCAGCATAAATAATGTATTTACTTACCTACCTAAAATTCTAACTAAATTATGCACACTGGGGTTGAAAGAGAAAAATCTACTATTCAACAGGTGCAGTTTGCAGAGGGGGCATACAAGGGATTTGGAACCTGAGATGAAGAAATTCTAGCAATTCCACTTCTTTCAAAAACATATTCTGAAATGGTACTACACAGATTTCCCAATGTTCCTGACTATAATCACAAAATCATTGCCTTATTCTGCTTTCTTTCCCCCTCTGGAACTCCATAAATAGGACTAATCACTTTACTTGATCATGTTTTCTCTTCCCTCTCTAACCTCACGGAGACATTGAAACTTTGAATTATTTATCTTTCCAGGGCACTTTCCTAACTATCTACTTTTTCTTGTTATTCCTTAAATTTATTTTACATCCCTCTTCACATAACAGTGTCTGTAAATTCTCTTAATCTCATGTCAATGCTATTTCTGCTCAAATCCTTGGCTAAATCATTATTTCTTCTATCACTGAATATCATGCTTCTTTTGCAAATGGGCTCCTCCTCCATTTTTTGACAGCCAGTGCAGCGCATTCTCATGTGAATTAAGAGATGCAACCTTTTCAACACTCTCTCTCCAAATTTCAAAACTCTTCTGTTCATATAAGCATTCACTTAATCTCTTGAAGTGCTTCAGGTATGTGTATCAATCAAAGAAACTCTCTGTATGTTCCTCTACAACATCCATTGACTTACCACAGTTACCTTTCTGCTTTTTACACTGCATAAACACAACCACATCTCATTGAAGACTTTCCCTTTGGTAACTTACAATGTGCTACATCATATTTCTGTATCTCTGCTTGATCTGTTGCCTGTCCTGTTCCATGTTTCAGGTAAAGCATGCTGACTGCCTTACATGCATCTTTTATAACTTAATATATTTTAAATCCCCATAAAAAAAAATTTAAACCACCACTTTCATATTATAAAACAAAATTCTACTTTCCCCCTCTTGAACATTCTTTAAAATATTCTGTACTCAATTTGATTTAAATGTAACCACATGAATATTACAGTGCCATGCATATTCAGACTAAGATAAGATGCTGTTTTGCTAAATAACTTTCTATAAAGCTTTATAAAATTCCATTTTTACAGACCATTCACAGATTACCCTGAAATGACGGAAATTAATGTTTAATGACTAAATACTGACTATTTTTTAATGTAAGAAATTATAAACTCTAACAGGCCCAGAAATTGTAGTTCTATAAAATGTCTCTATTGGGCCTAGAAAACAAATCATAGAAGGATATAGAAACTGGTTTTATATGGATCGCAAAGGTGTAAATTAGATTTTGGATTTCAGTGTAATTATTATTAGCATATTATATATGTCATAATATAACTTTATTTATACAAATACTGTTTAGAGTCCCATCTTAAGCTTCACACCTTTCCATAAAGAGACTGACACATAGTTAGGTTTGTCTTCCTTGTAAGAGAATTGACACCATGTGAATTCACTGGAATGAGCAATTGCAATTCTTTTAGTTAATTCACCTACCACTTCAAACTTGTAGGCAAAGTACGCTATAGAAGGCACCAAAAGATACAGAAAAAAAGAGAATGTGTTAAGTGTCAAGAGTATTTTACTCTTGATCAGAAGGAAAAATTCTAACAAATACACCATCATATATATGTACAAAGCTGTTGAAATTCTGTATGTTATTACATTAACGTTGTGATTCTTCTCTCTATTCCTGCTGATAGGCAATGGATTTTTATCACTGGCTAACTCAGCTAACCCTAACCAGAGAAATCACACAATCTCTTAACCATTCAAAAAGAACACTTCAGGTGTTGACTGATTTATCACAGTCATGAGCTGGTACAGCATACAACTGTACCTCAGCCAGTGATTGCCTATTAAAAAACACATTCTAGTGACTATCATTTTAATATATACCATCTAATTGCTAGAAAACATGTCTTGTATTATCTTGTCCTTATCATGTGTTTATTTTCTTGTATTATCTTGTCCTTATCATATGTTTATTTTCTGTGTAAGTTTAGAAAGCATACAATACATAACAAGGCAGTATTGGTCATACTTACAGAAGGTGATGGAAGTATCTGACATTGCAAGAATAGCCAACTGGAATACTACTTACATTTCAGAGGTGAGATCTTAAACAGTGTTTTCATTTGGTGTTCATTTTGATTGATAGTAGTTCTTTCTTCAGCTGGGAGAATATACTGTTACTTTTTTTTTTTTTTTTTTCTTTTCTGGCTATAGTACTGCACTGAAGTTCAAAATTTGTCTGCTTTCTAGCCCTGAGGTACAAGAGCTTAATCTTTATGTGCTTTCATACTCCTTGTCTGTAAAAAGGTATTATAACAACACACAAAGTCCTAATTTGCCGTTAATCTTCAATGATTACAAGATATTAGGATGTTATTTGGACCAGACTATAACAAATGTCTTTAAAAAAAACCACAAAAAAAACCACAAAAAAACACAACAAACCCCCCCTCATCCTTACTTTTGGAAGAATGACAACCACTGGCTTAAGTAAAAGCAGGACTGATGTCTTGATTTCTCTTTTCCAGCTATTGACAGAGAGTAATATTTTTGCATCTAAAAACTTACAGCATGACTGGAAGTCCGAGATAAATAAGAAAGCAAATAGGGACTATCACATAGAAAACTCCTTAGGAAATTGAACAAGAATGTGATCTGTACTGAATGCAGACATCTACAAGCATTATGTCCAAAAAAGCAGGTATTAAACTAGTATTTATTTAGCACAGAACCAAACCACTCGTCTTGCTGAATCCCAATGAAAGTATCAGGAAAATCAACAGCATTCCTGCTGTTATTGCATTTTTGGATGCAAGCTGGTATGAATTTTCCCAAGCCAAAACCAGAAAATGAAAAACAAGAATGATAGCATAGACCTTGGCTTTCTGTTACACATTACAGGATGCTGAAGTGAATATATTGCCTTGAGCTAGCTGAGAATTAATGTGTTCTACAGAGATCTAGCACAGTAACACAGAAAAAAAATCTATTGACAATTGCCTTAAACTAGTTAAGTATCTAAGTATTCTACAGAGATCTAATGCATTACAGATTAAAAATCTGGGTCTATGTGTTAATTATAGTAAATTTTTTGCGAGATTTCTCTATTCCAATATTTATAGCAATGCACTTGAAAAGATTTTTAAAAAAGAAGTGACCAAAGAGAACTGTGTCCTGTGCATAAATTGGTTTGCTATTTTACAGTCGCTATAAAAAAACCATACATATATATCTATCACCAAAGCAGGATATTTTGCTTGTAGGCATAGAAACTGTGGGCTAGAAGAGTACCCTCTTGCCACAAGATGGCACCAAAAGATTAAAAATACCTGCATTCTAAGGTTCCCATCTGAAAAAATGAACAAACTTCAGGGAATTGCACAAGAAATTCCATCAACATTTGACTTTTTATTTGGTTAGCAAGTTGCAAACACTCTTCTTATTTTGACAAACTGCTGAAATTCAAAGACTTACTATAGAGTTAATGAATATGGAGAAAAAAATATTTACTGAAGCTAAAGTTTCCTACAAACTGCGATGAACAAGCAGTGAACATTTGGAATGATATATTTCCTTTTGATGACAGCAAAGTGAGAACGTATGTAAATGTATGAATAAAAACTAAACAGACGGAAGAAAAAATAACTCCAAACTCATCAACGCTTTATAGTCTTTCCCAAAGGAAAATTTATCAAAATAAAAAGTTGATCCCAAATTTAGTGAACTCTTAAAAAAGCTGTGTGGTATATAATGTAAGAAATATTGAAGAAACTGTATTTCTAGCTTATAGGATACCTCACTGTCAAATAAATGCTTTTCTATTCCCACAGCAAAACCTCATCCTTCACAAAGAACAGTATTATGATAGGAACAGGTCAGACTGCACTAACGGCACAAAACCAAACCAAACCAAAACCTTAAAGCCTTGTGGGGGATGAAAAGTTTCAAATCGTAATTGCTACACATAATTATTTCATGTAACACATTTCATTTATTTATTAAAAAAAAAAATCCAACAAAGCAACTATTAAAAAACTGTTCATAGCCTTCAGGCAGAAAGCAACCGAACATTTCAGAACATAAAGCTAGTAATTCACTAGCAAATTTCTTTATGCCAGTATAATTGTTTCCTTTAAAGGGAAAAGACCCTGAACGATGTCAAGACTATTAAAGAATTATATTTGTGTCAGTATTATCCTGATTTTCGTTGCCAGTATTTCTGATTGTACAGAATCGTATTAAACTACCTTCAAATATTTTTTTCTGTACATCATTTTAGCTCATGTATTTTAAAGCACTAATGGATCACCCTTAAGAAGTCAGCTTGATTACACATTAGGATCATTGAGATGTATTCTGTTTACTTAAATAAAATTGAATGCTTTAAAGTATTTTTCTTTGCAGTCATGATGCCATTATGACACCACATTTTTTCATGTTATTGTCCCAGTAACCAATAATCCAGTTTTAATCCATGATAACGATAACAAAATAACTTCCAGACTAGTCTAGAAATCATTTTTTTTAGTGCTGAGGTGTCATGGTTTTACCTGTGTGGCCTTTTTTAGTGAAAAGGATTTTAATATGCTAAAGCTAGGAATGGACTCTACACCAGCATACCCAGAGCAACAAGAAACAAGTCACATCACTAAAGCGACCCCACAGTCATGTATATCTGTAAGGAAGACTGCAGGTACTTTTCCAGAGATTGAGCTTAACTAGCTGCTGGCGGACTGATCCACCTAGGTTGCTTTTATCCCATTGGACCTGACTTTCATAGGTGGTCCAAACAGCAATACACTTCCAGCCCTACATCATAAGAACTTATTACTTGGGTCTTGATGGCTGAAGCCATGGAAGAAGGAAAATGTGGTTATTTCCTTTCCTGATTGTACATAACCCAAAATTCAGGAAGAAGTTACTGTTGTCTTAACACAAGTTTTCTTGGTCCTGCAATTTACAAGGCTGAACTACTTTGAGCTTTACCATTTGTGTTTAACTACAGCTAAGTGGGTGGTGTTAGAAACGAAAACCCAAAAACCTCATTTGTAGATGGCTATTTGTAAGTTCTGTTCTAAAACACTAGCATAACAAGTAGAATTTAAACCCCGAATGTAATGAATTGTAATTATACTGTTGGGTTTTTTTTAAAAAAAAAAACTTTGCATTTCAGATCTTAAACAACTGATTTTTCCAGTTGGTCACAATACTTTTAGATATCCAGTTTAGAATAGCTCAGGCCCAGTGAACTTACTTATTCACATCACAGATTCCTAAATTCTCTTGAAGATTTTTGCTCATCAGAACTTTAATGGGATTATTACTATAACACGTTATGTCTCAGTTAATCTTTTTTTTTTTTTCTGATTCTCATTATTCTGACCTCAAATAAAAAGCTAGAGGAAACAAAGTCACAATTAGGACATAGTCCAAACAGCCTGTGTTTCAGAGTAGCTTCAGATGCTTTGCTAGTCAAGGATAGAAAGAAGAAATGTATGATTTTATCTTAATGTTCCATTCTGTATATATATTCCACATACATACTTCGATTTTAGAAAAGAGATCAGCTTCTTTGATTATCAGAAGGATTAAAGACTGTCTAAATAATATAAATTAATTAAAAAGTAATACATTTCTAAAGGTGAAAAGATTTTCTCCAATTAGTCAAAGCAGGGTACTACTTCATTGGAAATCACTCAAAAAAAGAAATTTGAAGGAATTGTATAAGCAAGGGAAAAAAGTATATATTTTATAAAAGAAAAAAGTTACAGAGGAAAATACATCTATCTGCCTTTCAGATGTAACAACCAGAAAAAAAGTAGATCCAGTAACACATAACACATATGCTTTTAAGTTCTTAATCACAAACTGCAACAAAATGCCCCTAAGTGTTAAGTCATGGAAATAACGAAATGTACGTAGTATGTCTGGAGCTTGATTCACTCATTTTAATCAACATGTTGGCTTCAGTGATATCTTGACCATGACCACCGTACTTCTACTCAAAAAACTTTGTCCAACAGAGAAGAAAAGAAAAACAAAAAAAACCACACTTCACTGAAATGGTATTCTTGACAGTGTTCTGTGTCCTGCTCTTTTATGGACACTACAGATTTCTGCCAAAAGCCTGTGGAAACTATCCCAAGCAGAAGTAGGAGACAAAAATGCTGTTTAAAACTTGGCCTTGGGAAGTGGGAGGCAGTAGCATATTTAGGAAACCTGGGTGTAATATGCTTAAGCAGGTCTTAAACTGTCTTTCATGTCAGAATAAAATGTCTTGGTTTCCTGCTCTTAGAAGTGAGCAATTTTTTTTCATATAGCTGTAAAATGACGGGCTGCGCCCCAGTAACTCATTCATAAACTGAGGTCTGCACTATTACTTACAATTTAATGCAGGACATTCTCCTGCTTCAGTTCATCATGTTTGGGGATTTTTTTTTTAATTTATTTTAAACACATTCTACTTTTTTTTTTTTTCTTCTTTGTATTCTTTTTATGTTTCTGGGGGTTCGTATTGCAATTACTTCTAACAACTGACAGTCTGCTACTGAGAATCCAGGTCATCTGAGTAGCCTCAACAGTGAAAAACACCCCACATTGTTTTAAGAATTAAATCTTATTTATCTAATTACTACATGTATACTTCCAGTGAACGTATTACTTAGAATTTTCCTGATGTAGAGAAATTGATGATATTTAAGTCTGCTTTTCACTAATTTGTTGGCAATATGCAGATAAAAAGGATCCATAGGTCTTCAAGGAATCTCATTATGTACCAGAAAACAGAGAGGGACCCAAATAGGAAGAGTCAAGTTTTGTCTAATGTTTAAGATCAGAATGAACATGAAAATATAAGTGCATATATTTAAAAAACAGAGAAAACAACCTGAGAGTTGAAAGAATTCAATATAGTAGTCTTGACTGAAAACTGTGAATAGTATTACAAGAACATTAGGTATGTGTTTCTCCCCTTTTTCCTCTCTACCAGTGGCACAGAAAGATACACACAGAAAAGATGACAGTCTTTCCTTCAAAAACCAGGAACTTGTAGATAAAAGACACTACAATCCCAGTTCATAATTAAAGCCCATATGCCTGTCAAGACCATATCTGAAAGCATTTTAAGGTCTAGTGAGGGGCAGTATTGTTAAGATAACGTTATGTGAATGATAACCATATCAGGAAAAAAAAATAAATTATGTTTATTAAACCACATGGACCGAGTCAGGAAAATCTCAGTGTCCTGAGTGACGAACAGATCTCTTTTTTTCCTCATCTTTCATCACCTATTTTCAAAATGGTGCCCAGATTCATTTTTAGGGGTCTACATCTGTGGTAACAGCACCAGCACAAAGACCTTTGCAGGGTTACAGAAGCCTTGGCCCTGGACATTTCACTGCCCAGGACAGGGGACAGAGGCAAGGATGTTAACACTGTACACACAGCAACATTACTGATTGAATCTTGTGTCTCAGATATGATGTGCATTTATGGTCCCAGTTCCACTCACCACAAAAAAGGCATCAGGAAAGGGCAGGTGACTATTTGTAAGAGGAAGGAATTCATACTTTTAGGGAATATTTCTTCTTAGAAATCTTAGAAGCAGGATAAACTTGACCATCCTCCTTCTGTCCTGAATATTACCACTAAATAAGTACAAATACTTTGGATTCCTATCTCTTTTCTCACCTTTATTTAAAAACTCAAAGATTTTGTCCATGTAGTTTGTCTTATATGTAAAATGTGAAACATATTCAAGAAAGTCTTCATACAAAATTCTCTTAATTCCATCTGTTAAACAGCTGTACATTTGTGATACCTAGAGGAACCAATCACAGAATGCAGAGCACCTAAATTTCCTAGACACAGGTATATCTCTGTTTTAATTGTGCTTACTATTAGGATAACATAACATTTAACAAGATAATCTTTTCATCAAACAGGTGTAAGTACCATGTGAACTACTGAAGTGCGGTAGACACAAGCACACAATAGCAGTTCAGTTATATTTTAATTTGATGTTAAGTTTTTGGGAAAAAAAAATAACAGTCCTGCTGGACACTGCATCTTGAGCCTTGCTTATAATTCCTGTAAATTAAACTGGTATCTATTCTTTATGTCTTAAAAATCTGGATATTATAGCACTGCAGAGTTCATAAAGATTGCATTCATTTTTAAGGATCATGATCTGATCAGGCTAAGGGATGGTATGTCATGTTTTTTATGCTGTAATGGAAAGCACTGAAATAGGATAATGCAATAAATCCAATCTGTAATGTGGCAGGTGATGGAATAGTAACAGTAAAATCATAAAACAAACATATAGTACATGATAAACAGTTTTTAATGAGAAAATATTTTGAAATTATTTTTATTTTTGTAAAATACAGAAGAACACAGTTCTAGCTCTTGGGCAACGTAATTCTGGAAACATGTCTTCTCAATCCATTCTTTGAGTCATTACCTTCACATAAACACCATCTTCTTTACATAATTTCCTACTGTTGGAAGTGTGATTCAAAGTTCACTTGGAGTTGCATTTAAGAGATGCTGTAATAAAGTTACAAATAAAACCCCCAAAAACATTGTGTGAAGAATGATGTGCACATGGGAACGATGTTAAAAAGGACATCTGCCATGTTACTTTTTGTTATATCCCATTAATTTCCTAAGTCTTCATATTCCCCTGATGTGGCCTTTTGGTACATAGTACTACACACTTCCAACTATCAGAGCTGAATTTGTATCCCAGATCAGGTGCCCTGTGACAGTACAAGTTGGGGAGTACCTCTGAGATACTGCTAGAACTTTTTCATTAAGTGTGTCCAGCAGGAGGCATAAAGTGGTAAATATTATCTATGTTTAGGTTAGTAGAAGCAAGAAACTGCAGTGGGACCTTACAGAAAAAGTGAACAAATAAAAAGCTGATATAAATTAAGAGAGAATTTGTACAGTATTCTGCTTGCTGGTTTGCCTCTACTGTACATACACACACTTGAGGTAACTGACGTTTAATAATCAGGAAGACTGCATGTATGAAGAAATACGTATAAAGCTTCAACTGGCAGATTTTTGACAAATCCTCCCTGTATTAAAAATTAGACTAATAAGCCAGTAAACAGAATATATAAGCTTGTATAACCAACTTCATTTGGGTGGTGTTCTGGCTTCCCACCAGATGAAAACAGAACAAAGGAAAAAACAGTGCTCAGGTCTAGATGATTCTTTTTCTGTGTGTAGTAATACAGCCTGATAACTGTACCACACTCAGCTTTCCAGAGATGAGGATTATTTTCTATTGCTCTATTGTAGAGCTGCTAACCCACAGAAATCAGCAAGTTAGGCAAGTTGCCATGACAAGGGCTCAGAGCTGGAGAGCTCTAAGTCCAGGGAGGGAAAAGCAAGCAGCATTCAACATAGGAGTTCCTCTTGGCCTGAGGAGAGGTTTAAGGAACATTTAGTTCAGGACGGAATTCAGAATATCATTATTTCTTTGTTGTTTCTTGCCGTCAAGTTTTTCCAGAAGTTGGACAGTAGAGGAAGTATGGGTTTTTTTTCAAAAAGCAACTGTTCACATTAGTAGACCTGAGGATGTAGGATGTGCAGTGTGTGCATGTTGTATAGTCAATCAAGATTTCAGTGAACTGTTTGCATGAGCTTTCATTGATAGACGCATACTATTCAGAGCAATTGAAAATGTGCTGTGGTATGGCATCCTTACGTGCAGTCACCCTTCATAATGTTTTACTTTGGCATACTTAAGCTGCTCATAAGAAAAGAAGTTTTATTTCTCAATTTCAATTTTCCTCCTTTAAAATAAATGATACATCAATTAGTATGTTATCAAAAAACCCACAGCAAATACAATAGTAATACAAAATGTCTATTTATGTGGTTTACTTAAGGCACTCACAAAATTTTTCTTAAACCCTGATTGTTTGGGCAGAATGTGTCTTCCTTCCATTTCTGTCACATAATACCAAAGAATTAACTGTACAGCAGATTTTTTTTTCAAATTTAGGAACAAGAATATATTGTGAAGTCCCAATAATAAGTCTTGGCGTTTACAGACTTGATGACAAGTGATAATAATGAATTAAAAATATAATATTATAACAGTCCGAAACTTCACCCCGTTGCCACCATTCAATGGTACTTCAGTCTTAATTTGACCCCCTGCACCAGTGCTGCAACCTAGTGGTTGTTACGAGGTATAAAACTGTACTATGACCTGCAATCTGGCTGTAAATACGGTTAACACAGTCACCTGCGCTGAATTATGCAGATGAGACAGGCTGTGTTTCACTCACATGTTTTCTTGGGAAATCACACAGAGATCAGGAAATTACCCTCTCAGAATCAGAGGTATATATTATTGTCAAATTAATCTTTTGTGCCTTTTAGAGTTAATTATTTAACAAGCTGAAAACAACTTGTATTACTTAGCCGAAATTTGTATACTGGTGTGCATGTATAGATATGTATCTTATGAATAAATGTAATTTTTTTACAATAATTAAATGTAAAGAGATAATTAATAATGAGCTCATTTACTTTGACATAAAACATTTTTTAATGCAGTTGCAAATACAGCTAGGCACAGATCCACTGTGAGCACATTTCAGTATTTCATCAGTTTCTTCACAGATCCTATCTATTGAGAACATACAAATACAAAGTTCTAGTATATTTACACTTGTTAACTCTAATGCAAAGCCATCAAGACCATTTGAGAACATAGAAGGTCCTACATACAGTGGCTTTAAGACATATTTTGTTGGTTTTTTCCCATTAACTGTTACAAAGCATTATAAACTGTTGGCAAAGCAAGCCATCAAGACATGTTTTCCAATGTTACCCAAAGCAACAAAAAATCAGATCAGCAGCAGTAGTTTCAAGTTGAAATATAATCATCGCTCCTCAGATGTTACAGAGTCCCTATTTAAGTGTACAAAATCATCTTGACAGCACATGAACAACACACAGCCATAAAGCTAAACTAAAATTAACAGAAACTACTACAGAAATGACCTCTTCATTCATACTTTTATTTAACAAAGTATATAAAAATATAAGAAAACTCCCTCAGGCACAAACTAGATTACCAGTTTATAATTCAAGAAGTATTCCTCTCTTGCTAAGCCCATATTGACTCTAAAAAGCTGTTTTTCAACTCTTGAGAAAGAGAGCTTCTTTTCTACTTGCCTTTCCCAGTTCCCCAAGTTCATTCTTTCATCTCTCTAACATAGC
Organism: Falco rusticolus; assembly: GCF_015220075.1. Lineage (NCBI taxonomy): Eukaryota > Metazoa > Chordata > Aves > Falconiformes > Falconidae > Falco > Falco rusticolus. The sequence goes on along the minus strand of NC_051189.1, from coordinate 6,497,861 downwards.
ACAGACTACTATTACATTAAAAAAAAGTAACCAATTAATATAAAAGTTTGAATAACTGGAAAATCTCAATAAATGCTTGTACCAGACTCATAATATTCCTATAAATAGCATATTTAAAAAAGATTTAGAAATTCAGAAGTATCTTCCAGTCTCCCACTCCCTGCTTTCCCCCTCCAGTAATATCACCATGTAAATTCAAAGCCTAATATCTTGAAAAAAACCCACAAAAACCACAAACAACAAACAAAAAAACAAACCACCACAATTTTTTACAAACCTGCTTCCCCACACCGTGGGATCACACACTCATATATGCATATGCATACACAACAAGTTGTGTAAGTCAGAAAATACCTTTAAAGCAGTAAGTGTGCTGTTGAAGTAATACAGAGGCTTTTACTGAAATGAAAGATGAAAATTACAGGCAACAGCTCCATTTGTGTGGAAGCAACAGAGATGATAGGTCACTTTTAAAATGTTCGTTGCTATTTGTCACTGATTGCACGTGCAGATGCATTCTCTTAAGCTGAAGGACTGTTAGATTTTTACAGCTGCAGCTAATATCATGTAGAATATTAGCATACTGCAAATTTCTAATGCAGCTGACTATGCTGTCAATAGTTAGTAGTTGGGAACATGGATTTAGACTTGCATTGTGCTGCATTAATTTAACACCACATCAAATATGGATTTTATTGCAGCAGTGGCAATAAATGCTCACACAGGTGCAGACTGAAATTTTCCTCCCTCCACCTTTTCCTTTTTCCCCCCAACCCCCTTTACTGAAATGTCAAACCTGGCAATATTTTCCCCATTTGTGTGTATATAGCTCTGCAAAGAATTTGAAATATTGCCTGAATCCACCCTGCTATTCCTCTCCACAGAGATTTCCTTCATAAGAAGCATTTGCTTTGAGTGTATATAATTATTCTGAAATTCAGTTCAGGGCAGAATAAATAGCAGTGAAAGCTGTAACAGACTTACACAGGTATACAGAAAGTGAGGGCACATACATGTGTGCTTCATGCTACGTTCATAGCAGTTACACTATGATACATTGTGCTTTTTTCAATTCAAGTAGTATTGCTCCCACTCCCCCCCCCCCCCCCCGAATTTGCAAGAACTGAATACAGATGGAAACTGCTGCTCAAAAGATAGCCTGCTTACTAGGAGGAAAAAAATGAATAAAAAATTATAAAATGCTTCGTGTTTCAATCTTGAACAAATACAACATCTGTTTACTTTGAGGAGAGAATACACAGCAGTTATTTCCTATCCCTTGTCTCATTACTCGTGAAGCATATTTATAAAATGTAAAAAGTTCTATGTAGTAGAACAATTCTATGCATTGCATTAAACACCATACTGTTTATGCTATAATACTAATAATAACAACAACTACAAAGAGCTTAAGGAAATAAAATAAAGGCTCCTACCTTTTACTCTGGTTCTGAGAAAGTGAAGTAGTGTCCACCCCAACCAAACTGAAAACCGAGCTGTTACAGTCCTTTTATTGTTTGTTTTTTTCCTGTTATTTTCTAAGACAGATCCTACTTGGTTCTAACTCAGGCTTTTTCTCCCAGCATCGCTTAACTCTGGACAGCCAGGAACCAAAGCTAAGGGGGAGCTCTCCCCCTGACTGGCTTTCATTCAGAGCTCCTGATTAAAAAAAAAAAAAAAAAAAAAAAAAAAAAAAAAAAGGACAAAAAAAAAAAAAAAAAGACACACCACAACCAGCAGCACACATACGCAACATGCACACATGCAGAGCCACGCACACACTCACTCTCCCTCCGAGGACAAGAGCGGAGCGAGGCGCTGCTGATGGAGCCGCAGCACTTACCCTGGGAAGGTTGAAGACTAGGGAAGCGCAGGCTTTTCCAAGCACACAGTGATTTGCAAGTGAATGCGGTGGGAGGGTACAGCAAACGGAGAGCTTTTTTGTTAAAGCCTGTCGCCCTCCCTTCGCTTGCAGAATGGTTCTCTGTTTTTGAAGTCTAAGGTAATCAGTCTCATCTGCTTAGCTTGTCATATTAATAAATACTGAAAACACCACCACTTTTTGTGCCGTATTTTTCTGGATTAAATATAAGCATTTTCCTATACCATCAGTGATCTTACAGCAATGTTTATGGAATATTTATATATATATATATTAAAAAAAAACCATGGTGCCAAATTAACTTACAACCTCGGAGGGCTCAGATGAAATCACAGACAGTAGTTATTTTCTTCATTGAACTGCTTATGCTATTAGATTAGAAACATTTTTCCTCATGCTTCAGCAGTTTTATGATTAATATAAAACAAGACAGGTTCATATAGTATTAGGTATTTTCACATTTCCAGAGGTTATTAAAAAAAAAAAGTCAACATCACTACTAATCCCCCATTAATATTTTTTTCCCTAGCTGATGCTTGTGATGCCTATTTTTATTTTATTTTAGTGACTGTATTTGGACGTAACATTTTGCAATGTGTTCCTTTCATCAAGTTAATCTGTGCTGGTCTCATGTTTCGAATACAATAAATTGGGCTTAGCACAATCCTCCTTGGATCATATCAAGTTCAATCCTTTCATTGTGATACTGTAGAGAGTTATATGTACATTACTTAGGAGAGATTTAACAAATAGATAAGATTAAACCAATGGATGTCAGTATTGCTCTATCTGAAAAGTGTTATGAGGGACTTTCTCTGGTTGTAAAAAACTCTTATTAATACAAAAAAAAAGCCAAATTCTCTTAAAACAGGAGCTGAAAAATGTACTTTGGAGTGAGGAATAAAGTAACAATGGAAACTATTTCATTATTAGAAGATCTAATACAGAAGTGGATAGAACACTGTTTATAGGCTGCTTAGTAGTAAATATTTTGCTTGTTTTCAGCTGCTAACAATCAGTCAAAAAGACAGTAAAAAAAGAAAGACAAGATCCTTATCATGCCTAGTATCATTTCCTAATGTAACCATCTGCTGTCATTTCCCCAGATCTGTAACCACCAGCAGGAACAGAAATGACCCACCACCTAAGCACAACCTTTTGGCAGATAAACAGGTCAGCATTTCAGTAATGTGCTATACTAGCACGTGAACACATCATCTGCACATTGAAAGAAGCAAAGCAGCAAAATGGCAGGGCCTGGGCTGGGGGGGTGGGATTTCATCTTACTACCATATATGAAATGATTTGGTTTCAAAAATGTGATAAGATTTTTAATCTTTCAAAGACAGTGAAGTTCATTGTCTTTGGCTGTACTTGTGTAGATAAAACGCACAGTGCAATGCGTAACACATCTGTAAAAAAATTTTCCATTGCTTTCCTTTTCCCTTTTCCATTGTTGTATCAACATATAAATTTAAAAACTTAGAACTGCTGTATGTCCATCTGCTCCTGTTTTCAAAAGACCTTCATTCTCAGTCCTTTCACAGGAAAGGAGGAGGCTGCAGAATCTAACTCAAGCTTCTTAATCTCTGCCACCATTTGACGTTACATTATGTAAAGATACTTTCACAATTCCCAGCAATCCATGTAGAACTGACAATATTGAGACATCTGCACTGTCTTCTAAGTTTACCCATTTATTTGTGCAAAACTGGAAGCATAAGATTCTCTTATTTTGGGCAAATTCTCTCACACTGATCTAAAGGTAAAGTTCATAGAACTTTCTTTTCTGTCTGTACCAACCCTGCTTCTGCCTGCTGAAGTATTAGATCTGGGTTTGGATCACATAGTAGAAAGCTAAAGACAGCCTTTGACTAGAAGGTGCACTTTCCATTTGGTAATACAGGCAAATTAAATTATAATGAAAGTAGACACAAATATGTGGAAATGTATCTACATGGCTGGAAAGTAGCTCTTTAAAGCTGGACTACTTTTTAGATGATCAACAAAATATTGAGTATTGAAAATTAAGTTAAAAGCTTCACTTCCTTTTGACATTTTCTCTTCCATTATCTAAGTTGCAGCCATGAAGAGGGAAATAAATGTCAATTTCTCTATATACAAACATTTATTCTATGTATGTGCACAGAAATACACACACATACACAGAGACCTATGCCAAGTCCTGAAGTCAAAGAAAATAAATGATGTAGCCAAATTATTCAGAAACAAGAACTTTAGAGTCACTGGATGTGTTTACTCCATTCTCTGCAGAGTATTTTAGTATACTTTTGCTAGAGTTTTATTCTGCTAGAATGGACCAGTCATCCTAGAGATACATTAATTTATTCAGACATAGTTACTGCAAGTCATACTTGCACCCTTAAATTGGACTAACTTTGGGAGTTAAACTCTAGAAAAGTCACACTTTGTCACTAACACCTTTTTCCATTGGTATGGTCAACTATTTAAAAGCCAGTATTTGTGTATATTGATAGCATATGGATATATAAGGCAGAACAGTTATTCAACCAAATATTTATTCATACACATGACAGTAACTTTAAAACAAGGTGGCATCATAACTTATTTTAACACTGCCTAATATTTCACCTTAGAAGGGTCCTTCTATAGTTATACATTTATCAAACAAATCATTTAGGATTAAATTTTATAATGCTGATTGTCTGCCTCAGGCAGAAATAATTTTAAAACATTTCAACCAAAATGATATCAATATTTCAGAGAATGAAGAAAAATTATACAGCTGGAATTTTCTCACAGGAGTAAAACAACCTTCATGCTTTGAAGGCAGAATATGAAACTCCACAGGGTACAGCTGGCCTTTGAGTCAGAGAAGCTTACCAATGGGGACAGATTAGGTCAAGGAGCATTAAAAGAAAGGAAGAGTGGTGGGAGCAGAAGGCGTGGAGGCTGGAGGACATATTATTTTTGGCCAGCAAAGAAAAAAAGACAAATTTCTGTTAAAGAAGAAAGGGCAAAGAAAGGGTGGCAGAATAGGGGTAAACATATAAATTTACAGAGACTGAACAAAGGAAACCTGGGGTGGGGGGTGGGGGAAAAGTCAGAAAGAGAGATACAGACCTTACCAGGGACTGTGTGTGGGGTTGATTTTGCCACCTCTGTCTTCAAGGTAGGCAGAATTATCTATTAAAATGATAGGACTAGTATGATACCTACTCAGACTACAGCAGAGATGCTTTCCTTGCTTTTTAGTTCTGGTTACAAACTTGGCAGAGATCCTAGAAACCAACAGTTGCTTTTCTAGGACGATGACGAGATCCAAGAAGGATAAGAAAGAAAAAGTCTAGAATTAGACTCCATTTTCCTAAGTATTGCTATCAGCAAATGTCTGTCAAACTACTGGAATTCCCTCCACTCAGTGCTGGCCCACATGGAGTAAGACAGCACATTAATTGCTTCATGAGATCATGAGATCAATGTGGTGTTAGCAATGAGCTGCATGGAACCTGATGATCTCATTTCTCCTACGTTTTATTCCATGTTTAATATATTTTTCTGTACACAGAAACCTAACAATAAACCCCATGTACTCCAAAATTAATAAAGGCTGGAATTGTTTATCTGTATAAATGCAAACTAAAATAAATAAATAAATTATAGTGCATATATGAAAAGATCCAGTTTATAACGTGTCTCCTAATTACTTTCCATGTCCCTTCATACACTCCTAAAAGTACTCTTACTGCACAAGACAGACTGGTCTATGGATATGTCCCAGCATGGCAACAGTTGTCTAGAAAAGATTGTCTTTTATGGTGTAGAAGCCAGAAAATTTGTAGTGAATGAAGCTGAATAGAGGGGAAAATAGAAGTTTTCACAATGAAAACATTCTCCTTTGAACTAGACCATGTCTAATCCTCTGCCATCTATGCCTGCGTGTTGCTAAGCATGTAACTTAAACCAGAGTTCTTTCATGGGTGTTTTCCTGTTATGTCCTGTTATTTCTAAGTTTCTGACTGAAGAGCTGGGTCTGATATAAATAGGTTGCTGAACACTCACAGTTACAGCATATACTGTGCTTTAGTAACAGATAAAACCTGTAAAAATGAAGGCTGGTGCTCTGTGTCCTGTCACTAAGTCAGCTTGTAGTTTTGACCGTGGTCTCTCTATGCCTCAAACTGCATTTTGTGGAAAAGGGTACACATCACGGTCTCATGTCAGACACTAAGAGGTTAAGTTAATGTTTGGAAAACATTCAGCTGTTATAATGTTAAGGACTACAGAAGTCCTTAAGAAGGTTATAAAAAGGTAGCATTTGAAAAATATGCCACAAAGCCATAAACTATATTCAATAAAGACACTGAAGCAGAATTCTTGTTAAATAAGAAAATATGTGCCTTCAATACAATGATACAGAAAAACAATATTCTTATGTACCACAACATGTTAGCTGCAGGATATGCAAATAATTTTAACATTTCCTAAGTTCTGTAAGTTTGAATCTGTAATTTGAGTTGTATTCTTTTACAATGATGCATGTACATCAGTATTTGAAATTTTTATTATTTATTTATTAAGTAACGAGAAATGTACTAGGTACCTACATACAAAGCCTAGTTGGAAACCTCTAGCTAGTGGTATATCCCAGGCATCGATAGCAGGTACGTTCCTGTTTAACATCTTTATTAATGATCTGCATGATGCGGCAGAGCGTACCTCAGCAAGACAGCAGGTGACACAAAGCTGGGAGTGGCTGGCATGCCAGAGGGTTGTACTGCCATCCAAAGGGACCTTGACAGGCTGGTGAAATGGGCTGATGGGAACCTCATGAAGTTCAGCAAGGTGAAGTACAAAATCCTGCACCTGGGGAAGAACAGTGCCAGGCACCAGTATACGCTGGGGGCTGACCAGCTGGAAAGCAGCTTAGCGGAAAAGGACCTGGTGGTGAACATGAGCCAGCAATGTGCCTTTGTCACAAAGGAGGCTAATGGCTGCATTAGGCAAAGTATTGGCAGTGGGTCAAGGGAGGAGATCCTTCCCTCTGCTCAAAACTGGTGAGGTCGCAGCTGGAGTGCTGTGTCCTGCTCTGGGCACCCCCAGTACAAGGGGGACATAGACATACTGGAGAGAGTCCCACAAAGGGCCATAAGGATGCTTAAGGGACTGGAGCACCTCACATTTGGGGAAAGGCTGAGAGAGCTGGAACTCTTTACCTTAGAGGAAAGCAGTCTCAGGGGGATCTTACCAATGTGTACAAATACCTGAAGGCAGGGTGCAAAGAGGACAAAGCCAGGCTCTTTTCAGTGGTGCCCAGTGACAGGGCAAGAGGCAACAGGAACAAACTGAAATGCAGGAGGTTCCTTTGAACATCATGAAACACTTTTGCCCTGTGAGGGTGACTGAGCGTTGGCACAGGTTGCACAGACACCTTGTAGTAGGTGACTACATGTAGGTGGCCCTGCTTGAGCAGGGGTGGTTTGGACAAGAGGACCTCCAGAGGTCTCTTACAACCATTCTGTGATTCTGTGAGACCACACAGACAAAAATATGGAAAAACAGATCCCACACAGAGGGATTTTTTGCCCAAAAATAAGACATGAAAGGATGGACAACACAACGTAAAAAGGTGGCTAAGTAAAACACAAACAACCTCAAACAAAAGAGGGAAAGAAAAGCAATAAATAGTAGAGAGAGGTGGTGGTGATAAAAGAGGAGAGGTTCCCATGTCAAACAGCTTAAGTGCTGTGGAGGAACACATAGATAGTACTAGGAACAAAAGGCTGTTCATGAATGAAGAATAAGATATTTCAGAGTACATGCATTTAAAGAAAATAATTAACAGAGAAGTAACCGGTCCAAAATGTAACATTTCTAAAGGTGACATCACCATTCCATTCCATTCTATTCCGTAATGTTCATAGCAGCTGCAGCTCTGGCTTTGACAGTAACACCATTTCCTCTGATTCTCCATGCAGGCTCAGCAATGCCTTCCAGTGCCTTGACTTCTGTTATAAATCTCTTTTGATCTATCATGATGGGAAAAAAACCTAAGGAAGTTGTTTGAGTTCTTTGAGTTTCTGGCATCTCATTTTAACCCATATATATATTTTTTTTCCCAACTATTGAAAGCCCTAAGTACATAGCTGCTTCCAAAGAATCAACTACCCAATCTTTCATTCACATTGCAGTTATTCCAGGGTGCATACATCTTGGTATTTGCTAAAACTCTTTTGTTTATATAAATCATCTGCCCTCCTACTCCTGTATTTGAGCGTTCAAATGTTCTGATGCTACAACTGAATTTTAGTCCAGTGTCATGGTTTAACATGGGCCAGCAAACAAGCACTACGCAGCTGCTCACTCACTCTCCCCTCACCCAGGGGCATGGGGAGGAGAATTAGAAAGGAATGTAAAACTCTGAAGGTTGAGAGAAGGACAATTTCATAGGTAAAGCAGAAGCCACTCATCCAAGCAAAGACAAACAAGGAATTCATTCGCTGTCTTCCCATGGGCAGGCAGGTGTTCAGCCATGCCCAGGAAAGCAGGGCTCCATCTTGCTTAACAGTTACTTGGGAAAAGAAACACCATAATGCTGAATGTTCCCTGCTTCCTTATTCTTCCCCCAATTTATATGCTCAGCACAATGTCATACGGTATGGAATATCCCTTTGGCTAGTTCGGGTCAGCTGCCCTGGCTGTGTCCCCTCCCAGTTTCCCGTGTCCCTCCAGCCCTCTCGCTGTCAGGGCCGAAGGAACTGAAAAGTCCTTGATTTAGTATAAACATCACCCAGCAACAGCTAAAACCATCAGTGTCCTATCAACATTGTTCTCACATCAGAGCCAAAGCACAGCACTTTGCCAGCTACTAAGAAGAAAACTAACTCTATCCCAGCTGAAACCAGGACATCCAGCAAACTAAAAAAGTTTATAGTTGCCTAGAAAACATCCATAAACTTGGTATAAATGGAGTATAATTCATACAAAAGTCTACACACACAAAAGATGAAATTGTAAAGAATTGTAAAAAGAAAATCTATATTGTATACAAAATGGTCTGTGGTTTAACTAATGATTATGAAAAAAAATTAAAACAACCGTAAAGAAAAATATTTATGGATTATTGGTAACATTCTTCAAATTGCCTATAGTGTTTTTAGCAGCATGAACAGACAGAGTGCTTTTTGAAAATAATGCTGTATGAATACAACCAAGCAGAAGTCTTTTGATAGAACGGATTTCCCCTAATTTGGACAAAAGTTATTATTTCTGTCTAACACTATGAAAATAAATATAACAGGAAATATCTTTACTTGACTTTACTAAAATTATTCTGTTGATTTCCATTTTTCAGGTCAGTTTGTTGTTTTTCTGTCAGCAGTGGCTTAAACACTGTTAAAATTTACTTGCATGCACAAGTCATTACACTGTGTAAACACAACACTGCCTATGCAAGATGTCCTTAATAATAGTAATGTGAAAGTTACCAAATCTCTCTTTTCCTTGGTATTTGTTTCTTAATTTCCATTCAGTGACAACGGCACCAGAAATTTAAAGAACAGTTCCAACAACTTTGTTTGATTCCCATCTAACAATATGGTTCTCTGCATTCACAAGTAAATATTTTTATACATGCCGTTTATTCAGATGTTTGCTTTAGCTGCATTGTTCTGATTTTAGTATCTTATACCAATGTTGTTACACATTTATCTGTCTCTGCAGGTTTCTCAGGGGGTTTAGTGCCATCTCATTAGACTTAAATAAGAATGTGTATGTATATGCAATTGCAAATGAGTGAACAAATACACAAGAAATCCCTCCACCCTTGATAACATATCTGGAAGAACACAGATTAAATGTATCAATTTTGCATTTGGAAAATGTGATGGTGATACGTTAAGAACAGCTAAACTGCTAAATAGCTTTAGATCAATTGCTCACACTTGAAAAGCTATATTTCTGCAGAGAACAAAATCAAATTAAGCATACTTTTTCAGTCTAAGTAATATCAGGAATTACATTTGTAGATGAAAGCGACAGTAAAGCATAACCCAGCTCAGAAAAAAAAAAGACAAAATACAAAGAAATGCTTCATTTCAACATGTGTACAACATTGTAGCTATATCACATTTGGATTCAGAGAGTCTTAGGGACATTTTAAGCTCCTTATTCATTGAAGTGTTCATACGCAATTAGCAGGATGCACGTTGACTCTTTTTTCAGCTTTAACAGATTATGGAAAGTTCTACTCTTGTGCTACCTTCTTATTTATCAAGAGATACACCTTGAAGTTAGGACAGAGGAAGAGAAGTTAAATAGAGAAAGAACCTGTTCATTCTTATGCTGTCCCTGATATGAGTCAAGCTTCCAATGTGCAAAGAAGTGTACTTGAGAATTTTTTTTTCAATGAACGTCTCTCACAGAGAATGATATTAACAGGGTACAAGCCAGATGAAGAAAGAATAAAATAAAACAACTACAAAAACAATCCCCTCCAACCCAAATTCTTTCCTAACAGATCTTACATGTTTTGCAGTTACCAACACCAGCTGCAACCAACAGGTCTGGAAGTGCCACTAGTATCTTTTTCTATTCCTTCTAAGTTTTCAGCTATAAATTCTCCTAATATGAATTATTCCTGTGCTTGTGCTCCACCTTTATTTTGAAACACCTCCTTTAGTACAGCTTAGAGAAGGCACTGGATGAGAATTCATGTTCTCACTGTGAATACAAAACTATGGAACAGCAGAGGTTGCAAAATATTTTTTCTTTCCTTATTAGCACTGATTCAGGTATGTTTTTGTTTGCAAACCTAAGCATTTTCAGTCTCTTCTTTGGTATTTATAATTGAGCAAAGGTAACCTTAATGGTTAGAGAGAAGAAAGTTGTCTAACAACAGAAAAGTGATGTGGCATTTAATGTTTCACATCCTACCAAAAATAACAGTAATAAGTCCCCTGTTGAAGGGTACAAGATCAACATGGGATCTGGTTTCAATTAATTCAGAAAATATTTCTATATTCTAGATAGTCTAGGCAACAATTCAGTCTACTTTTGACCTAGGCTAGAAGGGGGAGTTCACTGTATAATTTCTTACTCAGTACCACAACTCAAAGAGAAAACCATGAGATTCAGATCATACACTTAAAATGCATGCATTTAATTACTACAGAAGCAATAAGTCCAAACTTAGGATCTTTATCAAAAAGCAAATCAGATTAACAACATGCAAATCAAATACTTCCAGCTTCTGGTTATAGTTATCTCATGCAAGTTTTTTTAGAGGTACCACACACAAACCCACAACATATCTATGTATACAAAATACTTCATGTATACAAACTGACCAAGACATAGTCCAATATCCACATGTAAAGTCCAAGAGATTGGTAGAAAATTTGCCTACTTAACTTCACTTCTTGGTGAAGTAGAGATAGCCAAAAGTAGAAATAGATTAAAACTTACACTCAGCTATACTATTGGTATGAGCAGCAAATTTTATTTCTCTTAATTTTGGGAAGCAAAGGTTGAATCCTTTCAATTATTACCTTCATTATTGATCGTTCGATTTTTTATTTCAAGATTCACACATTCTATGTTAGAAATGGTATTAGCATGAATTCCAGAACTGCCAGATTGAAAGCCCAAAATTTTTGGCAAAAATTCAAGCAACAATAATTTGCACATATATCAAGTATAAATCAAATTACAATGTTGTAGAACCTCAATTAAATTATTTTTTTAAAAAGTATTTTACTCAGGTACATGGAAATGACATGTACATCTTTTAGAGCACAATATGAAAGTAGTAATTCTGCATACGTAGTCTGACTGTTAGTATTGAAATTCTCCTGGACCTCATGGAATCTGATCCACTGCATAAACAAAAGAGTTAAAGAGGAGGAGGTAGGACTGCTGCATGTGGAAACTGCTGGATATTTTTCCTTCAGTGTAAAATCAGTTTCTAACTGAGAAATGTGTTGTTCAGAATGTGGAAGCTGTCAGGATGCTCAGTAAGAGCTGTTTTCAACAGAATGCATAATTATTACTAGAAATGTTTTTATCTCTGTGATTAAAGCGTTCATCTGGGAGACAGAAAGCATCAGTAACAATTGATTTCCTATTGATTTTAGTTATAAGTATGTCAAAACCAAACAAGTATATTTTAGAAGTGTGTTTCTCTTCTCCTGTTGGAAGACAAATACAGGTTTTATACATTTGACTCCATTAAAATCCAATATTCTGTCATATGGAAAAATATTTATTGGTCTGATCTTGTAGCCATCCCTTATTAAAATTATTGGAGCAGATCTTCCATCTCACCAAATGTTCCCACTTCGGCCTATTCTGTCTTAATACAATGCCATTCCCAACCAGGACAATATCTTCATTGTTTACTCACTTCATCAGAAGCTTTCAAGCTGCTTACATTTTGACAGGGACCTCAAGAAGCTAGTACGCTGTTGTGAGACCCCAAATGTAATCAGATAGTTTGCAAAGAAACAAGACAGACAATGGGTAAAAAAGAAATAATGTAACACTGGTCCATGACAGAACTGGGAATAAAATTTAAATTTGCTGTTGCCTAGGCTGGTGCACTTTGGCAATAAACGGCTTCCTCCTCATTTAAAAGGCTACAATTGACTTCTTCCTTTCTGTTTGGGCTGTCAGGTGATCTGACTTTTTCACAGGAATGGTGACTCTCTCTTCAGAAATATATCCTTAAGACCATTACTGTCCCTGCTGGCTTTCAAGAGACTGTAGCACCAAGAGATAGCAGATGCTCTGCCCTCCACCAGTTAGGTTAGAACATGACAATATCAGGCAGTTTCCTCTGCACTTGTAATAATAGGATAAATAATCCTGGAGAAGTTGTGCTTGCAATAGAGACTAGTTAATAATGTTTCTAAATCAATATTTGAAGATAATATCTCTGAATAAATAGAAATAAATAAAAGCTGTAATAAACCAAATAAATATCATAAAGGCAGAATACTTGGGAGGGTAGAGAACACTGTAAAGAGTAATATTCAGTGTTATCGATATGTTTTAGACTAAAAGTACAAGGAAAACAAAAGGGGAGGAAAAGTTGAAGTCCCATTCTAAAAGGAAAAAACGTATCTTGATTAGATGGATGTTAAAAGACACGTACCAAGCAGCAGAAGGCAGTTTTAGTATTCTTGTAGCAAAGGAAACAAGGCACCACATTAAAAAAAAAAAAAAAAGCACCTTTTGTTAACATTGAAAATTACCCTAAGTTCCCAATCAAAAAGCCAAATCTCTCATCTGTATGATTTAATCTGAATTAAGGGAAAAAAAGGCCAACAACAGGCTCCCATAAAATAGAAGGATTACACTTTAAAATTAAATTGCCAGATAATTCACTGAAACTCTGCATCTGTGCTAAAACAATGTAACTGCTGTTGCACACAGCATCTTCCCCCCACCCCCACCCCTGCCTCATAGCAGCATGTCTTGAACTTCCTCAGGTAAGCAAACATCTTTGTTACAGTAATAGCAATACCTTTCTCTGAAGAAGGGAGAAAAAGACAAACTACCCATTATAGTTTGCAAAAGCATCACCAATATCTGCAAGCAGAGCTGTTTTCTAACCTCTGTATTCATCTGTTTATATTTTTTATTTTTTTTATCCCCTGGAAAATTTAGTCAAATCACCAGCTCCTCTATTCCAAATACAGAACAGACACAGATCAGCTGGGGGACTTGTAGGGATTTGGGTATAAACCAGCACCCCAGATTAGATTTCATAATATTAATATTTCAGTGGGATGCAAAGGGGAATCAGAACTTGAGGCTGCAGAAGAATAACTGTCCTCACCCAGCAGGAAAGACTTCAGACTGCAGATATGTGCTCAACTGTAACCCCAGGGGCCAGTTACCTGAAGTCAACAAATGTTCCTGCTAATGTTTGAGATGACACAATTGTGCCTCTTCAAGCCTTGAAATCTGATCGTTCTATATTGAGAGAAGAACCTTACCAAGTGTCATCGTCTCATTTTCAAGCCAATCTGTCCTTTAAAAAACGGTATCAAAAAACAACCTTTATCCATATAACATCATATTAAATTGCAATTCAAAATCATGTGATAGCTACAGGCAAGTCTCTTTTTAGAAAAGGACGTCGTCAGAATAAGCAAAATACTGACTGAAGCCATGACTATGCAGTAACCTTATACTAAAACTTAGTCTGTAGTTAATGAGAAATCTTCATAATTCAATGTCCAGTTAGTGGTGTACAAAAAAATCATTTATTGCCTTGGAGCATTGCCCAATGAATAAGTACCCACATCATAAATATGCACACATAAAAATCACTATCAATACTAATTAGAGTAGCAACCTTGTTGGCAGACTTAACAAAATAGGAAAGATTTGCTTAGGTGACAGCATAACATCTGATGCCAAAATAAAAATGGATGAACAAACATTGGCACAGAAAACTGCCTATGAAATCAGATGAGTTAAAAATTTATAAATAAGTAAATAATTTTTATATTTGGTTATCCCTACATAGAATGAAAACTAATACACACAACATGTTGCCTCCCTGCGGGTTTGCATGGCTTACAATAAGACAAGGCTACCGCGACAGCTTCCTAGGTTTCATTGTAAAGAAAAGAACACAAATTTTTCAAAAATTGACATAAATTAGTCAAAAATGTAAAATTTAACACTAAACTATGAAAGCTATAAGATGATGCCTGAGACCTCATTAATTTGTTTACTACAGGAAAAAAATGTGAGTAGGAAGAAGCTGATAACAACAGAAAATTCCTTCTCTAGGTGTTATACAATAGCTTGTAAACTGTGAAGGCTGTCTAGTCTAACAGAATCTATATATGGCAATTTCTGGAGATAATAATTTCTATTCCATCTCTGTCATCAACACCTTTTGTGCATTTTGGCCAATCACTTACCTGTGTTCATCACTGCGATCAAGATTTTAATTACAGAATGAATATATTTCAACTTCAAGTTGCAAATTGCTCATGCAAAGCTTACAGTTTCCTTGCATTTCTTCTGCATAATTAATCATTCAACTTAGCTGGCAATTTTTGTCCACCGAAACTCATGTACTGCTAGCTAATTTTGTCTGGAAACATATATGATACAGTGGGGTTTTTTTTCCCTCTAATTGGTAAAGTCTAGCTTTTTAACCAATTACATTTTTGTTACCAGCCACAAACATCCAAAAATTCCTAATTACCTTCCACAAACTATTGGCAGAAATATAATGGGAAGTAATGCCTCTATTGTCATTAAAGAACATGAAATAACTTCAGTAAGTACTACCAAATAATAACTTTATTTTTTATTCATTGGCATTTCCAGTAACTGTAAGAGGTGTCATGCTAATCTTCATACCATGTTAATAGAAAGCAATTGGATATTAACCATAACAGCAATAAATAATAATAATTTACAATTGTCCCGGTTTCAGCTGGGATAGAGTTAGTTTTCTTCTTAATAGCTAGTACAGTGCTGTGTTTCAGCTCTGATGTGAGAACAATGTTGATAACACACTGACGGATTTGGTTGTTGCCGGGTGATGTTTATACTAAATCAGGGACTTTTCAGTTCCTTCGGCCCTGACAGCGAGAGGGCTGGAGGGGCATGGGAAATGGGGAGGGGACACAGCGAGGACAGGTGACCCCAACTGGCTAAAGGGATATTCCATACCATGTGATGTCATGCTGAGTATATAAACTAGGGGAAGGAGAAGGAAGGGGGGGACATCTGTCATTATGATGTTTGTCTTTGCAAGCGACTATTACACATGATGGAGCCCTGCTTTCCTGGAGATGGCTGAATACCTGCGTGCCAATGGAAGATAGAGAATGAATTCCATGTTTGGCTTTGTTTGCCTGTGTGGGTTTTGCTTTACCTTTTAGGTTGTTCTTACCTCAACCCTCAAGTTTTACATTCCTTTCAGATTCTCCTCCCCATGTCCCTCTGGGTGATGGGGAGTGAGCGAGCAGCTGCGTGGTGCTTGGTTATCAGCCAATGTTAAACCACGACAACAATAAGTAAATGCTTTCTAGAGGGGGTATTAAAATAAATAATATTTTTATAAGAATCTTTTGAAATTTTTTGTTTTATCTGGAGCTCTAAGAACAATTCTAAGGTTTGCAGTAAATATGACAAAATAGAAAGGTCACCACCCCCATTGAAATGTCAAAATATTTTCCCCAGAACATGGGAATGTTTCCAGAACAATCTTTTACTTCACAGTGAGAACATATATAGAGAGACATGAAAACAGTGCCTGCAGAGAGCAGCAGTTAACTTTTCACTGTATCAAGAAACAGGTAAGTAAGAAATACTGGTCAAAAGGAAAAAAAAAAAAAATCAAACCAAAATATTTTAGCCTATGGAGTTGAGGTCACCGCAAAGTTAGGATTAGACAAACCTGCTGCGGATTGCCAGAAAGGCAAAAAGAAATCCAAAGTAAGACAACAGTTGTGTTCATTAAAGACATGCTGCTTTTCTCAAAATGGCATTCTTTCTGGGCCAGGCTAACAGAAAGTCAGGTTTCCCAGAGAAAGCAATAAGCCTTGTTGGTCTAACTTTCACATCATACAGGCAAGGTACAATTATGTTATTTCATAACAGCATGCTGTATTTCAAAGGCATTTTAGATTCAAATCCCTATTTCTCAGTCTTTGCAGATATAACAGGCAGAAATTAATCTTGTTAAAATACCCAGAACATCAAAAGCAACACTCTTACATTACAGTCATATTATGAAACTTCTGTCCTTTTGGAATCAGCATTTTTTACTTTCAAGGTATAAATTAGAAATGGCCCTTCAGATTCTGAGAAAATAACAACTAGAGATGCAAGTGTTTTATTGAAAGATGACAGGTATTTCTACAGAGTTAGCCTTGTAGGTTAATCTCTGTCATATGACAGAGATATTTGATTTAGGTCATGTACCCACTGACTTTCCTTCTGATATGCTAGAACATACACATGTGTGAAAAGCCATATCAAGATCTACTTTATTCCATTGTTCGGTTTTCTGTGCTGCTCTGATATGGTATATTTTAAAAATAAACCCCTTTGCTTTTCTTGGAAGATTTCGAAAAGGAATCTTAAACATACTGTGATAGAAAGCAAAATTAAACAGTACCTAATTTTAACAGTAATTTATGCAACATATTTTAATGGTTTTAAAACGTGTCAATCTCAGCCTCATTTTTAAACTCTGAAATTTGCATTTAACTTTATTTTCAAGCTAGGAATCGGCCTTTAACATTCTTTGAATAGGGCCTCACAAAAGCAGCTGTAAGATAAACCTTAAAGAAGGTTATTTCATTATCTGTTTACCTTGAGTATGAGCAGCTGTATTCCATGGATTAGTTCATTTCTGAAGGATGACCATTCAGTCTCTGCTTCAAAACTTCTGTTGGACTTGTATTTACCTGTGGAAAAGAATAGCAAAGTGGGATAGAGGGAAATTACAATAGATGCATTTGTTAAAGCACAACTCAAACTCTGACGTGTTAACCAAATTTAAAGAATGTCTTTATCTAAATCATACACTGGATTAGAAAACAAATAGAGCATTTCTATTCTAAACAAGTGGGCAAAAATCATTCCATCTTTCTCAAGAAATGCGTAAGCAAATCAATAATAACCAGGGAACACAGTTTTATTTCTTCTGTGTGAGTGAAGAAACCACTCAGGAGAATGGCATGGTGTTTCTAATTTTAGTTGCTGGTATTTTTTCATGTGATTCATAATTGAGAGAGCTTCCACATGGCACAAGAACTTACAGAATTACTGGGGTTAAACCATTATAGTTGTGTCATTTTCTGTAACAATCATTCTCTAATTACTAATCCCAGAGCCCCAAGATAGCAGTCAGCCATACAGGATACCTACAGGCACATACAATAGGTTAGGGCTAGGTTACATATGCCCCAAAGCCTCTTCATCCATTTCAGAGTCAGGTGAAAAAAGTCCGTTAGTATGGCTAAGTATTTGTTATACCAGGGTGCTCTACAGAAAACTGATACAGACTCTGTATCTCTTATTATCTGGTTAAGAGGATGTAAACTGTGTTTTTTTCTCTCATGTATGGAAGAGAAAGCAAATGTATGTGAAGGTGACCATTATTATTATTTTTTTTTTTTTTACTCTTTATTAGGTTTTGTTCTGATCCTTCTCTTACCACTTAACTGAAAGAGTGGGGAATTAAAAAAAAAAAACACTGGGTGAGGTGAGGATGATGATGATGATCCTCAGATCAGCAGAAACAAATTTCTAGTTCAAAAACTGAACCAAAACAGGATGCAGTAAGGAACTGAAGTACACACTACACCACATCTTGAGATACACTCTCACACTCACAGCTTTTCAACCAAAAATACATGCTTTTGACTAAAGCAAACCTTTTAGGTGAGTGACCAGGTGGAAGGCAAAATAGTTTGGATAAGCTGTACCTTTTTTAATCAAAGAAAAGTCTAGCTGCATATACAATTTGTCTTAAACTGTTCAGTGCAGATTTGCCATCATTTTCCAAGGCATTTCTCTACTCTTTTAAAGTCATTTAGATACATATACACACATCACATTTTGTGCGATATATCATTTTGGCAGTTTACAGAAGAAATCACAGTAATGCATAAGCTCTTACAAAGGTTCTATTTCATGATACATTAAAAAATGTACATAAAGACGGTTATATACATGCACATGCACACACATACAATCTATCAAATTTAATGTAGAAAAATGTTACGTTACTACACATATAAGAAAACGCTGCTATTAATGTCAGCAGATTTTGGGATGGAAGAGTGCGTATCAGGTTAAAGTAAACAAATAAAACCCTCCAGGAATGAGACACACACAGTTTATGCAAAAGGTGATTAACATGGATCATTTTTATTCCAGTAAAACGTATTAGCCTATGCATCAAAAGCCAAGAGTAGAGTGAGGCACCTACCAGTCAGTGGGTGCCTTTGTGAATTTGTGAAGAATTTGTGAAGCAGTGGGAATGTAGATCACTGCTTGTGCCGTGAGAGATGCTGACTGAAACTTTTCTTGGTATTATGACATTTGTCTCATGTCTCCCAAATGAGCATTTTCTTGTATCTAATGAAGGATGAATGTGCACTACATCTGTAGTACAATTTAGCTTAAAAATCAGCTAAAAAGAAGAAACAAATGCACTGGAAATTAGCCTCCTACAGACCCAGAAGTCTTTCAGGAACTTGGAGAACTATTTCTTAAAGGGGGAAAAAAATAATAAAAATGTGCCTTTGTTTTTAGTTTACTTGATCCTTATAAATATTGTTTATGTCAGTGTAACAGCTAGAAGGTCTTCAGTTTATTGACTCTCTGAAACCAAGATCTCCCATTAATCATATATCATTCTTAGCTCGTGGACATCTTATTTTATTTCAGCTCTGGGGTTAAATTCCAAACAGAATGAATGACCAAAAGAAAGAACAATGTTCTCTCCCTTGACAGACATACAACTTTACTTAAGGAGCATTAACAAGTCAAGAGATCCTGAATATTTATCTCAGCCTACTTTAGTAGACTAAGCCATTACTTACAAAAAGCTGTAATGCTGTTGCAACTGAGATGAAGTAGGAAGGTGGCACCTATATCATTTGTCAATTCAGTTTCATACTTTCAAAGAACACTTATTCCAGGAAGAAATATAGCACTTTGGTGGGAAAAAACTGAAAAAAAAATTGACAAAAAACATATGGCAGGAAGCATTATTAGGGTATCCATTCAGTAATGATTGAAAAAAATTCAGTGATTTGACTGCCCAGGAGACATCTTCAAGCTGAAAATGTTAGCATGCCTGTTTATTTTCCAATTTTTTTGTAAATATATAATAGTAATATAATAGTTAAATAAAAGCTAAAGAGGTTAGGACACTTATACACTACCAGCCATTACTTGTTTCTAAACATTGCCTGTATTTGTACAGCACAGTGTTAAGGTACCATCCACAACAGACAGATTGTTGGTATTAAAGTTGCATTAACGTTCATGTGCAATGAGAGAAAGACGATATTTGAACCTTGTTTACATTATTAAAATAGATCAAAAAGACATTTCATCTCTCCCACAGGCAAAACTTCATTTTTAGTCAAAGGTAAAAGTTTTTGAGTGGGACATAATTTATCAGAAGTCATCAAGTCCCTGTCTGTGGAAACAGTAAATTTTTCACTAGGACAGCAAGAATTTTTTCATTCTGTTCTGTTGTGGTTTTTTTGGTCGAGTATTTTGTTTAGTGGGTTTTGAATTACAAAATTACTCCATCTAAACTAATGATATATGCAATTTCAATATGATCTCTTCTTTGGAATTTTTGTTATTTATAGGCCTGTTCCCCCAAAGTCCAATGCTGTACCTCTTAACAACCATCTGATTATTTTTGTTTTCTAAGAATATTTACTAGTGACATGGGATAAGAATAAAAATAGCTATCTGTTGATTAATTGGTGACTATCTTCTGTATCCATGGTACATAGTTCATAGTCTATGTGGAGAAGTTATTGTTTCCTATATTTGAAGCTTCCTGGAAAGACTGCTGTCGATGTTAAGCTTCCTTTTCAGACTATCAGTGAGCTCTAGGGTATTTAAAGTCCCTTGAGACACATATTCTAGAATTTAGAAAAAAAAGTACAATACTGAAATAAAACAGATACCAGCAAGTTATTAATATATTTAATAATGCTGAACCTCTCACCCTGTGTCTAAAGGGGAAAATATTTACACTGTTACTGACACCTTCTCTTCCCTCATTTTTCCTCTGTCAAACTAGAAATATCTGGGCACATCACAGCTACTGTACATTGCTCAAAATAAGAAGAAAATGAAAATGTGTCACAATGGAACCCAAGGTTATCAGATAGTTGTCAGAGGGTAAATAAGCCTGTTGGAAAACTGTATTTTCATGTATTGTCCTGCTTTGATTCTTTGCCTGCTAGGCTTGCTATTATTCTCAGTCAGACACCTAGTTAGCTGTTTGTCACCTACATTTTTGTCCCAAACTGGCAACAGGAGACTCAAAGAGAAAGATTTACCAACCCAGAATAGCTGTATAGCTGCCTAAAAGTGATTTCTCCACATTGACTGTACTGTTCTGCATCGAAGAAGGTAAAACAATTTTCTGAATTACACCAACCAGCCCAAAGAGATGCTGTGGCAGGCCTGATTGAAGCTGGCATTGAATAGGAAGGAAATAAACCAAAACAGTTTAATCTCTTCAAGATTCACTCCACTCTGAATTCATTCTCCATACCCTTACATCGTCAGCTACTGCCTGCCACCCCCAAAGTCCCACCACCACTGCACATGTGGATACCCAGGAATGCTTTTCATAACTTAGGTTTTCTCCTTTCTCCATGGACCGACCCCTGCTTCTCTACTTAAAATGAATGTTACTCTTGCAGTCTCTATGACTCCTTTCACAAATCTCCGCTTTCTTTTCTGACTAAACACCTGAGCTTTTCCAAAAGGAAACTGTAGTGAGAACTTCTCATTTCCTGCCCCACTTTATCTTCTTCCTTCCTACATACAAGTTTCTCATCAGTTTTAAATCTTTAAGCTTCCTAGTGATCCTCTTGGTCTCACTTACTTCTGGTCTCAAAACTTTTCTCTCTATTTTTTCACCTCATATTTCCTTTTTTGTATTCATTCACAACACACATGCATAAATTTATCTCACTTAAATCTCTTCAGTTATCATTCCATCATCTTTTGGTTTGTACACTGCCAGATTTTTAGTAAAGCAGCTCTTCCTAGATACATAAATTCTTCATTAACAAAAATAATAATAAATTTCAGTATTAGCTATTGTAAAAAACCCACAAATATTCATTAACTTGCTTCTGACAGAAATTGAGGGCTACACAGTGTAGTTAATTCCTTACCTAACTTATCTTGGAAAGGCATTGTAAAAATGTTTGTCTTGTTAACCACGTGCATTAAGTATACTTTTATGCCGTGTACCACATAAAATTGTATATAATACATTGGAGAATATTTATTACAGGAAACTGCAATAGTATCACTGTTTGTCTCTTCTTTTCCAAAGCAACTGTTTGCAAGAGTATGACACTTTGCATTTTATATCTGCATGATCTACACAGATCAATTGAAATGTCTGTTCAATATTGTAAACCAAATAACTGAATCACCTAGCATATCTGTACATTTTCTAGAAATTAAAGATTTTCCTCTTAGACATAAGGTTATCAAATAATTGCTTAAACTTTACACAGTGTAAGCTAATAAGGAAAATGCAAGGGCACTGTAAAACTGTTGCAGAAGTGATGAGTCATCTACAAAGGCCAAGGAAGAGAAAATCCTGTGCCAACTTTTCTGTTGACTATATTTCACTGAAATTATGAAAGTACAGACCACCAGTTTTTTAAAGTTTGGGGTTTTTTGGTTGTTTTTTTTTTTTTTTTTCCTGAGTTCATTTTCAAATATTTGCTTCTGTAAGTCCAGTTACTAGGAAAACCTTGTTCTCTTGTGAAAGATTCATTCTAATCTCAGGACAAAAAAAAAGAAAAATAATCCAAAGCAACAAACAGAAATGCAAAGAAGTGTTCCACAGACATTTTTTCCCCTTTATATGAAAGTCAATGTAAAAAATAAATAAATCTAATAAAACATTAAAATTCAGAAAGAGGAAAGTTATCAAAATGGATAACAGCACATGGGAAATATTAAACAAGGAATGTTTATTTTCATTTGAAAGGAAAGGAAAATGAGTGGAAATATTCCTTGGGTGAAACTTGCAAAAATTTGGAAGATCTGTACTATGAACACAGGAAGAAAATCATCTATCCCCTTATAAAACTTTGAGCAATTATTCAAGCCTTTCAAGAAGGCATTCATTTTTCTAATGACAGATAAAGCTTCACTGCAAATTCAAACAGCAAACATTATATTTTTTAAAATTCAGTCCAAAATGTTATGCTGATGCAACACAATGATCTTAGTGATACACAGGCACAGATTAAGGGACTCACAATGGCATCCCATGTCATGCATGGATCTTAGGCAGACCTCCCTGTATCTCTTCCTGAAATGAAAATATCCAGATACCCAAGGACTTTCAATCCTTTGTACTGCTTTACTGAAGTGTAACCTGAAATTGTGGAACTTGTTTAAGTAGGGAGGATTCAGCTCTGCTGAATGCGGCAAATAGAAGGTTTGGATAACAGACCTCAAGACTAGCTCTCATTTCAGCACAATGCAATGTACTGCATGTCCACTGTAACTGCTGAACAAGGAATCTCCATCCTTCGGAGGAATGCACAAATTAAATAACACTAGGCAAGATGAAGAAAAACAACCTAGGAGAACTAAAACGTACTGAAACTGAAAAGTAATTACTGGAAGGTGAAAGAAGGAACATTAATAAGTAGGAGGAATCCTGTGTTTTTTTAACTGTATATCTAATCTCCAAAATTAAGGACCTAATGTAGTTATCTCAAACCATTTTATAAGGATAATTTAAAGATATGGTTTCTAATTCAAGTAGTGATATTTTATTAGCTATCCAAATGCATTGCAGTATTCAGTATTCTGGCTTTGAATAAACCTAATCTAAAGTCTGTAAAAAACCCCTAAGCATTACAGATAGTTCTAAGTATCTAAGGCAAGGATTTTGATGGAAACCACCTAAGTAAAAAACATTAATGATGTATTTGTTCATTGTTACAGTGCAGTAAATTGAAAACCAAAAATGTACAGCATATGACCTGTGGAGACATGACAGAAAGAGATCAGAATTAAAAGAAAGTTTAAATATTTCTAAGTTTACATCAGCAGTAATAATTTTTAGAATCTTTATTAAAAATCTCCAGTTCTTGCTAATACGTCTTTCAGAAACCATTTTGATTTTGGCAAATAGAAAAATTACCTGCAGGAATATTTTACTTCCTTGAAGAAGCAGGGAACTTTGCTCATTAAAAGAGAAGCTTCATTCTCCTGTAAGGAAGTAAATAATGCTACTACTAGTAGTAGTAATTCACTGAGAGGGAAATTTCCCTCTTCTGCTCTTCCTTGTCTAACTTTTGTTGTATGTAGGGATATATAAAAGAATATATGTATTGTATATACATACATTAAAAAAAATATATATATATATAAGAATTGTCTCCAAGGAAACTGATCTTCTGGTCCACTACGGGTATATAAAGTATTACAAGCAGTTAACAATAAAAGCCCTTTGAAAAGATATATTATTTCCTCTAAAATCTTCTGACAGCTGTTCTGATTTTTTTGTTGCTACGATACATATTTGCACTTTGCTATTGATCTTTTTTTTCTCCAACAGATGCCATGCTCTTAAAAAATGAGAATACTTTAACATAATAAAAACAGAAATGTTTTTTTTTGTCTGGTCACCAATTAGCAATTTTCTTGAATTGACCAATACTATTGTGTTAGCCAACCATTGTCCTTATGGACTGTAAAAATCTGAAATATTATGCTAACACTGTTACTTAATAATTTGCTGCAAACATGATTCTAGCGGTTTTTTATGTGTGTTGCTCTAAGAATAATTTGTCTACAAAAAGAAAAACAAAACCCAACACATGAAAGTAATTTCTGAGATTAACAAAAAAATTGGCATAGCTGGATGTGTGTGTGCATGGTCGAATCCAATATCTTGGTTATTTTTACATTTGTGTTTTTAAGTGGTCAATTTATTTAGGCAATGCAAAATTTACCAAAGGCATTGGTAAAATTCCTATACCTCTTCAGGTTTTTTATTCATTTTGAACCCTTCTAAAAAGGTATTTTAATAGTTTAAATTTTATTACAGCCTAAAGACTGAAATGAAATTCCATATTAGGCTGATCTCAGTAGTCACTTTTGACATGCATAATTCATTAATTTTTTATTCCATGTCTATAAACTGTTTTTATCTGTCCACTCAAGTACTATTTTGAATTTTCTCCATCTCCATTTTCCGTGACAGAGAATATTCAAATGAAAAAGTCTTTCAAATAAATGATGATGTTAAATTTTAATGTTAGTAGAGGTATTACATTAACAGAAGTGGATGTCCCAGTTCAGTAACAACAGGCACTTACAAGACCACATATGGAAAATGTATCCAGTTTGAGATTCCCCAGTACAAGAGAGACAATGAAATGGAGTGATTCCAGCAGAGGGCCACATAGGTGAGAAAAAGACTTGCTTGGCCTTAAGAAGAGGAAGCCTAAGTGGGATTTATTGCCATCTACATGTACCTTGAAGGCAGATGTGGTGAGTACACCTTGCCCTACAGCCAGATGCCCACTCAGCCATTCCCTCACTCCACCTTTTCGACAGGGACATCATCTACCAATTACCACCACAGAGGGAAAACTAATGTAGATTGTCAGTAAAAATAGATTTCAGTAGTGTGAAACAAACCCAAAAATTCACACACCACCTTTGGCTGTGGGGCTCAGCTGTGCCCTGTGCTGGGGCCAGTGGAGCCATTTGGAACCAGCTGGAACCGGCTGTGCCCGGCATGGGGCAGCCCTGCCACCACCTCATGGGGCTGCCTCCGCAGCTCCCTGCTACAATCACCTTGTTAGTAAACCCAGCTCTGAGGTTTCCATCCTTTCAAGCCCATGCAGCTGAGGCTCTGTGCAACTTGGTCTCATTGGACCTGTTGGAAGCACAGATTGGACTGGTAGACCTCTAGAAGTCTTGTAAACAAACAAGTTTCAGGTCAAGTTATTTATTTTCAAGTTATACAGGCCAGTTTTGAAATGCCTGTATGGAGCAGTTGATAATGCTAGAAGAATTTATATGAAATGAATCATTGGATGGTCAGCACACTTCTGACCTCTAGCAAACCCAGAATTTGGGAATAACATCAAGTACCACCAAAGTTTTTGAAGAACTCAAAATTCTTCTCTTGTCCGTAGATGTAAAACTCACACTAAAGTATCAGTAGGAAAGATATATGATAGATTCTACATCAATAAGTTTATATTTGTGTATAATGGAATATAACAAAATAATAATAAATGCATTACTGGTCTCAAGGTCAGTGACATTTCAAGAAACTCAAAAGCTTAGAAGACCTGGTAGGTTTCCAGTCTGTTTTCCAGTTATATTTGAGATTCCTTATGATCTTTTGACTCAAATTGCTTTAGCACAACATTTGATTTTTCCCAGCAGTTTTACTGACTTTGTTGACAGCGTTTCTATTTACAAGAGACACTTAAGTGCACTTCTAGATCACAGTTTTCTGTGGTAGGCCAATGTTTAGGGACATGTCCTTCAGTGACATCGTAAGAGTACGAGTCTATCCAAAATGAAAACAAAGACTTTTTTAGCTGTGCAACTAAGTGAATTTTCAGAAGAGATAGATTCTATCACCTTCCTTGCCTAGGTTAGACATGTCCTCCAGGAAACTCACACTGTTACTAGTGCTAATCTGAATACACTCCCTTTGAACTGACTTAAACTTGCAGCAGTCTGAAAAAAAGGTAAAATGGTTTAATACTTTCTCACCAATAGCAGCTTCAAGTGGTACTGTTTTTAAAACACAAGTTGCCTTCTAAAGTAACAATGTTCCTTTTTTAACAATAATGAATAATGCTTTTTTTTTTTTGTAACATTAGTATGGATTTCAGTGATGAATTACAGCTTTAAACTCCTACATATCACAAGGGTGAATTGAAAACTGCTATCAGTCAAGCAAAATACACAATAACTCCTCCTGGTTTGAATCACTCTGTGAATTATGATATCCATTGTGCAATATAACGATTAACGTTGAAGTACACAAAGCCTCACTAAGCTTCGTGAATTTTGGCCATATAAATACAAATCTTTAAGTAATAATAAGACCAAAATTTGTTTTTGTGGGTAATGGCCATTAATTCATCCTATTAATCCAGACATAGCCTCCCCGCTGACACACGCCTTTCCGTGTAAATGTTTCGCTTAGGTATTCTTTCTAAACTAAGAGCTACTGAGTTGATTTCTGGAAGAACTATGCAGAGACCAAACACAATACCTTTCTCTTTTCATAAGAAAAAGAAAACCCTTTATCATTAAGAATATAATATCATTTCATGTTTTAATTGTATCTTGCAAAAAAAAATCAAAACAAAACCAAACCCCAATATGCAAACACACCACACCAAAAATAAAATTGAAAACCCATAGCAGAAACACAACAAACTAGAACTGCAGTGTTGTTATGTAATTTGTTTTGGCCTTGAAGCCCTAATATAAATCAGATTTTACATCACACAGGATGTTCTACATGTGAAAGGAAAAGAAGACCCAGCTCACAAAGGTACATTGTGAATATAAGAAGAATTAACTATACAAATGTCAATGGTTCAGACTATCAAGGCAGTATTTAGCTTCTGAAACATTACTCACAATTAAAATGCAAGTTGAATTTGGAAAGGTAATCAAATTGGAAAGATGGGAATTAATTAATTTTTGGCAATGAGAATCCAGAATTTTCTCATGATAAACCAGGCAAGACTTTGCTTAATCAAATGCCATAGTGACATTGGTCATATTGATCTTTTTGTGCAGCTACCTTACTGAATGTTAAAGGAGAAAAGTTAAAGGATCAAACCAGTTGAAAATGTTAAGAGAGAGAATTACCTGAACTTTGAGGGAACTTATGCATGTCAGTTTCTAATAATTATTAAGTATTCTAGTGACAGTTTTAGAGAGTTGCAAAGTCTAATTTCTAACTTCCGACGTGTTAACATTCCTCAACCCCTTCACAAAGATATTAAATGTTTTACTGTTTAGTTTTTTTCTGCCAAAAAGAAGTTAACTTCCTTCCCCTTTTTAAATTTTTCTCTCCCTCTAATACACTACTGCCTTCATTCTCTCTCAGTATTTCCCTCATTATTTCCTTATTACTCTTTTTTCCTTCCCATTTCTTTTAAATCATAATCCCTTCCTCATCTCATCCAGTGAAAGAAAAAAAATATTCTCACACATTTTGTATCCTTTTTCTCTTTCACCTCTAAGTTTCCACAGTTTTGGAAAAAAGCCCTTCCTCTTGGCTCACCTCATAGATACTTTCAATTCTCTCTTGTCACATTTCTGCCCCATATGATTAGGCCACTCTTGGTTTCAGGCCATGTTTCCCTCCTCACAGGCCAGAACATTCAGTTCTCAGTGTCTGACTCCATCCCCCACACTTCAAGAACTGAAGTTAAAAACAGTTTCAAACAGTAGTTGTTTTTCCTACTTTAAAAGTGGTGATTTTCCGTGCAAATTATTTCACATTTATTTCATCTCAAGGTCCTTTAATTAAATTAATTACATTTTTATGATGAAATCTCTGATGAAACTATTTGTACTTCTGCAGAACAGTCAATAAATATCCAGACAGTTCCCATGCTTTTGGCTGGGATCTTTCATGCATATCCAGTACTGACTGTCTGTGTACAATGCACACACCTGAAATCTTTTTCTCTGAAATTATCCATAAGCACACTTGCAACTCTGCTGATATTAATGCTTTGACACTACCTTTGCTGAAATGCTCATTACTGTTTTTCTCTTTTAAGACAGATCCACCCACAATATTTAACTAAAAAAGGGGAAAAAAAGAAATTTCATTTCATTTTTAGTCCCCTTGTATTTAGAGGTCCTGGACAGGGACAAGAAACTTTTCAGCAAAATTTTGAGATTAATCTAAGACAAAGACAAAGAGAAAACTGTGTTAGGCAGCAGGAGATGTAAAACAGTGGGCTCTTTCATTAATGACACAATGCAGGAGGAGACCAGTACTGAGTGAATCTCTGTAAACTGTTGTTAGGAGGTGGTTCACAACTACATAAGAAAAATAATCAAGTGTTTTGTAATTAATTGTTTATGAATTGTTTTAACAGAAACCAGTATAGCACCAACCCACTGAATTAGTAATGGTTTCTAAAAATGTAAACAACTTCTATTGACAATACCTTTCAAAACTCTTAATGAATCTTAATGAATTAAGTATGTTCATCTAGTATTATGATCAAGTTTTTCAATGATACTTAGGACATTTTAAAAGAAATGGGGGGGTGGGGGGAGGGAAAGGAAGCTCCTTTCATCTTTACACAAACAA
The DNA here is from genome assembly GCF_015220075.1 of Falco rusticolus. Taxonomy (NCBI): domain Eukaryota; kingdom Metazoa; phylum Chordata; class Aves; order Falconiformes; family Falconidae; genus Falco; species Falco rusticolus. Next base: position 6,468,885 of record NC_051189.1, on the reverse strand, counting down.
ATTGTATTTTTTTTTTAACAAATCATGTTGTAACAGACCTAATGCACAGACTAGAAAGTTACAAGAAACTAGAAGTTAGAAATCTTAAATAATCCAATTTATTTCACACAAACAAACAATGGCTATTTGGTTTTGGTTTTCAGCTGTCATCTTCATTTTGATAAGAAATTAGGTTGAGATGTACATAACAGGTCTGATTATTTCCCTTTCCATCATGTCTTTCCTCTTAAAAAATCATGAATAAAAATCAGTTAAAAGAAAAAAAGGGGAAAAAGCAACAACTGCTTTATGATTTTCCATAAAGGAACAAAACCTTTCTATAATCTATTTTATTATATAAACTTCTGTACTTTTTTTTCAAAATAAGCCCTAGATATATGACCATGGTGCACAAGCTGAGAGTACTTAGAATCTGTGCATAGCATTTCAAAAGTATGTTATGACTACAGTTCATGAAAGTATTTCCTTGCTCTGCTGATCAAAGTATTTTTCTGAATTGTGTGAAATTGCTACAGCATTATCAATTACATTTCTTAAATGTACTAACTGAAAAGGCACAACTTACCAGCTAAAATATTCTCTGGTGATCCATGAAGACACATCCACAGATTTGGTTAATAAGCTAATGTTGGTGGTTTTGGTTAAGACATGAATTGGACTTTATCATAAATGATGTACCCAGTCACCTGGGGCAACAAAATAACCTTACACTAGAGCTTACTTTGTCCATGCTGTATCCCTGGAAACCCAGAATGGTTGCAGTTCTTGCCTCTACTAAAGGACATGCATGTCTAGTGATAGCCATTCACGAGCATCAATACTTGCCACATCCATCCCACCAGCAGTAACAGAAACAGGGATTCCCATCCCTCTCCATTCTTCTCCAATGATTTCTTGTGAGTAAGGTGATATAGCACCCCGGAGTAATGAACTTAAGTTTTGACCACTGTCAAGCAGCCTTCATTCCGCCCATCCCTGCAGCACTCTGATTTTGTACAAAAACCAAGTCAAACATAACACTAAAGCCTTCACCTCTTAATTCTGCTTTCATTTTTATAATTATTTGTCATAATTGCTACTGTAACAGCAACCATTTCTTGCAATAGGAACAGAATAAAGAGGAAAGGAGAGGAAACTTCTTTCTAAATAAGGTTTCTAAATTTCAAGCAAATTATACTAGCTTTATGAGGTAGAAGAGGCAATCCTTTTCAGGGCAGGCTTACGTTCTGATTACAAAGTTTTAAGGAGTCTGCGGTATCAGAAAAATCCTCCTGAAAACTGACTTTGATGGAAACATTTACTATTTATCAGTGAAGGGCAACTTACTAGTAACAGTGTCAATGCAATATATATTCTGTTCTCTGTGTAAGGGAATTAAAGAATAACATATTATAAGTTAGCAAGATCCATTCAATTATCTTTTCCTTACTATCAGTATTTCTCTGTTTGATATTATACAAAAATTATTAAAAAATATTCTCATTCAATTATTTTTATAGTTTCCAGGTGGGGAGTGAAATCCTGCTTAGCAAGAAACACTTCCCTTTGGAATAGACATATGAATTTTTGTTCGGGAGAAGGGAAGCAAATTTAAAGGGAAAAAAATAATTAAAGCCTATTACTGTTCCAATACATGAGTAAAAGATGAACTCTTCTAAATGCTATATGTATTACTTAACCATTAAAAAAATTTTGTACCAATTTTATAAAGAAAACACATACTTTAGAAATTATAAGGGAAAATAATTTAAGCTATCCACAAAAAGCATAGCAGAATATAACTGTCACAATGGATTGCAACAGGAGGCAATCTGCCAGAAAATTTATTTTGGAAAACACAGCACTTTGTAGTTTATTTGTGATGTTGCTGTTATTTTTAGTTTTTTTGGTTTGGTTTTTTATCCAATTTAAGTTTTAGCTTTTGAACAGAAGACTAACATCCAGATTTCCATGCCAATGCTTTGTGAAACCACATTCTTTTTTTCTCAGCTGTTGCTCCAGCACACTGATCCACACCACATGCTCTTCCAACATCACCAACTTTACCTTTTGCTTGCTCGCTTTTCTGCAAAAATTTCTGCTAAAATTTGTACTCCATCTGTTTGTGGCCTCTCCAATTCAAGTAAGGAAAACATCACTCCTTTCCTTTAATTCCCTCAGCAACAGTAGCCACTGTACCACTTGCAGTTCTACTCTCCCTGCACGTCACGTGTAGCTAGTCTTCAGCTGTGGAGTCTTTTGGGCAAGGTATCTTCACATGAATATGCAGTCTGTGTTGGAAGCACACCACAAAGGTGCATCTTAAATTTCCTTTCTAGCCAGACTCAGAGGTAAATGAGTATCAAACTCTTACACTTGTAGAGAATCATGCCTTTCTAATTTTTAAATTAGGAAGTCCTAAATAAATATCACAATGGGTAGAATTCCTTGATATTTTCGTCTCATCATATCTGAATACTTAACACATGTAGGCCACATTTACCCTGTGTGATTCATACTGTAGAAAGATCATACCTACCTTGTCCTAAAGTAATTTTATCCAACCAGCTGAGGGTGAAACATGCTCAAGTGCACTAGTTACCTGACACTGTTTCCACAGGGAATTGGAACACAAGAATACAATCTTCCCAGAATATAAATAACTGGTCAAGGATTTGTGTGAGATCAAGATGTCAGTATACCCATGAGTAAATGGCTACTGTCTTCTGCCAATAATAAGGAAAAGATGAAAAATGTTATACCACTGCTTGCTCTTACAGATTTAAAAAAAAACCTACCCACATATACACATACATATATAGAAGCACTTATGTAACTTTGTGCATTAACTCCTGTATTTCATATGACAGCCTAGATTCTGACACGGCTGACAAAAAAGCTATGCTCAGCATCTGTAATTTGAATTTTATTATGAGGAATAACATGCATTTGTAAATTACCAAAATAGTATTTTTGAAATAACCTTATGACTTGCAAATTATTAAAAAGAAGTTAGCTGAATTATTTTCTTGTTGGAACATACTAGGATTTTTTACAATGAGAAGTGTTTTGCTCTGTTTATTTGTTTTGTATTGCTTGTATAACACTACTAATGTAATTCATATGGAGATTTATAAAAATTAATAGATTTAAAATATATAGTCTAGAAAAATTCCTTTCATACTAGAGTGTATATCAGGAAAAAAGAAAAAAAGGTGTCCTTTTTTTCTCTGTTATGATAAACATCATATGTAGCCTGCTGCTTTTGCAAACTTCCCTCCAACTTTCATTTGTGTGTACTTCATGCACTTAAAATATTTGCAAGACAATGGTCTTCACACTCATAAAATCCTTTTGTATTGCAAGGCAGTAACTCAAATAGTTCAAAGTTGAAAGATCAGTTAATAATAAAATAGAAAACTTTAATTTTGCTTCCATACCAAGAAACTATCATAGCTGTAAAACAAAGCCTTCAAAAACTAGGGATACACATGTCAACACTATGCACATTCAATTAATCTTCTTACGTGCTGGCAAACCATGGGACAGTTTTTAAGTGACACAATCACATTTTCTACAGTAACTCTGCTTCTTTCAATGGATAGATAATACAATGAACAGAAAGAATAAGTTGTTTGAATGATGTCCTTCTTCAGCACTGTCATTCAGTCATCCTTTTATAAACATCAATTTTATTTTTTTTTTTTTTTTTAATGAGTGTCTGCAGTACTTCCTCTGCAGCAGAAACAACAATGGAGCCATTTCTTAAAGACAGTGTTCATGTGCCATCTTCTTGTCTTAGTCCCTCTCCATCCTACAGCTTCTTAGACAAATAAAGGCACTTGTGCTTAACTGAATTAAAGGTGTAATTGGAATTTCTCTGAATTCTGAGTTTCTACCTGTGTAGCTTGAACAGTCTCTCATATTAACATGCCAAATAATACATTAATAATAATAATCTAAATAATAATTATCTAGATGTTAAAGTACTTTGCAGGAGACAAATGAATTCTGATAATGTGGAAAACTGATTAATAAGACACCGTTTAGTCCTGCACAAGTTCAAACGACAGCCTTGAGACCCATAACCATCTGGCCTGTTGCCTTTTCCCTGAAAGAGATAAGGGATACCTGTTTACTCAATAGCTACTCATAGCTTGACAATGACAGTATATTGCTTCTGCTGAGAGGATGGGTCAGTGGCTAGACAGTGGCTACACCTCAGAGCTTCTGCAGTGTCCTGACACTTCCTCCCCTTGCACCTCTTTCCCTGTTGCACAAAGGAGAGGCCTGCAGGCTGCTGCTAACGCCAGGGAAAGGGAAGATAGCAAGTTTTCAAGCTAGATGAGTAGATGTAAAAAGGAAGGAAATGGCAACAGGAGCCCAAATCCAGCCCCTGCAATTGCCAGTTTTGGATTGTGCCAATGTGTGGCTGCGTAGATCTCACATACGTGAGAGATATTAGTACACATTAACACACAAACACACACACATGGAGAATCACAGTGCCCGAGGGAAGAAAGATCACCCTTATGTTTAAAGCAATGGAGCCAAAGCTGACCAAAACCAAAGAAAACAAAACAAAAAACCCCAACCAAAATGCAAAAAACAAACACACAAAAAAAGTTAAGTTGTTTAAAGCTTGCTTTTCAACTTAGACTATAATTTAGTATTTAATAACTACATTAAGTTTGGAGATTTAAGTATCTCCTCTTCTGGACTGGGTATTGCAAAGTTCTTCAGATATAACAAAAAGTATAAAGAACTATGTCATTCACACTCATAAGATCTTTAGGGGTTTTTTTATATGTATTTTCTTTCTTTCTAGATTTTTTCTCAGTGTAAATAGCTGCTCTAATCCTTCATTAATATAATTTTGGAAGATCCCGCTTCTTGCATCATGCATCACATCTGTACATAATTTGAACAAAAATTCATTGAATTCCTCAGCAGACATTTATACTTTCAGGATTTAAAGTTATTTACACTTTGAGAACTCACAGAATAACCCTTTTTTCTTAAAAAGAAGTTTTTAAACATCAACAATGGCTATACATTAATAGTGGTTTATTTTTATTTCCAGATTTTTAATGAAAAAAATGTGAAAAATATCTGTGAGGGTAAGCAAGTCATTTAGTCTGAACTACAACAAATATTCGTACAAACCTTTACAGAGGTGGTAGGATTTTTTCATATATTTGTAATAAAAGGAAAGGCAAATGTGGTGGAACGGTGATAACCTGCTATGTTATTGTCTGTTCAGTTTAGACAGAGTCACAGGATCAGTTCTCTTCAGTCAGAAGATGGAACAGACCTTCCATATTCAGAGAAAGGGAATAACCACTAGCTAGCTGATATAAATGTCACCAAACCATAACAGTTCCCTACTATATATTTTCATCAAGAAGGATGCTACTAATCTGTCCTAAATGTATGAAGTTTTGTAGGTGGGACGGAATGAGGGAAATTGCCATGTACAGCAATTCCACAATAAAAATACTTTAACAGTAAAATTACCATGTATATTGTGTTCACTTACCATCATTCTTTGGTTGTAGTTTAAATCCAGCTGGCAACTAAGTACCACAGCTGCTCACTCACCCGCTACCCACAGTGGGATGGGGGAGAGAATCAGATGAGTAAAACTGAGAAAACTCATCGTTTGAGGTAAAGACAGTTTGATAGGTAAAGCTAAAGCTGCACACACAAGCAAAACAAAACAAGGAATACATTCACTATGTCCCATTGGCAGGCAGGTGTTCATCCATCTCCAGGAAATCAGGGCTTCATCATGCTTAACAGTTACTTGGGAAGAGAAACACCATAACTACAAATGTACACACCTACCCACACCCACCACCTTCCTTCTTCTTGCCCCAGCTTTATATGCTGGACATGATGTCATGCGGTATGGAGTATCCCTTTGGTCGGTTGGGATCAGCTGTCCCAGCTGTGTCTCCTCCCAACTTTTTGTGCACCTCCAGCCTACTCAATGGTGGGGTGGGGTAAGAAACAGAAAAGGCCTTAGCTCAGTGTAAGCACTGCTCAGCAAAAACAGAACCATCACTGCATTATCAACACTGTTTTCAGCACAAATCCAAATATAGCCCCATACTAGCTACTATGAAGAAAATTAATTCTATCCCAGCAAAAACCAGCACAGTGCTCACTGTGAAACAGACTCCACAGTACAATAGTTGAATGCTCTTCTCTATACAATTTCAAAGCTGTATACAGATTGGAATCTTCTTAGATTAAAAATCTAACTAGGAATTATATGGCTGATTTTTCAGCTGAAATATCAATGCATAAATGTTAAACTAAATGTGTGGGATAGGTAAAGTTTTCTTGTGTGTATAAGAGGAATTTGAATGATTAAATTGTATCCTGCCTCAGATAAAAGACAGTTATATTGCAGAATTTAATAGAATATTCTCTAATGAATAATGCATATAAATATTGTCCCTTTAATATAAAAACAGTCATGCTCAGTAACCTGCAAAATGTGTCTTAACAATAATTGCAAATCTAGAGAGTATCATTAGTACTAAATAAATAGACCTCAAACATTAACATGATTATCCTCAAGTGACCTCTCAAATCAAGAAGTGGAATTTGATTTGTTTTCCCCTCTGTATTAATAAATTCTGTAAAATTGATAGGCAGTTCCAGTTATCTTTGCCAGCTACATAAGCCAGTACATAAACTGTTGCAGTAAGCAAAGTTCAAAACAGATTTGAAGCAAAAAGCTACAGCTGAAATTAGACTTCAGGATTGTTTTCCACCTTATAATATATGCTGTGTAGAAAGAGTTTGTTTTAGGCTGATTGAATGTTCCATTACCAATTCACAGAGCAGATATATTTTGCAACTGAGTCTGCAGAAGTGTTGCACGCTGTTGAATGCAAAGTGGTGTTACAGGCTTTAAGAAACTTAAATTAGAATACAATATCACAGATATATAAAAAGTTTAATTTCAAATTTAAAAACTAGATTTATTTCCATATTCACCTAAATGTTCTGATCTCCCTCCAAAAAGAGAGAAAAAGAAAGAAAGAAAAAAAAAAGAAACTAGGATATTGATTATCTTCTATTGAAAATACATTATTAAGAGAATAGTAACAAATGCAAAAACCTGCATATCACCTCTGGACATTTTTTCCAGTTTTGGACACAGGGGTACTCATCAGTCCAAGGAAATTCATAGAAAAATCAGGCCCATCATCCATGTGCGATAGCCTCAAACACCAAGCAACTATCACAGATCCATTGATTACTGTAGCCTGGAAGAGTATTTGGAGGATGTGAAGAAAACATAAAACAAACTGCTGTTTTTCCTGGGTTATCAATACTTAACATAGAGAAAAACATACACTGTAGTCTCCCAGTTCTAAACAAAACATGAAATGTTCAGCGAATCAAAGATTTAGTTGTTAGTTACTATTTACCAGGACATACCAAAGTCTATTCACATTTTAAATGCTACTCAGCCAACCCTCAGAAAACAATGTCTTGTTGACACACCACAGTGCCAGTAGTAAATAAAATTTAGATAACTGCCCTGCTTTCAGCTTTTCTTCTTAATAGCTGGTGCAGTGCTGTGTCTTGGATTTGGCGTGAGAATAATGTTGATAGGTCACTGATGATTTTGGTTGTTGCTGGGTGATGTTTATACTCAGTCAAGGGCTTTTCAGTTTCTTGGGCCCTGCCAGCCAGAGGGCTGGAGGGACACGGGAAATGGGGAGGGGACACAGCGAGGACAGCTGACCCGAACCAGCCAAAGGGATATTCCATACCGTATGACATCATTCTGAGTATATAAGAGCTGAGGGAAGAAGAAGGAATGGGGGACGTTTAGCATTATGGCATTTGTCTTCCCAAGTAACCATTATGCGTAATGGAGCCCTTCTTTCCTGGAGATGACTGACACCTGCCTACCCATGGGAAATAGTGAATGAATTCCTTGTTTTGCTCTGCTTCCATGCATGACTTTTGCTTTACCTATGAAACTGTCTTTATCTCAACCCAGGAGTTTTCTCACTTTTAATCTTCTGATCCTCTCCTCCATCCCACTGTGGGGGGAGCGAGTGAGCGGCTGTGTGGTGCTTAGTCACCAGCTGGTGTTAAACTATGACAATAGTAGCTCAACAATCATGAATAACCAACAATTATGTGCCATGTAGCCCAACAGAAGTACGGTGTATACTACAGGAATAAGGCAGACTTTGAGTATCCTAAAATGAACATGTGTTAATTGAAATTTTTCACTTTTTAGAGGATTGGGGGCGGGGGGGGGGGGGGGGGGGGAAGCTTTACCAAAAAGTAAAACTAGGCTACTACTATAAATCACTTTCTGACAACATAACATTACAGTTGACATAAAATATTGATATTCAGATAACCTGTAGCTTGTTTTTGGTAAAAGTAGAAGATAATTTAAGTCACAAGTGTTTTAAAGAATACTTTAAAACATTCTTATATTTAAAGTATTCCTGTATTTAAAGCTTCTTAATGTTAAGGAAAAAAATTGAAAATGCTTCTCCTTGTTATATTTGTCCATGTTTTTTTGAATGCTGTGTATTTTCTTGCAAAATGTAAGCTATGGAATTAATATCAGTGTATTGAATAAAGAAAATAAAGGTCACTCTGAATGAAAGTGCACAAGTGCTACTATAGATCCATATGATTAATTTCTGCAATCTATACTTAACCTGCATATTTTGGTGTTTGTGTTGTTTTTAAACACATGTAACTCATAGTAGTAATTAGCTTTAGCAAATAAAGACATTCGTTCTTCTATGCTTCCTTTTCATGTCTGAAATTGACAATAGGAAATTAACTATCTTCCAAATTTAGTTTTATGTAATATGAAGATTCCTGTTATACTGATTTCCTGAGGAAAACATTTTGAGCAAAACCATAAAGATGCAATAAACTAGGCCTGTGCAAGCAATTGATTTGGAATAAGGAAACCAGGTATAAAGAACCAGAGGTCATTATGTTTACCTATATTAGACTCAAAATAATTCTGCAAAGAAATCTGGGATACTCAGTGTATATTACTCCTTTAGGGGAGAAACAATAGCTATTATCCCCTTCTATTTCTTTTATTATATGTAATGGCAGTTGCCTTCCTCCATTTCACTTAAGTACGTAGTAAATGTACATATGTGCTGCACTACAAGAGGAGAAAGAGAGAAAATAATTCTAAATATAGAATCAAAATATTTCTCACAAGGGTGTACTCTTCAGTGTCAGCAATATAATATGTTTCTAAATCTGTCTAAAATTGACTTAAGTTATAGCATATAGTGGTTCTAAAACACAGGAAAGAGGTTGTCACTACCATTATGTCAGACTAGATGACACTACAACTCACTTCAGTACCTTACGAAAATGTGTAATACAACATGAGATACTAAAACGTTTCAGTTTCTTTCTCTAAAACATATTCTTACTTAAAGGGGTGACAAAAGGTCACTGAAAATATCAGTATGTTCATAAACTAAGAGGGTGTTATGTGGTTTTGCTTGCTATTTCTATGGCCTTTTATCCTTCCATTTATTTGTTAGAAAGCAGGTACTTGTACAGACTAATTAATCAGAGGAGTTAATGGTTATATTAACATGTAAGGCAGTTTTCTTAGGAAGGCAAATTAATTTAACTATTTGTTATGTAAAATTAAATAGACATAAAATAACAACAAAAAGAAATGATTAAGTTGGCAAATACCGGCAATATACTTTCCATTATTAGATGCTCACATATAGAAATTAATGTATTGTAAGAATACTTTCACATTACAGGTTTCCTTTAGGCTGAGATAAAACTATCTATGTCAAACTAACTAGCCATGTAAAATTCAAACTTCACACTTGGGAAGTGACCCCTACAACAGCTTAAGGTTTCTGTATGAAACGGGCTGGTCTCCTGAGGCTTCTATAGGCAATAAGAGACTAGCATTTGGTTTTCTTAGGAAACAACACAAATAAAAATAAAATCCAGATTATCATGTTTCCAAATTCTTTCCTTTGATATCTCAGTAGTTTGTCCAAATGTCTCATTCCATTATATTTCATTGTCAATTAAAGAAAAAAAAAAGATTGTAAATATAATATCTTATATAAACCTGTAAGTACAGAGAAGTAGATAAGCATAGCCTTTAACTTTCCATGAAAATGTACAACTCTAGGAGCTGTTACTAGGAAAACCACAAAATTTTCAAGTAAATCAAAGGAGTTCACAGCATTCTACTCTATTCAGAACAATGAAAAAGGCTTTCATAGGAGACAGGCATTTACTCATCCCAATCTATTACTTAAGAAACCATTCTTAATCCAATCCACACTCAAATTATTGTTTGATGAATCACATCCTGCCTTAGCCACCTCAGATGCTGGCAGAAAGCCCTTTCCAGAAGTTCAGTACATTTCTTCACCTCACATTCTGTTCTCACATTATCATCCTTTACAATGTGAAGGATAAGAATGTCAGCATGGATAAGGCTGAGAGAGATACAGCTTCTCACAGAAAGATAATGTAGGCAGATGCCCATACACTTTTCCAAAGAGAAACAATACAGATAATGTCTTCAAGGGAGACACCAGAATTTTAATGGAGCCATAGTCTTTCCAAGGACATACAGATCAATATCAAATATTCCAGATTTCTTTACATGTCCCCTGGGGTGTGTGCACATGGCAGTGGGAGAAGTTCAGTAACAGATTATGAAAACAAAACAAAGATCCAAAAAATGACCTTCACAGTCCTGCTTCACCTTTCATCCTAAAAGAAACACATACCTTGTCTTCTCTTTGCAGCAATTCTGAATTTGGATCACAACAACCTCATGCAATGCTACAGGCTTGGGTAAGGGTGGCTGGAAAGCTGCCTAGCAGAAAAGGACCTGGGGGTGTTGGTCAATAGATGGCTGAATAGGAGCCAGCAGTGTGCCCAGGTGGCCAAGGCCAATAGTATCCTGGCTTTTATCAGAAATAGTGTTGCCAGCAGAACTAAGTGATTGTTCCCCTGTACTTCACACTGGTGAGGTTGCACATCTAATACTGTGTTCAGTTTTGGGTCCCTCATTAGAAGAAGAATACCGTGGTGCTGGAGTGTGTCCAAAGAAGGGCAATGTTCTGGTGGAGGATCTGGAGCACAAGTTTTATGAGGAGCAGCAGAAGGAACTGGGCTTGTTTATCCTAGAGAAAAGGAGGCTGAGGGGAGACCTTATTGCTTTCTGCAATCACCTGAGTGGAGGTTGTAGTGAGGTGGGGGAAGGTCTCTTCTCCCAAGTAACAGCAACAGGACAGGAGGCAACAGACTCAAGTTGCTTCAGGAAAGGTTTAGATTGGACATTAGGAAAAATTTCTTCACTGAGAGGGTTGTCAAGTACTGGAACAGGCTGCCCAGGGAAGTTGTTGAGTCACCATCCCTGGACTTTTTTAAAAGGTGTGCAGACATGGTGCTTAGAGATATGGTTTAGTGGTAGACTTGGCAGTGCTAGGTTAAGTGTCATTACAAGTCTTTACCAACCTAAACAATTATATTATTCTATGATTTGAGGACCTTTTCTATACAGATAGCAGAAGTTCAAACGTTATTGATGTAATCCTCATTTTCCAAGTAAGAAATGCAGGCAGAAGCATTAAATGTTTTATTGATAGAAGAGTAACAGAGCATAATATCCTAAAGAATAGTATTCAGGTTTTCTGATTGTCTTTTTTTATTACTGATGGATCTGTTGCCGTCAGCAACAAATCTTCTTACTTTATCCGTTTGTCTTACTTCTTTCTGTAAACTAACATGTTTGTTTAATACAATCTCCCAAATGAAAAGGTTTAAGCATGGGTCACAGTGTTGCAGAAACTTTGTTTTGTATACCGAGAGGTTCAGTATATGTTAGGTCTTTAGTTTAGTGATGTGCAGAGGCCTTCAGTTTAGCAACATCTGCTGATATCATCTTGTTTTCCTTTTGTTTACACAACCAGCACGACATGGAAGCTAGCACCCCTGCTATCCTGATGACAAGGCAGTTCATTGAAGTTCTCAAAATATCTGTGTAAACTATTTAAACTAATCTGACTGATTTTGCCTGGAATTAATTGTGAAGCACTCAACAGGAAATGTGCATCTGGAAAATGTATCATTGCATGCCTACTTGATGCTACTGGAAGTATGGGGGCAATTTAAATATTTTTTTGCCTAGTGAGGCTGCATACAGCATCAGTTTACATTACACACAGAAGCTGCTGGAGATTTAAATGTGATTATCTTTCTAAATACATTATCACCTAATTGTCCAAATATACTATTAATTAGGAGTGTTAATGACTGCATTAAGATTTCTATTTTTGATGGAACGTGCTTTCTTTGCTCATAATTTTACTTTCTGTCCTGTTAAAAGGATTCAGTCAGAAGAGAGTGAGACAGCTGGCTTGCTTCTGTAAATCGTCCTTGCAGGCTGAGCAAGACTCTTCTGCAAGAAGCCTGGTCACCTTGAAGACATTTCTACAGTGCATGGCACCATTGCACATGAGTACAGCCTGAGCATAGCCAACTTACATGGTCTGAAAGGTTTTCTGAGGGACTGGTTGCAGAAAGTAATGCTCAAGAGCAATGTGTGGAAAGCTGTGTGCATCTCACATGAGGAAGCAAGAATATAATATGAGTAGCAATCTTGACTTCTGGAGGAGCAGTGAGCTCTGCAGATACAAGCATTGATATAGAAATTGAGGCAGTCCGGTTGTTGTCTGCATTCTTTATAAATAGATAACTATTAATGAATACTTTGCACTATGAAAAAGACTTAATTTCCCATTTCCCCAAGTCTACATTTAAAAAATATCTTCCCACTATTCTGGCAAGAGGGTAGCAATATATTAGTTTGCCACCAGAGCACCTTCCTTTAAGTGCATGTATTCTTGGCAATAAAACTGCTTAACCTGATAAAACACTATAACATATTAAAAATCACCTAACATAATACAGTAAGGTTTTTGTACTTTAAAGGCTCATTAGTATTTTGGCTTGTTTCAACAATTCTCATTTAAGGAAGAATTTGGGTTTTGCTTTCAGGAAAGAGGATCACTTGCGAGCTAAAGAGAAAGTACTATCACTGTCTCAGAACATTACATATGTTGTTGATATTTTTCCTCACTGAACTAAAGTTATTTTACTGGTATAAAGTCCATTCTAGTGCCTGTTTACAAAAAAGAAAAATCCAGTTTGTTAATGTTGCATGCTGGTCCAAGACAGGAGCAAGGTTCTTCTTGTATTCTCATGAACAGAATTAAGGCTTACAATGGAGTCAAGAGCCAAGGCATTTTATTTGCCCAACAACAGGTTAGCAAATGCAAAGGAGAGAGAGAGAGAGAGAGAAAGAAAGAAAGGAAGGAAAGAAAGGAGGATAGAATTAAATAGTTCACAGTAATAACTACCACCCCGGAGCTGCAGTGTCCCGACAGACCAAATTATTTCAAAGTCTGGTGGGGGAACATTCCCTCTGATGTTGGTTGGTTCCATTCTTTTATAGGGTTGTCATGAGCTGTTCTGCTTAACTACACCTTCCACCCGGCAGTGGCATGTGTGTCCAATACCTGCCAATGCAATGTGAAGACAAACATCTGCTGTGACGGTGGTGGTTCTCACTGATGCAATCTCTTACACTCAGTTGCAAGTCCTTATTGTATAGCTAATTTTGCTCTTCCCATTTAGTCTTTTCATATACTAAAGGATGATATAACATTTCCAAGAGTGTAAAGCAAATTTTAGACATGGCACCACTTAACATTAATATAAAATATTTTTTCACAGATATAAATTAAAACAGTAGAATTTCTGTACAAAAGGACACTTTTTATATCACTTAAAATAACTTCAGTGCAGGTTTGCCTGAGAAAACCCTGTTTTTTCTCTCCAACTTGGACCACATGCAAAACAAGTAAGATACAATATTTATTCATAAAATGAAAGTAACTAACAATAGCACTTTGGAAAGGCAGCAGTTGTGTGTGGCAACAAAATGACATTAGATTAATACAGTTAGCTACTTCCATCAAACAGTAATGTAGATCTGACTATACCATCATGAAGATTTTTCATTAGCAAATTTGAAAGGGAAAAATATAATTTCACTTACTGTCCCTGCAAAAATTCATACTTTGATAGACCTTTTGTTATAGAAGTCTATTAACAGTTTTTGCACATGAACAACAACAAAATGGGAAAAAAGAATGTCAAGTATGTTACACAGTTCAGGTAATATTTAAATATACAAACTTAGTTAAATGGAAGAAATAATTTTGTGTTTTAGGAAGTAGATTCAATTATCTATATAATTGTCATATTTTTTACTAAGAATTTCAAATCATGTTTGACTTGGTAAACTGCCTGATTTATCTTTCTGAATCAGGAAGAAACAGCAGTTACTTCTAATAAAGTATCTATAAAACTTATAACTTCAAAAACCTGCAGCCTAGAATAGTCCATGATGTAGGCCAAAACAGACATAGATGGATTTCCCATGTAATTTTTTACAACTTTTGTTCAGGTTTATCAATAACTTACTTTCCCAGAGATTATGCAGTTTTCCATTATCTCTTCACATCATTCTCTTTACAGATGAACCATGTACACCTATTCATGAACACAGAAAACTATTATAAAAATTTACACATGCAACTGTTTCTTAGCTACTGAACTCCTATAGAATCACTTAGCAGGGAAAGGTTTGGCTTGTCCCAGGTATCCCTTTAATTTGACAAAGAAAGTACTACTTGAAAACTAGCATAAACCACAAATCCAATCCAAATGTGCAAACTTAACTTTTACATTGAATTATGTACTCAAATTTATTTTTTTTTGCTTTACAATAATACTTAAGTATGACTAATCTGGTAGCATACAGTAGGTATTCCCATCTATCAGCCTGAGATTTTTTCCCCTCAAAAATGAGCTCATGGTCCTAGTAGATATAGATCATAAATTATATTATTCTGTTGCTGTCACAAAAGGATTGGTTTAGGTCAGGTCACTTAAAGAATCACTAAAAAAGAGTTTGAGTGAAATAGGTTTAATATAAATTTGTGGAAATACAACTGCACAATATTTGACAGCAAGGTATGCTCTATGGAGTAAATGCAGAGATAAATCAAATTGAAATCAAGTCAGAATACAGTTGGAAACAGTTTATAAAGACCAAAGGCATAAGCAGGTAAAGGAGATCCTCCCATTGGGTTATGAGGTTTAAAGGGGATCCACCTGCTTTCTAAACTCTCACAGAATTTAGGTGCATCTGGATCTACTCCTAGTCTCAGACTTGGACAACAGATTACATCTAAGGAAACATTAACAGTAAGGGCAAGTCATGAGACTCAGAATAGGCCCCCTTGCTTTCTAAACCCTCATAGAGTTTAGGCATAGCTACATCCAATCTCAGCCTCAGACCTGAATAAGAGTTTGTATCTAAAGTGGACAGACATACAGAGAGCTTGCTCACAATTCAAGATTTTAGCAACAAAAGAAATCAATACAATTGTTCAAATCACAAAATAACTTGTTGCAGCACAAGCAAGCTATCAGGCTGCAACAAGGCTTTACCACCAATCAGATTCTACCATCCATACCGTCTACTGTTTCTCCTTCCTCCAGGGGCCAGGCCACACCACCCAGCACCTGCACCACCCAACCACACAGCTCCTCCACTCCTCGGGGCTATTTCACCACTTAGCAGGAATGAGCTCCAGCTGCACATCATCCATGTCAATCAACCCACTGCCTTTGAAGCAAGGCCACAGCTGCATATTATTGATGTTAATTAACCCACTGCCTTCATTCCTCTACAATAACCTAAGTACTTCAAGCTTGCAATGCACATCATAATGAAGATATACCTGCTAAAAGTTCCCCTTGAGTCCAGTGAAATACTCATGTTTAATGCCTTTTGCATTTCTCAACAGGTGAAAGGCTGAGACCGAGAAGCAGGGATATCAGCCCAGGCCCCATTGCTGGCTTTCCATGATGCTTCCCCTAGTATTGTAGACTTGGTGGTTTGTGAGCTCTGAGAGGCATCCTCTCGGGGAGAGAGATGCTGGTCACAGCCCACTGCGGTCCCAGAGAGCTCAAAAGGGTCTCACTTTAGGACTGCTGTTTATAAGGCTGCGAGATTGTTTGCTTTAGTCATCAGTAAATTTCCATCTTGACTGCAACCTGAGTCAGTAATTTTTCAAAAATTCCAAGAACAATGGCATGGTTCCACTCATGTTACCACTTGAGCAGGAGTGTTTGGGGGTTGTCAGAGAAAAAATGGTTGTCTCCCTTCTTGTTCCCTGCTTCAACCAGTCAATGGGAGTGCCAGTATGGACAGTGGTGCCATTCTCTGCCTTAGCCGAGTAAGAGGTACTGGTAAGGTCAAGGGGTGCTTAACTGCCCAACTCATTACACAAGGTGCTGAGGCCTTGTCAGCAACTCCCGGGGTCCTAGAACTAGGTCCTAAACTCCAGTCTCCTAGCCTGGAAAAGGGGGAGAAGCGCACCACGGCAGTTGCTTGTCACTGAGTCAGGTAGAGTGGCTTTTGTGTGAGAAGATACAATACCTGTGACATTTTAAAGTTATGTCAAAGACACTTCAGCACAGATAGGCATTCCTTCTATGTAAGGGTAAATCTAGCACATTTAACATTATTTAAAGCAGAACAAAATAAAATGTTTTCTTTTCCATATCTACCAAGATGTATTGTGATAATTTACGCTCTCATTTGTATTAAAACTCACCTTTACTGTGTTGAAAGGACATTATGAAGCTTTAGCTACTCTTGTATTTTTTCTATTTCCAATTGGTTAAAATGAAAAGTATTTTGTGGGAGTTATCAGTGATGTAATACACACAGGAACTTCTGGAATTGAACCTACATGAATATTTGGAATGAGAAGTAGAAAAGAAGTATCACAAAACTTTGACACCACAAAGCAGAGAAATACAATATAGAATAATGAAGCTGGATTAATTAGTATTGATAATATATAGCTGTGGGTTGGCTTCAGGGGCCGTGGGTTGGTTGATGTAGATAAGGTGCAGGTGTGGCTTGTTCCTGCTAAGTGGTTGAGAGCCAATGAAGAGAGAGCAGCTGAGGAAGAAGCAAAAGGAGAGAGAACACATGCTCTGGATTGGGTGAGGAGAAAGCAGCAGAGGGACTAGCATGAAGGGTGTGTTGGTATGAGATGGTAAAAGACATTGTTACAGTTTGATAGTCTGGAAAGTGCTGTGACACTGTAATTTATCCCGCTTACGCTAGACTTGTCTTATTTTTCATGACCTTGGATTATCTGTCAGGGGGTAGGTCATAATGCATTAGGCATATAAGTAACATTTGGTATTTCTTGCATCATTTTATATTCTTGTTATATGAAAAGCCTACTGATGGTCAAAACACTGATACTGGAAAAACGAATCTCTAGTCTTACTTCCCTCTCATTTTTCTTCTGTTATCATCTTTCACGTCACTGTATTTCCCATTTAAATTCTCTTTTTCCTGCTTTGTTCTCATTTCCAGTTTGTTGGCCCCTAACATATTGATGATGCTGTTGTGAAACTTCAAAATATTTGTAAAGACCAGTTGAAAGGAAAACAGATGTTCAATACCTCACTTATAAACAGACAATTAAGACAGCGTTCAAGATTGTTTCTCTATAATATTTGCCTCTGAGGCGTTTTTTTAATGTTGCAAACACCAGATCAATTATGAGGGTGATGTATCACAAACTCTTATGCAATCATCCACTAAAGATACACTATATTCATCCCAGACAAAATTCATCAAAATGTTTTCTTTGATGAAAACCCTGGAGAAACATCTTGAAGATATCAAAAGGGGAAGAAAATAATACTGAACACCCAAACATGTAAAACGGTTGTGGTGGAAATGCTAATTATGAGAAGTTGTAGAATGCTTGTTTCAGTACCCTAGCCAAACTGCAATTTGAGTGTTATGCCAGCTAAATCCATTGGTCACACAAATGAAAAACATGGCAAATAAAACTTGTTTAGAACTACAGTTTAAAACTTTAAAAGAAAGCATAAACAGATTTCCCCCCCTCTACTTTCAAACTGAACACTGACTTAGCTGCATATTATTGATAATAAGCCTCATCCTTTGACAGTGGAAAATGGCAGATGCTTTAGAAGATGAAACACAGCCCTTCAGCTCAATGTAAACAACACAAAACATAAAAAAAATGGGATTTTTTTCTTTTCTTCCTTGAGATGTAATTAGTGATATTTAGATATGCAATGTTATTGCTATTAAAATAAAACAAAAAAGCTGAAAATCGTACTTTTACTGCCCATACACATTAGGAGACAGACGTTTTTAAAACATACATTCTTCATCAGTTTTGACAAAAGTGGAAGTGGCAACCCAAGTTCGTTTATTGTGGGGGGATATCTTACACCTGTGGAACTGCCCAGTCCATCTTAGCTCTTCCTAAACTAAATGGGACTTCTTTATTTGGAAGAACACTTCGTTATATAAGTAAAAAATGACAGCTAGCTGAACTGAGAATTAGAAATTTAGTACTACAAGACTATTTCTATTACTTGGCTGAAGGTGAAGTTATATATCCCTGGACTATATTTTTGTAAAAAACTTTTCTATTTTTCTGCACTCACATATTTTCTTTCATTCTGTACAGAGATAACAGAATTCATAACTCAAATATATACCCCAAAAAGTAGCTAAGAAGAAACCACACACTATTTTTTAAAAATTTTCTTGACATTATATCCACTTTTTTCTCAGCCTGCTTTAAAACCTGATACTAACTCCATTTTGTCATGTTTTTCTTATGTCCTCTGTTTAAAGGAGGGAGGGTAACATGGCTTTAAATTCCTCAAAGTATTTCCCTAGGTGATATTACTTAAAAATAAATGAAACCGTTGGGAATCTTTAGAGGCACAGTTACAAATAGTAGTCCCCATACAGCACAAACAAGCAAAGACAACACAGAAAAGAAACTGCAGACCAAGGGAAAGCCTAATCAAACAGAACTAGTGTCCCGGTTTTAGCTGGGATAGAGTTAATTTTTTTCTTGGTAGCTGGTGCAGTGTGTGTTTGGGACTTGGTATGAGAACAATGTTGATAGGTCACTCATGGTTTTAGTTGTTGCTGGATGATGTTTGTGCTAAATCAAGGACTTTTCAGTTTCTCAGGCCATGCCAGCCAGAGGGCTGGAGGGACATGGGGAAATGGGGAGGGGACACAGCCAGGAGAGCTGACCCGAACTGGCCAAAGGGATATTCCATACCACTGAACATTATGCTGAGTATATAAACTGGGGGGAGCTGGCTGGGGCAGGCCAATTGCTGCTCGGGGACTGGCTGAGCAGTGATCAGCAACTATATTGTGCACAATTTGGGGGGGAAGGGGGGTATTTGTTTTTCCCTTTGGGTTTTATTCCTCTCTCTTTCTCTCTCCTTTTCACTATTATTATTATATTTTAATTCAATTATTAAATTGTTCTTATCTCAACTCGCAAGCTTTACCTTTTCCCCTGATCTCTCCTCCCCTCCTGCTGTGGGGAAGAGGGAGGGTGAGCGAGCAGCTGTGTGGTTCTTAGTTACTGGCTGGGGTTAAACCATGACAACTAGCTAAGACTGCAGCTTAATTTTCGCAGGCTTTCCCTTTACTCCCTCCCCAGTAACACTAGCTGATGATTCTGTCCTAGCCACATCCCAGATTCTGTGCAGCCACAGCTGTGTGGTGAACCCTTGTCAGCTCACTAATCTGCTTCACCGTGGGGACTTACAGGAGTTGTACTGACATGACCAACCTGCTGATGGGAACAGGCAGTTGTGGTGCATTTGAAACAAATGCTTGTGACTTTATGGCCTAAAAGAATGACCAAATAATACCTATCCTACAATAAGAGGTTAAGTTAGCTGCCTCACAGCAATCTCAACTAAACTTACTGCAACAGACTCACTGACTCTTTGAAAACCTTATTAAAAACTACACACGCACACACAAATGTATGAAACTTACAGAAAAATAGTTCAACAGGACACATTTAGCAAGAAGAGCCCAGAACAATGAATTACCAGAAATGAGAAGGAATTGGAGAAGGAGGAGGAAGAACAAAATTACATCTTAACTGTCCCTTTTTACAGCTGTTAGGCATATCTATTAATGGTAAAAAAGTTTCAATGGATTATTTCAGCAAAATTAGGTTCTTAAAAAAAAATCAGAAAAAAACCCCAGGGTAGTAGGCAAGCTCCGTTACGGACTGTGACAGAGAAGCTTGCATACCTACTCTCCTTTTGTTGTTTATTATCTAATACATGGCGTATGGCCCTAAGAGAACAACATAGAGTAGGATTTATTAATATTTCCTTTAAAATTTTTATTAAGCAATCATTTAGATTTAAAAAATGATGGAAATGGACATAATGGTCCTTTTTTCCCTTAAGATAACTTATTTTTTTTGTCTTTTAACTCCCACAGGAAAATTTTCTGTTGATTTCAATAGGAATAGAAGTAAGCTACAAATCCATGATGGTACCCTGATTTTAGTCCCTTGGCACCAAACACTGACACAAGGACAAAAAAAAAAAATAAATTCTTAAAGCAAGAAAGCATGCAGGAAATTATGTATTCTTTATCTCAACAGTAAACAAAAGTCAATCAAATAGTTTCATACTGCTGTAATCAGCTGAAATGAAAAGAAAAAGTTCAATGTATCAGTAAAAGTAATGCCCCCAAATCAAGTAGCAACACATTGCCTTTATCAAATGACAGGAAAAAATACTCAGTCAGAATATATTGTCCTGAGATATGACATGAACCCATGAGCTACTGCTCATGTTCTCTACCCCTACTGCATCACAGCTGACTGTAATAATTAAAGTCACAACAGAAACAATAGCAAGTGCGGTTATATAGCAGGAGAGTCATGAAGTAAGACAGGTGTTTTCTATTCTAAATCCTATTAAGTTAACACTTTTCCCTGTATGTGTAAATCTAATTTGTTTGTCTTGGGTAGACAGAAAGAAGTTTTATGAGCTACTTTGTTTTACTTAATGGTGTAAGGCCTCACATGAGTCAGGTTCCTTCAGTTTTGTGTAGTATCTGAAAGGAGTTAGGTGCTTTAAAATAGCACCTCTAGAAATCCTTAGTTTGAACAGTGAACCACTTAGAGTAAGCAAAAGGAAAACTGTAAGCATAAAGCTGTATCAGCTTGTCTGATGGAGATTTTCTCTGAGGCTTAAGCAACTCTGTCAAGGATTTGGAAGCTTCTTCTATAACAGCTTTTTCAAAGAACTGTGGAAGGCTATTTTCTAGCAAAATACAATTTAGGAAGAAGCATCTGATATCTCAGTAATTAGGAATTTCAAGCAGACATCTTCTAATTTCTCTGCTGAAATGAAGCAATTCAAATCTCCATTCCCTAAAACTGTCTTTCTTAGTAGGTACTTTAGCTTGTCCAAAATGAAATCACTTTCTACCTTTGTTTATAAAGTAGTATAGGAAAAAACATAATTTCCTTGAGTAAGAGGAACAAAGAGAAAGAATGAATTATTTTGTACATATGTATGTGTATCTAACATCCGTATCCCAGAAGTTAACATCCACTCCAAAAAAAAGTGGCTTTTTTCCAGACATAAATGAATTTAAGATTTGCTTTTAATAGTAATAATAATACCAACAACAGCAATAACAACAATAGAAGCACTGGTACCCATACTAGCTCCTCATTTAGTTCCATTTTAAAAGAAAAATCTGCAACTCGCAGCCAGACTGGGTTTCTTAAGTCTTATACTTGTCTGTTAGATCAAGATTCTCTGAAGGTTTACATGAAAAATGCCTAGTTCCTGGATTCTGGGTTAGTCACAAATCAGAAAAAGAGCTGTCCAGTCTTGGCAGTCATGGCTGTATTCATCAGACAAACTTGTTTCCTAAGAGCTTGAAAGTAAATTATGACATTGCATAGTGAGACTGAAAAGAATTCTGAAAAGGGTTACATAATTTTATTTTTGGACTCAAGTGCCTCAGCTCTAATACTTATGTTCTGCTCTTTTTACTTTCATTCTGCTTAGTAAACATCAAGAGTTCAAGAGTCCTATTTTCCCTCATCATGTTCTGTCGTCATTATACTGCAATCCTGTCTTGCAGTCAGAATATCTGAACTGACATGAGTCTTGCCAGATCATTCTTGAAAGAAAACTTCATTTTAAATAAAAACAATATTTACTTTTCAGGATGGGTTTTATTTTGATTTCTTCTCTGTGCTGAGAATATTAAAAACGCACTTGTTTTTTATTTATTTTCCTCAATAAATGTTCATGCAATCTACTTTCCTCAAACAGTACTCCTGAGTATTTAAAATCTAATATTAAGTTGGAATAGAAAGATACACATCTCCTTTCCTTTGATAAGTACATTTAGCAGCTCTGTAATACCCCTAATTTATTATTTTTTTTTACTTTAAAAGTAATATTTTACCGTACAGTATATTTTTGAAGTGTTCTTATGCTGTAGGAGTGACTTATTTTCCTCAGGCACTTAAAGTTACCACTGTAGGCAAAATTATTGGAATTTTTTTTAAGTTTTGCATATTCTACTAATTTTTGAGCACTTGTTTTATCTACCTATATTTAGCCTATATATGCCTGTCATAAACACTTTGAAATGAACTGAAAAACCATGGGATAGTCTCTGCTCTTTGGAAGATCATTAGCCATAGTACATTTTGAACAATTCATAGTTAGAATGGCATGGAGCTGTCAAGATTTGTATTGCTGAAATGTATAAAATGTAGTCCTGTCAAAAACCCCAAAAGTAGCTGTGAAACTTAGTAAGCTAGCTTCCCTGTACAAGTAATTCTAATTTACACAAAATAAACTCTGTGTATTTTAGTTTAAATTTCTGCTGGCTATTGCTTGGGATAACCTTAATTATGTGCAGTGAGTGATAAAACCATCTGAAATTCATGAACATTGAACCTCTTGGCTACAGCACACAATGATTTAATATTTAAGCCATTATGACTGGCAGATAACTCCCAAAACTACATCAGGGAAAGGATTATAATATAATACAATACCAACTACATGAATAAAAGCCTTAAGTCTTTTCCATAGCACTGTACTTCAAATGTTCCTCATAGATGAGATTTTCCATTTTGCTGCTTGGAATCATTATTTTTTCTTTGAATTTTTTTTACAAGAACTGATAGTCATTAATCAGAAACTGGCCAGTAATGATGTACCACTAGCAAGACTCCTTTCTTTGCCTTCAGCAATCCCTCAAGTATCATACTTTTAAAGATTTATGATTCATTATACTTACTTTTCCTATAATAAGATATTTTACCAACATAAATGAAGTAATAATATGCAGACTTTTACATTTTAAGCAGAAATTTGACAGAATTCTCAGTTGTGACACAAATATCCTGTGCATTTCTGCTTTACATACAAAGTCTCTTATTATCTGTGCTACAAAATAATGACTGAAGGTTTGTTGTTTGTTTTTGGTTTGGTTTGTTTTTTTTTTTTAAATTGAGAATATTGTATCTGGATTAGTCTTTAGATATGAAAACAAGAAGCAACATGGTACAGTGAACTCGTAGGTTTCCTCTGAGATAATAACATTGCTTTTCTTGTTTTGGAATCAAAATCATATCTATCAAAGATGCTCATATGTCAACATAAGCTGTTGTTCAACAACTATAGTTATACTACTAGTGCAAACTGTAAACGACTTTTAAGAAGTTATGACCCACAGAGAATTTACCTAAATCCAAACCTTACCACAAAAAATGTACAACTGTTCAGCTGTAATTTATAACTCTCTAAAATCACACTGCTTTTAGATACAAGACCACAGGAATGACTTGACAGTATGAATTCTGTATCAAATTAATTTTTTAATGCAATTTAATTAAATTACTATCAATTAATATTCATAATATGAGCAAGAACAAATAATATTGAACCATTAACATGACTCAAAAAAGGAATAAAAAGAAGAAAGAAGCATTGTGTAACATTGAGTCATCTCAGATATCCTCTGCATTCAATGAGATAGAATGAACTTTTACAGCTGGAATGTTAATGTACTTTAATATAATAGCATTTTCAATAAATGAAAAAATATTTTCTAAAATAAGGTTTTAGTCTTAGTCTAAATTTATCTCCCCTTTTTCTTCCATGGTATTTGACTATAAAAGCATACAAGAAATCAGATCCAATAAATAATGTATATGGACCAAAATAAAACCCAAATAAATCATATGACAGTATGTGAATTTTTCATTCATATTCATATAGATAAATTCAATATTCAATGCACTGTAATGTGCCATCTTCAAATAAATGCTCACAAAGTTCTCAGAGTGTACTGTCTTCCTTAAGTCCACTTGATTAATTCTTCACCATTTTGCTTTATGATGTTCACTTCAAAGAAAAAAAAAAGAGTTTTCTAGTAATATTATCCCTTGGCAACAAAACAAGAATCTCATATAAAATGCAGAGTCATGTCTATAAAACCGCTTATTCCCTATGCCACAGAAAACAATATTCTAGAAATATTTTAGCTTATTGTTGCCATTTGAATTTGTTTGTTTGCACTAAATGACCTTGCTGAGACTTTGCTTACTAATATGAAGAGGCTTATGTAACACTAATGTCATATGTGGAACCAATGCCTAGCTTTGTTCTTATATTGTGATTATATAACTGAACACAATTTAGAGAAAGATTTTATTATGACATGAGATCTGTAACAGCAAATGCTGCATATCCTGTTGGAAAGTGTTCTAGTGATGGAAAGCTCCTGCTTCTGTTTTTGTAAAGCTGTAAGACATATAAACAACATCCCAGATCTGCATCTAAAGATCAGTTTTGCCTTTTATTGAATTTTGGATTAGTGATATAATATGGGGCTTAAATAAAAGGGGGTGGGTGGGGTGGGGCGGGGTTGGAACAAATTACTTAATGGCCTGAATTGATTCCTTATATAAGCACAAAAATATGGCAGCAATTTTGACAGACCAGTATGTTGGAGTATTAATGTCAATAGGTAAATCACTGAGTAGAGTACACAGGTGGCAAAAATTATTTTATGTGTTATACAATTTATATTTATAATATGTTTGATATTTTATATCAACAGTGCAGATTATTGTTAAGGTCTATAGTGTTCTTGTGGATACTAACATATGAGGGAAGTAGTGTGCACAAATGTAATACAACACCTAAACCTTTCTTTTTTAAATAAATCAAAAAGAGTTTCTGGCAATTGCTAATATGAAGTCATCATTAACTAGTATATTACAATAATCTGACACTCCTATTGTGTTTGAAGACTTCTTACGTACTTAATAATCCTGATAAACTACAGCTTTTGGTTTACTCTGAAGGGAAGTGTAAGAATTAAGTTGCTGTATCTGATTAACATACTGGTACATAGTAGATTATTTCATGATAAACCAGCAATCATTTCAAATGGAACAAATTTGTAAAATCTTCTTTCCTACAATATCCCAACATTTTTAAAGGTCCATTTCTATTTGGTTAGCTATTTTTGTTGTTAAAGACACAGTTTTAAAGGAAAACAAAATTAGAGAGTGAACTTCAGCCAAATCCAATTGAACCAAGAGGAAGAAAAAATATAGTGCTTAAAATTCATGGTCCTTGATTAGGCTTGGAACACAAAATATAACCTTACATTAATGAACCAGGCTTTCAGAACATTCTATTAGATATTAGAAATCTGTTATTTTCTTTTTTATAGATCTGGGCTTATTTAAGGTTTTTATTTTTATTGTTTTGATAAACCAGGCCCAGAGGACATTCAGTTTTAGCAGAAGTAGGGAGATGAGATCATCAGTCTCTGCTCATTGGTAGCGCTAGTGTAATCCATAATACGAAGAATGATATGAATTCCTAACGAAATTGCAAGCACACCTAGTCGTGCACTATTAGTATATACTATTACAAATCAACATCAATTCAATACAAGCACTTTTGAAATTCAAGGGAAAAGTAAAATTACTATAAAAATCAAAGGTACTAATTTAGTAGTTACATGAACATAAAGTTATCTGATGTTAATGTTGTACTGCATGTAAGCTTAGGTTGAACTCTTTGAAAAGTAGATAGACTTTTTCAAATTGTTGCAGTCTTAGTGTAAGTAGTGAGGGGCACATGTAAATATTCAATTATTTCTTGTAGGCATCCAAGTACCTTATTTTACAAGTGAACTAAGGAAGTATAATTAAATCAGTAAATATGGTGTACACTCATCTTTGCAACCTATCACTATCATAGTACTACTCCTGACATACTCATTCCTTACATCAAGCCACAAATGTATTGTAACTTCCGATTTTCTTTTGCATTTTTGTCTGTGTTCCTGTAATATGTTTTCTGAACTTCTATTATCCAACTAGGATATCAGTTTCATTAAATATCAAGTTTTTCTATTTTACCATGGAGTCACTAATGGATTTTGGCTTTTAAATATTACTCTGGAGTTACAGATACTTGGCATATGCATTACCAATATTTTTAACACAAGGACACAAAGACCTAAAAATATATCATTATATTGCATTCTGGAAGAAAATATTTCTCAACTGGGGATGATTTATGATTAATACAAGACATTGTGTCACATCACTGAAAGGTTTTCCCTTTCAAAAAGGGAAATGCAGTTAGGAATTTTATCCACTGATTATAGTTCTGCATTTTGCTATTATTTTTTTTTTTCATGAAGTTGTGTTGGGTTTTTAGCAGTTCTTTTACCACTTTTTGCACCAGCCTGTCTTTTCCTAAAGAAATATTTATGACTAAAACCTGATAATACAAGAAAAATTAATTTTGTGATGACTACAGCTTGATATAACCTCGTTGAACTATACATGGAATTTCTATGCAGTAGTATTTACTCTCTTGTTTTATTGATTTCTTAATTGACTGTCAATTAAAATGTAAGTATAATAATTGGTTTAGTTATTACAGTGAATTTTACTGTGCATGAGACACACTTCACACTTTTGTCCTGATAGTTTAACCTTTACATATAGCATTTCTGCTTATGCAGAGCTTAAAATACATAATGTTATTTATTTAGAAAGTGTTTTATGCATAAAAAAGTTAGATAACCAAGGAGTATATACCCACCTTGACCCTGGATAAAAACAACTAACAAATCCCAGGCAATAAAAAGCATTGAAAAAAATTAAGGATCAAGTACTGTAGAGCAAAAGAATCACTGCAGTAGGTAGTGAATCTCATCACACCATGAGTAACTTGCTACAAGGAGCAGTAAGGAATATTAATCAGTGCAACCCAATTTACTGAAAACTATACAAAATGTCTCTCTTGTATTTGACATATGGCTTGACATGTCACTGGAAAAAAGAAACTTCCTGGTTCGTTGTAATTTATTTTGGTTTTTTTTTTTTTTTTAATGTTACTTTATCAAGATTTTCTGAAGCTAAAGGAAAAAGAAAAACTAAATGCAATATTGTGACCATATACTTATCCAAAATGTTATTTTGGAGTTTATTAGACAATCAAATATTTTAACAAAGTATTTTATTGTAGTAAAAAAATAAAAAAAAAAACCCAAAACCACCAACAAACCCATCAAATCCATTGTAACGTAAACTATCTTATGGCTCATATACTATTGATAAAAAGGCAGTGGAAATTTTTATTTTAATTATCAATTAAGGATAAGAATCTGTAATGATTTTGTAAGAATTCATTAATTGTATTTGTATCATTTAACAGAAACATAACAGATATGTTAATGAACAATTAAAGTTAAACATGTTCTAATTACAGCTACTGGGACTAACATTCAAGCTAATGAAAAACAATCCGTATACTGTGGAATTTTTCAATTAAAGCTATATAGTTTTTATTTTTTAGACTAACTACAACACAGTAAATTCCTGCATATTTTAATATTAGCCTATATATTATATATGAATGCATTAGAGGCCTGAATCTGATGGGTTATGCTTGTCATTCTTTTAATTTCTTTCATGAGAACTGAAATCTGACAATTTCATGTTCTGCTTCTGGTCACAGCATATGCCTGATTCCTGACCAATCTGGCAGACAATTAGAAGAGTATAAGAACTTTTCATCCTTGCACAGCCTGCTTAAAAGCCATGCATAGTCTGTTTTAAAATCTATGGACTTGTTATAGAATTGACTCTTACACAAAGGGTACACACGATGACCTGATGTAATTATTGCTATACCCTTCCTATAGGATATAGACTCAGAATATTTGAAGTACAAAGTGAACTGAGCACAGCACATATCATATTAACATTGCTAGTAACAGGCCACAGCCTTTGCACTGAGTTTGCAAAACAGGCTTGTCAGGCTTATCTTGTCTCAGCTTGCCCCTCCTAGATCTTTATTTTACTTCACTTAGCTTTAAGAATTTTTTTCCTGATGACAAGATAGCTACTTCTGATTTGGTTTACAATTTGTTTTATTTTTGTTTATTTTCCTATGATATAGCCATACTTTTATACAATAGTAGTAACAAGTACTGATTCTGTGCAGAATGAAGTATATACAACTCTAATATAGTGGCCTTGTGTAAAGGAATACAGCCCTGGTATAACAATGGGGGCCTTGAAAGTTGGAACACAGGATGCCATGTAAAAGTGCAGGCATAAGGTGCAAAGAACGGGGGCAAAAGCAGGCATTGAAGACCCCAGGGCTATAAAGACTCAACAAATATCCATTAAAGAAAAGCAGACCTAGAGCTAAGACTAACCACTCTTGGGGTAAGGAAGCACAGGTATGTAAAATTTACCATGCACAGTAAATTCAGGTGTAACATGGACCTGCAAAAGTACATTTGCAAATATACAGAAGTGACCCAAACTGAATCCTAGGGTGAGGAAGAAGAAATCACCAGCATCATATCCCTCCTGACAGAGGACTTCAGATCCTGATAACTTGCTATACACGACAACGAAACTGAAACTATCTACCCAAGGATCCAGAAGGGCTGTGGAAGACTGGAAATAGCACCAGAAAGAGAGATGTATAATAGAAGTGTATGTATGTCTATTCTAACTATTATTAGCACTGAAATCTTCTGTAACAGTAGGATTCTTTAATTTCTTTTTTTCTTCTGTCATAATTAAATCTGGGCTAAAAAGAATCGATTATATTGTTGTTTTCTGCTATACCAGCAAAACATTATTGGCTCTACCTATAAAGTGTGTTTCCCACAAGATTTTGTACATAACAGTCCTAGACCTCTGAAATAGTTACAGCACATTACTGAAGCTCCAGTCTAAGTGAACTTTGGAAAACTGAGCCAATCTTTCCAATGCATGTGTTTTCTAAGTTGTATTTAGCTAGTAGCTCCATGTCTTAATGATTATTTTAAAAATGCCTTTCAGGTTTTCCCATCTTTGTTCCACCAGGTAAAAAAGATTTAACAGGGAGGAAAGAAAATGAGTTTACATGAACAGCAGTCACATCCATTTTAGCAGTGGATTACACTGATGAGGATGAAGAATTAACTACTGTGAAGTAAAAGTGAGCATAGGGATAACAAAACCCAGTAACTGCATACCCCAGATTCTTCAGTTGCATTTAAAAACTGAAAATAACTGTTATCCAGGAATTCACAAAACACATAAATACTCATGAATTTGGCCAGATGCACTCATTTTGCTAAAAGCTTTCTCCTATCCATAGTAGTAATATAGCAGGACTTGTATGTGGTGGTGGCAGCATGTTGGGAGGGGGGCTGAATGGTACATTATAGTTTATTAGTCTTCTCCTACTGTATTTTTAGTTAATAAATCCTTTTTCCCCCAATCAATTAATTGTTACTTTTGCTGATAGTATAGGCTGTGACTCTTGTTTTTACCTTGATTCATCTCATCCAGAAATTAAAGATGCTAGCCTTAGGGACTAATACACATGGTATTCTCCCACTCTGCCACTTCTAAAATTTAGCTAAGAGCTTTAGGTGCACTACTGCTGCTTTTGCCTTTCCCTCTGGCTTTTTTAATTGCTCTTCCCTCTTGCACTACACAGTGAATAATAACACATGACCTTTTACTTGGTTCCGCTTCTACATTGTGTTTAGTGAAAGTTCTCCCAATTATGCAGACTTCTGCAGACAGATTGCAGTGCTGACATTTCTATGGAATACCATAACTTTTGCAACATTTTTGTTTCCAAAGGGAAAAAAATTAGTTGAGTGAACTTCCCCCCCTCCCTTTTTTGTTTCATAGCACTTTTTGTCATTTTTATCTAGCAAAACCAGAGAGGTATTAATCTGCTAACTTCACAGTACAATATCAAGCATTTTATCAGAAAGATTTGAAGCATATCCAAATTTAAGCTCGCGGACAAGGATACTAATTCAGAGAACTGTCACTTGCTGCTGCAGGCTATGACTTTGTTTGCATGACACCTTCTCTGTATGTTTATTACCATACAGCTAAGTTGTGTTCCAAGCATGAGCAGACATTTTTCCAGTTCATTGATTTCAGAACTGTATTCGAATGAAGATAATCCCTGGACTCTACAGTTTTCCTTTAGAATTTGATTAAATCACAGCACAACAACAATGGACCTGAGAGGAAGCAGTGATGTTAAAATGAAATTCAGTAATATATTTAAATGTTTTATTGTTGTTTTTCTACAATGTCATGTGCCAAAACAACTAAACATGTATCTCAAGGTATCCTTATGTAATATAAGTTTCAAGCAGCAAAAAATACTGAAATTAATGTGACAACAGAAATTATTTTAAGTAAAATGTCAAACAGGCTATTTGAGGTTGTGTTGTGTGAAACAGTAAAAGAAAAAAATAAACCACATGCAGCAGAAAACTGTGAAGAACAATGAATTTTTGTCCATCCATAAAATATGCATGTCATACAACATAATCATGTGTCCTGGTTTCAGCTGGGATAGAGTTAATTTTTTTCTCAGGAGCTGGTGCAGGGCTGTGCTTTGGCTCTGATGTGAGAACAATGTTGATGGCACACTGATGGTTTTGGTTGTTGCTGGTGATGTTTATACTAAGTCAAGGACCAGTGAGGAGGCTGGAGGGGCACAAGAAATTGGGAAGGGACACAGCCAGGTCAGCTGACCCAAACTAACCAAAGGAATAATCCATAAGACAGGAAGTCTTGCTAAGTTTAAGATTAGGGGAAGTTGGCTGGGGCCTGCTGATCAGGCTTGGGGACTGTGGTGAGCAATTATATTGTGCATAATTTGTTTTATTTTCTCACTTCCCTTTGGATTTTATTCTGATATTTGGATATTATTCCTCTCCTTTTATCCCTTCTTCTCATTATAATTATTAGTATTATTTTATTTCAATTATTAAATTATCTCAACCCTTGAGTTTTACGTTCCTCCCTCATCCTCCTCTCCATGCCCCTGGGCAGAGGGAGGGGCAGGGGGAGTGAGTGAGCAGCTGCATGGTACTTAGTTACTGGCTGGGGTTAAAGAATGACAACATGTCAAGGAATGCACATTGGTCATACCCATTTCTTTGATGAAACCAGATTGACTTTCTTCAGCACATTTGCAGATCATTCTTTCAATTCTGTCATAACTGAGAAGACAACTACTTAATGACACATTATTGTTTTCTTCTTATTATGAGTCTACATCATACTTAAGAACATATCTATTTGTTTAATATTTCACTAGGTTTCTAGAATAAGGTTCTACCCAACAGTAGCCTCTTAGCGAGATTCAAATCAAAATTACTGGGAAGTATAACCCATAAAGAGCGTGTGTTTCACCAACAATAAGTCATTAATGGCAGAAGGAATTCTATGCTCTTCTCCAGCTGTAAGAGATCAGGTTCATAACCACCTGAGGAACATGAACATGCATAAGTCTATGGGACCTGATGACATGCATCCCAGAGTCCCAAGGGAACTGGCTGATGTAGCTGCCAAGCCACTTTCCATGATGTCTGAAAAGTCACGGCAGCTAGCTGAAGCCCCCAATGACTGGAAAAGGGGAAACATTGCACCATTTTTAAAAAGGGTGGAAAGGAGGACCCTGGGAACTACTGACCTGTTAGACTCACCCCTGTGCCTGGGAAGACCATGGAACAGATCCTCCTAGAAGCTATGCTGAGGCACATAGAAGACAGGGAGGTGATTTGAGACAGCCAGCACAGCTTCACCAAGGACAAGTCTTGCCTAACCAACCTAGTAGCCTTCTATGATGGATGGAGTGACTACATCAGTGGGCAAAGGAAGACACAGAGGTATCATCTATCTGGACTTCTGTAAGGCCTTTGACACAGTCCCCCAAAACATCCTTCTCTCTCAATTGGAGAGAGATGGATTTTATGGATGGACTCTTTGGCACTGAAGAAATGGCTGGATGGTCGCATCCAGAGGGTAGTGGTCAATGGCTCGCTGTCCAGATGGAGATCAGTGACAAACGGTGCTCCTCAGGGGTCTGTATTCGGACCACTACTGTTTAAGATCTTCATCAATGACATAGTGGGATTGAGCGCACCCTCAGCAAGTTTGCAGACAGCACAAAGCTGAGCGGTGTGATCCACACACCTGAGGCACAGGATGCCCACCAGAGGACACGGAGAAGCTCCAGAAGTGGGCCCACAGAAACCCATGAATTTCAAAAATGCCAAGTGCAAGGTTCTGCACCTGGGTCATAAAGCATCAAAAGAAGCGTGTCCAGCAGGTTGAGGGAGGTGATTCTCCCCCTCTGCTCTGCTCTGGTGAGACTCTACCTGGAGTACTGCTTCCAGCTCTGGAGTCCTCAGCACAGGAAAGACATGAACCTGTTGGAGTGTGTCCAGGGAAAGAGCACAAAAATGATGGAGCACCTCTCCTATGAAAACAGGTTGAGAGACCTGGGGTTGTTCAGCCTGGAGAAGAGAAGGCTCTGGGGAGACCTTATTGCAGCCTTTTAGTACTTAAAGGGTGCTTATAAGAAAGATTTTTTAGTAGGGCCTCTTCAATTGGTTAGGGGGTAATGGTTTTCAACTAAAGAGGGTAGATTTAGACCAGGTATAAGTAAGGATTTTTTTTATGATGAGGGTAGTGAAACACTGGAACCAGTTGCCCAGAGAAGTGGTAGATGCCCTATCCCTGGAAATATTCAAGGTCAGGTTGGAGGGAGTCTCTGAGCAACCAGATCTAGCTGAAGATATCCCTGCTCATTGCTGGGGGTTGAACTAGATGACCTTTAAAGGCCCTTCCAACCCAAACTATTCTATAATTCCAATTCTGTGTTTCCTGTTACGGCCACACATTTAACTTAGGATATTGAACAAGGTAATTTCACTTCTCTGTTCTGCAGTTTAATCAACTGCAAATGAAGATGATACTTCATTTTCATATTTACAAGCTGTCCTAGATAATCAACACTTCTAAAACATTGTTGCTTGAATAAAAGTACTAGATAATCATATGTCATCTATGTGATGGAAATATCTCAGATCCAGAGAAAGAAGGAAAAAGTAGAAGTGAGGAAAGAAAAGACTGTTTATAGACATATGAGTGTAACCTGTACTTCTATGGAATTGAAGATTTTTGGCAGACTTCCTCAGGTAATATGCGTGAAATTACCATAGCACTTATTCTAATGTAGCTGAAGCATTACTTATTTTAATTACCGATGGACTTTCTTGTTTAAGGATGAAAGCAAGCATGGTCTTTTGTAAGATCAAGCTCATGAAATTATCTGGAAGAACTAGAATGTATCCCATTCTACTACTCTGTGTAAAGCATTTATCAGAATTCCTCAATATTATTGCACAGTTCATGTTCCCCAACTATCTGATACTGATTCAGTGTCACTTCTGAACACAATGTACCATACTGTACTATTCTGAATGACAAAAAGGTAAGGGCAGAGTGCGTGCCAGTAATAGGTACCTGCAGCTGGATATGTCACTTTCTCAGATCACAGAATTTCCTTAGAAAAGCAGTCCCAGATACAAAAAAAGGCCTTATGATCCTCCTTGTTGGACATCACAGTACCTAATTTTCAGACATCCTACTTCTGTAAGCAAATTCTTAGCATTATGTCTTCAAGAATCTTCTGAATCAGCACTAAAGGATCCTTAAAATTACCATATGAAGGATTAAATCACCTAAAGGGACACTACCATTACCATTTACTGATTTTTGCAGGATTTTTCTGCAGAGGTCATCATCACATGTACCCACTTTACAAAATCCATAACCTAACATCTTCCCTGTGAGATAAAAAATGTTGCATAACTATTAGGGAGAAACACTGAATTTACATAATTAGGGAGAATTACTGAATTTACAGAATGTGTACCTGCTTCATAGTTAGTGTTACAGAAAAGTAAAACAAAAAAGGTCTTACCACTGAATAAGAAGGCTCAAATAAAATCAGTTAGAATGCAACATAAACATATAAATACATGCGATATAGATATATTGCTGCAGTTGAAACATACATATACCACAAATTAGTGAAGCAGAGTGTATTTCACCAATTTTTTTGGCTTGTCAACAACACTGTTTAACAAATGTCTCTTCACCTTCAAGTGTAAAAGGACTACTAACAGAGTCATCAGGGCAAGTATTAACATCCTTAAGAGAAGAAAAATACACTGTATGACCAAATAAAATTTCATTCTGGTTCTGGTTCGTTTTAATCAAAGAGCCACTGAATTTTCAGTTTTAAAAAAAGGCAACTGTGGAAGAATCTATAAAATTAATACAGTTTATTTACCATAATCCAAGATACAGACAACTGTTAGCAGAACAAAATTACATCCCATTGTCTATTGTAAAAAAAAACAAACCCCAAAACCACAATAATAAACGCAGAAAACTGGAGATTTTGTTTTATTAAAACAACCAGGGCATCCCAGGTTGAATCCTTAACTTCCCATGCCCCATAATGCAATAAATGTATAGCTTTGGCCATTAACTCCCATTGTCTTTTACTTTTTCTACAAACTTCATATTGTTTATGCCCTCTAAATGTAGACCACAGTCAATGTATATGACATATTGCATTGTTGTTCTGTCATTGATGTTTTAACAAGTAAGAAACATGTCAGGTAAACCTTTGCAGTTGCTTTGGGATCTGTGTAGCGGAGGTTTAAGGTGTTAGATACAAGCAGACATTTTGTTTGGAAATAACCATGGAATTAACTTTGGGACATATTCTTGCTCTACAGCATTAAAACATATGTCATTATTAGAATTCCTTATATAGTAAACCCCATCAGAAGTATATAAAACTTGATTAAAGTTTTGGGACGCTGAATCTATATTTCTCAAATACCTCTGGCAAGAATCATTCTGCACATTCCCCAAAATGAAACAGACCATTGAGGCTTAACCCCAGCCAGCAGACAAGCACCACACAGCTGCTCAATCACTCTCCCCACAGTGGGATGGGGAAGAGGATCAGAAGAGTAAAAGTGAGAAAACTCATGGATTGATATAAAGACACTTTAAAAGGGAAAGCAAAAGCTGCACGTGCAAGCAAAGCAAAACAAGGAATTAATTCACTACTTCCCATGGGCAGGCAGGTGTCAGCCATCTCCCGGAAAGCAGGGCTCTGTCACGCATAACAGTTACTTGGGCAGACAAATGCCATAACACCTTCCTTCTTCTTCCCTCAGCTCTTATATACTCAGCACGATGTCATATGGTATGGAATATCCCTTTGGCTGGTTCGGGTCAGCTGTCCTCGCTGTGTCCCCTCCCCATTTCCCGTGTCCCTCCAGCCCTCTGGCTGGCAGGGCCCAAGAAACTGAAAAGCCCTTGACTGAGTATAAACATCACCCAGCAACAACCAAAATCATCAGTGACCTATCAACATTATTCTCACGCCAAATCCAAAACACAGCACTGCACCAGCTACTAAGAAGAAAATTAACTCTATCCCAGCTGAAAGCAGGACAAACAGAGATAACATATAATTGAGAAATATATCTTATTTTAGCTAGAAACACCAACTTAGAATTTGATTACCATGTTAGAATGCCTGTTGCATTGTCCCATAGAATTAACATTTCTTTTGAAATTAAATGAATGTTAGAGGAAAAAAAGCCACAGGACCATTTATTCACCTCACCACCCCTCTCTTTAGCATGATGAGCAGACAGCTAAAGTAATAGATAATTTAAAATATA
Organism: Falco rusticolus; assembly: GCF_015220075.1. Lineage (NCBI taxonomy): Eukaryota > Metazoa > Chordata > Aves > Falconiformes > Falconidae > Falco > Falco rusticolus. Next base: position 6,432,722 of record NC_051189.1, on the reverse strand, counting down.
TACATACATTGCAAATATGTGGTGTGGAAGAGAAAGTAGTCCCCTTCTAAAATGTATTTGATAGTCTATTTCAACCACCTTATTTCAAAGGGCAGTGCTCAGATCCTTTTGGAAATATAGTCTACTGCAAGTTAGTCGTTGATTGCTGAAAATTAAAGCATGCAACCATGTAGTTTCTTTTAAAAAGTCTCAGCTGGAGGATGTGTTAACAATTTATCCACTAAAATTCACAGTAATTTTACAGGGGATCACTTACGTTTCCTCTAAGCTTTGAATTTTCAATCTGCTAGCATTTGTCATAGTGTCAGGCAACTCTTGATTATTGTATGCAAATATTCACTCTCTGTAATATATTTTTAAAGAGTTTTATCTCTTTGTATTGTGTGTGTCATGATAAAACACATTTGAAATGTTACATTCAGGAACCAGCTACACAAGCTGGCCAGGAAGACAGAATCAGTCTTGCTGCACAGGGTCCCTCACTGAGCTTTTCATGGACTGCCACAGCGCCGAGTTCATGGGAAGGGGTTACAAAACTCACCCAGGTGTCACACCCTGATGTTGTTCAACCATGGCAGCACTTGCCGTATGGTACTGGGGTGTGTATGCGTGTTTCCTCGCCGCTGCCTACAGGCAATCTTTGATATAATTACATTTCCACCTCTGCCAGTATGTCATTTACTCTCTTTTCATCTGCTTGTTAAGATCTGCTTTTTCTGTTCCACTTCTCATGTCGGATACATGCTCGACTGCTGCTAGCCCTCGGGCTCTCGTGGGGAGCAGGCGAGCCACTGGCATTGCTTTGTGCCAGGAAGGCATGTTAGTGAAAGGAGCTAGGTAGCTGGCTGCACACCCTTGAAGGGGCCAAGAAGTGAATCATTCTATGGTTCAAGTAGGATCACCATTTGGATCTGGGGGAAGACAGGGCATCAGGGCTGACCTGACTCCTGTAGGTCCCTGCTCCCTGCTCTTCTGTCCTCACAGGGTCACTGGGTTTGAGGAGAGAAGAGGTGCAGGTCCCCACTGTGCAAGAAAGGAAGGCTCCTGCCTCCTTCTCTTGGGGTCCACTGTGACAGGAACAGGAAAATATTAATTCTCATGTTGTTAACTACTGTGGGGAGTGCTGATCTCCACTCTGCTCTCCCATGGCTCTGTGTAGGTCAACCACTCTCATGTCCATGACCCCAGTTTTAGAAACCACATTTGCTCTGTGAGCTACTGACTCGTCATACAGGGACACAAGGTGGAAGTGAGACTCCAGCCTGCATTCGCTTCTTAAGGGTGTTGGGTCTGACAAGCCACTGCCAGCGCGGAGAGTACCACTTGCATTCCTGCTGTGTGGCCTGGTGCTCCCCAAAGTGCTGTCTCCACATCAGCAGAAGTTGTGGTGGAAAGCAAAGAAAGGGGAAAGCAACCAGCTGAAAAGGCTCGGGGAGAGGTCACAGGTAACTCTATAACAAATGCTGTCACAATAATTGCATTTAAAACACTTGATCAAAACACAGCTTGATATTTTGGTTGATTTTGTTTCTAGCAGCCAAAAAAAATATTTATATTTATTAAACATTAGTCACCTGAGGACATATGTTTAAGCAGTTACAGAATGTCAATGGAATGACCTTAGTCTTTGTATTAGGGAAAAAAGAAAAAGAAATAGGAACTATGAAATTGCTGAGCTTTTACCACATACATAATTTGAGGAAAGTACCTCAGTACAGAAACCTCACTAATAGAATATAAATCTGTAGTGCACTTTTTTTTTAGTTGGGATTTTTAAGGAATAACAGGTAACAAGCTTGATCTGTATGCATTACTGAGACTGAATCACCACTGGTAGGTAAAAATATAAAAATTATAAAGGAAATAAGGTTGAAAATTTAAAACATGTTTCATGGTGAATCTGAGATACACATATTATATAAGAAATTTAATTGTAATACTAGTTTCATATATTATTTATTGCATTTTTATCAAAATAGTGGGGGCAAAAAAACAAAGCCACCAGCTAATCAAATGCTTGATTAGTAAATGCTTGTTTAGATGATTCACAATAGTAAGTTTTCAGTTGAAGAATAGTATAATTGTAATAGTATAATTGTAATAAAGTTTAGCTCTATGTGGCTATTGAAAGTACTGCACTTTGATTTAAGTTATAACAATTTCTATTACCTTATCTTTCTTCTCAGTTTACGATTCTTCAATTATATCATAATTTACTCCAGGTCTGGATGCTTATTTAGTGACCTTATTATATTTCCTCCTAACATTTAAATAACCAGTTTTTAACTTTTTATTTCTCAATTTCTTATGTCTTACAGACTTTTCCCAATGCAGTGGCTAATGTCAAGTTTGCTTTATGCTCACACTGCATCCCTTGCCTTGTTTTTCTCTTTATTTTCTACAATGGTTGATAAATTCAGAAGGTCAGATTGTCCCAACCATCTTGCAGGTGTAAAGAAAGGTTTACAGAGAATTTTTTCCTTCCCTTACATACAAGGTCCAAGATGCAAACCTCATCTCTGTTACGACAGAGAAACCGTCCTCTTTGGCTGGTGTTGGTTGCATGGGCTCCTTAAAGCCTGGCTATCCCTAAAAATGAAAGGTACTAAGACTGTGGTTTTAAAACATTTACACCCAGCAACACAATCATATGTCTGCTTTAGGGTACTGTCCTGGTTTCAGTTGAGATAAAGTTACTTTTCTTCTTAGTAGCTGGTGCAGTGCTGTGTTTTGGCTCTGATGTGAGAACAACGTTGATAGGACACTCATGGTTTTAGTTGTTGCTGGGTGATGTTTATACTAAATCAAGGACTCTTTGGTTTATTGGGCCCTGCCAGCGAAAGTGCTGGAGGGGCACGGGAAATAGGGAGGGGACACAGCCAGGGCAGGTGACCTGAATTAGCCAAAGGGATATTCCATACCGTATGACATCGTGCTGAGTATATAAGAGCTGAGGGAAGAAGAAGGAAGGGGGTGATGTTCAGTGTTATGGCATTCGTCTTCCCAAGTAACTGTTACACATGACGGAGCCCTGCTCTCCTGGGGATGGCTGAACACCTGCCTGCCCATGGGAAGTGGTGAATGAATCCCATGTTTTGCTTTACTTGCATGCGCAGCTTTTCCTTTCCCTATTAAATTGTTCTTATCTCAACGCCTGAGTTCTACATTCCTTTCTGATTCTCTTCCCCACCCCTCTGGGTGAGGGGGAGTGAGCAAGCAGCTGCTTGGGGCTTGGCTGCCGCCTGGGGTTAAATCATGGCAGGGACTCTCTCATTATAGTGCAATTTTGTCTCAACGTGTGGAAATTTAGTTTACATCAGTCAAAAATTTGCCAGTGTGGCAATAGTTACCAATCCTTATTAGCAATCCCAGTGCAAACCATTTTCTGCTTGTTGCTGTGCATGTGCCACACAGGTGGTCTGCACAGCTGTAGTAAGATCTGGTGTTCTAGACATAATGGAGTCACTGCATGTCATTTCTGGGAAACTTCAGAGGCATTATGTATGTGTTATGTAGTTAAAATGTCTGTATTTCTGCTTGGAACTTTCCAGGTGGAGCTGAAGTTATAATCCCAAATCCCATAATGTGATTAGTTAGCAAATTATTTTCATTTCCCCATTTTTGATTCAAAGTTGTGCACTCCCATGCTGAAGACACAAACGCTATGTCAGTCACAAAATATTATTTTCCTGTGGTATAAGTAGGGAATTCCTACACTGCATCTAGACTCATAAACCCCATCATATTCTAAAAGAAATGCCGTTAATATTTTGCTTTGCGCAATTCCATGGGGTTGCTTTTTCTAAACTTGTTCAGACGATCTAACATAGCATGTGTAACTGGTATAACCTTGCCTTCTCCCTGAGCTAATCTATTCATATTCTTTTTGAGACAGTCTGGTAATAAGCGTACTGTGAAACATGAAGAAAAAGGTAGGTATATAATACCTAAAATTAACTGAGTGCAAATTAATTGAATGCAAAATGCTGAAGACTGCTATTGGTTATTATTGTTAGCAGAACACACTGTCCATAACACAGGTTATTTCCTTGCTATTACTCCCCTTGATCCCATAGTACATCAAAGCCCCCATCATCCTTCAAAACTAGTCACAAACCTTCCTTAGATCAGGGTTTAACAAATACTCCCAATAAGAAGATTTTCCAAGAGAACAGAGAAGTTAAACCAACTTTGATGCCAAATTCCAGGCTGCATACATCCTGTGTACATCTGCAAGTACACCAGGCAGTGCAAATTCAGCAATATCAATCTGATAACAGCAAAATGCTATTTTATAAATCTTATAATATATAAATTGAGAGCAATAAAACTTCCTTCATAGCCAGGGGAAAGTTTCTATTTGTGAAGAGCAACAGAATACTTGTATTTGGTTTGTATGGCAAGGTTTTGGTAATGGGGGAACTAAAGAGGTGGCTTCTGTGAGAAGCTGCTAGAACCTTCCCTTGTGTTCAATGGGGCCAACGCCAGCCCTTTCCCAGATGCTGCTGGTCAAGACAGCTGATCAGCAACAGTGGTAGTACCTCTGGGATAACATTTAAAAATGGGGGTGGAGAGGGCAGGAGCTGCACAAGAGCAATTGCAACAGAGGAGAGAATATGTGAGAGAACTCTGCAGACACCAAGATCAGTGAAGAAGGAGGGGGAGGAGGAGGTGTGCCAGGTGCTGGAGCAGAGATTCCTCTGCAGCCCATGGAAGTTAACAGTGGAGCTGATATCTATCTGCATTCTGGGGAGGGTCCCACACTGGAGCAGGTGAATGCCTGAAGGGGGCTGTGATCTGAGGAAAGCACATGCTGGAGCAGACTTCTGGCAGGACCTGTGGAGAGAGGTGCACATGGAGCAGGTTTGTTGGCAGGACTTGTGACCCTGTGGGAGGAGCCATGCTGGAGCAGTTCATGAAGAACTGCAGCCTGTAGGAAGGACCCATGTTGGAGAAGTTTGTGGAGGACTAACTCCCGTGGTAGGGACCCTACTCTGGAGCAGAGGAAGAGTGTGAAGAGTCCTCCCCTTGAGGAGGAAGGAGTGGCAGAAACAACATGGGATGAACTGACCACCACCTCCATTCCCCATCCCCCTGTGCTACTGGAAGGGAGGAGGTAAAGAAATCAGGAAGAAAGCCGAACCCAAGAAGGGAGGGGTGGGACGAAGGTATTTTAAGGTTTTGTTTCTCGTTATCCTAGCCTGATTTGATTGGTAATGAATTAAACTGCTTTCCCCAAGTCAAGTCTGCTTTGCCTGTGACAGTAATTGCTGAGTGATCTCTCCCTGTCCTTATCTGGATCCATAAGCCTTTTGTTATGTTTTCTCTCCCCTGCCCAGCTGAAGAGGGACAGTGATAGAGCAGCTTTGGTGGGTGCCTGGCGCGAAGCCAGTATCAGCCCACCACAGAACTGTAAGTCAACTATGTAATCGGTACCATTCTCGTTTCCAACATAGTAGGGTTGGCTGGAAATTTTTGAGTGTCACAGGCTGCATTCAGAAAAGGTTTAAATGATTTTGGAGTAGTGAGAGAAGAGTGAGAATACATTATTCATGCTGAACTTCTGATAAGACAGAGGCAGTTGGGGTTCCTGCCAGCCTTCATTGGAGCCTTGGCTCCTAACCCTCACAGATTTCTGGGCTTCCAGCTCACTTCTCATTTGCCTCCATAATGCTGTGCTACAGGACTAGAAACCCTGGGGCTCATGTCTGAGCTGTGAATTCAGTCTGTATTTTCACCCTCATTTTTATTTTTAAACTGTCTTTTTCACTTTTTTTTTGGTTTCTCTTTTGCAGACAATTTTTAAAATCTCATTTTTCTTTCCAAAATGTCACTAAATTATTTCAGATTTCCAAACTGTCTTTCCTGTGACAGATATCCTGGTTTCAAGAAGTTTGGCATCTCAAGTCGTAAGTTTTAATATTCATGATATCTCAGCAATCCCTTCAATAGACACCCAAGTACAAATCTGGGAACCTTTATGTCCATTTTAATTTATAGCATTACTAATTTGACTGGTATATGGCTGTCCCAGCCAGTCACAACAGTTCTGAAGAGGCAGCAAATGTTGGTGACTTATACATTGACTCTGTGCTAAAAGAAAAAAAAAAATAATCTGAAGTCTGTTTTTTAGTATAACTTGTTTTATTTATATTAGGCCTTCTGCAGCATTACAGATAGCTTACACATACACAGATTACACATCGGGCCCTTCTTTGGGGAATCCTAACCACAATATATCCCTGAAGATATTACATTCAAAATATTGCAAATATTGTTCATCACCAAAGAGGAAGCAGACCTTATATATAAGAAGTAAAATCAAGTCATTATTGTTAAAGGAAAAAAGAAAGACAAGTAGTTCAGTTAAAGTTATAACAAGCACACACTTTAGTTTCTACACTTTTTCCTGGTGTTAATTTCTACTTCCCTTATTGTTCTGGGTGGTGAGTGGTCTTGCTCCAGTGGTGGTAGTGGTTGGGAGCTGCTGGATGAGTTTTCAGCATCTGGAGTCATTCTCCAGAAGGTACATAATGTTCATGTTGACAGTTTCTTCTTCATCGTTACAGAATCCACTTGGGGTCATTTATTTGTTTCCTAACATGCTTTTACACCTTTCTCCCTTGATTTACAGCTCCATGCTATATCCAAATGCCTTTTATGTATATTATCTATAATTTCTTAGTTCTCTTTGTTACCCTTAAGACCAGTTTTGACTAGATACAGGTCTACATTTCTTTAACTGACCACTGAAGAGCTGTTTATTGCTGTGGAGCTCTCCATTGCTGACCCTGTGCCCTGTCTCTTCCCACATCTGTGTTCCTCTGTACTTCATTGTGTGTCTATGCTCAAAGCCTTTGCTATTGTACCAGGTCAGTATTTCTCTATACTTCGTCATTAGTTTAGTCATAAACATGCCATTCTACATAGACTACCTGCTTGTTACAGCTATCTGTATAAAAGTATGGTCGTATCACACAAAGATAAACAAAAGCAAACCAAATTGCCCTTAGATATCTAGTGAATTAGAAAAAAATTTCACAGCTACACTAAGTAAAACAAAGCTGCAGGAGGTTGAAGAAGACACCTTGATCTTGAGAACTTGCAAATTCCATACAAAGTTTATAGCCAGCTACTAGCAATTGCAATACTGTTCTACTGGGCTACATGGTTACAGCAAGCAGAGAAAACTTTTGCATTCAGAATTAAACCTAATCAGAGTGATTATGACAAAAAAACCCAAACAAAAATGTGTGCCTCTAACCACAGCTTTTTTTTAAAAAAAATCAGAGCCATGAACTATTTATTCAGAAATTTAACAATTTTCACACAGAGTAAAATATCTCATAAGATTTAGAAAATTTTACAAAGGTGTCAGCTACTGTAGGAAATATGATTCCTTCACACAAGCTATTAAGTTTGAGTCTCACCTACTTTTCTTTTTCTGTTTCTATTCAGCCATCTTTTCCACTTTTGTTATTTGACTGTTGTTTCTCTTATTTCTTAAAAAAAAAAATGCTCCTTATAGCAAGCATTGCACTGTACTCAATAAGGTTAAATAAGGAAAGGGAGGATGAAAATAGGCAGGGTAGACCCTAAGGTGGCAATGCTATATGCATAATTAGGACAGTAGGTACCATTTGGTAGACAGCAAGAAAAATGCTGTGACAAAGGACTTCTGCTTGTAAAACACATGCCTTACAAGAAAGACTTGCTTGAAGATTAAATTCATTAATAGTTTTATTAAGAGTCCATACGTTGGCACTCATAGGCCAATTGCTATATTGCTACAGCAGAGAGGTGCATTCCAAAACACAAACCCAGACTCAGTAGCTAGCGAGATACAGCCACTCCAAGCAGCAGCTAAGCCGTTATATTTAACTTCAATGCTGGGCAGCAAAGAGCATGTTTTTATCTCTAGGCATTTCTTCTCCTTCGATACAGTTAACTTAAGGCACAATGGGTCCTTCCCTGATGAGCTGATGTTATTACAGGGGTTTTTTTTTTTGCTATAACTCCCATACTCATCTGAGTTCAGGCTTGTAGAAATGCATGACAGGAGACTTACTGGCTTGTTCACAGTTTACCATGTGTTTCCTATGTGACTGATCTTCCATTTAAAAAAAATGTGGCTGTTCACCTTGTCTTCGTAACTGCATTACAAAGCAGAGGCAATCTTCTGGAAGGAGGGATAAAGGGCATGCTCTTTCTCTGGGAACAACCAGATTTATTTCAGTGTACCCTGATCCTGTATTATGTGTCTGAGCTGAGATTCCTGAGATGAACAGGGAAGTTGCAGCCAGCAGGCATCAGAACAAAAGCCATACCTTAGAAGTGGTGAAAGCCCTAAGAATCAAAAGTTTGGTGTGTGTTTTTGTTTGTTTTCAGGGAGCTTGTTGCAACATGGGAAACAACTAACAATGAGTGCAGAAAGGAAGAATCACAGGAATAGTTCTGCTTCTGTGAGGACACAGTGGGCAGAGCAGAAATATTTTTCAAAGCTTTTTATGCTTTACCACAGCAAGTCTGCTGAAAAGGTTGACTTGTAGCGGGTTTTGTATTTGTGTTGTAACAAAACACAATTTAGGAGATTGGAAACTTTTGCTGTGTTTGTATGCTCACTTCAAGCAGTACCTCTTCAAAGATTTTAACTGTCTTGGTATCCTGACTCAAAAAAACCCACCACAACCCCCCCCCCAAAAAAACCCCAACAAAGTATTATTTAGTTTTAAAATTATCAGGAAGAAAATTTATCTTTTATATTCACTCTTAATGTGTCCAGTATGCAGATGGCTTTTGCTACCTATTGTCTGTCATTCCATTTTTACACTTGATCTTGTTTAATGCTGTTCTTTCAGTAGTCCCTTTATTATTTTGTGTTTCTTTGCCATTGTATTTTATTTGTTTTCACTTCTCCCTGGCTTTAGATTATTTTTTATTTCAATCTAGTTATTCTTTTTTTATGATAATCTGTTCTGGCTTTTGAAAACTGCATTGTAAATCAACTCTTTTGTTTTCTTTATTTCCTAACATTTTTTTTTAAATTTCAATTATCTCTTGCTTTTGTCATACCAGCATCTATAATTTCATCATTACAGATGAATTTGTTAATATAATCACTATTTAGAGTGATCTGTTGGTTTTCATGGAAATTGCTTCTTTTTAGTTGCAGATAACTATGCCAAATTGTAGTTACATAGACTGAAATTTAATTTGATAAATGTTCCATGTTGTTTCTAGTATGAATGTGTTTTACTATTACTAGTGAGTATGTGGACAGGAAGCGACATGTGATGTATCTCCACAAATACATTTCTGTAGTCTGTAACATTATAACTAGTAATACAACAAAATTGGCCTGCAACTAATTCATTCTTAAGGAGATCTCTCTGAAGCACGGTTTTGGCAGATCAGAAGTCATATGTGTTCTTTGCTGAATTCTTAATAGTCTACCGAAACTGTAAATATTTGTCTAATTCATAAAACTGAACCATTGCAGTCCATATATGCCTAACAGAGACAAGTTAAGACCTTAGAAGATACCTTTTTAGTAACTTAATTTTTTTGAGGCAAGCCTATGTAACTTACATATGCAGATCGCTGACACATGCCACTTGCAGAATGACTGAGCATTATTCTTTTAAAACCTGCAAGAGCAGAGCAGGACTTACCTAGCAACTTCTGTTTGTAATGCAGCTGGAAGCAAAAGCTGGGAGACTGACAATGTAGAGCTACTTGTATCCTCCTCACTGAGACTATCTTCAGTTATGTATGGAAAAATATATACAGAATGAAAAAACACCCAAGTTTATGTTTGTTGCAGAGAGGTGAATCAGAACAGAAAACTGATGCAGAATATTTTTATTAATTGAAATTCTTGCAGAACTCCTAAGTTGCGGTAATTTATATACATATCACATCATTAGCAAACCCAAGCCATGAAAAAAGAATTTATTATAAAAAGATTTTAGAGAAATCTACCCTTTTCTTCTTTCTAGCTTACATGAATACTGTGCACCACCTTTGGCTGTGGCTTGTAAGAAGTACAAGTTTATTTTTTTAATCAGTAACCTTTAAATGTTCAAAGGTAGTGTTCTTAGAGACTTAATGAGCTGAGACTGCACAAGTTTTAGTTTGTGAACAAAATATGGAAAGAACCATGAGGGAGCTGAATATAATTGATGGCATTACCATGCCATCAAAGCAAGAATTTGTTCTAGCATGGCACTTGCTGTGATTCATTTGATTATTTTCAAAGATATCAGACTGTAAAATAGAGTGACCAATATACAAACTTACGTGTTGTGCATCTTCATGTATGTCTTGTGTACATATCTACTAACACAAACACAAGAAACACTCTACTAACACAAACACATGAAACACAAACTACTGTATATTTTTATACTCCTTAAAAGATTTATTAAAATGACATCAGGGCAGAGGACATATATAAGCTAAGAATAAAAAGCCATTACAGAGATTATGTGATTAATCCCAAGAACAGGCTGCTAAAGAATTAATTTAATGTAGCGTGGCCAAATTGATGTATAGAAATGCACAACTAATCAATTTCAAAGTTTTATCCTGAGCTGTTGTGACTCCATTGGACAGTGTAAGCATTAGAACAAGCATATTTTATTGGTTTCAGTCCAATGATAGATTTCTTTATCTACCTCCTCTCTTTGTCCTTACCATTATCTTAACCTCATGGCATTCTTTGTGTATTTGAAAACATAAGTGGATATAGAGATTAAAATGATGAGTAGAAGGAAAATATAAGCTTATATGAATTTGTAGAAGGCATTTTAAATTGGGCAAACAGAAGGAGAATTTAATACTAATCTAGCATACTCAGCGTTTACCAGACTCTCTCAGGTTCACTTCTCTGCAACCAATACATTAAAAAGCATTCCTTTTACATAATAGAAGTATTACTGGTTGAATGACTTAAAGACTGCATAAAAGACTATTAAATGGATTTACAAGAATTAAAGGAAAGCCAGACTGCCCTTTAAGCAATATATCTTTTCCTGAATATTTCCAAAACACATTACATAAACTTGAGGATTTTTAAAAAATAAATCTTTCTGGTTTGAAAACAAAAGATATAACCACAAAAAAATTAAGGAGGAAAATAGGAGGAAAATAATTTTTTTTATTGAAACTTTCATTTAGGATTCACGTCAACCATGAAAAGGTCAGTCTCAACACAATCATGTAACATTAACTTCTATAAAAGCCTGGATGATTTTATGAAAAAATATTCCACAAAACACACATTGTACATTCAGTTATCTTGTCATCCAAAGAACAAATTTGTTAAAGCCCAAAAAGTTGAAAATAGAAATAGATCTTGTCACAATGAAAAGTTTGCTAGCCACAAAAGTATAAATTCTAGTAAAAAAACCCAAACAAACCAACAAAAAACCAAACCAAAATAAAACCCTAAAACAAACAAAAAAAACACCCCCTGCACTAATCACAGTATTCAGGACTATTTCATCAGGAAAAAAAAAATATGTATAGCATCATTCTATATCATTGCTTATTCTTTACAGTATGCAAAGTTTGTGGGATTTTAATTAAATTATCATTTATACCCAAAACAGAATTATCTGTTGAACTTCTACATAATAGATAGTGTTTGGATACCTACCTAATGTATTTTATACCACATCAGACAATTTGGTTTGTTTTGCAGTAGGATACAATCAACTGAGCTCACACAATTGTTAAGGGGAAGCTGAAAAATATGGCACTAATGAGTAGATAGAAGGAGGGAGGGACAAATGGATGGAAATAGTATTATTTCTTCCTACTGAGATGATAGCTTCTGGCATTCCGGTTTCAGGGCAGATTTGAGAGCTTTCTGGAATTTAGGATTAGAAAAGTCATAAGGAATTTTGATATCCAGATAGGCCATATGTTTTGGGTTTTTTTTCCTCTTCCCTCTTTGAGGGGTAGAGTTATCCTGCTGTTGAAGAGGAAAACCATTGGGTCATGTGGCTTTCTCCATTTCAGACCCTGCTGTTCTGTTACTACCAACACTGATGACTTTGTGTTGAACAGTAATTTAATTTGCTATTAACTGTGAACGTACCCTTGGAATAGGACTGTAGTATCTCTACTGGGACCAAGGCAGAGTAAATAGGGTGCAATCTCATAAGAATTTACAGCACGACTAGTTCTTTGGATTACTGATTTCCATGAACTTGTTCATAATTATACCTTTATATTAAGAAAATCAGAGAGTAATTATTTTCCCTTAAAAAAAAAAAGACTTTAAATTCTTTAGCTTGTGCTGATTAACTCTGTTATTGATGACTATTTCCCACTTTCTAGTAGGATTTAGAAAACCTGAGATGCTGAGATACAGCTTCTGGGAAAATATTCCTGAATTATGCTGCAATGGAAAAAAAATACAACATTTATTGCAGAATACATGGTATCATTTCAGTCAAAATTCTAATATAATATGAAAACTCACACAAGTAGTTGCATCAAAGTTGTGCTAGAAAAATTAGGCATTTTTGGTTTAGGTGGGAAAACCATTAACACAGTTGTCCTCTGGCTGGAATCAAAGCTGGGAATATGGCTTTCTCCTCTCTCCAGTTATTATATGATCATATATCTTGGAATAGAATTATCCGCAGCCAAGGGTTTTGGAGTTAAAAGGAAAAAGAGGGAAAGAGGTGAAGGTTACTCAGTTTCAACTATGCTCTTTATAGCCCTTGCGCTTGTTGAACCACTTCAGGGGAGTATACTGCCCAGTATATTAGTGCCTTAATTACATTATTCCTTTTCAGAAAAATCGAAATGTTACAGCAAGTAATCTTACAGAGAATCCCATAAAAGTAGGAGTTCCTAGAACTGACAGATATAGTGAAAGGAAGACTCTTCTTTTTCCTGAAAAATGTTGCAGTATGTGACAGTATAAATCAACAGACCCCAAAAAAGATTAGTCTATAATATTATGCATCTTTGCTTGAAACAGGACTGAGAATAATGTTTTTGCAATAGCTCTTGATAGACTGTTTCTTACTTCATTCATTACTTATTACAAAACTAACAAGTTATTGCACAAGTTCAGAGTCATGGAAATGGATCAGACATGGTTTTGCTGCAATAGATCTAAAAGGTCATAAGATATTTATTTTACATGGCAATAGGAAAGATCACCCTCAGATATACTGAAGTCTCTCAGGACACAAGAAATTTATATTGCTCTTATTTTTCTCATTTCCTTACTTTCAGTAATTTTTGTCTTTGTAAGTTCTTTTAGGTTGATTTGCTCTATCTTTCATCTAACACTGCTGATGGCAGGGAGAGTGTAAAATGACTGAGTATTAAGGGAAATGTTATAGAATTGTATAGCAGTAGAGCTTAAAAGATACTAGTTTAAGATTCCCTGTGTAAAGCTTGGTTTCTTTCCTCTAGGCAACTCTGTGAGATGAATTATGTACTGTATTGATAGCAATAGTTTTTCTTCTGATGGAAAAAATAGGAATAAACAAATATCTGTATAGATTCACAGCAAAATTCAGAAAGGATAAACAACTAAATAACTAAGGAACACTGACACAAATATTTTACTTTAATGCTATAAAAGGAATAGGAAAACTGCAAGAAAAACAGTGGGGTAGAATAAATTAAAATAAGTTAGGTGCCACAGAGGTACCTTTATGTTTTGTTTAATTTAAACAAAATATGAAACTGTTATGGAAAGATTCTTATGTGATGAGGACCATCTGCTCTTATTTTGTTATATAATGATTTGCATAAAATCTATTAAGTTCGTTGTATTGCATGCTTCAGGAATTTAATAACCCAGAATTATGTATGATATACAGCACATGGCAACGAATTGTAATAAACAGGAATGGTACTTCTAACTGCATGTAGAAAAGAATGTGTGATTTTTAGGAAAATAAAGCTACTGCAACCTATTTTCTGTTGTACTTACTTAGTAATTAATGTGTTGGAATTCCTGTGAGATCACGTTCCACAATTCTATATACTTGACACAAGGGAGCACAAAATGATGCAAGATTTACTTGGTATTTTAATATTGCTATGTTTTTCACATATCTACTGTTCTTAGATGTTTACTAAGCTAATGTGGATTAATTTCTTAATTATGATTTCCATATACAAGGACTGATTCTAGTTTCAGTTATACCCATATAAGCAATGCCCAACTCCTGTGAAAATAACAGCTTTGCTACTGGTATAAAGAAACCATGAGAATAACAACTGCATTAATATGTTACGATAAACTATTCATTTTTAGTAGTACAAGAACGTCTACGACAAGGCTTTCCAGCTTCTGTGCGATAAATTGAAGAATACTGTAGAAAAAATATTTCTATATGAATGTTAGTCATTGCTAAACTTGCTTAGATATTTCCTATTGACACTATCAAACAAAACCACCTCTATACGAAATTGGATAGCTAGTTTCTCCTCTGGTTGTATCGAAGCACCTATGATCCCCATGTCACACATGACCCTGTGGTCAACCAAGGCTACTTCTGAACTTGACTGGGTGCCTTAAACCACTTTGGCTACCAAGATGCAAGCTCCCTGCTTTCTTAAAACTAGACCAGTGGTTGAATTCCAGCCCTCTAGACCAACATTTAAAATCAGAGAATGAGAAAGAAGAGATGAAATGTCAGCAAAAATAAGTTTGGAACATGATTAATTTTTTTTGTTTTGTGTTCAGTTTTGAGCTGTTCATGTGGAAGTCCATCAACCAAATAGCTGGTATTCTGCTTTCCAAAGGCAGAGTTAAATTGTTTGCAATTAACACCCCTGGCTACCTTCCCTTATCTCTGTTCCACCTTTTACAGCTCATTAACTAACTGCTGTAGCACAGTTGAGACTCTGGGTCATGCATTAATTTGTATCAGCTGACTTTGGTCTCCCCAGCTGACTGGCATCTTCCCAGCTGAACTGGGGTCTCCTGCAGCTGATATTAGCCTGAGTTTAAGTTATTATACTCTCCCCTAAAATTTGTTCTTGATGCTTTCCCTGTGAAGAGTGCTATGGAGATATAAGTAGCAGTGGTGTATTTGGTTAGTAATTTTCTGCACTGAGGGGAGGCTTGCAGTTTAGTTTTACTCCTTTTGCACTACCACAACAGCATGAAAGAAATTGACTGGGACAAAGAACCTCTTCCAGAATAATTACAGCAGTATCTAGACTAACTGGGTATAGTGCAGTTTTGTAAGTTTAATTTAACAAATCTATATCTAACTGGGTACCTGTTTTGTGTAACTAAATAATGATGGTCTACCTACAGACTCTTTAGCTGCAAAACTGCAAGGTGCCTGTGGAGCAACATCTGTAGACTGAACGCAGTCATGTTAGACTTACACCAGACATGAAGTCTGCTTATTAACATATCCCAGTCTTATCCAATACTTCAAGAACTAACAGTATGTACATACCTACACACTGAATATTGCTGGCACTTACAAATATTTTATATTAGAGCTTGGTTTTCTTAAAAAATGTAATAAATTAAAGAATACAAAAGGAAATTTATTGTAATTTATTCAAGTTTATCAAGAATATATATTTTACAATGCTACATCTGAATTTGTATGATCAAGTCTCAGAGAATACTGAATTTCAGAGATTGAAAAAATATTACTGATATCTTAAGATAAACAATTGCAATATTATACTGTGTAAAAGGTTTGACTTTTATTAAAGAAGTCTCAATCAATGAAAAATGTTTTGGTATTAGTTCACTTCATCTTATAGGCCTGTGTACTGATAGTTTTTACTAGCTGATTTGTAACATAATGTCCTGAGAATATGCGTGTTTTCTTCTTAATAGCTTGTTTCTAGATATTTTTTTTTTTTGGTTCATTTGCTTTTTTTAACTCTGATTTCCCACTCCACACCTTACCCCCCCACCCCCACCTCCCATGTTGTAATGCCTAGCTTCTTTCACATCTTTTCTTTTGTCTGGAAAACAAGTTTAACACTGGGAAGCAATAAGATTTTTTCTCCCTTAACACTATGTTTGAACATTTGCCTCCTTCAGAACTCGGAAGATTAGCAAACCATGAAAAAAGCTATTCTTTTTCTTAAACTTTCCTCTGCATTAGCTGTGTTAGGCAGCTTTTCACTAGAATAACTAGAAGAGCTGGTGTCCTTTTTCCTTTTCTTTTTCCTTTTCTGTTTCCACTCTTAGTGTTGTGTCTAAACAAGGCCCTTAAAGTATTACTTATAATTCTCAAATGATTGTGTCCACCTCTGCAGGAAAAAAATGCGTATGTTTAAATAAAAGCTTTATTCTGAAAAGTATTAGAATGTCATGCTCCAGCTATGACCTTAGTACTGCCAAGTGCGACACAGTTTTATTCTATACTTTTCCAAATCTTTCCTGCAGCATTGCTGTTTCAGAAGTCTCCATTTTATATTGATTTCACCTTTGAAGTATAGTGTTTCCCATTTCTTTTCACTGAATGTAGCTTTATTTCCACACAGTATTTCTGAATTCAAATTAGTTTGAACTTGTGTCATTGTTGTCTAATGTGCTTGGCTCCAGCCTCATATAATCTCCAGAAGTGTCTGTTTCAAATTTTTAATATAATCTTCAACTTCAAATATTTATACCTTGCATATTTTCATCAACCATATTTCCGTATTTTATAAGAAAGTCACAAATAACTTTCTCAAAACCTTAAACAATTCACACACATCTTTGGATTCATACTATTCACAAGATCTTCTGTCAAAAAAAGGAAACAGAAGGTTTATTTCATAGCAATGCAGTGACATCTTCCAGTGCTGGTGACCCCAAACGGTTGGGTTTTTTGTAAAAGATTCAGTGGTATGTAATATGCCTTTGGAGAGACTGGGAGCTATCTTTTTGATGAGAAAATATCACAAAGTAGCTCTGCAATTGTTTCTGATTTTTTTTAATTATTTTTTTACACAAAAAATATGTTGTTCCTCTAAACTAAGAGATTGTGTCATTTTTGCAACAAAAAGAATGGAAAGGGGAAAATTAATAGCTATGACACAAAGAAATCCAAATGTTCAGAACAATGCAAGCTTGTAACAAAGAACAGAGTAAACAGCAATTGTTGACATAGTATCCTTGGTTTTTTCAATTCTGGACTGTTCAATTCTCAGAAATATATCCCTTTCTGACCAAAAGCTACAAAAATATGTTCATATGGTAAATAAATACAGTAGCATTTACTTTCTTGAGACAACTGTGTTGTGTTTCATGAAACTGTAATTCATAGTGTGTGGCATACACTATGGATAAGGCACCTTTCATGTCTTTATTAGATACTCTAACTTCTGTGCAATGTTCACAATTTTTTCTTTGACAGAAATGTTATCCAAAGCATGTTGACTTTGGCTAATGGAAATGTTTTACTGGACAATGTGCTTGGTATTACATAAATTCTTTTCCTTTTCCCTATCATTTGAACTACAGAGCAACTGTAGATGAAAATGTGACATTCTTATGAAAATTTAACTTCAGTAACTTAAAACCTTACAGCCAATTAGACACACTCAGACACAAGTTAGCATAATAATACAAAACAGGTAAGCCATACACCAAATTCTTGGTGTTGGAGTGATTTAGGACCAACTCCACAACAGTTCATTAAGTTACTCAGGTGTACAACAGTTTAGTTTAAGATTTTAATACAGTTTTCTGCTTGTTATGAGGATGGAATTTATAACCAGAATGAAAAAAATAATTTTTTTCCTTGGTCTCTGGGGAAAGAAATTTCTGGGTCTTTTTAAAAAAAATCTTACTCTTCTTGGTATATGAATATCCTGTGTTCTGAGAAATTGACAGTAAAGTTCTAACTTATGGGATCATACCTTTTATTTCAGAAAGAGATTGAATCTACACAACCTTCATGATATAACATTGTCACATACAAATCAAATGAAAAAAATAGTTTAGACTGTGGAGACAGGTGTGAGAAGTGCCATGAATTACCAGCATGTAATTAAATTAATATCATATGGTCCAATAGCTGATGTAAGCAATTTTAAAATGAACTTTCTGTACTGTATTAAGAATGACAGAAGTTTGGATCACTGCAGTTAGCGTACTGAGGATGGTTAGAAGCTCCTGGGTTAGTAATAAGTGACTAAAAATCCTTTTTATGGGTGGAATTAAGAGACAGATAAACTAGCTACCGTTGTCTAAATTTGTTATATGTATATAACAACATGTGTAATTACATTTCTGCATGGTGAAAACAATACTTATGCAGCTGAAGCACATTCAGTATTTCATTATATATAACCAGGTTAAAAATTTACAATGAAAAAGCTAGTCTAGCAGTACTTTATTTGTACTTTCAAAATTTTTGCAATTTAAGATAAACTTTTCTCTGTTGAGAACAAACCCCATGACTTAGCTCTCCAGCACCATAGTATTTCATATATAGTAAAGGCTTACATACAAAACCAAATTCCAAATTTCTTCCACTGTAAAAGTATGTTAATACTTGCTATATCACTTAAAATAGTCAAACAATATAAATGTGAATATTATAAACAAATAAACACAAAGGCTTAATAGAATATTTGTTTTAAATTTTAATGATTTGCAATAGAAAGGGATATCATATATTTTTGAAACTGTATGGCAACCAATTTAATTGGGATATTTTTTCCTTTATATTGTAGGACATATTTTGTAGTATAAGTTTTAAACACCTTTAAATGTACTGAACAAGCTGCCTCAGAGATTCTACATATATACATATGTAGGTATATATGTGTGCTCCCGTTTTTAGATATAAGTTTGTCCGTTCCTAAACAGATAAGAAAACATCAGTAGTTACATGTACTGTTAAGCTTCCAGTGTTGTTCCAATCCCCCTTTATATTTTAAAACTCAGAAAAATACTAGCAGTGAACATGTACAGCAATTGCCAGTAACATAAAAATTTACACTTCATATGAGACTATGCTCCTTTATTTGAGTAGCATTCTAAATATAAGGAGTTAAAAGGCAACATTAAAAAGGATATTTAATGCAACATGGAAAAGGACAAACTATTATATGTGTCCAAGCCTATTTCCTTTTATAAATTAATATCTAGGCTAAGCATAATCATTAGAATGAGACCATAAACTGAAACATACAGAGACTAGTTGAAAATTAGAAAGGCTAAAAGCAAACTTAAAGAGTCATAAACATGGTTGTTTTTTGGAATTACCATGGGTTTTTTTTGTTTCTGGTACCAGCGGATTCCACATATTACCAAGAAGTATAGAAGCTAGTGAAGGAAGATAAAAGATATTACGCTTAATTCTCATGAGTTTTCAGCAGAAGGAAAATATGTGTCTCAAAATTTTTCCTTTCTAGTGCCAAATATGAAAATGTTAGAGGAAATCACAAGAATCTATGTGAGACCAAGATTACAAACATAAAAAAGTCACTGTTCCCAGATTGTAAGCTTCTGCATGTTCATAAGGATAATATAAATGAGTTTTAGCCAAAATGTTGATTCTTCATAAATCAGTTATTATATCAGCTGATTGGAAAGAGTAAATAATAAGCCATATCGGAAGAGAATAAGGCCTTTTGCAGAAGGCTGTGAGAAAATACAAATGTATTCTTTAGTTCTTATTAATTGACTAAGCATATATGTGTTGTCATCTGATTATGCTACTCAGATGCACTACTTGTTTGATTTTTGTTGGAATCTAAGCAAGCAAGACATACTGAAGCATGACAAAGCCAGGTTTGTCTTAGCATAGTTTATACTTTTAAAAGGAGGTCAATTATTCTCTTTATAACAGGTTCTCAATTTTAAAAAAGTATTTGGCATTTCCCTCCTCAGTACCTGGTATTAGTCTACTGCATGAACTCTTCATTTTTTTTGCAACTACTCCCTCTGCCCTAAGCTCTGGGGAGGAAATCTACATTGCAGACTGTGCAATCTTACTGAAAAGCAATGTAGATTAGTGTCAATGAAGTTTCATGCTGTTTCTGCAGTAGTTTTCCTTACCTAGGTTAACTTCATGAAAGATACTTAAGGGAGCTCTTAGGATGCTACACTCTGACTGCTGTCTGTGACAATAATAATGAACCCTGCTCCTGCCCACCCCCCAAAAAAAAGAAAAACAAAAAAACACGAAAGGCAAAAAACCCAACTTGGGATATTCCAGCTTTCCTAAATGGGATACAGTCTCACTTTTCTGTTCTCCCTTATCATCTGCAGTCTCAGAGTTTTGAGTCTTTGATGAGAATCCATAAGAGAAGCAGGACCCCTCATCTGATTATAGACAAGTAGGTCAGGCTGCAAATACTACCTGTTTACAAGCACAA
This sequence comes from Falco rusticolus, assembly GCF_015220075.1. NCBI lineage: Eukaryota > Metazoa > Chordata > Aves > Falconiformes > Falconidae > Falco > Falco rusticolus. The sequence continues at coordinate 6,412,388 of NC_051189.1, read as the reverse complement.
GATAAGGGTTTGATTGCTGGGCAGTGCACGCTACCTGAATATTTATTTCTTACCTGTTCTGAGGAATAAGAGCTTGAAAGTTGCCAAATGCACACTTTATCTCTTGAGCCTATGGTTGTAAATTTCATTTTGGTCATTTATTGATAGAAGTACTGGAAGGAACAGTTTATAAACAAGCCGTTCACTTCTATTGTGTTCATGACAGCAAATACTTCCAAGGAAGTATTTATGAAAAGGGAATGCTGAAGCAAAAGGGTGAGTTTACAATTCAACCAGATTATACAACTTCAGTTGTTTAGACTGTTAGAAGAAAATATATTTAGCAGTAGTGTGTGATGGAAAGCTTGAAAATGTTAGCAAATAAACGCAAGACAAGGATACCACAATGACTGTCTAAAATGAGTATTTGTACGTGTGCATACAAATATAAAAACAAATACATAGTAAAAAAGATGAAATTTCACTAAATTTTAAATATCTCTTTAAATATGTACAGTTCAAAAAGTTTTGCTATAGGAAAAATCTTCAGAGCAATAATAAAAAGTCACATATTTATAGGGTTAATGTCACATAAGCTGATGAATCATGAATTAACTTCCATAGAGAACAAAGGATACAGTTTATGATCTGAAAACTTCAGTGGGTGTTGGTGCTTAGATTAAATCTGAGTGATCATGCAAACTTCTGGGCAATCCAGGGCCCAGCAGCAGTGAACATCACAATCTGACAGAATAAAATTGAGAGATAAACTTTAAACAAAAAAGAAAATCCTTGTTTATACACGCTTCTGCTTAAGTTTTGGTTCATTGCTCAGCACTTTTTGACAAATTCAACATTTACAGTCCACACGTATTGGAACAAAAGCACTTCATTGATGGAATTCTAAGTGTCTTTTTAAAATGAAGTTTACTTTCATTCCTAACAAAAAGGAGAAAAAAAATAATTATTGCTTCCTTTTAATTGCTAGGTATTTTAATTAAAGGTCATTGGTCAGAGCTTTGAGGGGAAATAATTCAGGTATTATCTCACGTTCTACTCTCTAATGACACTAAAACAAGACAAATTGAGAGGTCTCTATAGGATTTGATCATATGCCCACTACTCTCTCTGGGAGGCTTCTCAATCTTTTAAGAGTTTCATGATGATGACATGTAAATTTGTTATCTCTGGATGTTTAAAGTTGAATGGTTTGAAAGAATCATTCATTCCAAATCCCCAAATCCACATTATATCAGTTTACAAACTGCAGCCTTTTTTTAGATCTCTCCCTGTATCTACAGTTTAGAAAAGCCTTGCTTCGCTTAGTTGCTGCAAGTTGGCTTAATTGGATTCCTGCTCATGTCCTTTTCTTCATCTCTGCTGCCTATTACACAGATTTTTATATGCTCTTCCAATCACAGTAGTATCCAGCTGCTGAAGGTTTCATTACACAAAATATTTTTCTGGTGGTTTATTTGTGTTGGTATGTGCTCCAGAGTATGAACAACAGATAAGGATGCATTCTGAAACAGCTAATTTACTCCCACCCAAGTAGAAAATTAGTTATTTTAATATATAAAGAGTATTACTTGTAACCTTATCTGTTTACTTTCTCACATGTTCTTAATAATTGAATTATACATATATTGTAGAGCTGTTTATATACTCTCCTCCTCTCACAGCTTTTTCTTGAACTAGTATTTTTCTTAATTTGAATGAATATATATTCTCGTTTTATCTGAAGATTAATGATTTTGCTAACAAGTCTGTATTTAAAAGAAAATTCCCAATTTTTAGAAATGTTTACTGAGTAACTTTGTTTTATAAAAAGCCTATGGGATAACGTCCAAGTTGGTTTTCAAAGAACTTTAGGGTTTTTTTCAGCATGTTAAGACACTTACTTTGAAGTGAGATAGTATCCAAGAGCAGAGATGGTAACAAGAGTAAAAATAATATTCAATAGGTTGAGGTGCTAAAAGTTTTGTGGTATTGCTGTCTCATTTATTCATAGTAAATACATATTTTTGGTGCATTAACATGAACTCATGCTGTGATGGAATCGTGGCAGCCAGAGCTTTAAGAAGCAGTATTCTGGACCTTTTCCCTGAAGTAAGCACCCAGAGCACATCAACCATCTGGACCTTAAGAAAGTGCTAATTTGCTCAGAAACTAGAATCATACTTCTTTCAGAGTTCAAAAAGCAGAATAAGACCATCAGAAATAAAAGGGATTTTGAAAGATTTGCCCTGATCACTGTGTCCTTGAAGGGTGGATACTTTCCTCCAGTTTCATTTTCAATGTCCAGCAATTTTCAGTGGCTTTATTGTGAAGACAAACTCCACAGTGCCCTGTCTAGGTTTCTTAGGAAAATTATTTCCTTTATTTGTCCTTGAGGAGTGGCTTGCTGTCCATATGTGCTGCAGTCTCCTTGCTACTGAGACACTCAGCTTTTTTGTCTGTCTGTCTCACTCTAGAAAGTGTGTCTAGCCTGAGATTCTTCTGTTAGAAGGATGTTGTTATAATTGCAGTAACAAGAACCTGAATGTTTGAAAATATAAAAATTAAAACTGGCCTATAATTGTACTTTATTCTACATCTGCAATTACTTCAGAATCAGCTGTTTCCTCCCCTCTCTCCTTTTGAATTCAATTAAGGTTTTCTTCTATGAGATAATGGCTGCCTGTTCAGTCCTCCTTATGTTGTTGCCAGGGTTGTTAACGGCATGATGCATAAGACAGAAGCAGAAGTAAATACTATTTGTGGTGACAATGTATGAGTGTACATTTCAAAAGGTGAAAGCTATCATGCTCTGATTGAAACACAGCTATCTGCAAAGGTACACTGCTGCCTTTGATCATAATTTTTTAAGCAACATTTTCCCCTTTAGCTAATATTTATTAACATTCCTTCTCTATTATTATTATTTAATTATGTCTGTAAATATGTTTACTTCTGTGAGCTTTAAGCCAGACTTGTGGCAAATGATCAGGAAAAATGTGTATTAGCTGTACAACTTCTGGTGTAAAGAAGCTTTTTGGAATTTTTTTTTTTTTAAAATTGTATACACTTTAAATGAAAGAGTATTATATTACTGTACCAAGAAGTGAAATAAGGAATTTTTCATTTTTTTGGGTTTTTTTGTTAGATTACTACAGCATATGTAGAACCATCTTTTCACTAACTTAAAAACAAGCTCAACAGATCATTAAAGAGATCTTTAAAGAGACTAGCATATGTGCCAAGTAGTTAGTAAGAGTAATAAATCTAGTTGTACAGAGATGTGCATTTATGCCAACTACAATAACAAGTAGCCTGAAAGAAAAGAACTCCGTAATCCATGATCACTCAACAAAGGTCAGCCATCACACCAAGGAAGCTGATTGAGGTGGTAATCTCTTGGTTGGTTATCTAGTTGCACAAGTCACCTGTCCTGCTGAAAATCTTGTCCTTGACAGACAGGCCATAGCACACCTCTACTGAAATTAGTTTTGCATGCCAGATTCTTCTCGGGGGTTATAATTTCTAAACATTATCTAGAAATATTAGGGAAGCTGGAGACCCACACCACTGCAGCATCCCCAAAGTAAGGACTGAAGGCCCCAGGGGGCTGACTTGAGGTCCTGTGCCATAGGTAGGGTGGGGGATGAGAGGGGGTCCTGGCCTGTGGGCAGGGTAGGGGGAGCCCTAGGGACCCTGTAGGCACAGTCAGGTTGGAGATGCCCTCAGGGCTTTGGTATGCAAATTTCTAAGTATACAAATTTTAGATAAGTAGCTCTTGTCACTGGTGGTATGACAGACAGAAAACATGGGACTGCAAAATGAAACAGAAGCATGAAGGCTCCTGAGATGTGGTAAGTCCATTGTTCCTCTGTTTCCTTCTTTCTTGATCATCCTGTCTGGCTTCTCATTCATGTCCTTCTAACAAGCTTCTCCGGGTTTTTGAGCTTCTAACAATTCTCCATATGGGAGCATGACTCCATTAAAAAACAATTAGAAATTGATTGTGACGAAGTCAACAGAGTTATTGGTGTTTAAAAATTATTTGAAGTAGGAAGTTTTTCCCTCCTTTGGCATAATGAACTTTGATTTCCCATTTCATGCTCCACATATGGAGCCTGACAGAGAACAAGAAGCTGGAAAATGCTCAGCCTAATGGCTGTTATAGATTGCCCAGGCTCACAACCATGCAAAAATATGCTTAAAACTCCTAACAGTTTCTTGATCCTATCATATGTGTTCTGAGATTTCCATTATTAGAATATTATTTTGTATAAAATAAATGAATAATAATAATAATAAAAGCCTGACATACAGTTATGTTTTGTGGTGGAAATATACCTTGTACATAAAAAAAAAAGTAAACCAAACTGGAATACAGTGCAAATCAATCATAATTTTGTGCAGTTTTTTTAGACAAAAGCTGCTATTATGTATATGGTTAGTAATGTTCTGCAGGTATTTTTACTCATGTCAAAGGAATCTGTGAAGCTCAGGCTAATTTCTTTACATATCTCTGACATTAGTTCTCTATGGTTTGGAGAACTGCATATTGGTTGCATGCTAAAATGCACCACAGAACATGAAAAAACAAATAAAGAAATATGTAGAATATCTGGTAAGAGACTCTTTTTATGCCCATCACAAACTCTGCTTCATTGGAAACATCTGAGCTGAAAACCCATGATGACTGTGAACCTGGGAAATCTAACATGCAGTTAGCTAGCTAATAGGTGAAACATCTTACCTGCTGGAAGGAACAGAAGCAGAACTTTGTGCTAGACCATTAATTCAGGAGACACTTCTAAATCAGTTTATTACTTTCTGATTTGAATACCACACATGCAGCATTATTTATGATTTGGAAACTGTTACATAATTAGAGACATGATTATCTTTTGTAATTTGAAGATTTTTTTTTGAGTCCTACTGAAGGAATAATTTATTACACGTTAAAATTCATAGCCTCATACATTTCCTTACACTTGTACACTTGCAGGAATGTCACTCTATTATCTATGAGAAATATCCTCCTCAAATTCATAAATTCTTAACAAAAAAATATATGCCAGACTGTATTCATTGTTTGATTCAAAACTGGGCATCAGTTCCTTTCCCATATTGGAACTGGAATTAATTTGCCAAATTCCCATTCAGATGAATTAGTTCTGCATAGGATATGATAAGATATCACTTAGATTAATGTATCTCCAGCACATTACCCATAATGATGGTCAAATTAATTCATTAAAACTTTGACCACCATTAGAAATAATGTCCTCAAGAAACATTAATCAAGTAGATACTTCATATAATGTTCTGTATAGCATTGAATGTAAATTACGTGAAGTAACTATATGAATTTCAAAACAATAATTGGTTCACATTATTTCTTAACTGAAAGTAATTCAATGTTATGCTATCATCATACTAATATTTTGTTACATAGAGGTGATTTCCTCTTTTACCGCTTATGGGCAGGACATACCAAATACATATTGGTGTAGTAAAGCAGATTGTAAAGACCTTTAATATGAATACTTTTAAGGTTCTGGATGAAACCATTTGACCCTTCAGGAAACAAACAGAAAGAGATTTATAAAATGAAGTACAGGTCAATAAACTAATTCAGACCAGCATTAGAAATCAAAATATAACGTACCTCAGTTTGCAATCCTACAAGAAATATAGGATACATAAAATTTAACATCTCTGGATGTGACGTAGTCTGGTGTGGCAGTTACTATTTTCTTATTAACAGCTTTAAACAAATCAATAGAACCTCTTTCTCAAGGATTTTTTTTTTCACTTACTACACCTAAAAAAAATGTTTGAGGAAAACCAAATGGATATCTTTTCTTGTAAACTAAAACTACCTAAAATGGTACATCAGTCCAAAATCCTGTTAAATTTGCTTATGTAATGATGTATGTTCTTTTCACCTTTATCATAATTATGCTTTAGCCAGGAAGGAAAACTTTGATAATTGCCCACCTTTAAAAAGTAAGTTTCATCAAAGCCATTGATCACATCTTTCGTTTGTACTAAAGAAATGTTGACACTTGATATGAAAAGCCCTGTTCTATGACGACTAGAGTTTTGCAACATTTATTTGCATTGTACTTTTACCTACCCATGGGAAGTACTGATATGAAAATTCCAGACTCAAGAGCAACTGAAATCTAGCATCTTTCAAAACAAAGCTTTGTTTAACAGAACAACCATGAGATTTAGGAAACCAGTGCCAAAACTGCAGGAAATATTGCTCTGTCATTCCTCTTTTCTCCTGGGCAGATAGTGTCTTCACATTTACATGAAGGGATTGTAGCATTCATTTTTGCAGTCATCTCACAGCAGTGCTGGGAAGTTAGGAAGTGTGAGTTGCACTTTTTGCATGGTTTTGTAGCTTTCAGCAGCCTGTTAACCCTCTTTGGCTATTCCAATTATGCATGATAAGGCATACAGGGTATTAATCCAATCAGTAAACCCAATTAGCATGAAAGAGAAAAACAGTTATTGTTTCTATCACATTCTATTGGACAAAAGCAATAAAAGAAGGACAGAAATAGTTCCCTATTTTATAGATAAGTAAGGTTTCAATAGTCTGCAAAACTGATATTTATCCCATTTAAACCAAGAGACCTACAATGTACTACTATTTTTGGATGGGAATCCAAGTCCTAATAATAATAATAATTTTGATACTTTCACATCATTGTATGATCGCTAAGAGTCAGGTTTTGGAGACACTCTTTTTCCAAAGGTTTTCAAATAAAGCATCCTATCCTCTCATATTCACTCAGTTTTGACAGAAGGATGTTAGGTTCTGAAAACTATCTATTCTATGAGGTCAAAGATGTTATTCTAGAGAAATACAAACCGAACATAGCAAGAAAAAGCTTATTTTTCCAGGAGTATTGAACTAGCAACATGACCCAAATATTAGAAAAGTGTTCATCTAGTATGACACATCCTACATGGAACTTATTTATACTTTTTTCCCAGTTTCAGATTAATCACAGGAAACTATTCAGCCATTTCATCCTTGCCTTTCAAAGCAAGGTGAAAATTTCAGTTATTTCAACTCAAGTCTATCTTAATTCTTATAAGGTGCATAACCAATTTTTCTGGTCCACGCAGCAACTTTGTTAAACCACAGATCATGTCAGTGCTGCATCAGGTAACTGTCCTGTCCTTCTACTGACAATATGTTATTTTGTGATGAAATACCCTAACAAAGTTTTAAAAATAATTTCTCTGCACAACTTTCTTAAGCAGTTAATCTTCATTCAATGAAAATGGGTGGTAAATTTTTGGAAGAATTCTTTCAGAGGCTTGAGTTAGCCACTAACTATAGTAAATACATATGATTCTAGATTATGATTACTCTGGTGAATCAGATACTTTCTACTCTAAACTTTGACTTGAAAAGGCCTTTATTGAAAATATATTTGCTAATGTGAGGTATTTCTTTTATAAACCAAACACACAATTTAACAGAACAGGACAGCATTTTAAAGCCATTCCATAGTATTACACACATTTATAGACTATTTAAATTCTCAGAGCTATTTTAAAAATTCTGTAGATAATGTATCACTTTTCATTAGCTTCCACTGATAATTTATTCATTTTAATTATGGATTAATAAATTAGTAGTTGAAATTAATAAAAAGCATTAAATTATTTCAAGTTTTTTGGAATGCAATGGAAAGTTTGAAGAATTTAAACTACCATAATTTAGAAGTAAATCTAATTACTGGAGGGTATGGAATTACAGATAAAATTATCTTAATTCAGACGGAAAATGCAACATTTGATGATGAACCTAAGCCTGTATTGATATGTATATAATTGCTGAAATGCTATAACTGGAGTTGTTTTAACATAGTAGAAGTTGTACAAGATGACCTCCAAAGGTCCTTTGCAACCTCAACCATTCTGTGATTCTGTGGTAATAAACACATTTAAAAACACTGGATGCAAGAAGCACTAGATTTTTTTGTTCAGGTTGTTAATGAGCGTCCATGACAGTGGGTTTCACACAGGACAGTGGGAACTAACACTCTCAGTTATACTTTCACCTTTGCTAAACAGTCAATATAGAGTTAATGTTCCAAAAATAATCAACTTTGTCCTAAGCCTGTCGTTTCTGATCAGGAGTGCTAATGAAAAGCATTGTGGAGTGGCATGGAAAGGGAAGGGGATAGGAAAGGTTTTGGAAAACGTTAAGGCCTAAATTTGATTCAGTGTATCCTTTTCAGGTTCTCTTTTCCTTCTGCATATTAGAATGAATAGAGTTTTGAAAGTCACTTCATTAGGTTTTATCACAGGGGCTATCTGCTATCAGCTATTAAAAGGACAATTTCTAGATTAGGTGGTCAGAGATAGTATTGCAATCTATTTGACTAACAAGCCTTTTACTCAGAAAAGGAGACAGACATCATCAAACATGCTCTGATGGCTTATTTTGATGTAATATAATTAACCCTATTTATGCAAGACCATAATAAAATTAAAAGTTAAGTAGTAACTACATGTAGTTGACACTCTGGAAAAAGACAAAACATATATTAACTGCTGTAAACAGAGATCAACATGTGTCAAGCTATTTGAAAGTTTCTATTACCAAATAAACTCATATTAAAGACATCATGGAGATATCCTGGACAGAATTCAGGTTACACATTTTCCACTTGAGTGTGCAAAATAACCTAACCACTTCTTTAGCTGTAGAATAAATAGCTGTGTTTCGGGTTTTTGCCATAAAATTCTAGCAATAAATGAATGAATGAAATACATTAAGTTATGTCCCTGTACTAAATTAAATAGTCTCATTATATGTCATGTATAAAAAAATAGACAGTAAATTCTGTGAAAGACTACTTAAACTGCTTTCATTTCTCCCACTACACTTTAATAAGTGTAATAGCCTTCAGTTCTTCCATTTAGATGTAAAGTCAATAGATACATGACCACCTCTAATGTAATAATTCTGAACAGCACAAACACATATTGCAACCACTGTCTCACAGGGGGACAAATAATTGGAGAACCCTGAAATATGTGTAGACATGACTTTAATTATGGCTTTGATTAAAAGAACTTAATGGAGCTGGCAAAGAATTTCAGTTCTAGTAAGTTTCAAATGTAAGTCCATAACTTTTCATAAGGCCAGCTTTGGCTCTAAGTTGACGCCACAGGCATATAAAAGCATTACTGCACCATCTGTGAGTTACTTCGACATAAACATAGTGAGGAAAACAGAGGTGAATTTCAAAAATCAAACCCTAGTCTGAAGCCTGACTCAAAGAACCTATGATTTTAGTAATTGCCAAGGAAAACATAGACTTGGGCAGATGGTTCTTTTTACTTCTTTCAGGAAACTGCACTGATCTTTTCAGAGAGCTTTGATCTGTGCTACATTCACATTATGATAAGGAGGAGAAACAAGAAAGCTGGATTTCTGCTTGGAATTGAATAAAAAGCTTAGGTGACCTTATATTCCGTTAAAAGTGCAGCAGTCCAGCTTGACTTTAGACTATGAAGCTCATGCATTATAATACAGTTGTAGAATATCTTTTATATGTTGTAGTGTTTTGCTACATTAATTATTTTTTCCTATTCATAGATCTGTATATTTACTTTCCACGAAAGACCAAACAGCAGAAATGTTTTCTGGTGGTTTTTTTGTGTTTTCTTTTTTTTTATTATTTAATCTTTTCCATCTTTTCTGAGCATATCAGGCAGCACCATGTCTGTTTGAGGCTGTTGCAGGTATTAAGCAATTATAATTCTTCAAATGATTAATAAGAATACTATACTTTTTTTGAAATTTCATCATATTGTACAGACCAAAATTAACATCCATATAAAGTGAAAGCTGCAGCTTCAGTAGTTGAGTACCCTAAATTCTATTGTATTGTGTTGTATTGTGTTATACTTTATATGTAATGTTACACGATTTTACGTTATTCTTTTCTTTTCTTTTCTTTTCTTTTCTTTTCTTTTCTTTTCTTTTCTTTTCTTTTCTTTTCTTTTCTTTTCTTTTCTTTTCTTTTCTTTTCTTTTCTTTTCTTTTCTTTTCTTTTCTTTTCTTTTCTTTTCTTTTCTTTTCTTTTCTTTTCTTTTCTTTTCTTCCTTCATGGCCTACTACCAAAACAAACTGTTATTTTTTTGGCCCCTTACATATAAATCAGATTCTTAAGGTGATTGTTATTAACTGTAATGTAACTATAGCTATTTGACAGATACAATAATACATGTATATGCATCTCATTCACACAATACATGAAATATTTTCCCTTAAGACTATGTATTTCCCATATGTTACCCCTGGTTCCAAGTAAAGTTTTTAAGAGAAGAGATATGATATTTTCATGGTTTCCTGATAATTTAAGTCAAAGGTAGCTGAAGACTCCAAAAACATTTGTGATGGGTTGGGAGACAGACAGTAACCACACTGCCTGGAAAGAATATAGCTGGTGAAGGCTGACTTCTTATTTTGATAGGGGTGTGTGACTTATGAATAAGAAGTACTGTTGCATTTTGCTTGACATGAGCAGAAACAGAATAAACCTTCTATATGCAGTAAAATATTTTTTAGCAAATCTAATCAATCTAATAAAAATAATGAAGTTATCAGCAATCTAGTTGCAATAGCACTAATAATCATACACAAAACTAATATAGAAGAGACATAATAGTAGCCTTAAAATTATTAAACCAGACACTTTACTAACATCTATGTCTTTTCCCAGGTGTTATGCTCACCCCTTGGGCATCTGGGTCCTCAGGTGGACAGTTTCACTCTCCCTCAGAACAGGAGGGTTACAAACTTTCAGCATCCTCAGGGCTTCACTGAGAGGAATCTGATACTCATGGAGGAATTTTCTTCCTCCTCAGCCTTGGACCCTGTAGTGGATTTGCATGGCAAAGTTTTGGTAGTGGGGCAGTGTCCTGGTTTCAGCTGGGATAGAGTTAATTTTCTTCTTAGTAGTTAGTACAGTGCTGTGCTTTGGCTCTGATGTGAGAACAATGTTGATAGGACACTCATGGTTTTCGTTGTTGCTGGGTGATGTTTATACTAACTAAATCAAGGACTTTTCAGTTTCTTGGGCCCTGCCAGCGAGAGGGCTGGAGGGGCACAGGAAACTGGGAGGGGACACAGTAAGGACAGCTGACCTGAACCAGCCAGAGAGATATTCCATACCGTATGACATCATGGTGAGTATATAAACTGGGGGAAGAAGAAGGACAGGGCGAACATTCAGTGTTTGTCTTCCTAAGTAATCGTTACACGTGCTGGAGCCCTGCTTTCCTGGGGATGGCCGAACACCTGCCTGCCCATGGGGAGTGGTGAATGAATTCCTTGTTTTGCTTTGCTTGCGTGTGTGGCTTTTGCTTTACTTATTGTTCTTATCTCAACCCTTGAGTTTTACATTCCTTTCCAATTCTCCTTCCCATCCCTTTGGGTGAAGGAGGAGTTGGTGAGCTGCTGCGTGGTATTTGGTTGCCAGCCAGGGTTAAACTGCAACAGGGGGCTACAGGCGTAGCTTCTGTGAGAAGATGCCAGAAGCTTCCCCTGTGTCCAGTGGAGCCAATCCCAGCTGACTTCAAGAGAGACCCACTGCAGGGCAAGACTGAACTAATCGGCAATGGTGGTAGTACCTCTGTGGTAACATACTTAGAAAGGGGTGTGTGTGGAAATCTGCACAAAAACACTGCAGTGGAAGAGAGGAGTGAGAATATGGGACAGCAATAATTCTGCAGACACCAAGGTGAGTGAAGAAGGAGGGGCAGGGGCTGCTTCAGGCACCAGAGCAGAGACTTCCCTACAGCCCATGGTGAAGCCCATGGTGAGGCAGGCTGTGCCCCTGCAGCCCATGGAGGGTAACGGTGGAGCAGATACCCACCTGTAGACTGTGGAGAACCCCATGCTGGAGCAGGTGGATGCCTGAAGGAAGGTGTGACCTGAGGGAAGACCGTGCAGGAGCAGGTTTGCTGGCAGGACTTGTGGACCTGTGGGGGACTGTGGGAAAATCACCTTGAGGGGGGGAATTAGAGAAAATTGAGACCTAATAGAAACATAGTATTAGACAAAGCCTGTTTTAGGGTAAAATACAGCCGTGGCTTTCAGGATGTTTGGCATGCACAGAATCTACATCACCACAGTTCCCTAAGCAACACGTCCTGCCATCTCAGCACATGTTGATAGGAGTGACAGAGAGTGGAGCAAAGTGGAGACACTGAGGCCAGGTTCTGTTGTGCTTCCTGAAGGAACAGGAGCTTGATGGTACCACACAGCTGACAAGATACATAGCAGTTGTTGCATGAAGAATCTATGAGATATCCATGGCTGAGCCAACCATTGTGGTGAAATGACTTTCCTCAGGTGAAATAATCTCATTGTAATATTAGTGCACACCTCCACTGCAATGTTACCTGCCTCCAAGGTACTACTACACCTCGCTGGGCACAAGATAACAGTCTGTAACAACAATATGTATGACTAGAGTCACTCAAGCTCCAGATAAATGTGATAGAAATGGACTACTCCTGGACTGAAATAAATCCACGTGGAGGGGAATGTTGTCTAAACTCCCAATTACCCAACTCTGATTCAGTGTTCACAAAGCTAGGTCAAGCTGACTCACTCTAAAGTTGTTATGAGACTTCTAATCGAAGCAGTCAGCCTTGGGGAGGATGAGAAACAAAGAACAGATAGTGAAAAGAACATCATTATCTAAGATACACAGAAATAAACCTTTAAGTGAGGAAAGTTCTAGCTACAAGAGGAAACTGATAAGTTGTTGCAATCCACTGACATCAACAGAAAATGAGTTGAAAATAAGATAATTGCAGTAGTGGGAGATCAATACCTCCAGCTCAAATAGCCCCCTGAAAGAGGGCAAAAGCCCACTTGAGGAGCATGTGTAGTTGGTAGAGAACTTCAGTAGTGTTATCTGAGGATGTGTACTAATTTACGTTAGACGTAATTAGTTAGACAACCAATCCTGTGTATGACGAATGGATATGCAACATACTATAATGTATAAAAAGTGGACAGATGAGGGGAGAAGTTAGGGAAGACTCCATTGTAACTTTTGGGATCAGTTGACTGGCTGAACCTGTCTTTTTCCCCGTAGGGATGCCTATTGGGTAAGAACTTTATCTTATGCGTGCTAAATAACTAACTCACAGTAGCTGTTGTTAGTGATTATAGTTTGGTTGTATGTAGTTTGGTTGTGTGTCACTTAAAGATTGTTTTTGCAGACAGTCTCTATCACAGGCAATCACAAACCTTAATATTGTCAAGATTTTATATTAATAAAGAGTGTTATTCCGTAAACTGTTAGTGTTAATCCACTGTGGAAGCTACCATTCACCTGCAGCGGCAACACATTCAAATACAGTTGGAAGACCTGCTGAGGGGTCCCCTGATGCTGTTGGCACATTTCCCTGAACAAGTCAGTCAAATTACCTTCCGATGCAGCAGGACTGTTCAGTGAAGGGTCCCTGTAATGGGGTGCTGGCAGACTGGTCAGGCACAAGGGTCTTGGCTTTCCTGGGGTGCTGATAGACAGATCAAACACTAGGGGTTGAGAAAATCTCCCCTCCTGCCTGCATGTGACAGGGACCCATGCCAAAGCAATCAGTTCCTGAAGGACTGCACCCCGTGGAAGGGACTGATGCATGAAGAACTGCAGCCTGTGGGAAGGAATCCTGTTGGAGAAGTTCATGGAGGACTGTCTCCCATATCGGGGGGCCCCATGCTGGAGCAGAGGAAGAGTGTGAGGAGGAAGGAGCGGCAGAAACAAGGTGTGATGAACAAACTGTAACCCCCATTCCTCATTCCCCTGACTGCTTGGCAGGAAGGAGGCATAGAAATGGGGAATTAAGTTAAGCCCGGGAAGAAGGGAGGGGTGGGGTGAAGGTGTTTTTTTTTCTGATTTGAATGGTAATAAATTAAGCTAATTTTCCCCAAGCTGAGTCTGTTTTGCCTGTGACAGTAACTGCTGAGTCATCTCCGCACCCTTATCTTGGCCCATGAGCCTTTCATTATATTTTCTCTCCGCTGTCTCTTTGAGGAAGGAGTGATAGAGTGGCTTTGGTGGGCACCTGGTATTAGGCCATGGTCAAACCTCCACAGGCCCACTTAGGTGTATTTCTGTACATTTCCTCAGCACAGGCTGCACCACTGATGGTATTGCACAGCCTCAGTGTACCCTGTGGAGGCAAGAGCCACCCACTCCCAGGCAGCCAGGGTAGTGCACTGAGCAGACCAGGCCCAGGTCCCAGGCCCTGCACCCCCAGAGCACTGCAGGGCCAGGGGATTTCTGTTAGTGATGGCAACATCTTATTTACTGGGCTACAACATTTTTGTCATGGGATGGTAGGACATAGTGGAAAGATATTCAAACAAATGCTGGATCTCATTTAAAGAAATGCAGTAAATTCTTGACCATGTTGGATACGCATTTTTTCTCTCAGTTGTGAATTTTGAGGAGAAGGAAGGTTGCACAGTCAATAACTGATTCACTGGCAGTCTTGAACTGCCACAGAAACAAACAGTTGCAACTAGTTTTAACAGCCGTTCCTCAAAGACTGACCAAATACAGGAAAGAAATGTTATCCAAATGCTAAAATTACAGTTGCTGTTAATTAATTAATAAATACACACAGCAGTACAGTACAGAACGAGAATGACCAGTTTTAAAGCCTGTTCCTCTTGAGTTTGGATCTGCATTGGTCAGTTGGTCATAATCAGTGTTTCTAGCCCAAGGACCTCAGATTTCATCCAGATCTTACACTCCCAAGGCTTCTGCTATAATTCTGTTGTAGAGGAATGAGGGCAGTGGGTTGATCAGCATTGATAACATGCAGCTGTGGCCTTGCCGCAAAGGCAGTGGGTTGATTGACATGGATGATGTGCAGGTGTAGCTGGTTCCTGCTAAGTAGTTAAGTAGCACTGAGGACTGTGGAAGAGTGGTCAGAAGTAGTGTGGTTTGATTTCTGGGGGAAGGAGCTACAGCATGCACAGTAGGATCTGGTTGATGGTAAAAGCCTTGTTGCAGCCTACTAGTTTGTTTGTGTTGCAACATCATGTGATTATTCATTTGATATTCTTGAGGACATAGATGTTTAATAAGTCTTCCCATATGTAGTTTCCTGACAGCCACAATATATTTTAGTCCTATGTGGTATAGGTACTGTTACAGGATCATCAGAAAGTTGTTATGTAGTAATGGTAAAAAATACTTATAAATGTACTTCTATCTATATTTAATAGTATCTATTTACTTATAGTAATGTTATGTGTAAAGGTTTGATTTGATTCTTTTCAAATTATAACAGGACTCAGGTAAAGCCACCAGAAACGCTTGAGATAAAGTAAAGCATGGATTGTTTTTACAGTGGTTCTCTCACCTCTGGATGGTGTGGTTTATCAGAAGCGCCACCTGCCTAGTTTGTTGCAAAGTCTGGCAAGGTTTTGAGAGAAACTTGTGAAAACATGATTAATTTAAATCCAGACTATTTTGGAATATGATAATAGCACTTCTTAGAACAGAGTAGATTAAAGAACACTCAAAACAATTCAAAATGACAAAAAAATAGTTATTGATAATACTCTAAGACAATCTCATCAACACTGTTGAGTAGCTTTGGTGATTTGCACCTAAATACAATGCAAAGACACTTCAGAATATGTTTAAACATTTGAAGCAGAAAGAGCAAAGACTGATGATCGGAACAAAGGCATTTCATGTGTTCATATTTCATTTGGGAACAGTAAAGCCAGTACTTGCACAAGAGTTTATTGAGAAATGTTGGACAAGAAAAAGTAAGGACAGGATATGAGAAGAAAGTCTCATATCCATTAGAGTAGTGAGGTTCTAAAACACACCTACAGTGAAAATATGGGAAAACGCAGTGTAATATTTTTTTATAGTGAAATGTATGAATGGAAATATACCTAGGTTTGCTGACCTATGCTCTAATCTTCTAAACTTTGAAATAAAAATTTAGGTTTCATCCTGTAATTTTTCAGGCCTAGTTTTAATGCCTGAAATGTTGGCATCTCTGTCTAAGCAAATAATCAGAACTACTTTTTCAGGCAATGAATAAACCCAGGAACTTTCAAAATACATTTAATCTGATTAATTTTAAATGTCTGTGGTATGAATAATGAAACTAAATCTGAAAAGTAGTGCTTGTTCTGTTACTAATCTGTTAATTAAAAAAAAAAGGCCTTTAACATAAGATACATAGCAATAAAATGTTTGCCCTTACATTGCAGTAACAGAGTAATGTCATAAATACAAGGTAAGCTTTAATTGTGTTTCAAGCTGACAGAGAGGCCACTTTTAAAAGGGCTTTTTCAATCAGCATCACATCAAGCTTTTGAGATTCACTTTGTCATTTCATATTTTGTAACCTTCAACATTTCTTTTTTGCTTCTTCTCTGTATGCATTTCTTATTCAAACAAATGCATCACATTAATATTTTCATTATAATGCATATGTATCTTGCAGGAAAGCATGTTTTAATTTGCAAATTATTTGCAAGGAACCTTTTGTAACAAAAACCTGAACAGCCTTTTTAGCAAGAGTTTGTGCAGTTTTCAATTTTCTTTAAAATTAATATTTAGATGATTAATAACCCGTAAAGCCTTAATATGCACTCTAAATTTTTGGATGTAATGTGTTTTGATTGGTTGACCATCTTCTCTTTTATCCTCAGAGGTTGTAAGAGCTGTGAAAGCAGGGTACATGAGCACCCATTAAAACAGGTCACTGAAAAGGTCAAAGTGGCACTATGCTGTTCGCTTTTTACTACAGTGTTTGTTGAATTAAAAATCTCATTCTTGCAGTAATGGGTATTGCTGGATGAAAAAAAGCACAAGTAACACAATCTAAAAAATTCCAATCCTTATGAGGTACAGTTAGTACAGTTTCAAACAAAAGAAATAACACCGTTACTGACTTAATTTCTTTTTTTATGTTTTTTCTTAAGAAAATCTTATTTGCATTTAAGTAAAATTGATTTACGTTGTAATAACAAAACACAAACATGAAAGAAGTGGTTGCAAAAAGGTTTCTTACAAATATAGAACCTTAAACTTCATAACTGAGTAGTAATTCCATTTTTATATGTTTGGTTAAACAACATTGTGTTTCTAAAACATTCCTGAATATTTGTGTTGATTTACATGTTTTTATGCTTCTGCATACTGAAAGAGTATAGTATGTTTCCCGCCCTTATATAACAAAGATCTAATAAGGCTTTGCTAGCATTTTTCTATTATTTGGACTTTCCACTAGCTATGAGAAAATGTATGTAATAGTAGTAGTATAGGAGAACTCCTGATTCTAGGAAGAGCAGATCTTTCTATACTTAATATTGACTTCTCAAATGGTAGGGAAATCTCAGTCTTTTTATTCATTTACTTATTTATTTTATTCCTATATGTGCTTCAGTTCCACACAGAGGAAGACAGAATCTACCCCTAAATAATTTTGATGGATTGTCAGCTGACAAAGATGGAACTTAAGTTATCACTATCAGTGGCTCAGGTTTTATATGAAGAATGTTCAGTTCATTCTATTTAGCAGTATTTCAGCTGCAATGTATTTTGTCCTGGCCTGAAGCCAAGAAACATTTAAACATATGAGCAAGATAATCAGAACATTTCAAAATCTGTCATTTTAGAATCATAATACCTGTGGATTAAACTGACCAGTTTTTTTCTGACCTATAGCAATACTTCACATTATGCTATGAGAACAGAACTGTAGCAACGCTATTTTTTTACTTGCCAAGGTTCTAATGAGACATTAATTTCAGAATATATTTTAGTACGTTTTCAAAAACAGAAGATGAAATGGGAAAAAAATGACATTTGTTGGAGTAAACAGTAAGCTATCACAGAAAAGTGCAATATGCCCAGTTTCAAAGCATGAAAATAGTTTTGTTATGAATAAATAAACAAGCTGTCCTCTTTGCCAGTAGTTCCACTCAGCATCATTAGACAATTATGAAATAACTGCATAAGTAAAAGTGTCAGGCCCTTGGAGTTTTTTGTCTATGAGCATATAGAAAAACAAATCATGCAGAAAAATTGAAAGTGTGAACATTTCTGAATCTCAGCAAGCCTTCAACAACAACAAAAAAAATCAAGTACAAAGCTGAAACCCCATTTCTAATGTTCAATTTTGAGATTGGTGTGGACAGTAATATCATTAATAGTTCACTTCTGGTCTGCTCATGATGGGATGTTATCATGGGGCACAGCCTTGGCCTCTGACATTCCAAGTCAGCTTTCTGAAATGACAGTGCAGTCCCATGTGGAGATATATTAAAGCTTTGTAGAAGATTTTGCTAGAAATAAAAGCTACAGGGTAATTCCCCCTACAAGTAACAGCTGTTTGTCACTCAGTGCTTTTGGGCTTAGAATAATTGCCATGCTAACAGATTGCTGATGATTTCTGGAGTTCAGAGGCTATGCAGAAAGAGATGGCGATTACTAGCAAATGTGTAGCCAACAAAGGGAAGAAAAAAGGATTTCAGATTGCACTGTGTACACTGGAATTGTTGCAGTTAGTAACTGGGTATTTTGTACAGATTATTGCTACTCATTGCCGTTCAATATTGTAAAACTGTCTTAGCAAGCAGGAAGGTGTGTTTATTATAGTCTTCTGGAGAGCTGTTGCCTGATGCACAGCCTGATGCACAAAATTTTAACTGCATATCAAGTATTTACTAAAACTTCATATATTATTTAAACTATTACAGGACGTTTGCAACCTGAGAAGCCATTTCACAACTTGCAAAATGGAAGGAAAAACATTGATAAGGTTGAGAAATCACTTTTATTCCAGGTGAGCATGAAAGAAAGCAAGGTAAACTCTCAGCACTAGTGGCCTGTCCAGAGAGCGAGGTGTTCTAAAACAGCCTAGCCTTAGGCTATAGCTTTCACGCTGGCGCTGAGCCTGCTGCAGAAAGACCTGTGTCAGTTCTCTCTCCCACTGCTAACATTAAAGTTTTTGGAGGGCTATTAAAGGGCACCCATGCCAAGTTTTAAGGATTAACGGTGCTGATGGGAAACAGATTTGTTCAAACTCACAGTTCTCTCTAGAGCTGAAGAATAAAAGCTATGAAATGTAAACAAATTATTTAGCTATTAAACAAGCAGCTGCAGGAAGTAACCACAGCACACATTATGGATGATAATCAATAGTGGAATTATTAAAAAATCACAATACGGGTTCACAAGGTGTTGTAGCTCAAACTGAAGTTATATATAACATCACTGTGAGCCTGTATGTTCTTTCACTTACATGCACTTGCTGTGTTCTATAACGTAGGTCTAGTCTGTAAGTGGTGACACCTAGAGCCCATATAATTAGAACTACTTCCATTTCTGGAATTTTTTTCCTGCCCTCCATCTAATGAAGGTGTCTTCTGTTTCTGTGCAGCTTTCAAACAAGAGCTTACAAGTGGCATTGGATATGATCTCATATAGGGTGGTGTGTTAAACCAGAATATTTTGCTTAAACTTCTGTCTCAATAAACATGCCAGAAGCACATGCAAACTGCCACCACAGACAGTCTTCCTAGGTTTCTCACTTACTGTCTGTTCACTGACTTCTCAGTGCATCTATGTCCTTTCCATTTTTTAAGCACATTTCAAACTTTAAGAGGCCAAGACACTCTCAGTTCAGTTTTTAAACTGAAATGCAAGTTACATTTATATTACAAATAATAAAATATAGAGTATAATTTAGGAAACATTGAGAAGTATTTTTGACATCTTGTTTAACTTGTAATTAGCAAATAATTCTCTACTTTTGTTTCAGAGAGCATTACAAGCCAGATCTTTTTGTTTTTTAACTCTACATAGTATTTAATCATTTATTTCAGTGCTCTCAGCTAGTATCAATTAGCTGACTAACTTCAAGTATATTACATTGAATTATATGCTATAAAATCAATAATTAATGTCACTAAACTTATTTAATACCAAGTACAAGAATTCATTATACTTCATCAAAGGCGCTTATTCAGTATGAGTATTGAAGAGCACTGTGAAATAGCCTGAAAGCCCTGCTAGCATTAAGACTCAACCAGTTGAGAACCAACCCAAAGTTGTCATAATTTTTCTACTATCAGGATATTAGAATAACATATCAACAAGCATTTTCCAAATATTAAATAGACTATTAGCATCGGTCTCTGTTTAACTTAATTTAATGAAAAAAATCTTTCTATATTAGTAAATTAGAAAGAAGAATCATGTCAAATATAAAAGAAATAGGGTTCCTGTCAGCAAATGTGTGAGATTTAACGTTTCCTTCCAATTTGTAAGGCTGAATTGTGATTCTGAATGTTATTGATGCAAGAATACAAATCTAAGGTGAAAATGCAGGTAACAGGCAGGCTTTTAGAATGATAATCTAAAAAATGCTGGTAGATTTCCCTATATAAATTTTCCTCCCCAAAATGACTTGTGATTTACTCTCACTGTCTTGTTTGAATTTAAATTTAGATCTTTTTTTCATTTTTGGTTTTATAATTTCCCAATCTTTTTACTAATTTAATTTCCATGGGTAGGTTAAAGGATTTTTCAAAGCTAGTGAAACTTAGACTGAAATGCAAAGAAAGTTGCAATTAATCATTTTTGCAACAGAATGTCTGTGAAAAGACAAAACTTATAATCATTTATGCTTGCAGATTGACAAAGCATCACCATAGCTGTGATAGGTTCAATCTAACAAAAGAAGTGTAAAATCAGGAGAAGCTGAGATATTTTTTTTTTCCCAGAAAACAATCCACAAAAAGAGTTGTTTTCGCTGTGAAGCAGAAGGAACAGAAAAAGCCATGTCTTTCCCAAAGAACACACAGCTTGAATGAAATGCAGTTTCTGTCTGAAATCAGATGACAACAGCTGCTGTACTGGGATGACCAATCTTACTGAGAAAGAATAATATGTCCAATCTGAAAACACTAAAGAAAAGTATTGCAACATCTTCACCTATGATATGCCTTTTCAACTTTCTCGTCAAATCAACTTGAAAATAAAGCAGAAACAGCTGGAGGGGGGAAGGTTGGGGGGGGGGGGGCGGCGAGGGGAGGAATATAAGAAGTAATAAGAGATCATTAAAATCAGTAAAAACCCCAAAAGTCTGGAAACTTTCACAGGCAATTCAGAAGCACAAACAGAATTTCAATGAGCCAGCAATGCTTACAGCTTAGTGATTTCACCTATGTCCAATGCTGAGTTTGAATAGTTTTACAGTTCAAGTTGCACCATTTCTAAAGCTTTCACCGAGACTTAAAATATGACTAAGGTAATTTACCTCCCAATATGACATTAAATTTAACAGTTCTTAATGATCACATATAATCCACTTAATTCTGGTGAACTGCAGCAGTGTAAGTGAAAATTGATGGAAGACTGATATAATTATACCCTACTAGTAACCAGATTATTTTAAGAGGCTGTCAAAAAGATTTAAAATGTAAAGATTCTCTAAAGCCATCTTGGAATAGTATTTAATAGGGATCTTTCTTTGTTCAAAGAAAGTTGCATTTTGGGTTGTGGGTTTTTTTTTTTTTTGTTTCTTTTCATAGATGAAAGATAAAATTAAATAACCATAAAGAGCTAAATTTTATTAAGTAACAAAGTATTACCTATCTAAACAACATAGACTCATAGAATAGTTTGGGTTGGAAAAGACCTTTGAAGATCACCTAATCCAAGTCCCCAAAAATGAGCAGGGATGTCTTCAAATAGATCTGATTGCTCAGAGCCCACTCCAATGTGACCTTGAATGCTGAGGGATGCGGCGTCTACCACTTGTTTGGGTAACCTGTTCAGTGTTTCAGCACCCTCATAAAAAAAAAAAAAAAAAAAAATCTTCCTTATATCTAGTCTGAATCTACCCTCTTTTGGTTTAAAAACATCATCGCTTGTCCTATTCCTAAAGAACCTATTACAATGTTTGTTCCCATTTGATAAGCCTGCTTCTCTTGTCCAGGCTGAACAACGCCAGGTCTCTCAGCCTGTTTTCATAGGAGAGGTGCTCCAGCCCTCTGATCATTTTTGTGCTCTTTCCCTGGACACACTCCAACAGGTTCATGTCTTTCCTGTGCTGAGGACTCCAGAGCTGGAAGCAGTACTCCAGGTAGAGTCTCAGCAGAGCAGAGCAGAGGGGGAGAATCACCTCCCTCAACCTGCTGGACACGCTTCTTTTGATGCTTTATGACCCAGGTGCAGAACCTTGCACTTGGCATTTTTGAAATTCATGTGTTTCTGTGGGCCCACTTCTGGAGCTTCTCCGTGTCCTCTGGTGGGCATCCTGTGCCTCAGGTGTGTGGATCACACCGCTCAGCTTTGTGCTGTCTGCAAACTTGCTGAGGGTGCGCTCAATCCCACTATGTCATTGATGAAGATCTTAAACAGTAGTGGTCCGAATACAGACCCCTGAGGAGCACCGTTTGTCACTGATCTCCATCTGGACAGCGAGCCATTGACCACTACCCTCTGGATGCGACCATCCAGCCATTTCTTCAGCACCAAAGAGTCCATCCATAAAATCCATCTCTCTCCAATTGAGAGAGAAGGATGTTTTGGGGGACTGTGTCGAAGGCCTTACAGAAGTCTAGATAGATGATACCTCTGTGTCTTCCTTTGCCCACTGATGTAGTCACTCCATCCATCATAGAAGGCTACTAGGTTGGTTAGGCAAGGCTTGTCCTTGGTGAAGCTGTGCTGGCTGTCTCAAATCACCTCCCTGTCTTCTATGTGCCTCAGCATAGCTTCTAGGAGGATCTGTTCCATGGTCTTCCCAGGCACAGGGGTGAGTCTAACAGGTCAGTAGTTCCCAGGGTCCTCCTTTCCACCCTTTTTAAAAATGGTGCAATGTTTCCCCTTTTCCAGTCATTGGGGGCTTCAGCTAGCTGCCGTGACTTTTCAGACATCATGGAAAGTGGCTTGGCAGCTACATCAGCCAGTTCCCTTGGGACTCTGGGATGCATGTCATCAGGTCCCATAGACTTACGCATGTTCATGTTCCTCAGGTGGACACAAATCTGATCTTCCCTTACACTGGGAGTAACTGTAAGTCCTTGCCTTAAGGTCCATCTACTTGAGAGGTGTGAGAAGAGAGGTTGCTAGGTGAAGACTGAGGCAAAAATAGTTCCTGAGTACCTTAGCCTTCTCCTCATCTGTTATTACCAGTTTGCCAGTCATGTTCATCAGGGGTACACTTTCTTTGACCTACCTTTTCTGGCTGATATCCCTGTAGAAGCCCTTCTTATCATTCTTTGTGTCCCTTGCCAAGGTCAGCTCCAGCTGCCTCTTGGCTTTCCTGACCCCATCCCTACATGCAACCAGGCAATGTCCGTGTAGTCTTCCCAGCATACTTGTCTCTGCTTCCACTCTGAACCAATATTATTTTAATTCTATTTTGTACAATGTCATGAATGAGGAAAAGAAGAGGAACAGGAAAAGAGAAAGGATACAAATGTGGAAAGAGGAAAAGAATGAAAGGAGAAAGGAAAACTGGGACGTAAAGATTTATACTGTTTAGCTGATTTCTGCAGGACTGTATTTTCCTTGAAATATTAAACTGGAGCTTGGCATTCATTATAGCACAGTGTTACACTTACACATTGGTATATATTGATCTTTTTGTAACTTTTTGTACTGTGTGCAGGTGCCCAGGTGCTCTAAACAGCAGCAGCAGCATTGGAGGAAGCAGTTGTAGCCCCCATGAGGTGGTGCCAGGGCTGCCCCGTGCCGGGCACAGCCGGTCACAGCCGGTTCCAGGCGGCTCCACCGGCCCCAGCGCAGGGCACCGCTGAGCCCCGCAGCCACGGGCGGGCGCCTCGGGGAAAGCCGGGCTGAGAAAGGGCAAAACGGTGCCCGGCAGCCAGGGCTGAGGGCAACGGGGTGAGAAACAGCCCGGCCAGCCCCGAGGGGGGAGCGGGAGGGGGCAGGGGGCTCCGGGCGCCCCCGCACAGACGCCCCCGCGGGCCCGGGGCAGCCCCCGGCGGGCGGGTGGTTCCCTGCGGCCCCTGGGAAGGGCCCAGCCGGAGCAGGTATCCGTTGGAACAGGTTGATATTCCCTGAAGGACTCCAGCCCAAGGGAAGGTTCCACAGTGGAGCAGGGAAAAGTGTGAGGAGCAAGGACTGGCAGAGAGCAGCTGGTATGGACCGGCTGCAGCGCCCATTCCCCATCCCCCTGTGCTGCTTGTTAGGGAAGGAGGTGGTGGAAGAGTCAGGAGTGAAGATGAGCCTGGGAAAAAGGGGAAGGGAAGAAGGTTGGTGTTTGTTTCTTAACTTCCTACTCTATTTTTTGTTGATAATACGTTTAATTACTTTTCCCTGAGTTGAGTCTGTTGTGCCCTGAATGGTACCTAGTAAGTGATTTCCCTGTCTTTATCTTGGCACATGAGATTTTTATCTTCTTTTCTCCCCCTGTCCTAGCTGAGGAGGCAGAGTGAGAGTGCTGTTGGGTGGGCATCTGGCAGTCAGCCAAGGCACCATGCTTCTTAAAAATAAAGAGTTTATTTACTGTATTGTAAGTATGTGATGAAACATGTTGGAAAAGATTGAATGGCCCAAAACTGCCTTTGTTTTTCATGGTATTTTGGATGGGTGTAAGTAAGGATGTTAGAAAGCAAAATACCTGTACATTTTTTGGTGAGGACTGGTGAAATAAATAGCTAGAAATTTTGGGGGGATTTATTATAACAGATAATAAATGGTCATGAGCTAGAAGACAGCAGTTTTATAAACAGCATAGTGACCCATCTAAGCTTGAGTCGGCTCATATGTCAAGAAGTATTGCATTCAAACAGGGACCTTCTGTACCCAGTAGAGAATAATATATCATGGATTCCAGTATTTTCTAATATTTAATACTTATTTTAAGTGTTGTAACATTGCAGTGCAATGCTACTTACATAAACTTAAAAATCAAGTTTTTAAGCTGGCATTATGTACTTCAACTGTATCAATTATTGGTCACTTCTTTCCTAAAATTAAATCCAGACTGCTGTTCTTCAGAGTACCTCGATTTTCAGTTATGCATAGTAACAAAGTCTATTTCAGTTGCATTTTAGCAAACTTCTGGGAAAAAATTGTAACTGTTACTGTAGCTGCTGATTTTTCAGGGGAAAAACATGCCCTCATTATATTAATGATATAGCAGTAGACTAAAACGCTAGGCAATACTGAAAAAAACTTACAGTCCAGCCAAAAACAATTATGTACAAGCTAGTGGGGAAAAAAAAAATATTTGGAAAGTAAAACCAGATTTCAAGTGGTCAGGAATCCCTTATGCTGAGCCTGATCATTGTGCTTAAAGGCATCTCCTGGCACCAACACCGCAGAACCTAATACAAACATAGAAACAACAGGGGCCCTGACTCTGTTATCCATGTTTCCTAAGGGTAATTTCCTCACCCTACCCTGTTATCCATGTTTCCTAAGGGTAATTTCCTCACCCTACCCTGTTATCCATGTTTCCTAAGGGTAATTTCCTCACCCTGCCCTGTTATCCATGTTTCCTAAGGGTAATTTCCTCACCCTGCCCTGTTATCCATGTTTCCTAAGGGTAATTTCCTCACCCTACCCTGTTATCCATGTTTCCTAAGGGTAATTTCCTCACCCTACCCTGTTATCCATGTTTCCTAAGGGTAATTTCCTCACCCTACCCTGTTATCCATGTTTCCTAAGGGTAATTTCCTCACCCTACCCTGTTATCCATGTTTCCTAAGGGTAATTTCCTCACCCTACCCTGTTATCCATGTTTCCTAAGGGTAATTTCCTCACCCTACCCTGTTATCCATGTTTCCTAAGGGTAATTTCCTCACCCTACCCTGTTATCCATGTTTCCTAAGGGTAATTTCCTCACCCTACCCTGTTATCCATGTTTCCTAAGGGTAATTTCCTCATTCTACCCTACAATGCCAGCCTGTGGCTGTGCTGCATACAGAGAAAAGGTAGTTTCTCTTGGGAAAAAAAAAACAACCACCAGTGTGTGAACTAGATGAAGATTTAACCAGTTCTGGTGTCCGGTAGAGTCACAAGTTAGATTTCACATCAAATCTTTGCTCAAGGAAAATGTCAGCCTGTTTAACTGTAGCTGACAGAGTGAATATGTAAATACATATAGAAATTACTAGAATCCTGAATTTTATTGATGCTATGCCCACTGGCTTAAAGAACTAAAAAATAAGAATGAATAGATCATAGTCATATAAAAGGCATATTTCTTTTATAAAATAAAGGACTAAATATTTAAATTCCTTAGTACCACACAGATGCTAAATACTGAATGAGTTATCAGAACATTTCTAGTGCCATTCAACTTCTAGTGCAAGCTGTCCCTGCCCATGGCAAGGGTGTTGGAACTAGATGATCATTGTCTCTCCAAACCCAAACTATTCTATGATTAACATTTTAAAATAACTAAAAATGCCTGTACAGCTGCAAAATTATGAAACAGTTCTAAGAAATAAAACTGGACACAGGAACTAAAAGTGAAAAAGATTTATTAATACATTAGAAATATGCCTTATCCTTCAGCTACTAAGGTGTGTTGACTTACAGCATTTAAATGAAATATCATAAACCACAATTACTTAGATCACTGTTGCCAATTACTCTAGAGCAAATATAACTGATGAGAAAGAATGAAAGATCTAACTGTAAATCTTTATTTATAATTGCTTTTCAAGCTACTGTGTTATAATTTCAGCTCCTCAGATGACAGGGAAGGAGAGGAACAAAGATACCAATTCTTTTTAAAAATTCAGATACTATCATGGCTTAGACCCAGATTACTCTCATAGCTAAAGACTACCTCTTGCAAATTGGTTATAATAATGAGTAATGTGTAAAACTTACAAACTTTGGGGTTTTTACTACACATTCTTTCAGGTGTTGTGCATTATGAAGTGTAGACAACTTCAAATTGCAAACACATACAGAGAAAATTACAGTAGGCTGTGTAGTGATTTGTGTAAGAATGGGTCACATTCCACTTAAAAAAGGGAACATGGTGTTTCCTTAAACTGCATCTAGGATAACTTATGCGGATGATAATGACTAGTGAAGGTATTGGCCATCACTAAATTAAGAACTAGGTAAATGTCAAATCTCAACAACTGTCAGCTGAAGAAAACAATAATCAAATGAGAGTATTTCAAACAGGTTCAACAAGGCCTGAACCAGTCCTATTTAATATTTTTAATTTGTGATCTGGAAACAAATATGAAAGTCATCACTGGGAAGATTGATGTGTGTCATAAAAGTTAGTGGAATGAAATGTAATGGAGAGAACACAGTCAAACAAAACTGCCTGGATTACTTGATGAGTGATACACTTAAATAGGATTTATTCTGTAGGGCCATATGTACAATTATAGCTCTGGAAACAAGGAATGCAGGCCATACCTGTTTAATGAATGACTGTTTCTTGTATGAAGTATTTGTTGTCTTAGGAGATTTTGGAAAAATAGTTGATGCAGTTTGGTGGGTTTATTGCCCTATAGCCCATCTGCAGAGTAAAATGTTGCATTAATGTGACACTAAATCGTGATCTGTTAGAGGCTGGAACAGCAGGATGGACTAGAACAAGCTCAGTGCATGCAAGAACATGTAATCCACATTTATGAGGTACTTGTTTATTGGATCTGGAATCATCTTAGTGGCCATGCATTTTTTTTCCTTTCCTTGTCTCATGTGATATTTGTCACTCATGACAAGGAGGCTTAACTAATTTACACACTTACCTTGTGGACAGTCTTAGAGCCTGTGCAAAGAACCTGTTTCTGGCGTTCTTTTGTCATTAATTTTTTTATGGGCTGCTTTAGTAGCAAGACCTTTGGCTAGTGGCAAATTTCTGTAAGAAACCTCAGTATGACTCATCCTGAGAATAAAATGCAGAGTAATATTACAATGCTTGGGCATGCAGTGACAGCAATTCTGAAAAAAATGTGGAGGTCATAATAAACAAACCTGAATAGGACATACTAAAGACTTTGTGTTATACTGTGATAGAAAAATATGATGTAAAAGTTATCTTTATGAAAAGGGGAGTATTGACCTACCATTGATCCACACAGGTGTGCTGTTTAAATGGATTTTGGAACATTGTACTTTTATGGTGTCCTTATTTTAAAAAGGTGTTGAAAAAAGGGGATGTATAAAAAAGGCATGAAAACAAGTGTCTAGGTGAAGAAACTTTTCATTCAAGGTCAAATGCAAAACAGTCTACTTAGCTTTGAAAGAAGAACTTATTTGCAGTGTACTAACATATCTGTGAAGAAAGTGTCCTAGAGAGTGCTGGGATATTTAATTTATCAGAAAAAAAAGTATAACAGGAATGAGTGGCTTGAGCCTGAAATGAAGTAAACTGGAAATGTCATTTATCCTTTTGACCAAGAGGGTGGTAAAACCTGGACAAAGGAAGCTGTGAAGGGGAATGCACTCTCTGTCTAATAATATTTTAATTAAAATTGTATGCCTTTTTGCATAATAATCTTTAACTAAACAAAAGTTACTAGCCTCCATCAAAGATTCCTGGGGAACTCCAAGAATGTCCGTAGAAATGAAAATGTATAGGGATGTTTCTGTATTAGGAAGATGAAAGCAACATTACCTTTTCCAGAATGTGTATAAATATACATAAATGTATCAACATAAGTGTACACACATGAAATACATGCCTTTATCAATTTATCAATTTATATCAATACTACTATGTATTTGTAGTACAAAATCAATTGAAAATTACTTTGCTACTCGTTTCATAAATGTTGAGAAATCCTGCTCATTTGCCAATTTTTCAGAAATCCTGATACTTATACTGTATTTGCTTGTCTCCTGCCCTGAGAAGAAGAGAGGCCATACATTTTTGGGACCATGCTTATGTCTAGGATTACTAGGTCACCTGGTCTTTGCCCTTCTTGTCTCATTAATCTTAGGGAAATGTAAGGACTCATCCTTTATTTCTTGAGTGGGTGCAGGGTCTCAGGGTCTGGTGTTATGTAGTCTTTCGCCATCAGCTCATTGTTCACTGTTTTTAAGCAACATTATAAGCATTTTAGGTGTCACAATACTAATTTTATTAACTTTCTTTCCAGGATAGTGCCTTTTCAGTTTCTGAAAGAATTCCCTAGTGGCAGATAAGAGAGTTACTCCTTTGTTTTGAAGAAAAGCTGATTAGAAGACTTTCCTAAGAAAATAAAGTTATTATTTTATTGTGTATGTGGCAGCATGGGCAACAAACAGGAGGATCTGGAAGTTATTGTACAGCAGGAAAACTACGATATATTTGCCACTGTACCATGGATACATGGTATGATAACTTGCACAACTGGAGTGCTACAGTGGATGGCTATAAACTCTTCAGAAGGGATACGCAATGAAGGAGGGGTAGTGGCGTAGCCCTACATGTTAGGGAGTTGTTTGACTGTCTAGACCTTGATGATGGTGACAATAAGGTTGAGTGTTTATGGGTAAAAATCAGGGGGAAGGCCAACAAGGCAGATATTATGGTGTGAGTCTGTTATAGACCACCCAACCAGGAAGAAGACACAGGTGAAATATTCTATTAGCAGCTGGAAGAAGTCCCACTATCACTAGCCCTTGGTCTCATGGGGGGGATTCAACTTACCAGACGTCTGCTGGAAGTACAGTATAGCAGAGACAAAACAGTCTGGGAGGTTCCTGGAGTGTGTGGAAGGTAACTTCCTGATACAGCTGGTCAGTGAGGCAATTAGGAAGACTGGACCTGTTGTTTGTGAACAGAGAAGGACTTCTGACTTAAGTGATAGCTGGAGACTATCTTGGGAGTAGTGATCACAAGATGATAGAGTTTTTGATTCCTGGAGAAGTAAGGAAGGGGGTCAGCAGAACTGCTACCTTAGACATATAGAGGGAAGACTTTGACCTCTTTAGGAGCCTGATTGACAGAGTCCCTTGGCAGATAGTTCTGAAGGGCAAAGGAGTCCAGGAAGGCTGGAAATTCTTCAAGAAGGAAGTCTTAAAAGCACAGGAGCAGGCTGTCTCTGTGTGCCAAAAGATGATCCGGCAGGGATGAAGATCAGCCTGGCTGAACAGAGAGCTTTGGCTGGGACTCAGGAAAAAAGGGAGATTTTCTGACCTTTGGAAGAAGGGGCAGGCAACTCAGGACTACAAGGATGTTGTAAGGCTATGCAGGGAGAAAATTAGGAGGGCTAAAGCCCAGCTGGAACTTAATTTGGCTACTGCTGTAAAAGATAAAAAATGTTTCTGTAACACATTAGCAACAAAAGGAGGGCTAAGGAGAACCTCCATTCTTTATTGGATGCAGAGGCAAATACAATGACGAAGGCTGAGGAAAAGGCTGAAGCACTTAAGGCCTTCTTTGCCTCAGTCTTTAATACTAAGACCAGTTGTTCTTGGGGTACCCTGTGAGCTGGAAGACAGGGACAAGGACCAGAATGAAGCCCCAATAATCCAGGGGGAAATGGCCAGTGACCTGCTACACCACTTAGACACACGCAAGTCTATAGGGCCAGATGGAATCCACCCAAGGCTACTGTGGGAGCTGGTGGAAGTGCTCACTGAGCCACTTTCAATCCTTTATCAGAAGTCCTGGCTAACCAGGGATGTACTAGTTGACTGGAGGTTAGTCAATGTGATGCCTATCTACAAGAAGGGCAGGAGGGAGGCTCCAAGAAACTACAGGCCTATCTGTCTGACCTTATAGCTGGGGGAAGTTATGGAGTAGATCATCCTGAGTTCTATCACACAAAATGTGCAGGGTGACAAGTTGATCGGGCACAGTCAATGGGGGTTTATGAAAGGCAGGTCCTGCTTGACTAAGCTGATCTCCTTCTTTGGCAAGGAGAACTGCTTAATGGATGAGGGAAAGGCTGTGGATGTTGTCCACCTAGACTTTAGTAAAAATTTTAACACCATTTGCCACAACATTCTCATGGAGAAACTGACTGCTTATGGCTTGGATAGATGTACTGTTCACTGGGTAAAAAACTGGCTGGATGGCGGGGCCCAGGATTTGTGGTGAATGGAGTTAAATCCAGTTGGTGACCAGTCACAAGTGGTGTTCCTCAAGGCTCAGTATTGGGGCCAGTTCTGTTTAATATCTTTGTCAATGATCTGCATGAGGGGATCGAGTGCATCCTCAGTCAGTTTGCAGGCAACAGCAAGCTGGGCAGCAGTGTTGATGTGCTTGAGGGAAAGAAGGCTTTACAGAGGGATCTGGACAGGCTGGATCAATGGGCCAAGGCCAGCTCTATGAGGTTCATCGAGGACAAGTGACAGGTCCTGCACGTGGGTCACAACAATCCCATTCAACTCTACAGACTTGGGGAAGAGTGGCTGGAAAGCTGCCCCGCGGAAAAGGAACCAAGGGTGTTGTTCAACAGCAGGCTGGATAGGAGCCAGCAGCGTGCCCAGGTGGCCAAGGAGGACAATAGCATCCTGGCTTGTATCAGAAATAGTGTGGCCAGCAGGACAAAGGAAGTGATTGTCTCTCTGTACTTGGCACTGGTGAGGCCCCAGCTCAAATATTGTGCTCAGTTTTGGGCCCCTCACTTCAAGAAAGACATGGAGGTGCTGGTGCATGTCCAGAGAAGGGCAATGAAGGTGGTGAAGAACTTCTTAAGTGAACAAATCTTAAGAGAATTTGCTGAGGGAACTGTGGTTGTTCAGCCTGGAGTAAAGGAGGATGAGGGGAGACCTTACAGCTCTTCACAGCTACCTGAAAGGAGGTTGTAACAAGGTGGGTATCAGTCTCTTCTCCCACATAGCAAGCGATAGGAGAGGAAATGGCCTCAAATTGCTCCAGGAAAGGTTTAGACTGGACATTAGGAAAAATTTCTTCACTGAGAGGGTTGCCAAGAACTGGTACAGGCTGCCCAGGGAAGTGGTTGAGTCACCATCCTGGGACATGTTTAAAAGACATGTAGATGTGGTGCTTAGGGACATGGTTTAGTGGTGGACTTGGAAGTGGTAGTTGGACTCTATGATCTTAAAGGCCTAAACAGTTCTATGAGTCTATATATGCCAGGTGCATACATTGCAAATTTATTAATAACATTAAGCATAAATAGAACTATAATTTATCCAGAAATGTGGGTGTTAGAGAACAGAAAAGAGAAAAGGAAATGTGATAAACCCATCATACATGGCAAGTATTTGAAACCTCCATTTTTATGTTTGTTTGTGATCTCTGTAAGTAGTCAAATGCTTTTTTCATGTTTTGGAATGACTACCTCTCAGATGACAGAATGTCATGGACATTAATAAGATAGTTTCGTTACACATTTATATCTATGTGCATTAATGACTGGAGTGAATGTCATTTTTCCATTAGACCAACATGAGCAGATGTGTGAAAAGTCTTATGACTGAACAACAGCATTTCTAAACCTTGTTTTCAAAACTGTGTATTTGCGCTGTTGCATTATTTTGCCCAAATAATAAATCTTGTTTGAAGGTTGTCTGTCTACCACCTCCTGTATAGACATGACCTCAGCACTTTGTTTTAAAATGCTGTAGAGTTTAAATGCTGAAAACTATGTAAATGCTGTAAAATGCTGTTTTAAAAGGTGCCCCACCCATGTTATTTAAGAAAGGTAGATTGCTAGGGCAAGACTTGTGTTATGTGTGGACTTTGGTTTATTCTGAATCTGGGCTGTACTTCAAAACAGGAACATGGTAGTCACTTAATCAGCCTTTAAAAGCACTGACTCTTCACTGAAATAAATGTACTATTTCTGGACATATTGTGCATACAGAAAAATTCTCTCTCAAGTAGGCATCACTTCCAGTAATACCAAAGTGTTACCATGTTGCCACTTATTGTAGAAGTGATATCTAAAAGTCATTGGTCATTCATTTTGGGTGAATTCACATGGGCAAGCTATTTTTTTGTTGTTGTTGTTTTGTTTTTAACATCCATCTGTTCACATAGATTCCACAGATTGTGCTTGTGGTTCTGACTGTCAGAGAACAAGAAGGGTTAGCAAATATATCTAATATACTTTAAAAGTAGTTTGGAAACAATTTAAGAACATGGAGAGATGTGTAGGCTCCAGGCAATCTAGTACCTTAGAGAATGTACCCATCCCAGAGCTGTAAACTCCAATAAATCATATTGTGAACATACTGTAAACATTTTCATTGTTCCAGCTGGAAAAATGTTTTTTCATGCACGCAACGTAGGTTGTGTTTCTAGCACAGTTTTTGCTTTTGACCAAAAGGACACAATTACTTTTTTAAACAGTGTTTAGGTTCTGTTGCATTTTTTGCATTCCCTTAAAATATGATGCTCCCTCACAGAGAAGCTGAAGAACAAACAATGAGTAACTGGAACCAATGTGTACAAACGGACAGTTAAAATACAATACAAACCAAAAATAAAAACCTGTTCCAAATTAAGTTAATCAGATCTAGTTAGTAGTGGTATGAATATAAATGGAAAAAAAGTATTTCTCCAAAGTTTCATTGAATCTTGCCCATGGAAAGGTCCTAAGAGAACTCTTCTTATAGTCCATGCTGGAGAGGTTCTTTCTTCATTAATAGCAGGTAAGCAACATGGAACTGTATAACTACTATTGTCTCTTGGACTAAAATTTAATTGGGGAATGACTTTCAATTTTGATTTATTATTTGTAGATGCTGACACACATTTATAAGTTAGTCATGTATGTTGGAAACAAGACAAAAGATGAAATGAACAAGCAGTAGAAATAAGAACTTTATAGTGAAAACAAAGAGAAAATAAAGCACAGATACAGAATACTATTTCATCTTGGTGCATAGAGCAGACTGAGAGAACACCTCAGGGACTTGAGAACACTGTTAACTCTTGCTGTCCCTGCCTGGCAAAGGACTCCATTTCAGCACCCCTGGGGCCATCAGTCCCTGATACCATCACAGCAGGCAACCACATTGGTCAGTCTTGGTTTACCCTTGGTAAATCCATATTGACTGTTCCCATTTACTTTATTGTTCTCCTTGTGTTCATAAATGTGTTCCCAGAGGACTCATCCTGTGATTTTCCCAGGGGCCAAAGTGAGGCTGAATGGCATGTAGTTCCTTGGATTTTTGATGTCACATTTGCCTTTCTCCAAACACTAAGGGCACCATCCACTTCTCCGTGATCTTTCAAAGATGATAGAAAGCAGACTTCCTAAGACATCTACCTGCTCTCTCCGTACCCTCAGATGTAGCCCACCTGGCCCCATGAACATGTACAGATTGAGTTTTTGCAAATAATCTCTCCCTCAATCCTAATCTTTGAGTGGAAGTTCCCTTCTTTGAACCCTGTGTCTAAGTAGAAAGGTCTACAATGGTGATACCTAAGCTGTCTCCAATTCAGAGTTCATAACTCTCCCAGACCACCAGTCCATTAATTCTGCTGCAGAGCTTCTCCCAGTCCAGTCAATCATTTGTATGACTTTCCTTACTCCAGAGAACCGAGCTCTCACATCAAAACATCCCACCGTTCTCTACCTGAGCTCCCTGTTTATGCTACTTTTCTGTGGAGGCTAGTTCTGCAAAAACCTCCTGATAATCCACGTTCATTACCTCCATATTCCATGGCATCTCACCTTTATCCTTCAGGGAAAATATTTTAATCAACAGTGGAGCAAAGGCTACACTAGAAAAGTGTGATTCCTGAAAAATCCTGCATGGGGCCGACATCTAGGAGCCACCTGTCTAAATTCATTCCCATGTATTTTGAGCTTCCAGATGTGGCTCATGGTCTGATGGACATTGTGATGGAACACACAGACTAAGGAGGTAGGAGAAGCACAGCAGAGAACTGCCAGGCATCCAGAAATCTTACTTTGTGTCACAGGGCACCAACCTGCTCAGGAGATTAGAGCAGCTTGTCTTGGATCACAGGAAGCAAACATCGGCAAGGTGGGATGCAAATGACAGTGTGAGAAACAATGTAAATTACTTCCTTCAGCCTCTGTCTTGTCACAATTAGTGCAATCCCACACAGAACTTCCTCTCCACCTTAATAGCACAGCCCCCAAGAACTATTGTGGCTTCATCCTGTCACTCTCACTTCTGCCTGGTTATTTAGGCCATGACCTTAGCCTTTCTTTTAGTTGTCAGTATCCTATACTGCCTTCTCATGAACTGTCATATCCAACTGAGCTTATGTCCTTAGATGAACTTTACCTCTTAATTGGCCAGCACTGGAAAAGATTACCACCTTGTAGATCTGACCAGATTTCACAAAGCTGGATACAGCTGTTTTTTGTGAAAAGCTAACCCTGATGAAAATAGGCACACAAGAATACACATCCATTAAAAATTACATACGTATATGAGAGAATATTCTGGAGGGAATATTCTGAAAAATGAGTATCTGTTGAAGAGGTATAAACAGAATACTCTGAAGACAGTGTATTGCTATTCATGTAATGTTTAGCAGAAATGACTTGTGGTCCTTAGTAAATATAATTTCATTAATCACCATCAACCCGCGATCCAAATAACATGTCACTGTCTTCACTCAGGGATTCAATAGTAAATCAGAGGAACAGTTTTCAAAACTAAATATATAAACTCCATCTTTCTGTGATTTTCTTGTCCTTTCTCTTCAGTGAGTCATATCAGTTCAATTCTATGTCAATTCTATGATATCCGTAAGAATCTAATCCCCAAAAGATTTGCTTCTTCATGCACCTACTGCAAGACACTAGTTTGTCAATGTTTGTACTAAGCTTTAAAATATAACAGCCAACTAATATAAGGTATGAGGCCATTAGAAATAATCGTGTTTGAGAACCAGTTTAATGTAAATGTTATCTCCTTATTTTCACTTTAATCTAAATAATGTTAAATATGCAAATCATTTTTGCTAAAAAAAGTCATCTAAAGATTTTAAAGTATGTGCTTAAAAGTTAAGCTCATACCTATTTAATTGTAAAGCATTATATGTTGTGCCTACTTACTGAAAGAATATTTTAAGTCTGTTTTTTCAAAGTGCTCAGCACTTGTAACTCATTTTTCTTCAATTCAAATTTCACATGCTCAGCAGTTTCGTACAAGAGGATGTATTTAGTGGCTTGTAGATATAAATATCAACACAGAACCCTAACTTTAGGCAGTCAGGTTTCAAAGTTTCTTGGTATGTTGTATTAATTTTTTTTAGAA
The DNA here is from genome assembly GCF_015220075.1 of Falco rusticolus. Taxonomy (NCBI): domain Eukaryota; kingdom Metazoa; phylum Chordata; class Aves; order Falconiformes; family Falconidae; genus Falco; species Falco rusticolus. The sequence continues at coordinate 6,376,206 of NC_051189.1, read as the reverse complement.
ATATTCATTGGCCATCTGTGAACCCACAAGTGTACTATATCTCATATGGTAAGAAAATCTGTAGCTTTTTTCTGTGTAGCTAAGAATCATTACTTGCATGTCACTTTAAATTTAAACATGGATGGCAGAGAAAGTGTTTTGAAACTCTGTGATAACCTGCTGCTAAAATACTGTTTACAGTGACTATTTAATAAAGTGGAAAAATGCTTCTTTTCTATTTAGTAAAATTTAGGACCACATCTAGATGTGAATTGCTTCCACGCTAGATATCACAAAAACTGTCAGGCAATGGGTTATATAGCGCTGCCAGTGAAATGATATTTTGAAAAGTAATACTTTTTTGCCAACAGATAATTGGACACTCCGCATAGGTTACCTCTCAAGGAGAAAATTTTTTATCCTATATATTAAAAAAATAAAATAAAATACTGAACCTTGCTAATTTTATTAATCTTGAGGACATTCTTAGTGGTTATCAAGCGTGGGTACTTTTCTAAGCAACATTACATCTGAGGATTGAGTTATTCTTTAAGTGTTTGAAAAGCAGAAGAGGTAAAATAAGCTTAAATGGAATAGAGTTAAAACGAGCAAGTTTCTCCCTTGCCAGTGTGTTTTTCTGATGTCACACAGAGAAGCATATAATATGCATGATGCCTTGTCCAAAAGTGCATCTTTTCAATACTAATGGAAAGCCAGCCATAAAGGTGTGTTTCCCATTTAAACTCTTAAACTGAACTATCAGGCAATCATAGCAGGGAATGTAAGTCAACCTATTATTTTTATTTTTTTTTAAAATAGTTGCCAGGTAATCACCAGCAACCCAAATAAATTAAAATGAAAAATTTAGTTAATTAGAGAGAAGGAACGTAGCCTTTGCTGTCTCCAGCACCAATGATCACATGACGATTGCACTCTGTCCTGCCTGTTGGCATATGGTTTGATGAGATTTTCCCACAGCACTCAAGGGGCTTTAAATTTTAATTAGAAGATTTCTGGTTCCTTCCTCATGATGTCACAGAAGTGAGCTCTCCTGAACAGCTGAACACTTATCAAACAATAGCAGAATATGAGGCATGGCAGTATATGAGAGAATATTCTGGGGAATATTCTGAATCGCTAAATTGTCTTAACTGAATTCTAGTTATTGATACTCACCAAATTCCATTTTTGATTCAGGAATTGTGGCTGATTACTGTGCACTCCTCATCTGTTCAAAAAATTGAATGCAGAAGGACTGCTGTTAATATCACCTGTGTTGGGGCTGAGGTTGATATAACGACCTGGCTAGGAGTTAGCTGACATGCCATGGCCATGGCAGTTCCCAAAGCCAAGGTCTTGTATGTGCAAAGCTACTTTTGACATGTTTGGATCTTTTTTTTCCAATCTCAATAATTTCAACACAAGCTTTACATTAAGATTTCATACATATCTATGAATGAAATTGTACAATATGATTACAGAAGATATAGAAGGAAATGTATATTATATATGCTAAATATAATATAGAATACAATGGAAATTATCAACAATTTGCACATGACATCCAACTGAAATGTAAACCGAAAAGAAAGAGCACAATTAATTAACTTTTTTATTTCAGAGAATTTATATTACTTGTGTTAGATTGTATATCAGTCCAGATATGGCAAATTTTTATGATCTAAAGAAGTCACTTCCAGCCTTTTCCAATGTTCATTAAATTATCAGTATAAAAATGAAAAATGTTGTGGTAATCTCAATGTTTCTTCAAATATACTATTTTCACGCATTTTTTTTAAATGTAATAGTTACAGAACAGTATTACTTCATATTATATTTTTTCCCCAGGTAATCTGAATTCTAGATAAAGTAGCTAATCTTTCTGCACACATTATTTTCTTTTAGTTTCTTTACTTTAATCCTACTGTTTTCTTGAAGTTAGATTCTGTGTGTATTGTTGACTTTATTATAAGACCCACTCCTTGAAAGGAAATGATTTAGTATGTTTTCTCACCTCTGGCATTTGAAAATATGCCTTACATATGTTAGATTTTAATAAAATTATAATTTTACATCTTTCCAAGCATAACTTTCTCTTTTTTTAAAATATTTTGATAATGTCCAGTAATGCAGTTAAATATGTGTCTTATTGTAGAAAAACCCTTGCTACCTGCATGATTTGTGACTTTAAAAGTAGTATTCATTCATATGAGTGAGACACTGTTAGGACACTGCAAATTTGATAGAAGTCCTTATAAGTCAGTGAGCTTCTTCAAATTTTAAGTTCCCCAAAAGACATTACAGTATCATAGGATATAATGTAACACAAATTTAAATCATTGCAATTACATTTTGAAGAATAAAATTATGTAGATTTTTTGCAGATTTTACACCTTGGAAACTTTGATTGTCATGAGCTGATAGCTAGAGAAAGGTTCAACAATTTACTAGTCAATTTGGTTTGGTGTTATTTTTGTACTTAATGGGGATGCTAAATTTTTTTGTCACTTTGTCATATACTTGGATCTCTCAGCTGACAGCCACAGGAGAGCCTACAAGCTGGCTAACTGCTGAAAACACTTGAACAGTACATTTTAAACATTTCCAAAACAACACTCACTGTCTTCAGGGCATCATTTCATTTTTTCCCATTAGGTAACAAAGGAGATGCCTCAGCTGCATAGGAGACATGATCACTTGTGTGTGTTTGTTGGGGGGGGATCAGCTTTTCAATAACTTTCCATTTGTATTTGTTCTGTTGATATTTCATAAATAGCTTGCCATAGTAATATTGCAAATTTTAATTGCATCCACAAAGTTAATGGAGATAGACCTGCAGCCTACACAGTGTCTCAGTAGTGGACACTAAAAAGAAATTGATGATATTTGATATATTTATTCCATTGTCATATATTTGATACATAGCAAGGAATAAGAAAAAGACTGAAAAATAAAGAATTTATCATTTTAAGGCTTTTTTAAAAAACGTTGTATTCCATTTTCAGGTGCTAACTCAAATTATGTGGAAAGTTCACCTTTATTTTTTTAGGATATCATCAAATATGTAAATGCCAGAAGAAGGCATATTTGTTTTTGAACACAGGCAATTCATAGATAAGTTGAGAGGTAAAGTTTTTAAAAAATCACTTTTTCAATATTTTATAGACAAAAATATATGGGTTATTTATTTTTGGTTTATTATAATGTGGATGTACTGACTAATTTTCAGGTATCTTTAACTTTTGGGGTTGCAGTAGAGTCAATAAAAATATTTATATTTTCCTTCTGACAAACAGTACTATTTGTTGGTCCTTCATGTTGGTTTCCTACTTAGGGCAAACTGCATCAAATGAAATCCTGGTATTTTTTTAATTATAACTTATGAGGTCCCTGTAGTCATAGAACAGGGTTGACCATGATGGTATTCAGGCAAGCTTACACTGCTTTAGGGAGCAGCTGGCCCTGGTTCCACGCTGACACAAATAGTACCAAGGTTCTGCTGAGTGAATTGAAGCTCCTCTATTTTGTTATGAATGTTAAGCTAAATATTTTTTTCTATAAATTGGAATGTGCATTTTTTCATTTCAGTCTCTACTTATTATAATAAAAGTATTTCCTGAATAATCATGACAATCCTATCTGCCTGGTAGTTATGCTTATTTGAGCCAGCAGTTCATGGAACATAAGCAAAATCTGGCAGACTGTCATGGACATTTAAGAAACCCTCAATGCTGGGAGTCTGACACTTGTCTTGACTTCTATTTTAAAGTGAACATGGAGCTGACTGCTGAGTTTCAGAGTGGTAAGAAACTTGTTCTGTCTTATTTAGGCCTTCTATATGGATATTGTGCCTCCGGTGGCAATAAGGGTAGATTTTACTTTAATTTTCTTTGGAATTAACAATAGAATTCCAAGTTAATTCAGTGGATTTATTCACTTTTTGATGAACTGTCTACAGCCTCACAACTTCAGATACTGGTTGCATTATTTGCATTCTTACAAATAATAGATTGTGAAGAACATGAACTCATAAATTCTCTTTAAGCAGCAAAGAGGCCAAAACTTAAAACCTGCACTGAGAGGAAGAAATTCCTGGGATGTTGATTTTAAGTAGAATAAATAATGATATGTTAATAGACAGTTGCAAGACATGTCTGTTCTCCCCTTTATACCTTTAGCTAGTGAATGCCAGCTGGTACACAGTGCACAGATTAGACTTGGATGAAAAACACTGTTCACAAAGATTCCAGTCTCCCATGTTTCTAGTATATGTAGAGTTCATTGAGGAGTCACTTAAAGAATAATTACAAATTTAGAAAGAGAAAAATCTTGCAACTTTATGCTTTTGTAAGTAGTCATGACAGTACATTTAGTAAAAGAATCATGCTGATACATCAATGACTAGGCAGAAAAGTAGCTTCAGTGTAAAGGGTACTTGCAAATTCACAAAATTGTACAGGTTGTAGAAAAAAAGACTTTATCATCAGAACCTGTAGCTTTCATGAGACAGTTGTGCAATGTGTGTAAGGCATACTATAACATCAACATTGGAGACATAAATCCCTATATTTACTATATTGTTGAACATAATTTGCCTGTCCATGGAGTTTCTGTCTTGCCAAAACAACTCCTCCACTCTTTGTTGCCTGAAAGAAATTACATCTGAATTGAGTGTCATAGACCAATGAGTTAAAAAAAGCACCCTTGCAATATTCAGAAGCAGACTCCGTTCACTCAGCTAAGGAGCCTGAGAGAGTTAATTACAAAGCAGGTGATCAACTACTATGCATACTGATCTTTAATCAACATATACTCAAAGCTAGAAACACATAGTACAAGAAAATGATCAGTTAATTTAATAACTAAAGGAAAGTCAAATGGGAATATGTTAACAGCAGCCTGACAGTTTATTACTGTGCTAGCATTTTGTGTCAGCAAAACCACCATTTTTTTGGAACCTACATGATAATTTTACCAAAACCAAAACAAATTTTTAACAAGATCAGAATGTCAGTCACCAGCTGGAGACATTCTAAATAATTCACCATCTGAATTTTCACTTTATTAGCTACTTTTTCCCTGCCTTTTCATGAAGATTAATTTAGAAACACAAAATAATTAAATGTTAACCTTAAAGAACCATGGGATAGGTGATGCTATGACAATGTACCTCCATCAAATGGATTTTTCCCTAATATACACCAGCTTGAGAAAGGACAAAGTCAGGTCTGTTTTGGATAATAATAAAAATTGACAAGTCATAGAAAAATGTGACAGATTTCAACATTTCCCTGAGTTCTTTCCCTTATAGACAACAAGGTAAACCACCCAGATCTGCTCTGATCACATTGTAACTGTATGAATAGGTTTGCATATTAATCCATATTAACTATGGTTACTATATCAACTAGATACTTTCTCTTTCCAGGCAAAGGTGGATTTCCCCTTTGTAAACATAGCTAGGTCCACGAATAGCAGTACTTGTTCCAATATGTATGCAGGAAAAGTAGAAGCTGAATGCCATTTGTTGTGTGTGAAATCTTTTACATAGATTCTTCATTCCATTGATGATTGCTGAAACAAGTTACAACAATAATGGCAAAAGTTTAAAAGAACTATAGAAGTTAGCAAAGGAAATTATCAAACCTACAAAATGAAGGTTGAAAGGAATTTCTGCTTTTAATCAGCTGCAGAATTTTACACATTTACATTACGGCTTCAGAAGTATATTGCATTTTTTTATCCCATTTGTTGTCTGTTCAGATTGTCTTAGCTTTTCATTTCACATTATCAAGTGACTGAGTCACAATGAATAACAGCACTTGTGAGAGTACTCTACCTTTATGTACTTGGAAATATTATAAATACTTTTTTTAAAAATAAAAGAACAACACCTGGGAAGCAACATACTACATAAATATGGTTATATATGAAAAAGTTTGAGATTTATCAGAAGACCACTTGAAATGCTTAATGCAACATTTTTTCATAAACGTATAACTTTTGGCTATATATGGTTATAATACCTTACACTGGCTTCAATATAGTGCTGTTGTAACATTTAAGTAAAAGGAGTAGGAAATTATGAGTGTAGTATGTTTACACCTGGTAAAGTCCTTCACTTTAGTCAGCACTTAAGGTAGTGTTTGGTTACTGTTCTGAAAAGTCTTTTTTTCCCCTTGTCCCCTTGAGTCCCAGGAAGAATGTGTGCAGGCCATGATGTAAGTAGTTACTTTCATGACTGTAGCCTGATAATTCTGATTCCCTCCTGTCTTCTGTGGGAAGTCAAGCACTCCAGGGGGGATCAAAACCTGCCTGGTGAGATTCTGATTTGGTACTTACTGGATCCACCACCAAATGAGCAAAGAGCTCATGTAATAACTTTCCACTGGTACAAAACATTGCTTTAAACATTACATACACTTCTTTTTATTATTTTATTTATGTGTGTCAGCTGTCTTTCTCCCCCTCGCTCTGCCCTGCTCCCCCCACACCCACATATTCTTGTCTATGGATTTTGACAAAGTGAAGAGCAACAGCAGAAGCTCTCAGCAGATCTGTATGAAAATGAGTCTGCTGAGTTTTAAACACTGAGTTTGTTGGAAAGAAAAGTAGTTATGGTGGAGGTGGCTGGTACAAAAAATGTAACAGAAAGTCTATATGAAACAAGACAGGAGAAAATTATACAGAGAAAAAGCAATATATTTCAATAAAAAGGAACTGTGCAGTATAAGCAGCTAAATGATAGATTACTGTGAGTAAATGTAAATATACATTTCTGCATTCAGTCATTGAGCTGGCTTGAGCAAATAGATACCTCTTGTAACCTCCATGCAGAAACTGGGTTCTGCATGAGCAATGACCCCACATTAGTGGGCAGTATTTTAAACATTATTCTCAATAAAAATACACCCATTTTACTCAAGGAATACATGTCTGACGGGGTGGCTTCCCAGGCTGAATTAATTTGTATATAATTTTTTGCTATTTAACATAATTTTCTTTCAGTCCATCCCTTCCAAATGCCAAATTAACTTTCAGAAATATTTTGTTCTGTAATGTGATATTAAGGGACAATCTGATATTCTACCATATATTGATGCATTTAATAATAGCTTCCACTGCTAACTGGGTTTATGAGTTCCTTAAATGCACTTTGAGGTCCCAATTCAACAAGGTACTTAAAGCAAGCCTAAATTTGAGCATGAGTGCTAAAATCAATGGGACAACTTAGGCACTTATAGTGTCAGTTCAATCATCTTGCTGATTTGAAACATGCAAGTGAATTAGAAGCAGATGGTATCACATTTCTCATTTGGTGGTGAACAGGGAAGGAAGCATGTAAGCTGCATACCAGATCTAAGATTTCAGACAACCTGAATAGTGTGGACAGGCTGGAAAATGGGTTGCCTTGCAAATTTTGCTTGTGATTTAAGTTGAAGTACATCCCCTTACCGAATCTCTAGGTGGGCTCCTGCATTACGGAATTCCATCTATCTAAATCTGTCTGGTGTATGTATGTCCTCACATAACTTAAAATTTCAGTTTTGGAGGAGAACCATAAAATAGCTTTTCTGCTCCTTCTCCTATATCTGGTGTTTCATGCTACATTTGCCTGGAGAGATGTGAATTCATACAAGGGATCCTTATGTTCCTTATTGGAAATAGATTATGTATTTATATTTAAGAACAAAAAAAAAAAAAGACAAATTACAGTGTCTCAATAAATGCAGGAACTTTTAATTAAAAGTAAGATTTAGAATAATTGAAAAGCTACTTAAATGTGCATTAAGAAAAATGTTGGTAATGGTTTGTTGCTTTTTACCCTCCTTTCCTTCTTTGGAGTGCCACAAGATTAATGCTTTTGATTTTTGCTTTCCCTTGTATTAGAATACTGCTTCTTCTGGCATAGTTAATATTGCTCTGTTCTGTTTTTCCTCCATCTTCTCTGTGATGCTTTACTTTTTCTATCACCTATCTCAACATGCAGTAAACTTGAGAAAGCTTTACCTGAATGTGCTTATGAACACCGGTTCCTTTCAGCTATTAACATGTGTTGTATATGTTCCCAAAGCAGGGGGTGGGGGGTGGGCGGTGGGGGGAGTGCTTGTAGATAAAGGAGCTTACAACCAGCGGGAAAGGGCAGTGAACTTTTTGATTCACAAGCCCCTTTGGCTGTTTTGCTTTACTTCTAGTCACCATATGATTCAGTCAGGAGAAGTTAGGTGAAATATAAATGAAATATTTCTTAGTGATATTATTTTGGATAATGGGATCTGATTTCAGGAATAACTTTAGTTTTTTCTTGTCCAGAAATGCCATGCTCTTCACTGTGCAGTTTTAGCAGAGCCATCCCTGCTTGCTCAAAAAGAGTAATTATTGGACAGCTATTGCCCGAGCACTGTAGAGGTCTCTCTTTTTTTTTAATACCTGTGGGTTTTTTAAAGTAGATTGAAAGAAGAAAGAGAGAGGACCTAACACTAAAAGAGTGTTTTGTCTTTTTTTGTTTTAAATTATATAGAAAATCTGAATACACATTGCCAATATTCAGTTCTTAATAGCTATCAATCATTATCACTACCTTTGCAAAACAATGGGTCAGTAGAAATTTACCCTAAATTATCTGTCAGTCTACAATACCATGGAACACAAGAAGTATAGCTGGAACTGGTGGCTGTGTCCTTCATTGCAAAGGTGAAGAGGATCAGGCTTGAAAGTTTGTTGATAAGGGAAGCCAGAACTGAAATGAGCCTGTTCCTTTTTTTGCTGTCATTGCTCTTTCATCATTGTGGTGCCAGCCCCATGCCCAAAAGAAAATCATAGAATTACAAAATCATTCAGTCAGAAGAGACCTTTCAGACCATCAAATCCAACCATTAACCTGGGACTGCCAAGTTCACCACTAAACCATGTCCCTAAGCACCACATCTACATGTCTTTTAAACACGTCCCGGGATGGTGACTCAACCACTTCCCTGGGCAGCCTGTACCAGTTCTTGGCAACCCTCTCAGTGAAGAAATTTTTCCTAATGTCCAGTCTAAACCTTTCCTGGAGCAATTTGAGGCCATTTCCTCTCCTATCGCTTGCTATGTGGGAGAAGAGACCGATACCCACCTTGTTACAACCTCCTTTCAGGTATCTGTGAAGAGCTGTAAGGTCTCCCCTCATCCTCCTTTACTCCAGGCTGAACAACCACAGTTCCCTCAGCAAATTCTCTTAAGATTTGTTCACTTAAGAAGTTCTTCACCACCTTCATTGCCCTTCTCTGGACATGCACCAGCACCTCCATGTCTTTCTTGAAGTGAGGGGCCCAAAACTGAACACAATATTTGAACTGGGGCCTCACCACTGCCAAGTACAGAGAGACAATCACTTCCCTTGTCCTGCTGGCCACACTATTTCTGATACAAGCCAGGATGCTATCGTCCTCCTTGGCCACCTGGGCACACTGCTGGCTCCTATCCAGCCTGCTGTTGAACAACACCCTTGGTTCCTTTTCCGCGGGGCAGCTTTCCAGCCACTCTTCCCCAAGTCTGTAGAGTTGAATGGGGTTGTTGTGACCCACGTGCAGGACCTGTCACTTGTCCTCGATGAACCTCATAGAGCTGGCCTTGGCCCATTGATCCAGCCTGTCCAGATCCCTCTGTAAAGCCTTCTTTCCCTCAAGCACATCAACACTGCTGCCCAGCTTGCTGTTGCCTGCAAACTGACTGAGGATGCACTCGATCCCCTCATGCAGATCATTGACAAAGATATTAAACAGAACTGGCCCCAATACTGAGCCTTGGGGAACAAAAGGGGTGTTTTAATCTGATTTTGACATGCTAATTTTGGGATCAAAATTGTTTCATGTTTCTTTTATTCTGCAGTATTTTTTTGATTCCATCAGAATTTGAGGGAATAGCAGCTAGTCGTGGGTGGAATCCCTTCAAGCTTTGATACTATTCAATGTCTTTGTAAAGGGTCTGGATGACATGGTTTAGAGTATCCCACTCAAAGAAAATTAGGAGTTAATATAGATACAGTAGAAAGAATGACCACCATTCAAAGAGAGCTAAATGAGCAGGAAGATTAGGTCAGTAAGAGCTGAATAAAGTTTGAGAAAGATGGGAAAATCTCAAGAAACTGTACACACCAGGGTCTGACTGCCTGTGGTGCACCTATAGAAAAAGTCTTGAGGATCTGGCAGACAAGAAATTGAATATGTGCCATAAAAGCACCCTTGCAGCAATCAAGGCAAGCTATATCCTGGGATGCATTAACAAGAATATAGCCTGCAGATCAAGGGATATGGTTACCCGATACTTTTCGACTATAGCTGGGATGCTATATCTGGTTTTTGTCTTTGCTGTTCAAGAGACATTAAAAAAATGGAGGGGTTCAGGAGCCACCAAGTGCACTATGAAGATATGGAGATGGCAGGAGGGTTGGAGAACTTTAAATATGAGGGAAAGTATGTTCAGCCTAGCAAAGAGAAGTGTGTAAGTGGGGGAAGTTATCACAGCCTTCCAGTATTTAAAAGGTAGACACAGAGAAGGTGGATGTGTTCTCTCCACAAGGATGAGGTGACAGGACAAGAGGATATGGGCACAAGGTGCTTCAGGGGAAATTTTTTCTGAATACAAGACAAAAAGAATCTTAATTGTGGGAAGAGTTAAACAATGGTTGCCCAGAAAAGTTGTGGTGTTTTTCTTGTTGGAAATGTTTAATACTTACTTTGACAGGTCCTTGCATAAATTGATCTAAGATTCTGGTTTCACCACAAAGTTGGATCAGATGATCTTCAGAGGACTCTTCCTACCTAGACTTACCTGTGCTTGTAAGATGCTGTAGTCTTTCCTGCTTCTTCTACAGGATCATTCTACTGTACATCCTTCCTGCTTGTTCTCCAGAATTATGTTAGTTTTCCAAGCCATCTTTCCGGCCTGCAGATTTTATGTCTTGCATGTATTTTCCTTCACTCCACTTGTGCAACTGTACCACAAGTCTCTGCTGGCCTCTTTGCAGTTGTGTCTCAGCTGTGTTACAAAATGCTGTTGGTGGTGTTTAAATGTCATAAAATACTTACACGCTGTCACCAATTATTGTTTTGTGCACTTCTATCTGGGTTCAAGCTAGCAAATATTAACTGTATCATGCTTAGTATGTATCTGTCTTCTTCATGCAACAGGCCTGCGTTGGCCACACCACATAACATGCCTGTATTCATTATAGGACAAAAAGATTTAAGAGTTGCATAAGTAATTATCCCAGACTAAGGTGTTCTGAAATGCTGCAGCAAATGTTAAGATGAGAAGCAAGTTTTTTGGGGGTTGACAACCCAAAAGGTACATTAGTTGTAGGGTAAACGCAAAATCAGTTTGTGCTGAAATAATACAACTTACCTGAATTTTCCAAGGACTAATGGTGTGGGGTTTTATTAGGAAGTGAATATAATTTTTGCGTATTTTTTTAGGGAAACCACTAACAACAAAATTCATTGGACTGTTAGATAGAAATTAACAATCTGGAAGTGCCTTGTGATGACAGGCATTCATATGAAAACGTTACTTGACTGGTGGACAAAGGCAACTTATGACAATCTCTTGGCCAGATAGAAACAAAAATGAATCATGACCTGAAATGTGAAAGTTATTGCCAGATAGCTCTCAGATGAATTAAAACACCGAAACCTAATTAAACCACAATCCTTTTATCTTGTCTTTCTCTCTGCATGTCTAGGACAAGTAGAAGTCTTCATATATCTGAAATATTATAGATCAATTAATATGCACACAAGCTGCATATTCTGTAATGGGAATAGAGTTAATCTAACATAAATCTTTTTTTTTTTTTTTTTTTTTTTGCAAACTCAGAGTAACATTAAAATATTTGTCCCAACTCTGGTCCTACTTGTGCTTATTTCTCAGCAATATAATATTACTGATTTCAGTGGTACAAACTGAGCAAAGTTTTTGCTTGTTGTCCCCAACATTTAATGTACATGGACTTCATTATTCTTCTCCATTAGTTAATGGAAATTTAATGTGCAAAGCTGGGATAAGTAGAACGAGTGATTAATTCTACACAGAATTCTATCGCTTTACACAGAATTCTTCTATTGAGCTTTTTATAGACCACATAGTTTAACATTGTATTGCTCCCCATGTTTTTGTCTCATTAGTTACTTGACCATTGTATTAGCCTGGACACTCACAGTTTGGGAAAAAAATACATAATTCTGTAAATTCAGACATGCAAAAAGACACAGACTAGAAGAGTGCCTGTAAGAACCGTACTTTGAATACATTTCCAATTATTCTAGAATGCTTATTATGGTACTATAATTTTTATTACAGGGCATGTTAAATTCTTGATTGTAAGATTGAACAAAGAGTGGTATAGCTCAGATCCATATCTGCCAAACCAACTATCTTGTCTCTTACGGATGCTGTCTGCAGCAGATGCTTAGCTAAGAGTCAGAGAACAGCAGCAGAGAGTACAAATAAGCAGACTCTTTCATTAATTTATAGCTCATTGAATTTCTGATTTCCAAATGGTGCCTTTTATTTCTAGGCTAAGCAGTTTGCTTTTATTCCCATGAATTTGAATCATGGAGCCAATAACTTCTAGAACCATTATTGATTTTTAGTATCCACAATGTCTCCCAGAAATTGTGTCCTCTGAAGAACAACCTACTTTTTCTTTATTTTGAAACTTTGACCAATTTCACCTGACGTTTCCTCATTCTTGTACTAGATGTGCATCCCAGTAAATGTTTTTCTTGCCGGTATTAACAGAAGCCCTCCAGCTCCACAGTACCCTGTGGGAGGTGTCTGGGCCCTGTGGGGTTGCCTCTGTCCTGGTCGTTGTCGAGGTGGCATTGTCTGACCTGGCTGCCTGGGGGTCAGTGGCTCTCATCTCCCCAGGGTGCACTAGGAATGCATGATACTGTTGGTGGTGTGGTGTGGGCCATGCTGAGGAAGGGTGTAAAAATAAAGCTAAATGGCCCCAAAATTCCTTTCCTCCTCCATGAACATCAGAGTCCTCTCATGGAAGCCCATAAGGTGCTAAAAGCTTGTAATCCTCTTTTTCTTCTGAGAGAGAGTGAAACTGTCCACCTGAACATCCAGAGTTGCCCAAGGGGTGAGTATTAACACCAGGGAGGAGGGGCAACAGCAGGACATTGAGGATTTTTTTGCCTTCACAATTTTAACTTTTATTAGCAAGGCGTGTCTGTATCAATTAACTGTTTTGGCCTAATAGACTTAAAAATTAATTTGGATTACCAATACATTCTTAGGTTCAACTATATGTTCTGCTCCTTTTTGCCTGTATTAAGATATAAAATATTGCACATGGCTTGATGATGACTAACTTTGTACAAGCCACTTTGGACCAGTTTTCTGTTCTGTAAGTTTGGAAAACTTTAATAGCATGTTTCATAAGGGGCAGAGACTTGTGTGAAGTTTTAGAAGTACATTAATGAAAGCTTGGGTTTCTAATTCACTTGCAATATTGAAAATCCCATCTCTAAATCAAGGGACTTTTCAAGCATGTCAAAATCTTCCTCTAACATTCAGTACTGTTTAATGGATTTTAAAATTTCTCTTGTTAAGTGAACTATGAAATAGTTTTTACAAATGTACAGAATGATGTCAAAGACCTAAGCAAAAATTTCCTATAAATTTATTTTTAAAAAAAGAAACAAACAAAAACCCAAACATCCAACAAAAACCCCTCAAAAGAAACCACCATGGTTTATTACTTATGAAAACACATGTTCTTCTATAAGATAATGCTATATATGTTTTATTTTCTTAAACGGACCAACACAAATATAGAAATATGCTATATCCTGTTCCGACTACCTTAGATTTTATATTTCTGCATTGCATTGAATATATTTTATTTTTGTCTGATGGGTTTGTGGAAAATCTTTGTACCTTCAGATTAAGATTCTGAAAGATTTGTGTTATTCATTTCACAGTGCAAAAGTGAAATTATTTCCTTTACTTTCACTTTCCCCTTAGTTTTCACAGAATAATTCTTTTTTTCAGACCTTTTTGTGCTTATAGATGTGACTGCTACGGAGGGCAACCACTACATAAGAGTGATACAACCAGTCTAGATGAGGAGAGTATCCTGCATGGTAAAAGTCTGAGCAACATTCAATATTCCTGCAGTTTTTCAAAAACTTAATGGAAAAGGTGAGTAGGACCAAACAGATGGAGGTCATTTCATGTCATCATATCTAGAACTAAGACTGTGTTGTGAACACCTCAGGAGCTGTAATAAGTAATTTGTCTGTCATTGTCTATCTTTTCCCCTCCTATCAACATCCAAAAGTTTTTAGCCTGTGAATGTACTCTCCTCTATCAGTCACTAAAGCAGTAAAATGGAAGCATCACAGGAATGGCAAACTGTACATGTCCAGGATCCTTTTTGTTTTCTCTTGTTGCAAAATTACTATTGGGCATGTTAGTGAAATACAATTACTTAGAGTATTCTCTCCAAAGTGGATAACAGACTGCTTTTTCTTTGTTTTTAATGTTCAGCTTTCCTTTGTTTTTTAGTGGAGAAAATGTGCCGTGTTTTTTTATGAGTACAGTATGGAATGACTTTTAATCAATTTTACATAGATAATTACAGGAAAAGGTATCACCAGCATAATGATCTATATAAATCAGAGAACCATACAAACATCTTTTTAGCTTTGTTACAGGTTAAGTTGATTTGGTTCAACCAGCACCACTTCTTTAACAGATTTCAAAAAGACCACATTTTATAATAGGGTCATCCAAGAATATGGGGCAGCTGGTGAAAGGATTTAATCTCCCATTTTTGTTACCATGTAAGAGCTTATACATCATTTGCATTTCTAACATGCCATTTCAATTTCTTTCTAAATACTCTAGCACTGTCGTATGCAGATAAGGAGGTGGAAAGAGGCTGCAGTGTTGTGCTTCCCTGACAATAAGAATGTCCTCAGTGCAGCTAAGTTATGGAACTATTGAGAAATATTGTCCATCCACTTAAACTAATTTTACACATAACAGAGAGATAGATCTAGGAGCACATAAACGTATACGCAGGGATGTAAACCCGTGGCAAGAAGATCACCACTGCAGCAACAGGTAGTTTACTGTGGGGATACAAACCTGAAAGATATGGGGCGCCCCCTCCTTTTTGGGTCTGCTGAGCTGTGTAGCTGTTTAGCTAGTTCTGGTATCAGGCACACAGAATTTGGTGAACCAAACAGGTCCATGCTTCAACCTGCAGAGCAGTGTACAACTGAGTCCATGATGTTGAAGTTTGAGTGTGTGCTGTATGTGCTGATTCATGTTGCAAAGCGAAGACAGCAGAAAAGAGTCTGCTGTTTGTCACTGTCCTGAAGTCTTTAGCAGCTGCAAATGATCTCTGTGCTGAATAGATGCCTAATAGAACAAATATTTTAAACTTGTATTCTGAATGAGTAATGAGAAAATAATCTAATCTTTTGCTTGCTGCCAAGTTTAAATATATACTTCAAAATGATTGTTCCATTTCAGTTCCAAATTGAGGAAGAATTGTTTCAGTTCAGCTTAGAAGCAATAATTGTTCCCATTTTTTGTTTAATAAAATCTTCTATTAATGAAATTTAAAGGGAAGGATTCAGAAATTTTAATTTCCATTTAAAATAAATTGTATTTTAATTCAATCAGTGCAACTCAGAGATTGTGATTACCTGTTTTCTCTATATGAATTGCTTTAATCTAAATTTGTTGTCAGGTTTAGTCTTTATTCCACCTACAAAAAAGCATTATCAAAACTTATAAAAAGACTAGTCCAAGCCGGAGGGCATTTCACCCTTTCTTGCTGCTTGGTTTTATACTGGTGGCGTTTTTTTTTTCTAACAACTTCCTTTTGGAATTTCATGTTACTTGCACTGGGATTACCTTTATTTGAAAACCCACTGTGACAAGTTTACTGGGCACAAAGTATTCACAAGCAATATTGGGATCACGGTGACGAAACTAGCTTTCCACTAACAGAAAACAAACAAACAAAAAAACCAACCCGGTTGAATATAATTTTGTTTTAAAGAAATTCACATTCCTTCTACTGTTTTAGGAGCAGCTTTGCCATCTCTAACAAGAAGTATCCTGGGGTGTAAAGCAGATTTTTGCTTCCCATCAGCCCTAACTCCCATTCCCAGACAGCCCAGGGAAAGCTGCTTTTCCCTGGGCTCAGCTGGGAGCTAAGCAATCCTAAGCAGCACAGTCTCATAGCGTCTGCTTAACTCATAGTTCGGAGGGAGCTCAGGTGGGCAACTCAGCCTTTCACAAAGGCAAGTGTGTCTAGGAAGAAAAAGCAGACTGTGTAGTTAAGGTAGTTCATGACTGCTCCAAAGACCTGGACTTCTGTATACACCACTGTCAATGAGTCTGTGTGACATTCTATATCACAAAGGCAATTATTAGTTGTGTATTTCTCATTTGCTGGCTGCTCAGTTTGGAGGAATTGATAACTGCAACAGTAATTAATCCATTTTAAATACACGTGGCTACAAAATGCAAATCAAGCTGGAAAGTCAGATTCTGTATCTCTTATATCAGTTATGTGAATATAGTAAATTATTTGATTCTATAGTCTCTGTCCACTTTTTGTATAGCCACCCTAATATACCACTCACAATTACCAATGGTGTTACAAATCTAAATTTATTAAATGCACTTCTATTGTATTTATGATCCTTGTAGAAAAGCTCATGACAAAGCTAATAATTCTGTGTTCAGAGCAGGGGTTAAATAATGTGCAGTAACTGATCCTGCATGTAAAAATGGAGCTGAATGTGATTAACTGTTCAGGAACCAAGCACAGCCCTTGCTCTGTAGAAATGTTGTATGGTAATATGGAATAAAATAGTGTGTGATTGTATATCTAAAGAATTATCGTAATGATACACACATGGAGATTAAATTATTTCTCTGCAGACAATCCATATTCTAGAATTCCCTAAATGATGCCTTGATATGGTGTGATAAAATCTTGGTGGGAGGAAGTACTAGATGATATGGTAAACTACCTATATTAAACAAACTTTTTTATGTATTTACTTCTTCTGAAGAAAGGTCAGTGTATATTTACATTATCAAGACTTTATTAGAAGTTCCCAATTGCCAGCATGGCATTTTTTCTTCAGAGGGAGAGAGAGGAGGGAAAGTCATGAAAATTAAAGTTAGGGAAACAAGCACAAGTTTAAAGTAACCATTTTACACTTTTCTGATGCTGATCTCATTGCTCTCCTTTTTACTTAGTTAATGTTAAGCTTCTTGAGCATTACTTTAGTCTTAATGTTCTTCAAAAAGTAAACTTTTGGAAAGATTTTTTAGGGAAAATATTTTTACTTGAAAATTCAGGAGAAATGTTTTGCACGACACACATACTTAAAACAACATGCACTCTGGAAGAAGACAGTCTTGAGATCTGTTCTTCAGAACAGGTCTTCTTTCAATTACTTAGTATACTTTATTTCTGAAAGCAACATTGTCTTGTGTTTAGTAGGAGAATGAGGAGAGAGTTTAAGTTAAAAACTGAAGAGAAAAATCCATCTGGTATGACAGCCTTTCACCTGCAAGTTTGTGATGCAGCCTGCTGTCACTGGACAATAAAGGTAATAACTGGGTTCTTCTGGGTGCACGTGTCTTATCTTAATGACTTAAAATGCGTTTAAATGATCCTGCCACTATGGTAAGAGAGTAAATCTGTCTGATAGGGGAAGTGTGAGAATTACTCTTTCTCAAGCTATATGGAAGGATAAATGGTTTCTTACTCTGCTGGGACCTCTGGATTGGCCTGAGGAAGAAGGGTTGTATCTGTGATTTGGTTTTAGGAGAGGAGGGGTCCTGGTGCATCACTTCGAGGCCAGATCTTCACACAATTAAGACAGGACCATGTCTATGGTATAGTTAGAAGCATGTATCTTCTGTAGTTTGGAAACAGCCCAGTGGCTGTGGGCCTGATTGTCTTGTTTCTTCTCCTTTTCTCAACACAAAGGTGACAAGACAGGAAAAAGAGTCCAGCCTCTTCCTCCTTGCATGTTGTTCTCGTAAACCAATCACCAAATCAAAAATCTGCCAGCTCTATGCTCAGGGACTCAGTTCAACAGAAAAGGGTAGTGGTGGCAAAACTGGTAAATAAAGTTCTAATTCCTTCTCTTTTGCCTGGAAGAATTTGCATGAAAGTGCACACAACAGAAGGAGCAGGGAATTGATGTTCACAGAAAAATTTAGCTGCTGAGATACTTATGAGGTTTGACAGTAAGAAAGCTTTGTTCTGGAGAAACAAACAGAACCAGTCAGGAAGGATATGAGCTTAGCTAGACAGATGAACCATGCGTAAATTTGGCTAGCACTCTGGGTCATCCCAGCTGTGCAAGCTGAGGAACAAGTTTGTACTGGTTCCTGCCACTGTGCTTCAGATCCTGATTTGGTAAGCTTCCTCTTTCTTAGAATGAGGGAGAAATGTTTAATTTTAGCTGCTTTTTATTGAGTCTTTAACATTGCATTTTATGAGTCTTTTACATTATAGTTATGTTCATCGTATAGGAGGTCTTATCAAACTGAGGAGTGAGCAACAGTAGTCTCTTCATTGTACTCCCCAAGTTTCCTCCATGTAGTTGTTTTTTTTTATTTGGATATTTTATCAAAATCTAGATTGGAAGGAAAAAGATGTCAGGAGAGATGAGAATGGAAAAAGTCACAACCCAAAGGAAAGCAAATGGCATTAAGAAGATACTTTCAGTTGAGAGAAAAAAAGACTAATGAAGGTTGTAATATATGACACAGTGGGAATCAAGAAAGGATTATAAAAAGACTGGTTTTCTGTCATCCAAAGCTCTCTTTTTAAAGTTTTTGGGTTTTTTTAGTTGATAGATTTATTTATTTTGGAGGGAAAATTGAGGTGTTCATAGCAATATGGTTATCTCTGTTTACCTTAGTGTTCATTTTCATCTGTATTACAGAAGAAATACAAAGAAAAATGTTTGAATATTTCCTGATTTTTTCTATTCCTACAGTCATATTGTATCACTTCAGAAATATTACTCAAAAGTTCCTGTTTATCCTCTCTGACTTCAGAATAAAATCCTTGTTCTAAATTGTAATTTTCTATGGGAGGTATATTACTTGCACATTGAAAAATATATTTCTGCTTGCTACACTGCTGAAGAATTATGGAGTTGATCACAGAACAGGTGAGGGGATGGAGCTAATTCCCTTGATGTATTTGAGATTTATTGTTCCTAGACTATGACTGACAATAACTCATGATTCTCAAATATGCTTTGGGAAAGAAAAAATAAGAAAATCAATCTTTCTGCCTTTTGATAAATACTATCTGGAACTGGAAATAAACCATGAACACCATGAGTTTTCTGGAAATGCTTATTTATTTTTCGTAAACATACAACTCAAATCACCCTCAGCTCTAAAACCTGTTGAAAGAGTGGATCTATCCTGCAGAGAAAATGCATAGATGCATGAAGAAGCAGAAGTAGGGGGATACTGTCGAAGAACTAGAGTGGAGAGATGTTCCCTATACTGTCAAAGAATTAAGACTGATCCTGTGTATATGTGGGTGCATGTGTGCATTTGTATAGAGAGTTTTAGTGTGAAATTATGAAATGTCAATCCATGAAGATTTCCCATAAATACTTCTTAAGTCAGTCTGGAATGCAGTGTTTCTTCTTTGGGAACACAACAGTGCTTTTACAATAGATGTAAAAAATTATAAACAAATCAAACAAGTCTTGTTCCTTTGTTTCATGCATCTCTTGATTTAGTACCATATAGCACAGTCATACGTTCCTAGATGAAGTCATCTGGCAAGTGCAACAGCTGTACAATAGGTGTCCACCAGAATAACTACACCCAAGAACAAACACCAAGCACAAAATTGGCTGTCCTTTGGTTTCTCAGAGGAACCAGGGGATAATCTCCTAGCATGGACTGCAGATGGCCATTTTGGGATGGAGCCTAGGAATTGCAGGGGAGTGGTAGGCTTTTATTCATGCTGATAATATAAGCTTTTGATTCATAACTACCCACACCAACTCATAGAAATTGAAAGGAATGAATTAACAGAAGAAAGAAAGAAAGGGAGCTTTGAACACTCACATGCTCCTTTTTGCCTACTTTAGAGACAGTCTTGCACAAGTTTAGAGTTGATTCTATTTTTAATGTCTTTTAAAAGTGCTTTGATTCCAACTAAGCATTTTTCATAATGTCATTCTAAACAAAGTTATTATTCAGATGACTCTCTCATGCACGAACAAAGTAGTTGAAATGGCTTGTAAATATATTAGCAGGGCAAATATGTATTAACTTGCTGCCTTAGGTTATAAGCTTTCTTTTAAAGGAAGATAATATTTGTGTAGAATGAATAGCTTTATTGAATTATAACTTATAATGCAGCATTACAGGCTGTCAATAAATGATATCATGTTTCTGTAATGGTTGTATTTGAAGAGAGTCACCATAATCACAGAAAAGCAGCTACTTAGAGTAGAAGATCTGGAAACTTTATCAAATCTGTTTGGTTATGGGCTTTGTTGTTTGGGGTTTTTTTTTGTTGTTGTTGTTGTTTGTTTTTTTTTTTTTTTTTTTCTCAAGTAAAGACGGGAAACAGAACTCCTTTTTACAAACAGTTCTAGTAACCTGACTTACAGTAAAGCCAGACACAAAAATCTAAGAAATACATTATACTTTCAGATATTAATCATGTCCTTTTCTATTCTCTTGTATACTAAAAAGATGAACAGAAAGGCTCTGTGTCCATCATTTGTTACCAAAGAATAAGTTAACATTTCCTTTTAGTCCAGACTTTTCAGACTAACAGTTCTGATCATGAGTTTACAATATCAACTTGATTAATTTCAACTTTTGTACCCAAATGCTTACAAGTTAGCAATAAAAAGAGTGGAAGCTGCACAAAGCATCTTGGCCAAAACTCATGGTGCATTAAAAATATAAACTTACACTTAAGTTTCTTCAGTGTGTGGATCTCTTCAGAAAACTCTGGTCTACAATGGTGAGCACAATTAATTTGTCTTCCTGGGATACAACAATAAAGTTGATGAGCTCTTTCTAAATTTTCCGTATTAACTACACTTATTTAAAAGGGAGAAAGAAAAACAAACATTCCCCATGTATTTTGAGATCTGTTGAGAGATGTTGCCATTTGATTTCACAGGTTCTACAGAATATATATATTAGATAAACAGGCCAACAGTCTGACGTTTCCACATATGGCACTTTTGACAGTACTGCAACGCTGTAGGGTTGGCAGATGGAGCAATTATATATTTTCTAGCTAGGAAGTAACCTTTAAAGTAAGATTCTAATGTAACATAGAATATGCTATGATTTAAGACATTTGTGCTTGAGTTCTCACTGGGTAATAACTTTCAGTATTATATCTGTTGGACTATTGAGATTAGTTTCCTCTAATTAATATATCTATACAGCAGTCCTTTGACATTCAACTCCTACATATGGGAATATATCTGAGTTGAGTTGTTTGCTGAACAACAAATTAAGAGGGTTGTTTTTTTTGATTAATACAGTATACGACTTCATTTTGTCATTGAAGAATTAGAAAAAATATGAAAGAAATGTCAGCAAAACCATTTTAGAAAAGCCAATTTTGTACAGATATTTCCTAAAAATTAACTTCAAAGGGGTTTTTGTGTTATCTTTGCATAATTTTTGTTTTTTCTAAGTACATTCTTATTAACAGTAAAAACATACATAACATAAAAATGATATTCGGAACATATTCAAGCTATGTTGAAATACCTGCTTTGCAGATGACCTATTTTTTCATATTCTACCCTGTGACTTACAGAATTCTTTCATTAAGAGTTTTGTTTACTAAGATGTTCACAATACGCTGGAGCTTTGCCCTTCATTGAATGTACTTCAGCCTTCAACTTAATAGCTTGAGCTTCTCTCTTTAATGACAAAGTTCAGCCTGACAAAAGCAAAGAATGCTACTGTGAATACATTAATGTAAATTGATTTTTATGTAACATTTTACATTTTCATTTAACTTGTAGTTATCAGGAGATTACAAATAAAGTATTCATCAAATTTATACTCAAGATATGCCTCATTGCCTATTCAATCATGACATACAGGTATGTATAGCTAACATTGAATATATGCCACTATTCAAAGTTTAGCTTATGCATAAATAAACTGTCCTTGGACAACACACTTGACTTAAAAATAAGAAGATACAAGTTATTCATTGACTCAAACATTCATGTTATTTTCCTTACCATTTTGTAAGGTAGACCTTTGGTAGCAAGAGACTAGCAGCATAGCTTCTTGAAACTCATAGTTAGCTTAACATATATATTGGCAATGAGTACAGCTATTCCTCTGCATGAAAACAGCAATAAGGGTTTAATCAGACCTTAGTCTTGTACATCATACATAATAAACCTTTTTTTAATTTCAAATTTCATGATAAAAACATTGATAAAATAAGGAGGGGAAGTGGAAAAAAAATAAGGGATAAAGGATTGGTTTCAATAACCAAAAAATGAGCTTCAGGATCTATGAAAGCTGTGTCCTGCCATCTAAGTAGAATTTAGAAATGTGCTAGAAAAAAAAATGCAGGAATTCCTTTCACAATGTATTAGGGAGAAACCAGGCAGCCTCTCACTTCTAATGGTGACCCATAGATTCTGATCACTTTTATCCTGTGTTGTAATTGTATATTTTTATTCTCTGATTTAATCTGACGACAGTGATACATGGCAGAAATTTTTATTCTTCACACACTTTCTAATCTTTTAAACTATGTGAATTAGAGGAAGGGCTGACAAATACTGATAGAGAATGTAGATAACATCAGTGACGGTATCTACTTCCAGTATCCCTCTTACTACCTTTCCTTGTTTGCTTTTCTTGGCTATGTGAATTGGCATAGAGAGGGTAGGTGGCCTTTTCTGGCTGTCAGCTTTATATTCTGCCCTTAGTTTTGAAAAGAGGGGGTGGTGCCATCTGGGCTTCTTCATGTAGAGAACAAATCACTGTTAGTAATAAGAACGAGTTTATCCCTCTGCGGGGGCTAGAAGCATAACAGTCTCTAACAATCTATTCTGGAACCTGAACAGTAAGTATTGAAAAGTTTGTGGTTTGTTTTCCAAAACAATCAGTTCCCACCCCGCTTTTTCTTACCACTCTCACCTTTCTTGTTTAAGCATCAGACAGTACAATTCAGTGCCTCTTTGCTGGGAGTTTCTTCATGGTTTTTTTTCTTGTCGAATTCTCTCATCTCCTGTATTTTCTCCCAGTTTTACTTTCCCTGCCCCATTTTTCCCTCCTTTTTTAAAATCTTTTCTCTCTTAGTTTCTTCCTTTTCCTCCTTTTTCTACCACAATATGACTAGAATATCAGAGATTCAGAAATTCCTGCTATGTTGCATATAAACAAAGTAGTGATGATTATTTTTAGTATTGACTTCCCCTAAACTATTTCATAGAATCACAGAAATCTTGAGTTTGAAAGGGACCTTTTGAGATCATCTTGTTCAACATTCTCCTACTTGAGCAGGGTCAGCTACAGCATATTGTCATGGACTGTGTTCAATTGGGTTTTGGATATCTCCAAGGATGGAGACTCCACAACCTCTCTGGGCAAACTGTACCAGTGTTTGACTACCCTCACAGTAAAAAGGAGCATTTTAGTGTTCACATGGAATGTCATGTTCTTCAATTTCTGCCCACATCCTCTTGTCCAGTCACTGGGCACCACTGTAAAGAGTCTGGTTCCCTCATCTTCATCCTTTCTTATCAGGTATTTGTAGTCATCAGTAAGATCCTCATAAGCACTCTTTCTTCCAGCCTGAACAGTCCCAGTTGTCTGTGTCCCTGACTGTGCAAAGATACAAGAAGATGCAATAGCTGGACTCCTCTGAGCTGGGTACATTCAAATGGAGTTAAAGCACACACTTATGACAGTGACAATAATTAACCAACTGGAACAATTTCCAGTGTTGAAGAATGTGTTTTAAATCAATGAATTTGTTCTGAAAAAGGACTTGGTTACTCATAAGATAGATGGGAGAATTAATATGTTAATTTTAGCATGTGCAACTTTTAATGCTTTGCTCAAGCCAAATTTTCTATAGCTGTTAAAAACTGGTTTTCTGAGAATTGGCCACTTGCACTTTCTAAGTGTGAGCATGAAAAAAAACATAGCAAAAATTATAGCCAAATCCCCAAAATCTCAGCCCAAGCAACATTAGTTTTATACTAATTTTATTTCTTCTCTTCCCACTCTCTGCATCATTCTCCTTTAAGTCTCTTCCCATGTGTTCTTCCTATACTACTTTATCCATGCCCCAGAGAGGCATTTCATTTGATATTTATAAGATTGTCATGAGAAGTTCTTTCATGATTCTTTTAAAAATATTTAATGAGACATTTAGCAATAATGAGCTTTGACATCACACTGATGTCTCTATGACATCAGAGGCAGCACATCCACTTCCATATTGTGTGTCAAAAAATGTGTCTGGCCAGTACACTGTGAAGACTTCCATGACTAACAGAACTGTACTTGCAGAAGATCCCATAGACTGCAAAGGGCTACAGGGATGGCTAGTGAGTGGGAAAGGGTGCTTGCTGTCCAACCACAGCAGATACTGTGAATCTTTGGTAAGTAAGTAGTAAAACGATCCCATGCAGTAGGCACACCAACAGATGTTATCCTTCTTATTTTCAGAATAACTAATAAGTAAAGTGAAAACAAAAAAAAAATTATTGGAAGATTGGGGTTTGGGTATGTTAGGTACTTTACAGCTGAAAGCTGTACATGCTTGTTGGGGTTTGCAGCTCCTAATAAGCACTACAAGTGATTCTCCACAATTTTGTTACTTTTACATTACATTGTTCATAGTTAATATATATTCTTGTTCGGATTACTGTTTATTTCAAAGACAGGTGGAAGAAAGTACACGCATTTAAATTCAGAACCTTCACTTTTCTTTGAGTCATTGCTCACTCAACAAATATTCTATGCAACGCTTTAATAAGATTTTAGCTATTCCACTATATATTTCCATGGGAGTGATAGAATTGCATCAGATTAGCTCACACAGCTCCTGTGTTATCAGAAATTTCTGCAAGATACTTAACTTTTTAACTGCATCATTTCAGAAAATGGCAGAGTATCATATAAATGGCATCTCTTAGGAAACCATAATTACATCGTTGAATTAAATTCAGACATCTTAAGTACCGCGTGCATTTTCTTATGCTGATAGACTTAAAAAATACAGAATGGAGGAAGAAGGCAACAGTAAGAAAGAGTTTATTTCCTAGTCTTTCAGGTTTTTGTTGCTTCCCCATTACAAGTAAGCTTAAAGAAGCAGAAAATATTCTTTTAAAGGTATCGTATAGAGAGCTCATCTGTTAAGTTAGAAAAGCCCTTATTAATGTCGTGGCTCCATAGCCCGGGTGCATACATATGTCATATCATATGACAGGGCATTGTTTGCTGTACAGCCTTCTGGGTTCAGACATATGCCGTTTCATATAACCAAACACACAGGGCTAGTTCAAACAATGCCTTCTGACAATAGGTATGCATAGGGAGATAGCTATTAACATAGTCCACAAATACTGTTATATTTGTGTCTGCTGTCTATAAAGGGATAATGTTTTACCTGTAATATTTGCATAGCTCCTTTGAAATGTGTCATATTTTTACCTCCGGTCATTGAGAAGTGTTATTAGGATATGCTGGGATACATTATGTCTTTAGAGAAGTAGTAAATTGCCAGCTTGGAGTGCTATCTGGGAGTGGGTGAGTGGAAGAGGTACTAGAAGTGATTTTATTATTTCCCATTTCAATTCAATGAGACAAAACCCCAAACATTTTTCCCTTGACCCTCAGGCAGTACTGAGGTTTAATTCTTGCTTATGTTCTATTGGATATGTGTATCTATCATATTCCTGTCTTCAATTTTGTTGATATGACACCTGGAGTAAGATGATGCAATGTTTTTGGTTTTAATTTTATTTTTTTCCTGAAGCTTCACATTCACACAGAATGACACATTGTTAACTGTTGATAACTGCTCTTTATTTTCAGTTTTCTTGTTTGTTTGGTCGTTCATTTGTTTGTTTTTCTCCACATGCTACTACTGTTTCATAGAAAGGGAAGGTTTGGTTTTATCTCAAGAAAAAATGTATTATCTGGTTTGGGGCCCTTTTGCATAAGATATCTGTGAATCTTATGCAGCTGTTTGTTTCTTATTTTAGCCACAGATCCTCCTTACTTTCTCTTATTTTGAAAGGATTTTGTTTATGATGTATTTCAGATTTTTGGAACACAACCTTTATTCTCTTATTTCTTTACCTGGAGAGTAAAAAAAAAATAAAAATTTCCTAGCTTTATGTAAAGCTATTGTGAACTGTCATACAGATATGTGTAAATTGTTTCTTCAGCCCAAAATTGTTGATAAAAGTACAGTTAAGATATGTAAGACTTTACAGTGATACTTAGACTGAAGAAGTAACACAAATTTTAATTAAATTTCTATTATTACAAATGACATTTAGGATTACTGTTAGTACAAGGAGTTTAAATATAAAATTTAATTGCTGTTACTGTATTCCTTTTTTGCAGTCAATATAATATTATCTACATATAAATGCATCATGTTCCTTATAAACAGCTATTTAACCATTTTCTCTTATTTGATTTTAAACAACAGTGGCAGAAAAGAAACATTCTAAAAATCATTAGAATATGAAAAAAGGGGAGGAATCTACAGTACACAAATGATGCTACTTCTAAACTGAGAAAGCGGCAGCACTATCTGAGCGAGTGTACCTAAAACTGAAACTAAGCAGAACATAAAACAATCAGTTTGGTGAATAAGACAATAATATATGAGGAATTACATTGCAAGTCTGTAGGAAACACAAAAGGAAAATTTGAATAAACATTTTTATATATTCCATCCTAAGTTAGACATGGAACATTAACTTCTGTATCATTAGACTAAAAATAAAAAATGTAATTAAACTTAAACTTTTTTTAATATTAACGTTTCTTTGCTGTTTATGAGCCTTTGCTAGTATTTGAATAACTGAAAAGAATGTTGCTGTATTCAAAGAGAAGAGGTTAAATGTGTTCTCACTTCAATTTATATATAAAGGAAAAGAGATATAAAATAAAGGAAATTTGTTTATTTCCAACAAATCTTAATATTTTTACTGGACTTGTGTCCTACTGAGGCAACTATTAAGATATAAAGATACTGATATTTAAATAGTAAAATCTTAATGAATTAATAGGTAGAAATAACATATTACTGAAAAACAAACAAAACTTTCACCAAATCACTGAATGGTTGGGGCTTAGAAGAGACCTCTGGAAACCATCCTGTCCAACCCCCCTGCTAAAGCAGTTTCACCTAGAGCAGCTTGCACAGGATTGCATCCAAGCAGGTTTGGAAGATCTCCAGAGAAGGAGACTCCACAACATCTCTCAGCAGCCTGTCCCAGTGCTCTGTCACCCTCAAACTGAAGAAGTTTTTCCTCATATTCACACGGAACTTCCTATGCTGCAGTTTGTGCCCATTGTCCCTTACCCTGTTACTGGGCACCGCTGAGAAGAGCCTGGTCCGGTCATCTTGAGATCTGCCCTGAAGATATACATAGACATTAATGAGACCCACCCTCAGTCTTCTCTTCTCCAGGCCAAACAGGCCCGGTTGTCTCAGGCTTTCCTCTTAAGGGAGATGCTCCAGTCCCCCAGTCATCTTCACAGACCTCCAGCAGGTCCCTGTCTGCCTTGAACTGGGGAGCCCAGCACTAGACACAGCACTCCAGATGCAGCTTCACCAGGGCAGAGCAGAGGGGCAGGATAACCTCCCTGGACCTGCTGGCCACACTCCTCCTCATGCACCCCAGGATACCGTTGGCCTTCTTGGCCACCAGGGCACACTGCTGGCTCAGGGGCAACTTGGTGTCCTCCAGAACTCCCAGGTCCCTCTCTGTAGAGTTGCCTTCCAGCGGGTCAACCCCCAGACTGTGCTGGTGCATGGGGTTGTTCCTCCCTAGGTGCAGGAACTTATATTACACTTGCCTTGGTTGAACTTCACTAGGTTCCTCTCCACCCAACTCTCTGGCCTGCCCAGCTCTCGCTGAATGGCAGTGCAGCCTTCTGGTCTGTCAGCCGCTCCTCCCGGTTTTGTATCATCAGCAAACCTGCTGAGGGTACACTCCGTCCCTTCATCCAGGTCATTGATAAGTAAGTTGAACCAGACTGGACCCAGTACTGACCCCTGGGGAACACCGACAGTTACAGGCCTCTAGTTACACTCTGCACCGCTGATCACAGCCCTCTGAGCTCTGCCATTCAGCCAGCTCTCAATCCACCTCACTGTCCAATCATCTAACCCAAACTTCCTGAGCTTACCTTGAAGGATGTTATGGGAGACAGCGTCAAAAGCCTTGCTGAGGTCAAGGTAGGCAACAGGCACTGCTCTCCCTTCATCTACCCAGCCAGACATTCCATCACAGAAGGCTATCAGGTTGGTTAGGCATGATTTCCCCTGGTGAATCTGTTTTGACTACTCCTGATAACCTTCTTTTCTTCCACATACTTCGAGATGACCTCCAGGATGAGCTGTTCCATCACTTTTCCATGGATGGAGGTGAGGCTGACTGGCCTGTAGTTTGCTGAGTCCTCCTGCTTGCCCTTCTTGAGGGCTGGAGTGACAATGTCTTTCCTCCAGTCTTCAGGCACCTCTCCTGTCCTCCACGTCCTTTCAATCATGATGGAGAGTGGCTTGGCAACAACATCTGCCAGCTCCCTAGCACTCAGGGGTGCAACCCATTGGGACCCATGTATGTTGAGAATCTGGTCGTGACTACTTCTAAATTAATTGTTTTAAAAATTATTTTTTTGTGAGAAATAAAATTAATAAATCAAATACTATGTTAAACATATTTTTAGATTTAAGTGTATATGCTCACAGAGGTTTATAATTACAAGAGGTTTCCCATTTATGGGTGTTTATGAGCCTCAGTACGCATAATTTTTTCCTTTTAGTACAATGCTCGGATTTTCATTAGTTTCTGTAGCTGTTTAGTCCAAGTATGCTTTACAGCTTTCTTAGTAAGATAATTAGCTATACATGTACTAGAACACACTGTCTTTCTTTATATGTCACGACTGTAATTTTTCTGTTGATATCACTTTACTGCAATTCCTTTATCCTCATGGAGCTGTATGCTTTCATTCAAAATTACAACTCGACTAGATAGCAAAGAAAAAGCTCTCCCCTGTTTATCAGTTAAAATTGTATCTAAATTACCCTCTTGCTCTCTTCTTTTGGTAAGTTGGTTACTTGTCTTTTCCTTTCAAAATATGTTATTTCTTTATTGAACATGATTTATCTTTTCATTCAGGGAATCACTTCTTCAGGCCATTTAAAAATAGAGACTCAAAACACAAATATTGAAAGCATTTTGTTTTACAAATGCTCTGTCAAAAGAATGAATGTTGTTACTTTGATTATTTTGGATGGGTTTTATATCTGGTAGTGGTTTGGGGGAAATTAAGGGGAAAGGGGAATATATTCTGAGTAACAGCAGAACAACTGTTTATTGTAACTGACGTTAAAGTTTGGGTTTATTCTGTTGTTCTACAAAGGTTCAAGTCATGCAACAGGGACCTTAACTTTTAAGACATTTTTTAGAGGAAGACAGTGTAAGATATACTTTAATAAGAAAGACAGGGAAAGACAATAGAATACAGAGATAATTACACGTTAGATGGACTTGCAATATTTTGACATACAAATTTGCATGGGGGAAAATTATTCTTTGAAATGTTAAACTTTAATAATACTTTTTTTTTTTTTTTTTACACAATCAATTACAGTTATTTTCTTGCCACCAATGAAAAGCAAATGATCTAATTATCTTAGACTTCGGTGTTGGGTTTTTTTTTTTTTTTTATTTTCCACTGTATGTAGCTCAAATTCCCTTATTGTCAAAAGAGGGGGTTATGTTCTTCACCTGAAAGTTGTGCTTCCTCTTCCTTCCTCTTCCTGTCATTAAATCTTCAGAAATTAGAAAAATCCTTGTGGGTACTTGAGAAAATTCTATTCCAGTATATATTTATGTGTTTATTTTTGTCAAGAACATTGTAGGTAACTTGTTTTAATCATTAAAAGAAATTTGTCTTCAGTGGAGTTTACCAGCTGTAACCAGGAAAAACTATGTAAAATAAACTGGTGAGAATTCATATAGGACAATTAACTTACCCAGTAGTGGAATTTCTGAAGCTGAAGCTGTACTTTTAAAGAACATCACAGAAAGTCATGGTAATATATGAAGGTTATAACTCTACAAATATTTCCTGTTGAATTTATACTATCTTATTATTTTCATAACTTTTAAATGAAGAAAATAAAACACTGTTGTTTTAATGACATGTCATGTGGACTTTAAAATATTTATTTAAGGAAACTTTGACATTTCAGTACAGAGGAAAAACAAGAATCTGTTTCTCAATTATCAGATGTGGATGCTGGACTTGCCACTACCTCTGACTTAAATTGGGCTGACTGGTTCAAAATTTTCTGAAAACCTGTGTTTTAAACACCTACTCTATCACTGGAAATCAAGCAAACTGGAAAAGACAGTTCAGAAACATGCATGGGAGCAGATGTACAACACAATTACCCATGATTAGCCTGAACTACTGCTAAATTTAACCTTCACTTCACAGAAATATGAGTTAAGTAAACAGCTTTTCTCTACAGATGAACTAGAACTAAAGCACTTCCTACCTTCTGCTCTGTTGCCTGCAGGTGTTTCCAAAAGGAGCTGGTATATAAATACCAGTGTCATCATGCCTGTGCCAATGAAAACAAGGATGAGGTACAATGTTGAACCAGTGTCATCTACATTTCTTATCTATGTATGGTTAATATCTGAAATTTACCTCTTTTATATGCAGACAAGATATGAACCGAAGTTGTTGATGGTGGAAGTCTAATTTGGATTTATTTTATTGCAGAGTGTTTTGGGGTGTCCATTCATATTTTTAGACTTAAATGCCCCTGTAGACTAAATAAAGTGAAGAGTATGATGGCAGAAAAAGTGGACAGAAGAAGGGTTTTGTAAAAGTCAGTGGAAAGTGAAAAAAAAGAAAGGTCACAGAAATTGGGAGCAATACATTGATGTTGCTTCCCTCCCTCCCAAACCC
Source organism: Falco rusticolus (assembly GCF_015220075.1). Classification (NCBI taxonomy): domain Eukaryota; kingdom Metazoa; phylum Chordata; class Aves; order Falconiformes; family Falconidae; genus Falco; species Falco rusticolus. Next base: position 6,344,958 of record NC_051189.1, on the reverse strand, counting down.
CAATACATCCTTCTGTGGTGGTGCATCTCACCCCTTCCCTGGGCTGCTGTATGATCTCAGCAATCCCCAGTCATGGCACCTTCCTGCTCTTACTTTGCTATTTTGACATATTTCAAAGATGTATCTGCAATATCAGAGTTTATTATTGTTATCATAACTGACATTTTAGCTTGAATTGTAAAAGTGAATTATGTTTGTGGAAGGGTAAGAAGATTATGGCACTCTCTCAGAACTCTCACTGCATGGAGTGCATAGATACTGGAGAAGCAGAACAGCAGGAAGACAATATTGCCACAAGAATAAGTAAATATAAACTGGTCACAAATAAGTGAGAAATATAAAATAGTATTCTTCAGCGAAGATCACAAGTGTATTAAAATTTATTAGAGGAGTTACATGAAGTGGATGCTTATGAGATCGGGGGACTGAATAGATTGTTTTGTGATGTCATTTTCAGTTCTTATGAAAGCCTGAGATAGGGAACTTTTGGTTTAATGATAAAATATTTTCAGGAAGGCTATTTAACATATCTAATAGTCACAAACTCCTTTTTACATAAGGTCTATGACTACTGCATTAATATTTTTTTCCACAGTTATATAATTTGTTCATAAAACTTATGGCCAGATTATATGAGATTTAACTACAATAGCCATCTTTTTTTCAAGCTGTGAAACATACAGGCATCTTTGCAAATGAAAATGCAGTTATGTGCAGATATATTTGACCCGCCTCTGAATGAGCTTATTGTGAAAATGTAATGAGTGTTATCACAGCACTTGCTTGGGAAAACCAAGACAGATGTAGCAGCATGTTATTTAAAACCATCTTTTTTGTGGGATCAGTATTTTTGACACCACTGTCCTGTACTGTATAAGGAGACCAGTTCCAGTATCCCATGCTAGACTGCAGTCCCTGTATTGCATTGAGCAATGGAAGAACACAAGACAGCATACAGAAACTACCAGGAGAAGGCATAATGCAAAAGCTTAATCTGGTAGAAAAATGGAGTAGAAAAGTATTATTTTAAACAGAAAAACTATGCAGTTAGTTTTCAGAAACAGCTAAATGCTTTGCTGTTAAAAAAAACCTCCAGTGTCATTGAAAACTTGTATTGTCTGAAATGCTGGGTATCCCAACGAATACTTCCAAAACTTGTAGGTTAGGGAAGTTAAGGCACTGAAAAATGCTATGAACATAAATGTTATGCAATACCATATGTAGGTTATTCTAATTCAGACCACCTTCTCCCACTTACAAATTTAAATAATCCAGAATGTAGGTACTTTTTTTTTTTAGTGTTCTTTCTTTCGCGTACCTGACTTTTACTTTTTTTGAGGCAGGCTGGCTTGGCTTGTGTATTCAGAGAATTGGACTTCATCTTTCAGATCCGGTTGTGTAGCTGTGGTGAAAATCATGCTAAGCATGAAAATAGTAAATGCCACTTGAAGCCTTCATAGCCTTACTTCAGCTTTGTAAGGCTTTGCAGCTGCCAGAACAGTGAGGGCTCATGTCTGTCTGATGATCATGCATTCTCATTTCTTCCAGGACGTCGTCAGAGTCATTAAGCAATATCTGCCTCTGTGTCAATAGGACTGCACCCAAGGTGACACCTATTTAGATTCTGAGATGTTGATCACTACTATTTGAACCTCATGGTCAAAAAAACTTTTTCACTAGCCTTGTAGTCCACTATTAGTTCATATTTCCACAAATTTGCTCCAAGTTAGTTCAATTGCAACACTGCAAAACTGTGTTAACAGAATTCAGGTATCATGCTTTTAAGTCATTAACGTTATTTCAGGTTCTTTTTTTTAGACAGCTCTGGAAATAAATCGCAGTGCCACTGTGTGAGTTTGTCAGGGTTGTTGTCAAATACATAATTAATGTTTAAAAACTTTAAAAAAAATTATGCTTATAATAAGCATAATCACACCATATGAATAAAAGTTTACCCATCTTTCTCTTGCTGTATCACTGTCATATCATTTTGTCTCTTTAGTAAAAAGAAAAAAGTAGAATGCTTGAGGGGAAAAAGACTAACTTTGAGGGGAAATAATTGATCTGTTTTGTTAGTGTATCTTGGAATTTTTTATACACTGGGCATAATTCCTTTTAATCACTCATGTTTTCAGCTAAATCTTGTATCCAGCTGGTAAAAGGCTTTTACACTTTGATATTCATCAAAGCCCTGTAGAGAACGATAAAACATCAGGTAGACCTTTAACTGTTGCTCTGATAAGTTCACTTGCGTGCATGAAGGAGGGAAAAGGGGAGAGAGGTATTTGTGGTCTTATTTTTGTAGTATTCTAGCTTTTCTTTAAGAGCAATTTTTAAAAAAAATTCTTAGAAGAGTTTGCATTGTGAGTAGACATGCAATTGTATCGATGGCATAGAACTTTTTGATTTTTGACTGAAAAAAGACTTGTTTTCCTTACTTAATGTGGAATAAATCTTCAGGGTTTTTTGAGTTTTGATTTTACTCTGCAACCATGTTCATCCTACAGAACCATTCTTTGCTACAGATCAGATTGGTAACAAAAAGTTTTCATAAATGAAACACTACAACCCAATGGAAACACTCAGATGAATCAATAAAACCACATCAGAAGAGGCCATGGGACTGAAAAGAAATTATGAAATTGAAGTTACAGTTTTCCTCAAATTGTGTAACACAACTTTCTACAAATTTTCCTATAAGCTTACTGAGATAGCTGCTACATCATGAGTTAAACATGCAATCTTTCAGGTAATCCAGTTAAATGTAACGTGCTAAGGTCATTTGTCTAGTCAATGAAGTGGTCCATGCAGTTCACTGATTTGCAGCTTCACAGTAGAAAACCATGAGCAGTACAGATGCCACAGATACGAGATTTCAGAAATAATCGCTAGGTATGGCAGACTCTGTGTGGTACGTGGTATGTATTTTTTGTCACAGAATTATACAAACTGGTGTTTTTGGGTTTTTTTTTGGTTTGCTGTTTTTTGTTGGGTTCTTGTTTTTTTTTTTCTAAAGGGAGCTAAGGATTCCATATGTCTTTATATTCACTGGAATTAGCCACTGTCTTTAGATGCTGTTGAAAATCCAGTCTAACATTGCTCATTTTTGTGTAATATAAACAAGCTTCAGGAATATTATAGTGGGATAAAGGTATGTGTTCAGTAATACACAGCTATTTTCTTCTTATTTGATGGGATACCCTAGTAATATTTTGTCTGAACCTTTCTTGCTTGAAAAGAGTCCTAATGAAAATTAATAATCTCTGCTTTTGTACTGGGCCTGCCTCAGATATGGTTTTCAAAATTTCTGAGTGATGCTTTGAAAATCCTTAAAGAACAGTTGCTTATGAAAGAGAAGTATTTCTTGAACATGTCACTTTCCCTGTGTATTCATCTTCATGTATGCACTTCTCATTTGCAGGAGGTTAAGGCTGTGTATGCAGGAGACAAGAAGTAGCATAACCAGGACTTCTTACACATACCTCATAATAGAAATTTGTATTATTAGTTGAGGATTTCAAAACTTGTTGGCAATTTGGAACTGATGGCAGTTCCCTGAAGAACCACAGCTCCTATCTGGCAGTCATTTGGTAGCCATTTCAAATATTTGCCATTGTTCTCACAGATACAATTCTTGATAACTGCAAGGCACGATCCTTAAAAGATTGTGAGACACGTAAAAATTTTATCGTTTAGATAACGGAATTCTGCATTTCCAGATTCAGAAAACAAGTCTAACCCACAATATTCTTAATATTTAGAAAACTTTGCAACAAAATATTTGACGTGTTGGTAATGTGCGAATTATTTCACATTGTCATCTAACATTTTGTGATTTTGTATATAGGAGAATTGTCATCCAGGCTGGAATCTTTTATAGAGCAAAACCAGACCAGCTGTATGATATTTCTGTGATAGTCTGTTGCCAGATAAGCTGAACATAGGCCACAAGGAATGAAGAAAACAAACACTTAAGTCTTTAAAGTCAAACATATAAGTGAAATAGGAATTGCCAAAGTTACAATGAATTAAAATTTGCAAAACATATTAGCAGTTTTCAAGTAGTCATTAACTACAAAAATGATATTTTAAAAAAACCAACCAGACAAGGCAAGAGAAGGAGGGGTTATTCTAGTAGAAATGGAAATAAGAAGAAACTAGTTTTGTGTACAAAGCAAGGTAAATGTTTTCTGTGAGTCTTTGTTAAGGACTCTGAAACTTTCTGTGTGAGCAAAAGCAAAGTGGAGAATGGAAGTGAAAGCATGAACATGGAAAGTTCCATGTTTGAAGTGGATGAAACGTTCAGGAAGCTTCACTTTTGGATGCAGTTTCAGCCCATGTACAATTATGCCTCACAGCTTGTGTACTGCTGCTAACCAGGATTAAGTGCAGTAAGTCTGTCTTTATCATGTAATCTAACAAGGGAAGCATGTGAAGTATAGGAATGGGGTAGGAAAACACTCAAGGACTTTCATTCTCCCTGAGAATGTGCCTGCCTTTCCCTTAATGCACTCAAATTGGGATGATTATATCATCTGTGTGCCAGAAGGAACTGGCACACGAAATTGCAGGTCTCTTGAGAATATTCATACATCAAGTCAAACATCAGGCCATAGGAATGATTAATAATAAATATAGTACCTGCATTTTAAAAAGACTAGGCAGAACAGAGTTGTTCAACAATAAGCATTTGTTTCACCTCAAGAGATTTTAGAGGAAAGCATAATATAGAGGTGTTGGAAGTGAATAGAAAATGCTATAAAATTCATCACTAAAGGCAAGGTTCATGTCAGAAGAACTTGACAGAATAACCCACTTTCTAAGAAAACAAACCCAGGATAGTTCTTGATATGGTGTTACACAATAAACTATTTTAACAGAGGAAATGGATTAATAAGAGTGAATTGCAAGGAGATGGAAATTAATTAAGGAGATGACAACAAGTATTACTGAAAGAAAAATCCTGGAGAGACGTTACAAAAGTAACTTATTACAAGAGTAATAGAAAAGGGAAGAAGTGTAAAAAAAATAAAATCAAGAACATGTTTTTGGGCACTAAACAAAAAAAAATTGGCTATATGCTTGGAAAAGACCATAGATTGATTAATTGATTATTGGAAAATTACAAAATAACAATTTGATGCAGCTATGAAAAAGGAAATGCATCAGTATGACTATTTCTATTTGAAACAGTATCAGTGACTGTAGAGAAGCCTAATGAAATCCTGTACAATATAATTCTGGCTACTCATTTGTAGAAAGATGTTATGAAACTGAAGCAGACACAGAGCAATTCAGAGTATAACAATATAAAAAGGAACAAGAGAGAAAAAAGATAAAATCATTAATAAATTTAGAATAGGAGTCTCTAATAAGTTCTATAATAATCACAAATGAGAGAAATATAGCCAAAAAACCCCGACCCACTTCTAAGATATGTTTTGTTAGAATTGTGATGGGCATAGTGATCTGTGGTTTTCTACAGCCTGTGAAGAATGTTGGTCCAGAAAATCTGAAAATTTTTAGCAGCTGCTTAGGAGGTCTGAGTGATATATCAGAAAGTAGTTAGGTAGTCTGACTGCTCTTCAGTCTCAAGGTTTGTGTGTTTCTGTTGTGAATTGACTAGATGTTGTCATTCACATCTGTACTGTTCGGTGCTCTGGATGTGGTAAAAATATTACACATACAAACATGAGATCTAAAACTTAGTGTGAAACAGTATTACCAAAATTCAGGCAGAAAATATATTGTTCATTTGACATTCAAATATTCTCTTTGAAAAGTATGCTGAGCAAAATAGGAAGAAAATTTGATTGGCCTTTTCCAACTTTATAAATATTGAAAACAGCAAAAATTAAAAGATAAGAAAGATTCCATGGCTAAAGCTTGCGGTCATTATCCATACCATGAATACATACCTGTGAGTAAATGCTATCAATAATCATATGAAACTAGAATTAGGATAACCTTACTAACCTGTTTTTATTACTCTATTATCATTATTATTATTATAGATGATGGTGATGATGATGATTATAACCTTATTATATAACATTATTATTCACACTAAACAATCAGAAATGGAAAAGTTTTTCTCCATAAACCTGGGGCACAGGTCCGAAGCGGCAATGCCCACACCATTGCATCCAACTGGGGAATGTCAGGCCATCCACAGCAATGACATATATCCTTTAGCTGTCTCCCTACTAAGTAGCAGAAGGCCAACCACTTCAAGGGTGTGTGTGGCTATGGTGGATCATCTTGCATCCCTTGTGGGAAACCTGCATGCTTGGTTACCCCTCTGAATTGCCTGTACACAAATGCACGCAGCATGGGGAATAAACAGGAAGAACTGCAGATCTGTGTGCAGACACACGGCTACGGTGTTACTGCAATTACAGAGATGTGGTGGGATAGCTCACGTGACTGGAATGTTGTCATGGATAGCTACATACATTTTAGGAAAGACAGGCCAGCAACACAAGGTGGTGGAGTTGCTCTTTATGTGAAGGAGCAACTGGAATGTACCAAGCTCTCCCTTGGGGAGGTTGATGAAAGAGATGAGAGCTTATGGGTAAGGATTAAGGAGCAGGCTAACATGGGTAACACTGTTCTGGATGTTTACTACAGGCAAGAGCAAGTCAATGAGGTCTTCTACACACAGCTGGAAGTAGCTTCATGACCACAGGCTCTGGTCCTTATGAAGGACTTCAAACCCCCTGATATCTGCTGGCAAGTCAACACAGGCATACAGTGCAGGAGGTTCCTGCGGTGTACTGTTGAAAACTTTTTGACACAGGTGATGGAGGAGCCAATGAGGCAAGGTGCACTGTTGGACCTTGCACTAACAAAGAAGGACTGGTTGGGGATATGAAATTTGGGGGCAGCCTTGGCTCCAGTGACCATGAGATGGTGGACTTCAGGATCCTGCTTGGAGGAAGCAGGGCAATGAGTTGGACTGCGACCTTTGCAACTTCGGCCTTTTCAAGGACCTACTTGGAGGAATCCCATGGATTAGAGCTTTAGATGGTAGGGGCTTAAGAGAGCTGTCTGATAGTCAAGCATTGCTTCCTCCAAGCTCAGGATAGGTACATCCATATGAGCAAGAAATCAAGCAAAGGGGGCAAGAGGCATGCATAGATGAGCAAGGAGTTTCTGGTAAAATTCAAACATAAGAAGGAACTTTACAAAACGTAGAAAAAGGGACAGGCCACTTGGGAGGAATACAGGGATGTTGACTGAGTATGCAGGGATGACACGAGGAAGGCTAAGGTCCATTTAGAATTAGAGCTGTTGAGGGAGGTCAAGGATGATAAAAAAGGGCTTCTTCAAGTACATCAGTAGGAAAAGGATGACTTGGGAAAATGTTGGCCTGTTGCAGAATGAAGTGGGTGCCCCACTGATGAAGAATACAGAGAAGCGGAGTTACTGAATAATTTCTTTTCTTTAGTCTTTACTGCAAAGTCCAGGCTTCAGGAATCCCAGACCCTAGGGGCAAGAGAGGAAGACTGGAGAAAGGAAGACTTTCCTTTGGTTGAGAAGGATCACATTAGAGATCATTTAATCAAAACTGACATCCACAAATCCATGGGTCCTAATGGGTTGCACCCCTGAGTGCTAGGGAGCTGGCAGATGTTGTTGCCAAGCCACTCTCCATCATGATTGAAAGGATGTGGAGGACAGGAGAGGTGCCTGAAGACTGGAGGAAAGACATTGTCACTCCAGCCCTCAAGAAGGGCAAGCAGGAGGACTCAGCAAACTACAGGCCAGTCAGCCTCACCTCCATCCGTGGAAAAGTGATGGAGCAGCTCATCCTGGAGGTCATCTCGAAGTATGTGGAAGAAAAGAAGGTTATCAGGAGTAGTCAAAACAGATTCACCAGGGGAAATCATGCCTAACCAACCTGATAGCCTTCTGTGATGGAATGTCTGGCTGGGTAGATGAAGGGAGAGCAGTGCGTGTTGCCTACCTTGACCTCAGCAAGGCTTTTGACGCTGTCTCCCATAACATCCTTCAAGGTAAGCTCAGGACGTTTGGGTTAGATGAGGGGACAGTGAGGTGGATTGAGAGCTGGCTGAATGGCAGAGCTCAGAGGGCTGTGATCAGCGGTGCAGAGTGTAACTAGAGGCCTGTAGCTGTCGGTGTTCCCCAGGGGTCAGTACTGGGTCCAGTCTGGTTCAACTTACTTATCAATGACCTGGATGAAGGGACGGAGTGTACCCTCAGCAGGTTTGCTGATGATACAAAACCGGGAGGAGCGGCTGACAGACCAGAAGGCTGCACTGCCATTCAGCGAGAGCTGGGCAGGCCAGAGAGTTGGGTGGAGAGGAACCTAGTGAAGTTCAACCAAGGCAAGTGTAATATAAGTTCCTGCACCTAGGGAGGAACAACCCCATGCACCAGCACAGTCTGGGGGTTGACCCGCTGGAAGGCAACTCTACAGAGAGGGACCTGGGAGTTCTGGAGGACACCAAGTTGCCCCTGAGCCAGCAGTGTGCCCTGGTGGCCAAGAAGGCCAATGGTATCCTGGGGTGCCTGAGGAGGAGTGTGGCCAGCAGGTCCAGGGAGGTTATCCTGCCCCTCTGCTCTGCCCTGGTGAAGCTGCATCTGGAGTGCTGTGTCTAGTGCTGGGCTCCCCAGTTCAAGGCAGACAGGGACCTGCTGGAGAGGGTCCAGCAAGGCAGGTCTGTGAAGATGACTGGGGGACTGGAGCATCTCCCTTAAGAGGAAAGCCTGAGACAACTGGGCCTGTTTGGCCTGGAGAAGAGAAGACTGAGGGTGGGTCTCATTAATGTCTATGTATATCTTCAGGGCAGATCTCAAGATGACCGGACCAGGCTCTTCTCAGCGGTGCCCAGTAACAGGGTAAGGGACAATGGGCACAAACTGCAGCATAGGAAGTTCCATGTGAACATGAGGAAAAACTTCTTCAGTTTGAGGGTGACAGAGCACTGGGACAGGCTGCTGAGAGATGTTGTGGAGTCTCCTTCTCTGGAGATCTTCCAAACCTGCTTGGATGCAATCCTGTGCAAGCTGCTCTAGGTGAAACTGCTTTAGCAGGGGGGTTGGACAGGATGGTTTCCAGAGGTCTCTTCTAAGCCCCAACCATTCAGTGATTCTGGGATTCTGTCATTACTAATGTTAAATGTCTCAATATTTTGGAGGCAATTAACCATTTAGACAGCAATTTACAATTATTTTTTAAAACAGAAAGAAACGTGAGTAACAAAGATCAAGTATTATTCCAGTAAGATAGTGTACAACATATTGTGAATTTTTCTTTTAGTACAATGCTTCTCAACTTTAAATACTGCTGTCTTTCATCTTCCGTATATTTATTTATCCCTAATACAGTTAATCACCTTCATTATTTTCATAGAAACACTGATAATTCTAACTGAAATATTGAAACTTAAAAATCTATTAACAAAGAGAAGGAAGTATTAATAAGCATTCTAGTTAGGTCATAATTTGAGGCTGCTTCTTTTGGGATCAGAGTAAAACCTAATGATGCTGTCTTCCAGATACTAGCCTCTACTCCCATTTGACCATGAAAACTCATCCCTTCTTCATATTTGCATTTGCAGTGTCTATAAGTGCAATGTCTATAATTCTGCACCTGAAGAAGTGAGACCAAGCCCTAGTTGTAAGTAAAATGGGATGAAAATTTTCCACTAAAAAGTATTTTGAGGGGAAATTATGTTTGTAACAAAACAAGGCTTTTTTATTCAGGCTCTCTGCAGAGATCGAAATGACACTATTTGCCAGTGTTTGTTACTGTTTAGATTTTTCTGTGTAGTGTAGTACTGTCTTTTCAAAATTTGCTGTGAGTCTTGCAACTTTAAAGTTTATAATGTCTTGAATATTTTTGTTTAAAAGCATTAGGTCATTCCCTACAGCTTCACACTAAATCTCATGTGAGTAGTTAGAGGTATGTGAAAACAGATTTTTGCCTTATGGCTTGCAGTATGCCCAGTTTTTAATGCATATCTCTATGTTGTCAATAAGTAAGTTTTTCCAATTAGCAATATTCAGGTTTAGTGTTTTGTTTTCTCAAATTTCCTGGTCATCGTATAAAGTAAAAGAACACTAATTTTATCACTGTGCCATTTTGCTCAGCATTGCTAAAGTTCCAGATATTCAAGAATAGGCTTAATTATTTTTTCAGGTGCTTTTAAGTTAAATCCCAGAAAAGAATGCAATGCTGACCAAATAGAAAATAATAGATTCAAAATTAAACTAAGCATTTCTACAAATAAATGTTATAACATTTAACTTGAAATAGAATGAAAGATGCATAAAAATTATACAGCTCCAGTGATATCCAGAGAATCATTCAAGATGCTTTAAATTACCTTTTTTTTTTTTTTTGTCCTTGCAAATATATTCCCTCTACTTAGACAAGAACACTTAGAAGTTTACATCCAAAGACTACATGAAAAGGGGCTTTAAAGTCTAATCTGTTGATAACGAAGCTGCCTATTTTTAAATCTAGATATGGGGCTATCAAGAATCACAAACACCATGTTATGCAAAAGGATTCATCTGTAAAGCCAAAGCTCAACTGGAATGTCTTGATTGCTGTGCAGTCTGGGACTGTTTTGTGTAACTGAAAGGTGTTAAACAGGAATTTCACTCGTAATTAGACAATTTTATACCTCAGTGGAGACCTCTTCATTTTTTTGTTCCCTACTGAAGAAAGAAAGGTTATAAGAACTTGGAGATCAAAGGATCGGTGGCAAGTGAAAGACCTGTTAACTCCTACCAGGTTTTCTCTATTCTCAGCCAGCAGCTGGCTGTACCACAGTCCTTCAAACATCTATATCCAATTTTCTGTGCAAACTCCTGTCCTTCAGAAGCTGCATGCCTTATTCCTGTGAAGTCACTTTACACTCAATTTGCCACGGTGGCACTTCCATATAAGCAAACATCAGTATAACAATAGTAAGTAGGCATTCAGAACTACCTCTGCTTAGAGGGTAAAGTAATGTATGCACAAAGTCATACATAAAATGAACTGGAGCTCAACGAACATGATAAGGTTCAGAGCAGTTGTCTAAAGGCGTAAGTGCATCTGTAGGAGAGTGACTGACTTTCTAGAGATTGCCTCTGTACCAGTTCTGATATATGGCATCAGCTTTTCCACCAGTGTTATTGTATTTTAAGACTTCCAGAACTATCTGCTAGAAAAGTAATCTGAATATACATTGTTTTCAGGATTGGGTAGGTGACCCCTTCAGATCATTTGCTCTCCTCCTTTCTGAGATTTCAATAGCTATTCTAATCTAGCAGACTCCGTATTTTTTTTTCAGGATTGCCTTTCTTTTCTCACACAATAACTGCTCTCTAGTGATTAAAAGAAGACTTTGTGAAATGGCTGATATAGTGCAAGCAATGACAATGCAGTGATCACAATGGTTTCTGTTTGAAGTGTCTTGTGAAAATAGCTTAGTGTGAAAACAGACTGCTTAAAATAAAAAAAACGCATAAAAATGCTATAAATGAAGTTACAGAAAGTGTTGTATGTGTTATTGATGCATTTTCTCTTGTAATCACTTCATCATTCCAGCTGTTACAGATTTTCCCCTTATGAGTACTAAGTAGCCCCTAATGTCAATGTCAGAAAATGCTGTATATGACAGATGTTTGCTTATGATTTTGTTAAAGAATTTTCATAATCACTTGTGTATGCTTAAGTACTTGCTATCAAATTTACAGATTAAAAAATTACTACTTTTTTTTTTTAAAAAAAAAACCACAACAACAAACCCACAGACTTCTGAGTAGTTGCAAAATATTTTAAAATCTACTCTTTATTCTTAAAAAAAATTATGGAACACATTAACATTACCCTACCCTGTGCAATATAGTTGAATGATGGCAGGTCTTTATACTTTTGTAGCCTGAAAATTCAGTAATTACCTGAGAAAAAGGATGGTACAGCCAACAGAGTTAATTAATTATTCTTAATAACATTTATATTAAAGAAATTCAAGCTGTGCAGTTAAGCTTTGAGAAGAAAGGATATGAGGACAATTCCGGTTTCTACAAAGATGTCTGGAAAGCTTTGTTGCACTGGGCGAATAAAATCCAACTTCCAGCATGACTGAAATTCTCCTCTTTCATTGCTTTTTTTCAATTTGTATGTTTACTATTCCTATCCACCAGAATACAAATAATGTCCACAATATACTAATGAAAAAGTACCACTAAAATTTTCACAGAATATCTCTCCATAATCTTACTAGATGCAAGTCTTAAAATCCATGTTTTATGACATTTTCATTGTTACACCACAGAAGTTTTGTGCTTACTGTGATTCTATTTCTTCCTGTAGTAATAGTGACAAAGAGGGTCATTCACAAATGTAGTTACTGAAAACAGCAGCTACTAGAGAGATACATAGATTACAGCCCTCAAAATGCATTCCCTCTTACAATATAAAACTCATCATTTTTAAGTTTGTTTTATGTCTTTTCTGCCTTTTTCCACTGTTATATATTTCCCACAAACTTGGGCAGTAGAACTTTGTATCATGCAATCTCTTGAGTTATTAAAAATATGATAGGAGTGTTCTGCAGGTTTTTTGTATATCTGTAGTTTGTGAGTACAGAAGTATTCAAATTTGTCATCATGATTCCCTTATCCCTAGTTCATGAGTTTTACTTTATATTCCTGTACATGGTTGCAATTTCAATGATATAAAGCCAAATTCTTACTGATGTCATAATAGGAAATCTCTGTGTTTGAACATAAAGCAAACATGGCTCATTAATGCTTATGCAGCTGGAGTAATCCATTTTTCAAAATTGCCTTTTTCGATTGTAAAACAGATGACTGGGCACTGGAAGAGAAGTGTTTCCTCAGAGTGTGAGGCTTAACTGGGTAGAATAGACTTTGGTAAGTATCTAGAAAATTTGCAGAGTAATAAAAAGCAAGGACAAATTGTTCAGTTTCATCATCATGTTGCATCTGTCCATAGCAGTCTGGCCCTGCTGCATTACATTAAAATTACATATTTGAATGCAATACAGATTAAAGCATATTGACAAGCACGTTGCTGCTATTTAGCTTATTTCCTACCCTTTTTTTTGTTAGGAATAATTCCTGAATTGTTTAATTTGAAGTTTGGGACAGGATTTGCCTTCTGTATTTTTGGAATAATTAATAAAGGTAAAAAAAATAAATGTCTATTTGTTAAACATGTAAAGAAATTATCAGCTTTTTATTACCCTTTATAAAGAAAAAATTACCTCACCATAGCAATCTTTTTTGCCAGATCTCTCTGAGATTCAAAGGTAGGTTGTTGGGAGAGGGATGGAGCAGGATGACTGTTCCAGAGATAAGTGAAAGTGAATTATTTTTAGATGAACACTTACTATTTTAATAGCAACAAATGGTGAATTAAGCACCAACATTTAAAAAACGGGAAGGTTAGGTGACTTGCCAGGACCATGCTTTCTCTTGATATCAATGACTTAAGTAAACCTCTGCAGCTGCTGTGTCACAGATTCCCTTTGCTTCAACGCATTTAGCCTCACCTACGTTCCTGTTCCTCACCCCAATGAGGAGTCCTGCCCCTAGGGCTTCTCATCTTAAACTCAGAAACTATTTTTTTCTGTAATGCTATTGCTCCTTTAGAATGGTTTGCTTTCCCTTCATTTATCATTTCTTGTCTGTTTTCTTGGCTGTGCAGTTGCATTCTCCTCAACTGCTAGCTCAAGGTTCCCTCAGTGAGACAGGCTAAGCTAATTTGCATTACATTCTGTTTTCTGTGACTAATGGGCAGTTGCCATGGATTATTTTAGGTGCAAATCTTAATCTCAAAATGCCTGTTTTAGCTATTAAACTTCTGATGTTGAAAAAGCTTGCAGAAAAATTATGTTTTAGAAGTCATATAGTCATTGCGTTTTTTCACCTGAATGAAATAAGATTTTGAATGGGAGGGGAGCGGGGGGGGGTGGCAGTTTGTGTTCCTTTAGTTTTCTGATTAAATATCTACATCTTACTCCTAAACTTATATTGTCAATCAAAAATTAAGTTGGGGCACCAACTAGCAGACGTATGACTGTGTCTCCATTACACAGTAAGGATTATAAACACAAGGTGGGATCTTTGGATTTGTCTGAATTGCATAAAGGAGGATACTAAGGATGGATCAGACATCTAATTTAGGAATCTACTGATCAATAGAATAATTTTTTGTTTAATCAGCTGTTGTATTGCCCAGGCAGACAGACAAGTGATAGTCACGTCTTGAAGGTGAAATGGTTACTCCTAGCTTCCTAATTAAGCTGTGCTGCATTATTTTTTTTTAATGCTATGTCTATATGTACATGTGCTTCATCCTGAAATAAAGTGTAATATATTTTACTGAGTATTTTCATGTATTATGTGTGTACAATGGCAGAAAATGAATGTTTATGTTATATTTCAGATCAGTAGCGCAGAAAAAAAAGAATCTTCATCTGTGTAGCCAAATCTTCAAAACAATCTTTTGCTCCCACTGCTGCTCCCTTGTTTTTACCTCTATTTCAGTTTTACTATCACTACATCATATTCATTTTATTATTAATAAATGTAGTGGTTCTCTACCTGGTTCTGTAAAATACCTTCAGGTGTATGAATTAATCAACATGCCAGTAAGATACCTTACAAATAGTCTTTTTATTTTATAGATGAGAATTCTGAATAGCAGAGGAACAAATTTCATTAAAAAAATACTCATGAAGCTGGGAAAAAAAGTTACATGAATCCCTACATTGCTGATCTTCCAGTCCAGCAGTGTAGCTGACAGGTATGCTGTATTCTCCTTCCATTTTTACTTTACCTTATTTTACCCAAACCTCTTAAGTCATCCCTTCAGTCATAGAATCACAGAATGGTTAGAAGGGGCTTTTCAAGGTCATCTTGTTCAGCTCCCTCTGCTCAAGTAAGGCCACCTAGAGTCAGTTGCCTGGGACCATGTCCAGATGGTTTTTGAATATCTCTACAACTTCTCTGGGCAACCTGTGCCAGTGCTCAGTCACCCTCACAGTAAAAAGATTTTTCTTTATGTTCGGATGGAACCTCCTGTGTTTCAGTTCTTGTCCATTACCTCTGGTCCTGACAGTGGCCAGAACATTCTTGTTGTGTTTACAAACCATAGAGTAAATATCACAAATATAGATTAATTTCAGCTGCAATGAAAGTACACATAAATTCCAGTGAGGTCGTATTTTCTTATGGCTGGTCTAAATTTGATCCAATATCCCCAGGAGAATCCTTTTCCTCCCTTACAATCAACTCTAGATAAGCTAGTCGCTCTACTAAGGGATTCAGATATCAAAGGAAAGGAATGCTTAAAATTACTGTTTAACAAATCTTCCTTAAATTAATTCCATGGACTGTAACAAAAACGATTCCTTTTGTTATCTATAGTTCATTTACAAACATAAAGTAATAAGTAAATTTAATACACATACATATTACAGTACCTAAAATAAGTGTCAATGCATTTGAAAAATACTCAGGAAGAAAAATCCATCTTCATTGATGTTACAGCAGATGGGTTTCTGCAAAAGATAAGAAGAGCTCAGTTGGAAGTAGACCAGAGGCTATTTTTGACATCCTTGTTAGAGGGACAGATGATGCCACAGTAACTTTTAAACTAAAATTCACTTAGCCTTGAGTGATGTTTAGTAAAAATCAATGTAGAGTTCAAATGAGTTCAATGAATGTATTTTAAGTATGCGTTCAAGGTTAGAATTCTAGCTTTTCCTTTTACTTTGTGAATTTCCTATTATCATGTGTATAATTCAGTAGTGACGAATTTAATGCTTGTGGTGGTGCATATTGACCCTTGTACAAATATTTACCAGAAAAAATGAAGTGTACTGGCTTAATATCAACATTACTAGCTTTCATGAAAAATTATTCAGAAATAAATCTAAACTTATGCCTTATCCCCATTTCTCTCCCAATCTTCCTAGGTTTGCTATGGTCATGTTTCATTCTTAATAGACATGTTTCTTAAGAGGAGTTTTTATTTGTATCAAAAAGAGGGATCAGCAAGCAAGTATGGAAACCTTTTTAATCTGTTATGGCTGTCTCATCAGCTTTATTGAGGGTATTAAATCTAAATTATGTAGGTTTACAGGTTATTTGAGTTCTGAATATGCAAAAAGCTTTGATAACTGATTATTTTCTGAGCTATGGAAGTGTCTATTTTCTTATAGATAAGATAATAGATTCATCACATTAAAGTTTCAAATATTTGAGATTATAGTGCTATTCAATGTTATTCATTGATTAAAGACTCTATGGCAGTATAATGTTTTCTTTTTCACCTCTAACTTCAGAAGAGTATGTAAAGGAAGAAGATGAGTAGAGGCCACTAGTTTTCATCCACAACAATTAAGATATGATATAAAAGCTGTTGATAGTCTAGAGATTTTGGTGTAATGCTAGAAGTTTTGAGGAAAAGGAAAAAAGTAATCTTTTCCTTCAAGTTATTTCAAGTCAGTGAAGCTTTGCATATGAACCCACAGACAATTGTTTGAGTTTTTTAGTTGATTTTGACTGCTCTCTTCCAATTCTTTTGCTATTCACTTTGCAGATGAGCAAGTTTACAAACAGAAGTATTCCCCTAAACAGTATATCTCAAGCTGTTGTTCTATAGAAAAAAGGTGTAATGAGTATTCACAGAAGAATTCTTCAAAATTAGTAGTTATCATCTTAAGACAAAAAAATGAACTATCTGACCAGGGTCATCAGAATAAAAGACGCTAACCGTAGCCATTATCCATCTGACCTCTTTTCTCCATTACTTATTCTATGTAGTGATTATGCTATAGATCTAATGTGATTAGCTCCTTTTATGTTAAACACAATTTTAGTGCTTTAGCCTCTTATTATATGTTTGTATGAATCTCTTAGAGGTTGTAGAATGACAAATGAGACACTGTTCTGAAGCCTCAGAAACCACTATACATTTAGTAAGCCTTGAAGTTTTTCTTAGTTTAAACATGCAATCACCTGTTTGCAATCTGGGTGCATGCAAATATCTTTGTATAGAGCTGAAGAGTGGATTAATTTATTTTAGCTGTATAAATATAATGATGTACATATATTCATGACCTGTCTTTCTCTTTTTTTTCTTTTTTTTCCCCATTTTTTTTCATATGACAGTGTATGAGCTCTGGAAGCAAGGGCAGGCTTTCCAGGAAGATAGTAGAGCTGTGGTTTGTATATGCAGGGTGAAGATATGAAAGGCCAAAGCTCAGAGTTGAAACTGGCCAGTGTTGTTTCAGAAACAAGGAGGGCTTTTTAAAGTATGTAAATAGGAAGAGGAGATCTAAAGAAAACATTGGGCTCATACTTGTTGAAGATGGTCGTCTGACTAATAGGGATGAAGAAAAGGCAGAGACAATCAACACATGTTTTGCCTCAGTCTTTAATAATACTGATAGATCTTGGGCTGCCAGGTCCCCTGAGTCAGAGGACCACAAGCGTGGGAACAGTGAGTTTCCATTTGTGGACACTGAAACTGTAAGGGACCAGCTGTATTAGCTGAATGTTCACAAGTCCATGGGGCCTGATGGCATTCATCGCAGAGCTAGTGGATGTTATGGCAGGACCCCTCTTGATCATCTAGCAAAGGTCCTGGGAGTCTGGGGAGGTCCCCACTGACTGGAAGCTAGCCCCTGCTAATCTAATCTACAAAAAGGACGTAAGGGAAGACCTAGAAAACTACAGACCTGTCAGTCTAACCTCAATTCCTGGAAAAATTGAGAAGATTATACTGGGTACTACTGAAAGGCATTTAAAGAATAATCTTACCATCAGGAACAGTCAACATGGGTTCACAAAAGGAAGACCCTGTTTAACTAATTTGATATCCTTTTCTGACAGGATCACCTGCCTAGTGGATGAAGAGAAGGTGGTGGATGTGGTTTTTTTCTGGATTTTAGGAAAGCTTTTGATATTGTCCCTCACATCATCCTTCTGGACAAGTTATCCAGCTGTGGGATGAGTGGAATTATGGTGCACTGGTTGAAGAACTAGCTGAAGGGCAAGGCTCAAAGGATTGTAGTGAATGGGGCTACATCTGGCTGGTGACCAGTCACCAGTGGTGTTTCTCAGGCTTCAATTCCAGGGCCAGTCCTGTTCAATATATTTATCAATAATCTGGATGTAGAATGTTGAATGCACCATTAGCAAGTTTGCTGATGATACCAAACTGGGCGGTGCTGTTGACTCCCTTGAGGGACAAGAGGCCTTGCAGAGGGATCTAGATAGATTAGAGCACTGGAGAATGATTAATGGGATGAACTTCAACAAGTCCAAAGACCAGATTCTGCACCTAGGATGGAGTAATGCCAGGCACAAGTATAAAGAGAGGAGTGGCTGGAGACAGCCCTGCAGAGAAGGATCTGGGGATGCTGGTTGATGGTGGGCTCAATATGAGTTGGTACTGTGCCCTGGCAGCCAAGAAGGCAACCCACATCCTGGGGTGCATCAAGAACCGTGTAACCAGCTGATCAAAAGAGGTGATTATCCCACTGTATTTGGTGTTGGAGAGGCCTCACCTTGAATGCTGTGTGCAGTTCTGGGCCCCACAACTTAAGGAGGATATCAAGGTCCTTGAATGCATTCAGAGGAGGATGACAGCAAAGCTGGTGGAAGGGTTAGAAGGAATGTCCTGTCATGAGAACTTTGGGCTTGTCTAGTTTAGAGAAAAGGAGGCTGAAGGGTGACCTCACTGCTCTATACAGCTTCCTGAGGAGGAGAAGGGGAGACAGAGATGATGATCTCTTCTTCATGGTATTCAGTGATAGGATGCTTGGGAATGGTTCAAAATTGCACCAGTGGAGATTTTGATTGGACATTAGGAAACATTTCTTTACTGGGAGTGTGGTCAAACAGTGGAACAGGCTTCCTAGAAAGGTGGTCGATGCCCCAAGCCTGTCAGTGTTAAAGAGGCATTTGGACAATGCCCTTCATGCTTTAACTTTTGTTTAGATCTGAATTGATCAGGCAGTTGGACTAGACGATCATTGTATGTCCCTTCTAACCCAAATTTCATTTCTATTCTATTCTATTCTATTCTATTCTATTCTATTCTATTCTATTCTATTCTATTCTATTCTATTCTATTCTATTCTATTCTATTCTATTCTATTCTATTCTATTCTATTCTATTCTAATTCTATTCTATTCTATTCTATTCTATTCTATTCTATTCTATTCTATTCTATTCTATTCTATTCTATTCTATTCTAATTCTATTCTATTCTATTCTATTCTAATTCTAATTCTATTCTATCCTATCCTATCCTATCCTATCCTATCCTATCCTACCCTACTCTATTAATATTGTTAATAGAGACACTGAAGGTGATCTGATACATTCCAAGTCTAAAACAATTGAAAAAAAAATTGTTTTATTTTATTTGCATTCCTTAGCTCTAGAAACAAACCCTGCATTAGTTGAGTGTTTGATGTAGTAAGCTATCAGATTTCATCTAGTTAAAGTAAGATGCATTTTCAGTTTTTTAAAATAATGTCTTATAGTTTATTTTGTCTCAGGAACAGTCCCTTTGGAGCCATGATGTAGTAATAGAAATATCATCCGCTCTACTATTTTTTATCTAGGTTTGTGATGGAGCACAGACGTAGATGCTTGTATTTTCAGTCACCTGAATTTTCAGTATTTTTCTGAGAAAGTTCAAGTATTAGCAGATCATAGGCACATTGGGTTTCATTTCTATTAAAAGACAAATCTTCAGTATCTTGCAATTAATTGTGTGCTGTTCTTGTCTTGTTTCCAATCATTCAGTAAAAGAAAGCCAGTGAGAAAATAGTGTATGATCAACATTTTCATCAGTCTGCTTATCTCTTGATTTTTATTTTTAATTATGGGAAATTCTCAGCACAGAAGCTACTTGTGATCATGCGTATTGGTAGATGTTACTCAGATACATGTTAGCTTCCACTCAGCTGGTAGATATCAGACGGATAACTATAATGCTTTTTAAGGCCTCCTTTATGTCTAGTCTCAAAATTCATAAATGTAATAAACATGCACATATTAAATATTCAGACTGAAATGAACAGAATCTGGCCTCCAGAAGAAAGGGGGCACTGTTCTTTGAAATGTGATATGCCATTAGGCGTGTCCAAGTAGATGACTAATCATGATCTGTAGGGAGCCACCACATAAATTTGGGACTCAAAATGGGGACAGAATGCAGGGGTTTCCATCCCCTGAGGCCATTTTTGTGCCCGTTTGACCACAACAGCAGCGAACTGTAGATGTAATCATAGAATCTAAAGCACAAACTGCCAACCACTGGATCTGATTCTTCTATAAGCATGTTTTTCCCCAAAGTAGGTTAAATCCTATTTTATTTCAAAGGTGAATTATTTCCACTACTACATCTACAGAAGAAATAATTACTTGTTCATGTAGGTTATATTAGTAACCAATGTGTTAATTATTAATTAATATTTTAATCTCGTTTTGTAAAGTTATTATTAAAGTATTATTAAGTCAACCCATATAAGTTTATTTCCTTCAAAGAAAGATGAAGAATCTTGGTAAAAGAATACTTCTAATTACTCATATAGGCTGGTTTTCTTCCTGTTTCTATACAGGTTTCTTTGATATGTGGGATCAGTTAATCTCTTAATATCTTTAATCTTTGCAGGCTTTTCTCTATTGCTTGATATTACCTTTCATATTTGATATTTGATTTCCATTTCATTTATATTTAATTGTATATTACCTAAGTAAAAAAATGGTTGGTTTGGGTTTTTTTTCAGCTGAGCCTGATGAAGAAATACAATTCTTTTATCTTGATTATAAACATCAGCAAGAATACAGTGATGTTAACCCAGAACAGCAATCAGAATTTTGAACTTGCTGCAAAATGCATGTACATATATTTTAGGGGAAAATATTGAGGCTTTTTTTTTTTTTTTTTTCATAGCTGCCTTCAATTTAAAGCATCAATTTACTATACTAGGTTCTGTAGGATGCTGAGGCAGGAGGGACATAAACATTGGTTGAGATATCTGAGTTCAAAATAAACACTTTGCTTACCTGTCTTAGAGGTGGAACTCTTGGAAGCTGCTATCAAAATAATCCTAGTGGGAAGCCAGGCACTTATGGTACTAATTCTCTACGCATTAGGAAACTTACCTGTTTCAGAGAGGTAATGCTACTTTAATTGTGTTGAAAAAAAATTATTTTAGAGAAGTCATACTTTTTTAACTGCCAGCTACAATGTATTCCTTAAGGTCACAGGCCTGTGCACTGTCAAAGGACAGATTTCCTGACTACAGTAATAATTTCCATTTCTGGAACCTCAGGACTGTGGTAAACCCTTCTAATTCCTGGATTCCTGAATGAAAAATATTGTACTGGATGATTTATTAATGTATTGTTGTAATTACACAACTACTAAATGGCTAAAATTACTGATCCTTGTCACATCAAGTAGCCTGTCTACTTGGTAATAGTAATGAGTGCCAGAGACTGCAGGCCCAGAATTTTGGAATCACTTGGAATCAATCATAACATAGCATGATACAGCATCCAGAGCTGAATTGCGTCATTATGCATACGGTTCCAGGGACAGTTTGGGTCTGGATCTCTGGGCCATTCCATAGTAGGACACGAGAAAAACAGGCAAATTTTTATTTGTAATTTATTTGTAATTTTAACGTGAGGGAAACAGTCACCATCTAGACTGAACCCATTATCAGGAAAACATAATCATGAAATGTGACTCTTTAGTTAGTTACTAGTAACCACTTTCTACATTTTTTCTGATAATCATAGCTATAATTGTTGCTACCCTGTAATATATGAATTGCTAAATTTTACTAAGGAAAATATTGTATGGCTTTCAAAAGCACCAACTGTTTTGTTTTTTGAAGTATTTCATTTGCAAAGTGTAAAGGAAAATTTTCCCCATGGAATTTGTAGCATCCTGCATCAGGCTGTTCTTTTGGTTTCTGTTTGGTTTTGGGGGGGTGTTGTTTGTTGGTTCTTCTGGTTTTTTCCTAAATTGATGTCATTAATTTTATTTTCAGATATGTTAATGTTATCTTGAAGCTCACATAGCTAAAACCTGTAAAGTTTTCTCAGTATTGGCAATATTAGTTCTGTTTCTATCACTGTTGGTAGCAATATCTTGCTCTAAGTTTTCATTCTATAAAGTCTTATTCTGATTTTAAAGACACACTGAAATGTACTTGAAACAATGAATCTAATTTTCTGCATGAAACAATAGCACTTTTTCTTTAAGCATGTTTTTGATTTCAAAATATACTAAAAGGAATCAAGTACATTGTAGCTCACATTTGATTTCTGGAAAGTATATGTTTTCCTTCTAGTACATAGAGGTCTTAAGGTTGAAAAGACACCCTGTTGTACTGCAAGTTCTGAGCAGGAAAAATTATTAGAACATCTAAGTAGGAGTAATTAAAAAAAAATAAAAATTGAGCAACCAGCTGTCTACCACTCTTTGTGTCTGTGCACACTCAAAAGTATTGCAGGGCAATGGGAGTGGAGCTATTGACTGAACCATTGGTACTGAGAACCCAGTGTCCCCAGTATGATAATTTTGGAGGGTTATCATCTGGACTAGATCCAGTTTGGATGAACAGACTGAATGTCTGTTAGTGTTTGGTGACCTGGTGCACTCCTGATTCATCTCCTGCATTAGTTTATTTCAAAAGGATCCAGTTTGTATGCTCCAATTTAGGTCTCTGATGTGACCAAAATGCAGTAAAATAATCACTTTAATAAGCCAAACTAAAATGCCAATACAGCTGCAACCTTTACAAAGAAAATTACATGTAATACACTTTCCATATCCATGTGATTAAAACTATTGCACATACAGACCAGAACTGTCACAGTTTTGGGATTAATTTTGAAAATATATCCATTAATATCCATTTATGGAACTGCCCTGTAACAGAGATATGTGGAGTTAGTGATGTTTCTGGAATCTTTCTGTAGCGTCTTGCCTATTCTTATTTTAAATTAATTATGAAATTTCACCATTTTAATGTTGTTCCTTTTATCCTTATTACATTCATCAACAACACCTTAATTTGAGTTTCACAATATTTGTAGAGTGTATAATTTTTGTTTGATGTTCCATATTCACACTCCTAAACTTTGTTTACAGTTTTCATAATGTGTTGTGTTTTAGTGAGAATCTGATTTTGTTGTATTACTTTTTTGATAATTTTATAGGCAAAGTTCACTTATTTTTGATCCTGTAGCAATGGAAACATAAGAAAATGTTTACTTTTTCATCTCTGCAAGAGAAAAAAAAAATTGTTATTACTTTACACACTGCCAATGTGATTTTTATTTCTTTTTCAGTTCTCAGTTCCAACTTTTAAGACACTTGAGCCATGGTTTTCATATGCAGGAAACGGTGTAAAGAATAGGGCCTTGAATATTTTGAGACTAATACATCTTCCACCATCTTGAATCACTTCCACCTAGTTTGAACATAGTCACATTCTGAATCCTCAGTCTTTTCTCACAAAAATACTAGCTTTTTGATTTGTCATACTCTAAATTTTGATGAATATAGATCTTCTAAGCAAAAGCCTTTAATCAAAATATCTCCAACTGATAATATTAATTATAACAACTGTAAGTTATTATCTAATGAGTAAAATATTAATGCCACTTTACAGGATAACTTTAAAGAAAAGAAAAAACCCAAGATTTTTAAATCAGGAAGGTTTTCTGTTCCTTTTTAATAATATTAAAGTACAAAAAAGAAACAAAATTAGTGTTCTGGATGGAATTTTTTACATCACAAAGAGGACCAGTATATAGAGCTGTTAAATGTTCATGCTGCGTTAACCTGTACTTGTTAAGAAGGTGCTTTTTTGTTATTTTTTAATGTACACATTTATGTAAGGATAATTTTTAAACTTCATACGGATTCTGCACATTCAGGGTATCTGGATTGTGATTTCAGGAATCATATTTTAAGTGATAAGCCAGTCAAAGTCTACATACTCATGAAAATAAAAGCTTTTAAAAAATCTTCATAGGTGTTTCAATGCAGATGGAAAAATAAACTACTTGAACACAAAGGATTTGGTTGGTTTTGGATATACACACACGCACACACACATACACATGGTTAATTTAAAGTAATTAATAGTACTGGAATTACATGACTTCCACTTGAGTGCACCAAGTCAGAGTTTATGCTCAAAGGATCCTTTTCACACTGATATAAAGGGATGAGTCATGTAAGACTTTTTCTTACATACTTGAGAAGAAATGTAGTCAGTGCTTCCATGAGTAGCAGCTAAACTTAAAGATAGATAGCACCACTGATAGACGATTAGAATGCTTTTTTGTGGTACTTCAGACATAAATCTCAAAGAACTTCGTCAATTTCAAGAAACTGTACATCCAACTGCTGACTTCCAACATAGCATCATCTTTCCATTCTCATCATATTTCTTTGTCTGCAGAAAAACAGTCTCTAATATCTACCTTAGGTATTTCACAGAATTTTGTAAGAAAGACTGATATCACTTCCATTTACATTTGCAGAAGCTGGAAATACGTTCTCAAAACACTATGTATCGTTACAGTTTCTCAAGTGATTTAAACTTGCTAAAAGAATCTTACAACACTAATATATTTTGTCTGTCCATTAAATAAATCTGGCAGAGATGGTAACAAATGCTAGCTTTTATTAAATTATCAATTGTATGTTTACATTTGACTGTTGTTGACCCTAACTAATTTATATGTCTAAATACTTTTAATTTTTTAATATTTTTCCCCCCAACAACATTTCATATTACAGGAGTCTATTATTTCTTTCATCAGGAGTTCTTCAAAGACAACTACTGTGGAGATCAGTTCAGAAGGTAACATAGAGATTCAGGTGTGCACAGCCTAAAACAACGGTTTCATGTCACTGTTGTCTGAGAATACATACAACACCTAATTGTGAATTCAAACCAGAAAACAGGTATTTTATGTAGAACTATATGTCAGGTTGCTGTGGGGGCCAGGCACCAGGAGCATATACCTCAGGGCAAGGCCTGACAGCCAGGGCTTCTCCCACCACACTTCATCAGCAATCGGCACCTGGGCAGCCCCAGCCCCAGGTATTGGGTACCTCCTTGGGAATGGGGACATGCCAAGGCCAGGCTGGGATGTAGACCTCTGGACAGACCTAGCAGGGAAGGGCTGTGGGATCTGCATACTGGCCCTTCTAGGGAGTAGCTGGAGCAGGGACTGACAGCCCCCAGCAGCCACAAATTGGGTCCTAGGCTGTGGGCAGGGTGGGGACCCTCAGAGGGCTGGACAAGGGCAGTCAGGACCAACAGTGGCCTCGGGGCTATGGCACTGCATTTAGTAAGAAAGTTCTAGGTAAAATAAATTACAGCATACAAGCTGTACATTTACACCATGCTGCTCTACCATTCAAGGTTGGTGTAAGATGTAATGAATTTTTATGACTGAATTTTGTAGTAAGAATATTCTTGAAATCTTATATTGCGCTATTAATAGCATAACTTCCCTTAGTTCCTTTAAAAGTTGGAGGGTTGTTTCATTAAATTTTGTGTAAAAAGAACTCTAAGTTTTAAGCTTTATTAAGTAATAGCTTTGATATAGTTTTTCACATCTTGTATGTACTTTTTTTGTGCTAGGATAGCTGGAAAGTGAAATATGACAGTATGTGCTATCTCTGTTAGCTATAGTTGACACACTTTCATAAAATGTTACATAAGAAATTACAGGAACGTACTGCTCTAAGCTACAGATCAGCTGCTCTAGGAAAAACTGTTTTGTAAGTTCTAATAACTAATAAAAAAGTAATGTGAAATGTCTTTATAAAAATCCATCAAATATAATTGATGTAATTTGTGTAAAAGTTGCTTGGAATAAGTGTAGTATAAATCTGTAAATCAAATAAGTGAATTACAAACTGGGCTCATAATGACAGAAATTTACAAGGTAAATACAGGAGAACAAGCAGAGGCCATTTACTTTTACAGTTAAAATTAAAAAAAAAAAAAAAAAAAGAAAAAAGAAAAAGAAGAAGTGAAAATATCAGCATCATTTCCAGGACTCCCAGTTTCAGAATGCTGCATTACTGATAATATCTTTTACCTGGCAAAAGCATTTTTGAAAAAAGTAAATGAGCTCAGAGATGGTCATTTGTGTTTTTTGTTGGGTTTTTGTTTTGTTTTGTTTTGGGTTTTTTTTTGTTTTGTTTTGTTTTGTTTTTCCTGGTAAATTTTATTTGGTATTCACTTCTTTACCAAAATTTCATTAATTCTGAATTATACATATCCAGTATTCATCCCATTTTTCCTTGCAGATATTATGGAAAAAAACATGTGAAGAAGAAAATAAACTTGCGTACTAAGAGACTTACTCCAGTATTTTTTATACTATTTACCTGTGATAATAAAATACATATTGTTTGTTTATTACATGCAGATTAACATAAGTAAACACCATGTAAAATTCCTTGAGTGATATTTTGACTTACATATGGACAGCAAAGCTGTCTAAGGGAAGAGAGGCCTGAAGCCATATTCGTTGAGGTGGCAAGCAAGTAAAATCAAGACAACTTTGTGAAAACTTACATAAATAGCTGTTTTCCTGTATTTAACAAGTAACACCCAAAATCCTAACACTCACAGTGAGGTTCACTGCAGTAAATAACTGAAAAAAGCAACAAAACTATTAAAGGACTCCAGAGATATATAGCAGTAACCTGATCAATTGTATAAGTTAACCTTATTAAATGAAGTTGAGTTTTTGAGGTAAACTAAAGCTTAAGAAAACTGTAAATGGAAGACAAGGGTTTTTAAATAAAAAGATCTCCATCAAGGACCACAGACCTGTGTTTCTTACATAAGAAACCATAATTTCAGAAGCAGTGGTACAAACAAAAGTAGTAAGAAAATAAGTGAAATGGAAGAAAACGCTCATTAATTCAACTGGTAACTGAATCAGGTAAACATGTTTAAGAACAGTATTTGCTACACATGCAATTCACACTTTTATCGACAGCAAACATTAAGTTTATGCGCCATTTACATTGCAAATAATCCTTCAAATAAAAGGTTTAGCTTGGAGACCAGTGCCACATAACAGAGCTGGGTCAGTTTCATTCTAACAAATATTTGGACAACTAATAGTATTCACAAAATACTTTCAAATCTGGAATACTAAAAACATGTACTGCAGGTACATTTCTACCTGTTAGTATGCACTTTTACAGATTATTCACCCATTATTCTTTTCCAAAACACTCATCCAATTTGGAGATCCAACAGAATGTCTATTAACAAACTACACACATATTTCAATACAAATTGGTGCTGAATAACTGCAGCATTCATCAAAGCTAGTTGTTGAATGTTATAGTGGGTGTGTTTCCACAAACCAGGGGAAATCTGCAAATATAGCTTCAAATACAGTTGATAAACCTGTCCTAGTTTTTTGCATTTTATATGAGTTCACTTTTCTCTATGTTTATTTTGTTGTGTCTTTTCTGACTGTTGTGCAACTGACCATTTAAATTTTCAAATCTTTTCTCTCCTATGGAAAAGAAAATAAATAAACCTGTTTCTAAAAATCAGTTGTCCCTAAACTGGAAATTCATTTTATGTGTTCCACTGACATCTGCACGCTCTTGTATTCTCAGAAATTCAACCTGAAACACTGAAGCATTGTCTGGCATTACGGACTCTACTTTTGAACACTTGATTAATTCAGTCATCACTCTGTGCCCTGCTTACACTGCAGGTACTTACATGTCTTATATGATTAGCGTAATAAGGACTTCAACATAAAACTTTTCTTCTACAATGTCTACACATTCAATTTCATAACCTAATGTCAAGACTAGCTAGTCTGCATAAAATCTGGCAATTTAGAATATAAGACAGACCTTTCTATAAGTTCATTGAGGCTGGAGGGGGGGTGTTGTGTTGGTGGGTTGGTTGTTTTTTTTCTACTTAGACATATGTAATTATAGAATATTTCAAGTTTAAATTAATAACTGGGGGTCATCTTGCCCTGCCTCCTGCTAAAACCTTCCCTAGGTAATGAAGATGGTTGAAACATTATCAGAAAATGTTAATACATTCACGTTCATTTGCTTCAGTATTCTGTCCAATAGCGAATATTTAAGTAGGGACCGTAAGAAAAATAAATTTACAATATTTCTGCATGTAATTATGATGAAGTCTCCTTTTTGCAGACTACATCTTCAATCAGTAAATGCTTTCCATAATTCTGAATTTTTTACTGAATAAGAGAAACAGTAGATATTTTCTGACCATAGCCAATCAGAATGTATTTTTGCAACTGTCTGTTCTGTTTACACTTCTGTTTCAAAGTCCATAGGAACAGTTCCTTACAGATACTAACATAACTCTACAAAGCAGGTACAGATATTTCAGCATTTCAACAGTACATGGTCTTAAAATTTGTCTTTTTGTGTCACACTCCTAATGCTACATATTTGAAAATAAAAGCATTTTCACTTTGAGTTCTGCTGAGACAAGATGCATGTATAATGTCATGGAAGTCTGTGCACACCCAGAAGAAAATAATAGGCCAAAATCTATTTTTGCACACAAGCAGACACCAGTTCATGACCCATTAAGATTCCAGCAGAGACAGGTCAAGTAAATGGAAGAGAAATCTGTGGAAGTAATGACATATATATGGAACTATATTCTGCTCAGAAAGTCCCCTGAGCTGAAAATAGCTGGAGTTTGGAGTACTAAGGAGGGGGTGGGGGCACTATCCTTTTATGATTGCCCTTTTTTTATAGCACCTCAAGCTCTGTTTTTTCCTCCACTGGAGGGGTAGTGTTCCACAGGATATTGAGCAACATGCACCTTTATCCTGTCCCTGTCTGGCTGTTCTTATGCTGTTATTACAAAGTAGGAGTACATTATGTGAAAATTATGTGAATTAGACATGGCTGGTTTAGTTTATCATAGTAGAGCACTAGTTCTTTTATGATTGAGATAATTTTGTTTTAAGATAAGAAATGTTCCAGATGCTTCAAAACCCACAGGGAGTTATGGTTGTCTTGAAATGCATTCTGCATTGAAGTCATTTGAGAAGTGTGATAGGCAAGGCTGAGGACAGCTCAGCATCATTCAGGAGAATGAGTGTTTAGAGTGGTGGCTGATCCCTGTTCCACTAGTAACCAGTGCCCTCTGTTTCTGCTTGTTGAACTCAGCAGTCACTTCTTACTCTTCTGCCTCTCCCTGTTTCTGCTGCTGACCACTAAGCATGAGAACAAAGATTTCAAGGACCAGTCATGAAAAGAGAAGAGTAGGCAGGGAGAAAAAGTAGGGGTGCTCACCAAACTTAGCAGCTGGAAACAGATTAAGAGTCCCTTTTGGGATGATTCGTTCTTCTGCCCATACTGCCTCCTGGACATTTTTGCCCTTTTGTTGAACTCATCTAGAACTTATTTCTCCATTGCTCTTACCAGCAATTTACTTGCTGAGACATAGTACTGTCTACTTTTCTGGAGTGGAAGGAAATCTGCTCATGCTCCCTGTCTCTCTGCTCACGTGGTCTATCCTCAGATTTAACTGATATCTGAAGATTAGATAAAAGCTTTCTAAAATGCAGTTAAGCATGCAGGCTTCACATTGCAAACCCAAGATATTTACTGCCAAAAATCCAAAATGAAAGAGGATGTAGAGGAAAATAGACTGATGTTCTAAGACTCATATAACAATGAAAGAGTAAGACTACATGTTTGAATAAACAAGTTATTGTAAGTGAGTGTCTGTCAATATTTTAGATGTTATCCAGTTTGAAAGCTGGGTCCTTAATGATGCACAGAAATGCAGGAAAAGAAAACACATGTTATGTTGAACACATCTGAATATGTCTTTTGAAAATTGCATTGCCAGAGAGAAAAATCCACTAAGATGTACTTTTATTAGGTCATCATGGTTGCACATTCCTTTGTTTTTATGGATAACTACCTTGAGAAGCTAAAGTCATTCTTGCTTAAGTGCTCAAAACTTGCAAATGGCTACTGAACAAAACAGCAGCTATGATCTGAAGAAATAAAATGACAAGCTACAGAATGTACACTGATGTTCAAGTAGTCTCAAAATGGTTATATAAATTTAATGGATACTGTTCAGAGAGAAGTAGTATGGTGAGTTGACCTCGCCTGGCTGCTAGGTGGTCACCCAGCTGCTCTCTCAACCCCTCTTCCTCAGCAGGGGAGGGGGACAGGGGAGAAAATAAGATGGAAAAGCTCATGAGTTGAGACATGGGGAAAATTAATTTTCCTCGGCCCTGGCTGCCGGGCACCGTTTTGCCCTTTCTCAGCCCGGCTTTCCCCGAGGCGCCCGCCCGTGGCTGCGGGGCTCAGCTGTGCCCTGCGCTGGGGCCGGTGGAGCCGGCTGGAACCGGCTGGAACCGGCTGTGCCCGGCACGGGGCAGCCCCAGCACTGCCTCACGGGGGCTGTGTGCTGCTGCTGCTACCACTGCCACCAGTAGCACCTGAACACCTGAACGCAATGTAAGGGAGAAATACTACAAATTCATTATGGGACTTGCTGCATGTGAGCTTAAAGCTGAACAGCTGTACAGTTCTACAAACTTCTGAGATCCCTTTAAATATACAAATTTAAGTCATCTGGTAAGTTGAGTTAAAGGTGTAAATTTGTGTAGTGTAAGAAGTCAGTGCTAAGCTTTTCCTCCAAGAAAACAGATGGGTCTGCCTAAATATTGCTAATGTTTCTTCTTTTCATAGGAAAAAATACACTAGGCAAAGAGACAAATTCAAAACCAAATAGATTTTTGAAATCATTAACAATAAAGTGCAGACATATCAGAGATGAACAACATGCTTTCTGATTCTTCAGGAAACACGGTAACATTTCTTTGTTTTGTTTTGTTTTGTTTTGTTTTGTTTGTTCTTTCTTTTCCTGCATGTTTCCAGTTATCATTTGGTCTATTTGATGTACTTTGTGATTTTGAAAATAAGAAAGAAAACTGTGCCAGAGGTTTTGCTGTGAAAGAGGTGTTCCTGACCACAAGACCAGAATAAAGTCTAAATACAGTCCAGAATTTCACTAACAGTTACCTTCTTGAAAAAATATTTGGGTAAAAATAAGCTACTTGCTTGACAGTCCATTAAGACTTTACTTTCTGACAAATGATAGATAAAATATTTGGTCATTGGCTTCCAAACCCATCCTACCTGTTGGTGTGAGTTCTGTTGACACAAGTTGTGAAAGGTTTTTGCCTGCCTGGTTCTTAGCTTCCCACAAAGAGGAGAGGTAACAGCACACTGACCTCTCATAGAATATGAAAACATTAAAATGTTTCTTATCACTTTATTCTTTTTGTGATTATACAGAAAAGCCGTGCAGAAATTAGTAACTCTTAACTTGAAGCAGGGTTGAAATAGTGCATAGTAAGTCCAGGAGGCACACACTGAAAGGGAGAAAACAAACTCCTTCTTGCAAGAGAGTAAAGAATAGTAGCAGATGAATTATAGACTTTACATAGTCTGCCTTCCAGTGGCCTTGAAAGCTATTTTAAGCTGAAATAGATGTTGTGCACACAAAAGGTTCTCTCTGGTCTTCCTGACATAATAAGTGTTAGGTCAATAGACTATTCATAATTATGAGAGAAATCTCGGTGTCTCTGATACCGGAGAAATTTTACCAGTGTGCGTAACTGTAAATATTGCAACTATGTATCCATGACATGGCCAAGCTGTACAACACTGTTTTATGTAGTTTAGCTACTAGTAGAATGCTGCATTGTATGGTTTAGCTATGAAATAGATAAGAACCAGTCCAAAACCAAGACATGAGCCAAGAGTGTTGAAACAGGGCCAGAAGAAGGGAAGGTCATGAAAAGGACGAGAAGAAGAGGAAGACGACGAGAGGATGAAGAAAGGATGAAGATGTCCCAAATGATAACCAGAAAAACCCTGGCACATTAGGGCACACATGCATAGTAAGAATGTAGATATGATAAGTAGTTCATGGAACTATAATGACTATGCTAATAGTTTCTCAGAAATGTCATTAATAGGTATAGATCAGCCATATAAAGATAAACAGAGAACAAAGCCAGTAAGCATGTTGGGCAAAACTTATTCCCTGTGCATCTGGTGCTGAAAATAAAGAGTGCCTGCTTTCTAAAACTCCAAACTGAGTATTAGAGATTTTTGTGTCCAATTTTTTGGTAGTATCTCCATAATTTGAATATGGAAATAAGTCTTGGATTCTTAGCAGGAAAGAAAATTCTGTCATATTGCTCATAGGAAGCAAAATAGGCAAACTCTCCTGACTTATTTTAGAGTTTCTGAATTGTATGCACAAAAGATGAAAATGGTGAGATTGTGTCAAAATTCTGTTATGTTGTTCTGAGGTCAGATGGAGTTTTTTACAATTATTTTTTACTCATTTTGAATGAATTAATTTTTTTTCTTATATGCTATATGTTACTGAAAGTAAAGTATGAATGATATCCCTTTGAAAATAATGGTTTAAATGAGAATGAGACTGATTAATCAGAAATACTTCTTTCTGAAGTCTTTGTTTCTCATGGCATAGTACAACTGTGTATTAGCAGATAACTTGTAAAAATAACATTAAAATAAAGAGACAAGCATCTGCATTTACTTACAAATTGTTTCCAGAAGAACAAATGAGATATAGATCCTGCTTGTTGTACTAATGTGGTGCAACAACAACTTTAATACATCAAATTATTTCCAACACATTAAGCAAACAAATCATTTATATAGACTAAAGCAAGTAAATTATTTATATATTTATTGTACACAGTGCAGCAGTAAACTGTGCCTAAGAGCCCTGTAGCGAAAAGTACATCATATTGTCTAAATGCATAAAATGCTACTTGCAGGTTGAACATAATATATAAAGATTTAAGATGTGTTATGAATCACATCTTAAAAAAGAAGGAGAAAATCCAGCCTCACATAAAAGAAAAGGCACTGGGGAACCCAGTGACTTATATAGTAATTTGTTGTTTCACATAGTTTAAAAGGGAGAGATTTAATGTAAAAACATAGTCTGTTATTTATTTCACAATGAAAAAAGGGCTAAAGCCTTGTGAATTAAACAGTAGTAAACTTTTATAAACTCAACAACTTGATAAGGAGAGAATGGAAGAGAAGACTCACCTCTCATTTAGACAATATAACATTTCCTTCTGTTAAACAAAACAGTGAACTTACACTACTTTGGGTTCCCCCCAAAAAAGCCCATTGTGGACACATCTGCCAGCTTGGAGAAAGTAACAATTTCTTTATAAAACAGGAGCTTCAAGGCTGCTATAATCGTAGAGGGAGTACCTTGTGAAGCAGCCAACCTTAAGGTGGTTTTTGCCTTCTACACCCGTGTCAGCTCTGGTCACCTTATGCTTTTAGTAGAGGAGGATATAAATAACACAAATTACTGATAAAAGACTTGTCTTAACTGTCTGTCCAACACTACATTACCAGAATACCAATATAACCCCAGGCTTTTTCTTCCTTTTTCTCAGAGTGTGGGTAAGCTAGTGGTCCATACTATCTCTCCTCATACTATTTTCCCTATTATATCTATTTCGAGATTCTCTGTTCAGAAACTGTAAATCTACCTTCTGATTTCCACAGGATTACTAAAATATTTTTTAATAAAGGAATCAATTTCTCTTGACAGTGGTAAATTTTCCAAAGTCAAAGCTGAATGTGTATGTTAGGAAAACACCTTCTATCTTATCTGAGGGAAATTTTTTTAACTGCTCTTGTCCTTGTAAATACTCAACATTTTTATAGTATCAGTAATCTTCTTTTCATTATTCTCATGCTTCCTAAAAAGGACTTTGCTTTCAGTTAACGAGGGTTAAAAAGAATCTTTAATAGACTGAAATGTAAGCAGCAATATATCTTGAACTTCTTCAAAACCTCTCAAAAGAAAGATTTCAGGGATAATGGAAGAAACACGCTACTATGAATGAAACCAAGCTCTGAAATGTGGAAACCTTCCATAAAATAAATTTACTTTTTTACTGCTCAGCTCCAATTAAGGCTGCTTCCCATGATAAAAAGCAATGATTTGAACATTGTCCATACTGTGCTTTGTAATTCAATATTTTGCTGCAGAAATTATACATGGTGTTGAAATATTTTGCTGTCCTTTACTAGTTGGTATTGTCACTGCTAACATAGTTCTAATGAATGAGGTGAAAACAGATCGGGCTAGAGTTAAAGTAGTTTTTGATTTCTTCATTTTGCACTTTACACACAAACTAGTCCATACATGTATCATTAAAAATATCCTTCAATATTCTGTTAGTTTAAAAAAATGTATCTGGAGATGCAGAATTTTTTTCAATTTCTTCTTTATTCCAATAATCAAATTAATAGTTTATATTCTTTCATTCCTTTGTCAGGAAGAGCAGATGGCCACTGGTACAATTCTATGACAAACTTGGGTGGAATAGGTACTAAAGTCTTCTAAAATGTTTATTAGAGCAAGTCACGTAAGTAGAAGTATACACTGAATCTATGTGTTTTGCTGTATTTGCACAGACTTTTAGATGTTGCTTGAAAGCCTAAACCAAAAATTAAACTGAAGAAACTTCACCACACCTCACCTTGCTTCATGTTTTTTAATCATAATTATTTCTTAATGAATGTAAAATAGTCCAAAGTCCTATGTCCCCAGGTTTAAACTCTGCCTGTAGAAATTAAATCTAAATCTGTGTGACTCAAAGTCTGTTTGTACACTTCTAATGAGGCTGTGGTGTGCCTTGTCAAGCTAATATATATCTGTGAAATATAAGTTAAGAAGCTGTGGCATTGACTTCAGTATCTGTTGTACAGGCCAATGGAATACTTCATAGAGAAAGAGGCCTGACTTGAATAATGTCATTAGCATTTCTATCTAGATTTCTATCTAGATTAGTGTTTCAGATATACTTCACACCTTTCTTTACAGTTCAGGTATACTTGCAAGCAGAACATAGCAGCTTTATATTTCACTTTATTACCCAAGTCACCCCCAAGGTATGTCTACAATGTTAAGTTTCAATTTATTTTCTTCAGTTGATTTCACCTGTCTGGGGAATTCTCTTTGGAATTTAAAATGAGCCCAGAGGGTTGCCTTATTGAAAGATCATAAGAAGGCAGAAAGTCCATATGTTGACCAATAATTGTCATTTACTATTTCAACACATAACAATATAGTAAAGGAACATGATAAAGGGTCTCTAAGTAGCAGCAGAGATTTCACAGAATTTTAGAGAAATATGTTATTATTTTGTATTTTTAAAGTTGCTGACTTTTTTTTTTTTTAAGGCCTAATGGTTTTTGACAAGTGCAAGGCAGAAGTTCCCCATTAATGTGGGAGTAGGCAGAAGTGCTATTTCAACAGTTAAAAAGCATTTGCTGATCTCTCAGGATATTAAAACCATACCCTAAGAGAGATTATCTTGGCTGAGCTACCTTTTCTGGTCATTTTACCACCTCAGAGTCCTCTGGCAATCCTAGCAACTGATGCATGAAAAGCTCTTATTCAAAATGTCTTTAGTACGTTTTGTTTTCTTTGCCTATAATTTACTTTAAAACAAGGAGAAATGCAAGACTCGTAAAGTCTCTAGCTGTACATAAGTGTTATGGACTACCATTTAAAAATCTCTACATACAATGGTCCTCGAACTTCATTAACTCATTCTGTTCTGAAAAATAATACAAACTTCTGAAAGGTTTAGTATCCTCTCAAAGCACCATGAGAAACAGAACTGTCCCTTCACATCAACACCCATAGTACTGATGTTTCTCCAAATGCACACACCAAGAAAAAAATATCCCTTTTCTAGTATTTTTTCAGGAAAGCTGGATGTACTACACTTTCTTGTTATAATTCAGTATAAATATAGTAAAAAGAGTTCTGCTATTGTATTTGCTAAACGCCTTTGTCAATCTTAGCACTACTTTCTATCCATACATGAATAGTTACAGTTATTCGTATTAAACATAAAACCCTCTTATTTTTAAGAAATTACTTTATAATTTTGCTTAGTATTCTGGACAGAATATAATTGACACAATACTATTTCTAGAATTCTTAATTGAAGGTGTGATGGGAGATCAGATAGAAGCAGCTGAATAGGAAGATTAATTTAGTTGCAACATGTTATTCTCAAAAGCAAAAAATATCCACAGTGCTTGCATTAATAAGTCTATGAAAGGGCAAGGGATGGATGGTGGAGAAAAAGTATGCTGACAAAAGTTCATATTTTTTCTTTAAACAGAACTAAATATTTGATACTTGTTATAAAAAGAACTTGCTTAGACTGATGCTTTAGAGATTCTCAGCATATATAGCTCATAGTAGGACTGCTGCCCAAAAGATGCTTTCGAACAAAATTTAAGGCAATTACTTTCTTTAGTATTTTGTGGGCAGGAAAGTGTATTTTAGAGATTGCTAAAAGCTAATTAAATTAAATGTTAGTAGCATTATCAAGAAACAAAATACATTAATAATGATGTATTTTTCTATTTATTAATTCTAAACTATCTGGATTTTATTTATAATAAAAATTACAAATACAATATATGTATTAAAGTAATGTACACTGATCACCAGTGTCTTCACATGCAGTCTTTGAAGCTAATTTATAGAACTGTGACAGCAAAATTACAGTAATGATTTATTAGAACCAAAAAGCTGTTGTTTGCCAGTGACCTTTGGTCTCTTCAATAGAATGAACAAAGTTTTACAGAGCCAAAAGATGGAAAAAATTTAGACACATGTTGAAATATGTGTCAAAAAGGTAAATGGTAAAAAATGCTTGTATCTGTGAAGTCTCATTGGGAAGGACTATGTTTGTTCTAGTGTTTTGCATATGGTATATCATTGGTAACAGATATTCTCCACAAATTTAAGTTTATATTAAGAGGCAAAATCTTTCTATACGCCAAAAATCTGGTTCTTGTAGACACACACTTTGTCATCTTGTTCTTTGTGAGATGTCTTCAAAGGGTTGACACATGAATATTTTTGTCCTTTGTGGGAAATGTGTTGGATATTGTGTTCAGCTTGTAATGAGATAAAGAAGGTACCAGAAATGAGACAAAGGAAAAAAGACAGGAAAGTAAGAAATAAAGAAAAAGAAAACAAAGGAAAAAAAAAGAGAAAACAAAAAATCAAAACTGATGTGCAGTATGAAAGAGACAGGGTTTTTACACAGTATGACATAGAAATTATTTCAGATGTACATCACAAAAGGAATGAGATTGCTTCCTGTTATGTTAGCCCAGGGGTTCTTAAACTTTTTAACTAGGGGGCCGGCGCACGGATGAAGTGGCAGGCAGTCATCTGCGGCTGCTTGGTTCCCCCCCCAACCCCGTGTGTGTGTGTGTGTCTGTAAATACTGGGGGCTGGATTGAGGACCCTGGGGGGCCGTATCCAGCCTGCAGGCTGTAGTTTGAGGACCTCTGCCTCAGCCCCTTAGAAGGCTGCAGTCTGAGAGTCACACCATCCTAGAACTGATTACTTCAGGTGGCTGGCATATAAAGACATCATAGGATGAATAATCACTTACAGTGGTAAACTTGTTCTTACTGTCTTATGATTCTTGAACAGACAAGGTAAGATATTTTATACTTAGTATATATATGAAAATAAGTTAGAGAAGCTAATGTTCGTATTGTATTGGTGAGACTGAAATTGTGTTATACATAGAAATTACCCCTGAATTCATTGTGATATACTCATCTATGCTATAAGCATATGTATGAAACAAGGATGCTACATAATATCTATAATACTTAAGAATCAATTAATAATATTTATTTTTGTTTATATAGTAGCCATAGTCCATGTCTGTAACATAAATTAGTAAAATGTATATAAAATAAAGACCAGAGTAAATTGTTGTCCACTGTCGGAGTCCAACTACAGAAAAATAACCATTATGTTTCACGCAATATAATTCATTTTTCTACTGTTTCTATTTCTCTGATCTTCGGTTACAGTATTTAATGGCAGCTTCAAAATATTGTAGAGAAACTATTGGTTCATGGTATTTCAGTCTTAAACGTATACATTCTGAAAACCTTATGTATTCACACTCACAGAGATACATACACACAAGGTAGTTTCCATCCATTTTCCTAAATCAATGATATTTAGTCATTGAGTGGAGTTCACCTGAGTAGATATAAACTGAATCTTTATACTTGGTGATGGCTTCTCACCAGTAGACAAAGCTGGGTAATAGAAACAACTTTTTTAGAACCAAAGGGTAATTCAGCCTGGAAGGGACCCAGGGAGACCTCTTGTCCAGCCTTCTCTTTAAAGCAGGGTCAGCTATGTGGTGAGAAAAGGTTGCTTGGGGCTTTGTCCAGCTGGGTTTTGAAAATCTGGAAAAGGATAGAGACTGCATGACCTGTGTGGGCAACAGCCTCCAACATATCATTGTCCATGGCATGATTTTTTTTTTCGTCTTTATCAACTCAGAACCACTTTTGTTTGATTTATGCCTCTTAATTCCTCATATCTCAGAACTGTAACATTTCTGAAGTGGTATTTTTTAAAGGACACACTCTAAATATGTTGATGTGTTACTGCTGCCAGCATTTGACTCAACAGCAACATATGCACATTCCTCAAACTAAGGATTTTTTTTTCCAGTTTCCCTGGCATCTGTATATGTTTATAATGAAATGCTAGTAAATGATTAATATTTTAATGGAATAGAAAAATAATTGATTTGAATTTGTATTTATGAAACTCTTCACTCCAGATGTGCTCATATTTCAGGTAAACACAGGAAAACTGTATATAAAAAAATGTTTTAGATTTTTTGAGGTTATTAAGAAATAAAGAATGAAAAGTACTCTTGGGACCTTGAACATATTAGAAAAGATGTTATTTTGTTTGGAACACATTATCAAAATGGGATATTTATAATGGATATTTAAATTTATTCATGTATTTTTCGTTTAGTAACTTGCACAATGAAAAGCATCAGATAACGTAGTCACTTCTTTACACGGGAGGCTAATCTAAAGGTCATCTGTTATGGAACAGAATTTGTGAAGGTCAAATCCAGTATGAGAGAGGATTCCAAATAACGTGAACCTTAGGCAAATATAAATACTTCCTTGGACATTTATTAAAGAATGTTAATAAAATCAGAAACCAAATACTGAGCAACCTTTGGGGTTAGACTTTAACTGGCATAAGAATTTTACTATTCTCAAAAAAAGTTTGGGGAACTTGTCTTGAAGATAATCAGAGCTTTGCCATTTGATTTAAATTTACAAGGAAATCCAGGATTTACTGGTGTCCTAACTGGTGATCTAACATCTCTCTGTCAGGCAGGACAGTTCACATTCACCGCTTCTGTCTCAGGGGAGTCTCCAATGATGTAATCATTTGTGGTTAGAAATATGCCTTCAGTTGTACGTGTTAGCACTTAAGCATAAGGGAAGGAAGGAGAGATACTGGTGACTACATTAGAGATTTCCCAAAAGGAAGAATAGGGTCCTGAAAGAAATGGTTTTTATCTCTACCACTAAGAAGAATAAGTCATTCTCAATAAAGTAACTGTTCTTAGGATGTCATTTCCCATAATGTCATCTCATTAATGGAGAAAATAGTCAGAAAATGTAAGTATTGCTGGGATTGCTAAATGACATTAAAGCCAGACATAAATGTTAATTATCTTGTGAAACCTAAGTCTCTGGAACAATTCACTCAACGGGTTGGTTTCACAAATTCAGAAACATCTAGTAATTTGTATTTCCTATATTAACAAATGCAATGGCTTAGAAGTAGTACATAAGCTTTAGAGCTATCACCATTAAGTTATTTAAGGCAGCTCACATTTATTTCATTGCACCCTTGTGGATCACTTTCTTTTCAGGTGTTTCATGTCAGTTTTCAAAATGGCTGTCTACTTCATGCATTCACATTAAACTTTTGTGCAATAAATGTTTCACTTATTTTGTGAATATTTTTATATGTATAGCATGTTTTAATAGTTTATTGTTATTATTCTTGTAAGAAATAGGCTTTGCACCCACAGAAAAAAACCTGATTTTTAAAAAGCTATGTTGTTGGCAATTATCAGTTATATGCTACCATACTTTCTTCTAGCTAATGGTCATTTCTTTGTGCTTGCTTTAATAACTAATATTGTTGAACAGAAGTTCCCTAAGAGTTTAATCCAAGTTTTACCTACCAGAGAGTGACTTGATCTTTGTTTATATAGTCTACCTAGGGGAGATTTAACCTTGTTTAGAATGAACTCTTTAATAATACCAATTTACAGTGAGAAATAGAGATTACACCTAGTGGTCACTATTTGGAAGTAATATTTACCATAATGATGTTATAGTAATTTTATAGAAATTGTTCCTGGAAGTTGACTCTGTGTTCAAAAACAGTGAACTCTTGCAGTATGTTGCTCTATTTTCTGTATTGCAGTGTAGCTGTAATACCATAGTAGCACAGAGTGCTTAAATTCCCTGCTCCAGCCTTTATTGCAGTTTCAGGGCACCTTGGAAATCAGTGCCAGTATGTGCAAGGCATAGGTGGTGGATTTCCACAGGTATGCAAGGAGGGATCTGAATTAACTACTGAAAATACCATTACATGGTGCTGTTGGGCATAAGTATCTGCTCCATTTGCCTCCCTTTTCAACGAGCACTGACTCCAGCCTGACTTGTCACATACAGAGTTCTGCAAAGATGCAGCTGAGCGTAAGGTTTCATTTTTACCAGGAAGTGACATCTACCAGAGGCAGAAATGTGCTCTGTGGCAGGGTGAGGCATAGGCAGGCAGTGCTATATTAACTCTCAGCAAAACCAGAAGCTTAAGCAAATAAAA
Organism: Falco rusticolus; assembly: GCF_015220075.1. Classification (NCBI taxonomy): domain Eukaryota; kingdom Metazoa; phylum Chordata; class Aves; order Falconiformes; family Falconidae; genus Falco; species Falco rusticolus. Next base: position 6,304,032 of record NC_051189.1, on the reverse strand, counting down.
AATGGGTATGGCAACCACTCAAAGCAACATGTTATGGGACGGCAAAGATAGAAATGATAGTGACAAGAAAACAATTCATCCGAGACCATGTTCACTGCTAGAAAGGTAATTAATGCCTAGTGAAATGCCAGCCCAGCATTAGCATCCAGGTTTTAGCTAACTATACAGACTCCTGTAGACGGGATTATTTGTTAGTGGTGGCTCGATCTGATTATGCTAACTGCATTTCCCTGCTCTTGAAGTTCAGCTGCCATAGCAGCGACCAGCTGCTGAATTTCAGGAGTTATCTATCTTTGCCCAGTCATGTCACTTTTTTTTTCACCTCCTTTGGTACGCTCCAGTACTAGTTAGAGCACAGCATCTCTGAGTTTGGAGCTAGTATATCCCCAGTGCTAACTGATAGTTATTTTGAAGCTTCCTTGTAAAACACAGCATGAATGTTTTCCATTTCCATTTTCTCTGTGCTCTTCTTTCCCACAGGCAACTGTGCTTTATGTCAAACTGTTCTGCACTAGATCAGAAGAGTATGTCTAACCTTACTTTAAAATGCCTTTTAAACAAAATGTCTTCTAGGACCATTCTGTCAGTGACAACATTTCTGTGTTCAGCCCAGACGTTGTTAAACCTAAAGTTGGGACTGGCAACTGAATACTTTTCATTTTGAAATCTACAGCAGATTAATGCTACTTGCAGTAGAACTAAAACAAGAGACTAGAAAAATATTCAAAAAGATTGATCAGGCCCTGTTTTGAATTGTGAGAAAAGTAGATATAGTCTTAAATCAGAACATTTTAACCCTAGCTAAAGCTGACTTTCATTCTTTTCTGCTACATACTTGCACTGTAAGCCAAGCTGCCTAAGATTTTGAGCTCAGCTTTCTTACAGGACATAGTTTGTTCCAGTTCTTTGTCTTGCATAAAATTAAAATTAACAAACATACTTCCAGTTAGAGAAAAGGCTCGGTCATAGTGCTCAGCTGGCCTGCCTTGACTATTTGCTGTCTGAAACAACTACAATTTTATTAGTGTTTGCTTCTTTTCTCTACTTTGTTGCCTTTTATCACATTGCCTTTATTTCTTTTTTCCTCCATTTTTCTGTCCGTTTAACTTAAGCTGTGTTTGTGTTAGCCACTTAACTTTTCTTTTCTCAGCTTTATCCATCACCATTGTCTCTTGTGCTTTGTTTTGCACTTTTGTAGCATCTGTTCTTCACACTGGACCTAGCACTCTTGATTTTATAGTCCTTTTTCTGTACTTTTGCTCTTGGCTTTCTTTTATTTTAGAATATTATAACACTGTATTGACTCACTATACGCACTACAGCCAACAGATTAAAACCCTGATTCTTCCTTTTCAATACTTTCCCCTTCTACTTTCTAACACAAAACAATAGTGGTGGCATTTTGTGTTTTTTACTCCAGGGGCAGAAAGAAGACCCGGGGGGGTGGGGGTGGGGGGGCGGGGGGCGGGCAGGGCTTGGCTTGTTTTTTAGTTCATCTAAAGCCCCATCAGTGTCTGGTGAAGAAAAGAACAGAAAATGGATTATACAAGGTACAAGGTAGAAAAATGAAATTAATAGCTCAGAAGCGATTCCTAGGGAGCTGACAAACAACCTTTCTGTACCTGTTGGCTAGCAGAAGTAATTGCAAGCCATTTGGGCCGTAAATTGCTCCTTGACTCTTTCTTTTGAAGCTTCTTTCAGCTATTATTGACATTCATCTTACCATTACAAACCCTCAGCTCTTCTTCGAGGTCAGCAGAATCAATTGAGGAAATGTGCTTTTTTCACACATCTCTTGCTCTACTTTTGCTGTAGCTCTGGCAAATAGTTATTCACAGTAGGAAAAAGTAGAAACTGTTTATTATTTTCTAAACATATCAGGAATTAGAAATAAACCAGAACCTGAAGGTGAGCTTTCCCATTGGATTAATTTGATCTAAAAATTTCCTTGAACACAACTCTATGCACATACAGGAAAAAATTACCAGTAACTGTACCTTGCTCACATAAACCATCTAACTAAATGTTCTTTAGGGAGGAATAACTAGAGATTTTTTTATGATATAAAAAAGAACAATAGTTTTGAAGTAAAACACAGAAGTATTCATTTATATGCACTCTGGAACAAAAAGAAACAAATACTATTGTCACATTGCCTGAAATAGGTCATGATTTGCACATGTTGGCTGATTTTGCCCAAAGCATCAGTGTATGTGACAGTATGTAAAAGCAACTTTTTATGTATCTCACCTTTCTCAGTAGTTACATACCTTGCCTTAAATGAGTGATTGATTGGTTATTACCCAGTCATTAGGACTTTATTATAGAGAACTGATATTTTCCTTTGCATTTTAGCTGAAATGTAGTATATGTTACAGTCTGTTGAAAGCAATACTGCCTATGTATTTGGACTGATTTGTTTCATTTCTCTTTTTCTTCATGTTTTTCAAAAAATTTGTGATTGAAAAGCCCACTTGAGCATGCTTTTTAGAAAGATATAGGCTATATAGGTCTTTTTTTATTCACTACTTTCTTCTACATTATCATAGAATCATAGAATTGTTTAAGTTGGAAAGGACCTTTAAGATCATCAAGTCCACCTGTTAACCCAGGACTGCCAAGTTCACCACTAAACCATGTCCCTAAGCACCACATCTACACATTATTTATACACCTCCAGGGATGGTGATTCCACCACGTCCCTTGGCAGCCTGTTCCAGTGCCTGACAAACCTTTCCATGAAGAAATTTTTCCTAATGTCCAGTCTAAACCTTTCCTGGAACAACTTGAGGCCATTTCCTCTCCTATCGCTTGCTATGTGGGAGAACAGACCGATACCCACCTTGCTACAACCTCCTTTCAGGTAGCTGTGAAGAGCTGTAAGGTCTCCCCTCATCCTCCTTTACTCCAGGCTGAACAACCACAGTTCCCTTAGCAAATTCTCTTAAGATTTGTGCTCTAGGTTCTTCACCACCTTCATTGCCCTTCTCTGGACATGCACCAGCACCTCCATGTCTTTCCTGTAGTGAGGGGCCCAAAACTGAACACAATATTTGAACTGGGGCCTCACCAGCGCCAAGTACAGAGAGACAATCACTTCCCTTGTCCTTCTGGCCACACAGTTATGGATACAAGCCAGGATGCTATGGGCCTTTTTGGCCACCTGGGCACATTGCTGGCTCCTGTTCACTCAGCTGTCGACCAGCACCCCCAGGTCATTTTCTGCCAGGCAGCTTTCCAGCAACTCTTCCCCAAGCCTGTAGAGTTGGATGGGGTTGTTGTGACACAAGTGCAGGACACATAACTTTCCCTTGATGAACCTCATACAATTGACCTCAGCCCATTGATCCAGCCTGTCCAGATTCCTGTGTAGAGACTTCCTACACTGAAGCAGATCAACACTCCCACCCGACCTGGTGTCATCTGCAAACTTACTGAGGGTGCACTCTGTCCCCTAATCCAAATCATCAATTGCCCTCACATTTCTTGTTTGGATTTCATTGCTGCCCAATTTGAAAACCAGTAAAGGATAATAATCATAAGGCTATATTGGACAAGACGGTTGTCTAATAACATCCCTTACCTGGGCCCCAGGAAGGCAGTAGACTTCCCTAGGCATTGGGTCCAGTCAGCATATTGGGCCCTCTGTTCCTCTCAGAGTGGAGTCACCGATGGCAACCACCTTTCTTTTTTTCTTAGCAGAGCTGGTTGTGATGTGTGGGGTTGATGGACTCTCCCTAGGCAACTCCTCCAACCTAGACGGGCCTTCCTCCACATCATCATTTTCCTGGTCCTCAGGTTCCAAAGCCTCATACCTATTGTAAAGGGGTACCTGAGAGGGTGAAGTAGGTTGGGAGGTGATTCACTTGCTGCCCTGAGCAGAGTACAGTTTCCATTCCTCCTCATCTCTCAGGTCCCCTCTTTATGCCTGGTGCAAGAGGGTAGGGTGTCCTGCACTTCTTGTGATGTGTCCATCCAGTGCATTTACCTCATTGGTGCGGAGTGGCTCCGCAAGTCTATCTCCCTCTCACAATCCCTGATACTCCTTAACTTTTCTACTTCCTCTGTCAGCTCTGCCACCAGGCTGAGCAGATCATCCACCTGGCTGCACCTCACGCAGTTATCTCTGCTGCCCTCCAGTAGCAGTGACAGGCTCAGAGACTCCCTGCAGCCCTTGACCTGGACAACTGCATGTTTACGTGGGAGCTCTGCCTGGGTCACCACATGCCTTCTGGTGATGGCTTTTGGCTGAGCGGAGACCACAACTAAATTTCTCCTGGGAGGGTGTGACCACTACTTGAGCTCCCCTTTTTGAGCCTTAGGGTGATGGGCCCTCCCTGCACGAATGGCCGTGCCATGCCCTGTTGGTGCGCTCTGGTCGCTTCCAGGCTGGGGGCTGCTTTTGTATGTGTGGGGGTTTGGCCGCCCTCACTCCTGGCCCTGTCTCTGCTGAGTCAGAGCTGCCACTTGGCAGGGTCTCAACACTTCCCACTCTAAGGCAGCAGGTGGTAGTGGGGGACTGAGGGCTTGGGCCGGAGGCATCCTCTCTCTCTCTCTCTGTCCTCATTTCGCAGTTTTGCTGGTTCACAGAAAGCTCCGTATGGTCCTTTGGTGCGATCCTCCACTCCAGAGCAAGGCTGCCAGAGTAGCATGATTTTATGTCGTGCATAAAAAAATTTTGAGTGTGCACCTTACATTTCCACAGTCTGTTAGTGAATTTTAGAGTAACTGTTATATATGTAGCTCCATAAATGCACTCTAGGGATGATACTAAACTCTTTTCTTGTATATGTCAGGCTAATCCAAAATGGAATCTGAAATCATTGGGAAATAAGGTTTCTTAACACATTTAAAATCCACGTTGTGCCTAAATATATAGTCTTATCACTTTCATGCACACAGATATAAAAACATAAGAAGAAGTATAGTTACCCTATAGTCACGGAAGTCCCTATATGGTTGTCATATTGTTTTAATCCACCATACTGACCATAATTTTGAGCATTTTTTTCTTGAAACAGACTATGTTCTCTCCAGGGATCAATGTCCTGCTCAGATATTAACTTGCTTTGTTATTTTTTAAAAAGATATTATCCAGTTATTAAAAGTATTTATTTTTGAGTGCTGACATGTATTTTTGACACAATCAGGCCTCAGTCATTCAGATGCTGATTTCCAGACTGCAATGTTCTCTAGCGCAATTACTGTAGGAGGGTGTAGTTTTACATTTTAATAGGTGGAACAGAATTGTTGACAATGCAAATTCCTTTCCAGAGATACTGAATTTGTAAGTAATATAAATATAGTCCATTGGACACAAGAAGGTATATAAGCAACAGTTTGAGTACTACTTATAAATAAAAGAATCAATAATCATTTTTCAATTAGTTCATCTCAGCTGGCCTATGATTTCATACTTTGATCAGCAATTTAAGCTAAACAGGTTACAGAGGTAGATCTTGGACACTATAGCTTATTTATGACTGAATGTAATGACTAAAATGGGTAGATTCTTAAATAATTCTTAAATTCTTAAATAATCCCACCGCATACTCTTGGTAATTTGAGGAAAGAGTTGTCTCTGCTTCTTGGATTTAAATGAACAATATATGATGTATTTGATCTGCTCTTTCTAATGTCTGTTTAAAATGTTCTTGTAACTGAAGTGTTAATTCCAAAAAGTAATTAGCAGAAGTCATTTGTGGAGGAAGCATAGGGAGGAGTTCAGATTACTGTGATGAACTGTTTATAATTCCATGTTCAAAAAATTGATTATTTTGATTTAATTTGGCCTTGGCTGTTTTTCCAGAATATGAAGGATCACGTGATTGTGGAAATGTTATTATTCTGCTATATATGAGGCTGAAAAAGATTGACCAAATTGGGGAATTAAAGAACCCAATATAATTTGGAGGCTAATTTTTGAAAAAACCTTGTCTATTAACTTGCAAAAAAGGGCTGAAGAAGGACTTGGTTTTTTTCTTTTCTAATCTATGTGTATCTTCCCTGTCAAGAAATCCCATTTAGCTCACCCCACTATAGTTAACAGAACATACCTTACAACCAAAATGATTCTTGACCAACAACAAACCTTGCCTAAGTTAAAAAATTAATGAAAAAAATAATTTACATAACAGCTTTATGTTGTCTAAGCTGCTAACTCATATGCTTTTTAATGAACACATTTTGGATAAGATTATAATTTGTTAAGTATTACAAAAAATATGGAATTTATTATTTAAAGGGTTCTAAAAATAAAACATGAGTTGAAAAGCGATTTTGCAAAGCATAAACATTTTATTGAGAACACATTTTTTGGTGGGATGGAATAATTTACTTGCCAATTTGATTTTTCTCAGCTGTCCACCTTGTACTGCAATATTTCTTGTAGTAATTTAGAATTGCAAGTGTTATATTTATTTTCCCAGATTAAAATATATCAATTTCGCTCCTCCATAGCATTCTTTTATGACTCTTATACATACTTACACATATCAATAACACAAAGTCACAAAACATTTTTTATTATATGACTCAAACCTGTCTCCAAGAATGACAGTTAGAGTCAGTTATTGTATACTAACTGGCAAATTTTGCATGTGCATTTCTTACCATAATTACATCAAAATATGAATCATCTCTCAAAAAAATTACAGTAAATAGTTATTCTGCATGAGGTTGGGATTGACTTTTAATATACAGAACTGCTACATAAAGCACTTTCATTTTATTTGGATTGGTTCTGAATGAAATTCTGAATATTCCAAAAGTTATCCATGATTATTGCTGGATTTGGTTTTATTTTCATCAAATTCATAGAATTACTTATGTTGGAAGAGACCTCTAGAGGTCATGTAGTCCAGCTCTCACAGTAAAAAAGCTTTTTTTCATTTAAATGTAATCTCTGGTGTTTCAGTTTGTGACCATTGCCTCTTGCCCTGTCACTGGGCATAACAGAGAAGCACCTGGCTCCATCTTTACTCCACTCCAGGAGGTATTTTATAGACATTGATAAGATCCCCCTGAGCCTTATCTTCTCTAGGCTAAACAATCCCAGTTCTCTCAGCCTTTACTTGTATGACACATGCTCCAGTTTCTCAGTGATCTTTATGGCCTTTTGCTGGACTTGCTCTAGTATGTCCACATCTGCCTTGTACTGGAGAACCCAAATCTCCACTCATGCACTTTGCCTTTCTCTTGTCTTTTTCCGATTCTTTTCCTTTGAAAACTCAGGTACAGTAATTGTGTAAGTCACAAGTTTTGGTACAACAGAGGAAAGGGAATCGCTGTAAACACCTGCAGTGTAATTAAGTAGGTATTTGGAATTTCAGGAAGGAGTCCAAAATGACTAAAAGGTCATGTCTCCATTGCTGACTATTCCTCTGAAATTCTTTGTGCAGCTATATAGCTTTTATATACCACAGTGGGAAAGGGGGGTGTGTGTGTAAAAAACTGGTGGTTTCATAACCAAATAATAGCATTTTCCTTGAACCACAACAGCAAAACCCATTGTATGCCAGAGTATTTCAGGAAAAATTGCTTTCAAGTTGTTAGTACAGGATAGAATATAGAATATTATCAATGCATAGGAATTTATATGATTCTTGACCAGTGTTCACTCACCCAGTAATCCATTAAATTCCTATTTACCTGTATTGTTGCTGATTAGACTTTATAGCAAAGCAGCATTAGAGTATGGCTGGAAAAGAAAATTAATTTGGCTTAGATACTAAAAAGAATAATCTTAAGTGTTCATTGAAGTATTATATAATTGCTGAGTTTTTTTGTCATGAGTAGTACTGTATCACCAGCTACATCCACTGTCATTTCCATCTGTTCAATTGTTCTTCACATGCTACCAGGTTCAGACAGTACTGAAAGGAATTAACCTTCCTTACAAATATCCTTAAAACATTTCATAGCAATATTTTCCCCCTCACACAACATGCAGGGGTAATAGTAGCCACTCTGGTGTTTTTTATGATACAAGATTAAGGAGTCATCACTGAATGACAAAATCAACCAAAAAAAAAAAAAAAAGCTGTCTTTATGCTATCTTGTGTATTCCTTAAATATAAATATTTAGTCAACATCTAACACTATATCAGAAGTTTATCAACATCACTACTTTATATTTTCTTGTTAAGGGACAACACTGATACTTCAAATTGTTAGTGGTTCATGAAATACTCAAATTAGTAGTCTATACTTCAAAATCTAATGGAATTACTGTCTTCATGATAATATAGCAACAGTACATACCAAAAGATGTAGCTGCTCATTTATATGATATTTATATAGAACATGAACATAGTTGTATAAAAAGCATTCAAAAAATTTAGGCTTTATGAATGTGAGCTGTAAAGATCAACAAATCAGTAGCCTAAAAAAAAAAATACTTGTGTTCAGGTATGATCTGCTGAAATAGTTAATTTTCTCCATTTTCATAATACCTTCCTTTACAGCGCAGAAAACCAGTGCTATATGTATCCCAAACCTGAAAAAGAACATTCACATGCAAAGTTCTAACCACTACCCCAGACTGGGTACATTATATCACCTGCAAACATGAGAACTGTAAATTATGTGATGTTCTATACTTTCATAGAGACAAGATGAAAATGGAGTTTCTTTTGTGATCTTTCTCCGGAAGACTGTCATCCCAACACTTTTGTCATTTTCTTGTGGCAAAATTTATGTTTCTCTACAACCCTGAATACTTTTTTCTGACTTGGATTTCTTTGCTGAACTGTCTAAACCTCAGTAAGAAATTTCTAACATTTCAGGAAAAAAAAATAATATCAAGCAAACTATTAAGCAGAGACAAAATAAGGAAAGTTGCAACCAGAGACAAGGATGCTTATTTGTGTAGTTTCTAGCAGCTGCAACAGGGGCACCTGAACGTATTATCTCAATGCAAAAGATAATAAACCAAAAATATGGTCTTTGCTGAAGGCTATAAAAATATATTTTGAAAAAAACACTATCCATATGTAACCATGGATTTAATCCAAATATTTGAAAGGAATTAGAGATGAGTGCTTAACTGCATATCTAAATCAGCCTTAACTAACCTACAGAACAGCTGTGGTGCCTTTGTGAGATAGAGCTGTGTCAATACATCATGTAAAACGGCAGGCTGATTGCACTTGTTTTGTGTGAGTAATATTTATCAGTGTAAATGACCTTGTTCTTTGTATTTTTTTTGGTGGAGAGTTATAATTTTAGGGAGAGTTATAAATTGCTAAACACACCTGAAATTTAGCATGTCAGAAAAGATCTCCAGAGAATTTTTCTCATGAAGTATTGTTGAATGATGTTTGCAGTTCTGGGGTGCTTTTTTATTTCATTTGTACAACTGTGAGGGATCTGCTAACCTGCTATATTAAATACCCATGAAGATTCGGGCCCAGGCAGAAAAATCCACTTGGAGCAGTCATAGAGGAAGAGCTTTCATCCTGAAATAACCCATATACATGCACACTTATGCATAAGCAGGAGTGCACTCCACTCCCTACAGTTTCAGGATGCAAGTTGTGCTGCTCTGGCTCCTAACTGGTGAAGAAAAATGAGTGTGCGCCACAGTAGACTAATCCCACACTGTTTCCCAGACACAACACATTTCTCATTCTCTCCCTGGGCTAGCGAGTCCCTGTACTACCAGCTATAACTTTTATTCTGGTAGCTTGGCTATGAAGGATTCATGCTAATTCATATCCTACTGATGTATTAAAAACAAGGTGAAGATGGATTACTTATTGCATTTTTCTATTTTTAAATTCTGGTGAATTTGAAAATCATGCAGTATTCCTCTTCTGAAAAGCAACTGCTCATATATTAAGAAATGCTACATTTACACTGTGATTGACCTTAATTTACCCCTCCCTCTTGTGTGTATCTGTATGCACTGATATTAACAAACTACTGCATTCTGCATTCATTTTTTTTTTAATGGCCTTGTTTTGCACAGCAAGAAATAACTTTCATAGGAAATTATAAAACTGTTGAATAATTTTCATTTTTCTGTCTATGATGCTATTCATCTAGCAAGATCAAGAAACTTTGGAATGCAAATATTACCTCACACCATTTCTCTCTGTTTCTTTGGAAAATTAATTTATATTGTTTGAATTGGGTTTCCAAAATAGAACATAGTTCACAAAGGTGCTAAACAGATTTAGTAACATCCTAATAATCTTAAAGATAAAAACTGAAAAATGCTAACAGTACATCTGTGTTTTATCAAAATATTTGAAGTTGTGTACAGAGGCTTTTGACCATAAGCAGAAGCATAGCACTGAAAATACACGATAAGGGACATGCATTGAGGATGTGAATCTGATAACCTCAAAATTAGGCTAAACATAAGTGTAACTACAGCAGAGGGAAATATTCATTAACCCCAGCTTTGTTTGTTTAGAATTTTGCTGGTTTTGCTTTTATGTATGAAGTATATTACAGAGGTTGAATTGACAGCCAACTGTGAAATATATCCAGGAACACCATTTGAATAGACATGTAGATTGCTTTTTCAGGGAATAATCTAAAACTGCAGCTTATTGTGAAGAAATAAGAATGCAGGGAAAATATAAGTAGCCACAAGTACACATCTCACCATTTCAAATTCTCTTGCAAGACTCTCTTATGCATATGCTATGGGATAAATTAGAGTTTTACAGATTTTATTGAACTGCTTTACCTTCTAATGCAAACAATGCCATCATTGCCAATATTCCATTTGGAATAGGATTTTTAAGCCCTCTGGTAAGCATAAAGAATATGACAGATTTTATTTGCCAGATGGAATTTACAAACTTCAATGCAAATTTATTGTTGTAACATTCAAAATATTAAGGGAAAAAGGAGGTACACTTTATCAATACATAATTAAAGCCAACAAATTACTGTTAGTATAATCTTAATAGTCTAAATACAACTATTACAGAAAAAAAAGGATACTAATGAAGGTACTCTACATACAGAAAAAGTTGCAAGAGGAGCATTAACACAGTTAAAATTGTAACTCACTTCCGAGTTTCTAGAGTTTCTCTGGATGTTATGCTTACCCTTTCTTTGCTCCTCTAGGTGCTGAAGTCAGTAGTTTCACCCTAGTGTTAGTGGTAGAGTTAGCTACTATTAGTTGCCAGCATCCAGAGTCCTTCACTGGGAAGTTCATGTTGATGGTTTCTTCTCTTCCTGTCTTCTGTCTTCCCTCTTCCTGCCCCCTTCCCCCGCCCCCACTTCCCTTTTTCTTCTATTTAGGGTCATTTTCAAATGTTTGCTAAAATGCCTTTATACCTTTCTCTCTCTTTGGGTTTACAGTTCCATGTTACATCCATTTTTACTATATATGGTGGATTTTACATGTCAGATACTATTCCCATGTTCTCTTTGTTATCCCTAACACCAGGTATGCCCATCCCTGGGCCACATTTCTTTAACTGAACACCGGGGATTTGTTAGTTGTGAGATCTCTAGTGCCAGGGAAGTGTCCCCTCTCCTCATCCCATGAGACTCCTCTACACCCCACCTTGTGCTTCCATTTCCTCGAGGCCTCTGTTGTTTTACCAGGCCTGTATTTCTTGGTACTACACCATTACGTTAGAGTGGTAAATATCTCATTCTAGATAACATACCTTCTTGTTACGGTAATCTAACACTACAAACGTAGCATACAAAGATAACCAAAAGTAAAGCAAATTAGCCAGACACTTGGTGAATTAGAGAAATTGCCGTCACAGCTAAAACAAGTAAAACAAAGCTACTGGCAAATCAAGCGAAGTTCAGACACAGCAGGTCTGACAAGCCTTTGTATGGAGGCCTTACAAGCTCAATACAAAGCTTATGGCCTGCTACTAGCAGTGTCAGCACTGTATGATTGGGCTACATGATTACATAGTGAAGGGCATGACCAAGCTTGTACCCTCACTGTATTCCAGGTGAATAAAGTCACTGAAGTTATTATGACCAGTCAGTGCAACAGCTGAGATTCAGACCCTTGGTGCCCAGTTTGTTGTGTAACACTACAGGTATAATACTCTGAGTGGGTGAAGGCAATTAAAAGGTACACTGGAGTTTGCCTAAAATAACAGTAATTGCTACTGCTACGGAACTTACAACATACAGCCAAAGCTACATCAGTGGGGAGAAATAAGCACTTTTGAAGAAGATGGATGTCTTGATGGAAGGACAGAAATACTAAATAAAGTAACACATTATGTGCTTCTTCATGACTGCCTGATAAAATGAAATAGAAATTGTGATTATGAACACTTTGTTTATAATATTTACTATTAGATTTTTTTAGAATGATAATTAAAAAAAAAACAAACCCACATTATAGTTAAGATTCTATCCGGACTAAATTATTTGATGGTGATGATTTTATTAAGAAATTAGCTGGCAAGCCAAATTAAAAGAGGGACCTCCTGAAGCCAACACAGAAAATAAATAAATATTTTTTTAAAGTTACAAAAATAGAATAAGGGGATGAATAAACCTACCATAGAATAAATTCACTACGTATTCTCCATAGAATGCTTGGCATTTATTATGAAAATAATTGGTAGCTATTTCTATAATTTTTCCCTTTAAAATATTGACTGCTTTTCATGTGCATTTTGAAGCTTTGTTAAATAATCACACTTGAAAGTCACTATAAGAAAATCACCGATAAGGTTTCATCAGCTCACTGAGTCAAACATCTATAGATCAAACAGATAATTTTTTTTCTTTTTTAAGGCAGAGCTGAGGAATGATGTTCAGCTGATTAATTCAACTAAAGCAAGCAGCATCTTGCTAGGGTGATCAATGTTATATACCACATTGTCATTCTAGCCTAAAAGAAGCCTCCAGGAACACTCAAGCTAAAAAGAAAAAAAAAAGCGTGATATTAACTAGAAATAAATTAAAATAGCATATTTAGGTGGGAAAACCATTACTACTTGGTTTTAAAAGTCTGGAGTGCATTCTGACTGCATTATATTAATCTGTCATCTTGTTAATAATGTGTTCACAAATTAGGAAGTTGGGTAGAACTTCAGGCTGTGTGACTGTGCATATAAGCACAGGCAACTAATTTTGCAAACAGAGGGGCTTCCTCAGTAATTTCAAGATGTGTCTCCTGTCTCCTATGTGACTGCTGACCCTCTTTGGTCCCCTCCACAAACAACAATGCATACTTCTTTCATTTCTAAATGGATGGGTTCAATAAATTGCTTTCATACGTTTTTTTTACATCTGTACACAGATCATACTGCTTCAGTTTCTACTCCATCCACTTCATCTGAAAATCCTTTTATGACACCTTCTAACACTTATTTCTGGCTGAGTGTTTTAGTCTGTATTTCACCACATGACCTGAAGCCTTTCTATTGATTTATTTCATCAGCAATGAAAGTCATCTTCTCCTAGACATCCATGATTTTATAACAGTATTTGCAAGCCTGATATATCTTGATTCTCCTCCTACATTTTTGAGTAATTGCCAGGAATCTGCATTGGTGGTTTCATCCCTGTTTACCTAAATACTCAGGATAGCCATGTTCTCACTCTTTTCTTCTGGCCTCACTCTTTGCATGCCCTTAACTTCTTTTTTACTTCCATATTGTCATGAGCTCTCAGATCCCATCGTGATTTGGGCTCATGACATATCCATTTCCATATCCTAAATTATCACTTTTTCAGTGGTCTCCCATTCTTCTGTCAGATCACTGCCTTGATGATCTCTTGTCCTCCTATATCCCTGCTGCTGGTGGACTGTTGAATTGGTTGAAAAGCTTTGATGATAGCTCAACAGCACAGTAGCAAATGAGACAAATGAGAGGACTGCACACTTTTTACTCCTTTGCTGAGCCTCTCGGCGATCTACTGGAGATCTATTTGTTATGCTGTTGGATAAAAAAAAGGCAACGAAGTAGCTTGTTGCTTTTTTTTTTTTTTTCATTCCAAGAGTTTTGTAAAAGGAGTCTGCAACTGTAGATGTTGGCACATGAACTTATGGCAGGTGATGCCATTTGCCATATAAAGCAAGAGTCATCTAATTCTTTTGCATTTGATAGCTTCAGCACTGCTACCAGGGCTGCAGTCCAGCAAGGTACTAAGCAGCTTCTGCAAAATGCTCGAACCAGCACGTACAGGAGTATAGTAGTCTCTGAATGTGTGCATGTGTGTTTGTGTATGTGTATGTTTATACCTTATGTTAGTGTTCATTGCTCTAAAAAGGTACTTACTGCCTTCCAAGATCTGGCCTGGCTTTAAGTAACATTGCTTTTCATGGAGCCTAAGCACTTGCACGGATTTTTATTACTTGTCAGTTTTCTGTCAGACCTCTGCCTTATTAAGTGTAATCTATATTTCTTTGTACATTAAGTGAGGCAAATAACATGTTAAGCTCCATATACAAGGTCTGTGCAAATCCTCATAAATTGCATGTACATTTCCTCTCTGTGCCACCCTTTGAAAATGAAGTGCTTTCATTACTCTGTCATAGGAATAGGCAATCTCTTGTCATTTTCTTGTCAGTTTATGTCTCTCTGTGTATCTTTTTATAGTTTAAAAGGAAAGAAAAAAAATGAGCATTGTATCTTGCAATGTATTTCCAAATGTTTGAAAACACTTTCTGATTAAAAGAATGAGGACTATAAGTAATTGCTTGGTTAAAAATGCATACAAATTCCGTCAATGATACTGCCCATGCCAAACTAATGGATTTTATAAAAAGTGTATGTTTATAAAAATATTCAGGTCAAGAAATTCACAGAACTGATGAATAGTCTGTTCCTTTAACTTGAAATCGGTATAGCTGAACCCCTCACTTCTCGGAATTCTGCTCTGCCTGGCAGGAAACAAAGCCTCACTTGTATTCATCTGTAACAGGTCCTTTAAATCTTGGTCTAGCACATGTTGCCATAGTTAAATGGACCAAAACCAGCTGAGAGCTGTAGTTCACTGTATTCAATTAAATGATCAAACCAAAATAGGACACAGAACTAAGTAATAAACAAAAATTAGATCCAATGAGACATCAACCAAAATTTAACTTAAATATGTTTCCCTGTATTACTTTTTCCTTTTTATAAAGCTTTCCAAATAGCTTTCCAGTTTACTGTCACTATTTTCCTCACTGCCTTATTTGGTTACTCATTCACATTTCGTAGTGTCACATACATGTTAATGACTTATTTTTAAGTACTTTGATTATTTTAAAGTGAACCCTCTATTTAGAGAACTACTAGTTTTATGATTCATTTATTATTATGATGAAGGTGAAATATCTGTGATCAAATCATAGAATAATAAACAGGTCTAGATAAAGTTGTTTTAAAGGTTCAAGCCCTTTAAACCAGAGATTATAGTATTCTGTAACATTGGAGTGGTTAATCATTAACTATTATTTTTTCTTTAGTTTTAAGAAGTGAAACTTTTTAAAAATGTAGAACATAATAAACACTATAAATTAATTATTATAATTAGAAAAGAAAGAATTGTAAATATTATGTTCATGTAACTTGAAATATTTCATATGTTCTGAAGGAGATGAAAGCATACTTATGGAAAAACCTTGATTTGATTGCTACTTTATGTATATTTTGGATAGTTGATAAATTTTGATTTATTGTTGATCTATATGTAGGTTACTTCACCATGTTAAACATTAAGGAGATTTAATAGTGATAGTGATGAAAAACCTATATTTATTGTACATTAAGCAGACTATCACTTTTCACAACTAAAATGCAGTCTGTATTTGAAGCTTCTTGGAAAAATGTATGTATTTGTGTATAAACTTCCTGGGTTTAAATTTTTTTGTTGAACTGAAAATGTAGGAGGAATTTCAAGAGGGCAAAGTTAACTATTATTCATATTGAAATATTTATGGCAAAAAGGGATATGGGTTGTTTTTTAAATCACCTCTTATCAGGGATAATGTGGATTTGTTTCAGGCATAAATCCATTGGCAACTACAATGTTTAACCAAGAAAAAGTTGTCATATTTTTCAAGCTGATCTGAACATGGAGAGGCCTATCCATGGGTCATAAAGCTATCAGTTTTCAACACAAATAAAAGTAATTTACTTTTCAGCTTTTTCACACTAAATGTAACTATGGGTTGTAAAATTACCTAAGTCGGCTTTTACTATAAAAACTGTTGCAGCTGAAGGTCCCTGCACTCAAGAGATAATGCTCTTGAAACCTGTAGGACTATGCTAAATTTTAAGAAAACTGCCCATGAAAAATCAAAGCTGTCTTCGTAATGGTTGGTTGTAGGGAAAAAAAAAAAAAAAAAAAAAAGCCCAAAGGATGATTTTTAGAATAGTAACTATATTAAAACAAAGCAAAACAAAAGAATCTTTTCAGTACTATCTACATATTCTTTTCATGTTGCTTGTTCTTTTTGCTTTTTATTTCCAGGTATGGAAGTCAGAAAAAAAGAAACACAGCAAATCAGTCACAACTGAGCTTGTCTTATACAGAAGAGACAGCTAGAAAAGATGCATTTGATAATTTTGATGCATGAAATAAAGCAGCTGCCATGGAAGGTTATTTAATGATTAAGAAAATGATTAAGCAATCATCAGTAATTCCATATTTTCAAAGCAGGCTGGAGTACTGAGAAGGTAGGATAGAATTTTGTCCTGTCTTTTTGAAATAAAATTATAAAATGTAGATGAATCTGAGATTGGACAAGATTATTAAATAATACGGTAAACATCCCCATTGGGACCATTGAAATGTTAGAATTGGTGATGGTAAAACAAAGTTGGGGAGAAATTGAGGGCACTTGAAAGGAAATAAATAAAAGGAAAGGTCAGTTATCCTGGGTGTCTGACATAAATTCCACCTAGACCATTTAAAAAAAAAAAAAATTATTCTGGAATCTCTTTAAGAAAATTAAATTATAAAAATTTAATTACTTTTGAACTTTTGATGTTATGCTACATAAGTCCTGTCCAACTGGATTTTCTACTTTGACTTTGAACACTTGGCATATAAAAAAACCTGATCAAATGTAATAAATGAGCTTTTTAATATATATGACTTTGAACAGCATAATATGCTAATTAAGCCAAAAATAAAACATCGCCAAACAAGAAACACATCTCTAGAATTTAGTATTGTATAGGACCTAGCCAGCTGCCAGACGAAAGAAAGATTCAACAGAGAACTCTTAGCAGAGAAATATTTTATAGTAGTATTACAAGGTGCTGGCTTGTTACAAATTTAGGTGATATGTTAAGAGGATGACTTGATTCTAATTTAATATTTCAATTAATCTAATTAGTCATAGAGTCATAAAAGATTATTTTGAGGCAGAATAAACTGGAAGTAATTCCTATAAAATAAAGATCGCAAATGTTGTGGGGATTTTATTTTCTCTACTTCCATTCCTGTCATAACAACAGCTGAACCCACGCACTTTTTCTTCTCTAGATAAGTGTTGGGACAGGAATTGAATTACTTAACCACCTATCTCACCCATCCAAACACTGACGGAAGAACTCACCTGTATTTTAAACCTTCAGCATCCAGTAAATAACAACCCTGAACCCAAAGACATATTATTTGTTTGATTTAATCTTCTGTTACTCTGATTAGGCAGGGTAGGTGAGTGTACGGATTTGGACCACCCAGTAGCTGTGAGATGAACACCTAAGTGTCAGTCATTACAATGTCAGTAGCTCTTTCTGGGTTAAAAATATTGCTTTTAAAAAGATTGCTATCACATAAGATGAACAGCCACGCTTGGGTTCAGTGTGAGACCATATTCTGTATACCTATGTAAATGGAAGGAAAATAAGCAAACATAAAGTACTCTAATGTGGGAAAGGGCAACCTAGATTCTTACAGTATAGACAAGATACAATTATGACTGCCTTAAGCAAACTAGAATGGTGTTAACCCCAAAAAAACAAGTGACACTGGCAATCTGTAGATAATTTTGCCTGTCCTTACCTAAACCAGTAGGTCACATTAGATAATAACACTGGCTGGGATATAAACTGAAAGAAGACCTCTTTATATTTCCCCAAGTTGAGCCTACAATGTAATCATCTCTTCTAGTGTCATAACTCATTTTGCTTATCTGTTGTAGTACTTTAGGTGATGGAATAATTGAAAACAATTGAGCTAATCTTAATTTCAACCTTAATTTAAACATCACAATTTTCTTTCTTTTCTTAGTGACATCTTTACTGAAGGTTATGCTTGCTTGTTTCCCCTTTAAAATAAAATCCATGAGAGTTATCTGGAACTGATTTAGTTCAAAGAGTATTTTATGAATTTTACCTGACACAAGCATTAGATAAAATACTTAAATTTTAGAAGTAATTAATCAGTAATAATAAATCAGAGGGTACCAGGAAATATTCCTGGGCACTGAAGTCTATCATCTGTTTTGATAAATTGATAGAGCAATCCTTGGCCAAGGCTTGACTCAAGACAACCGACACTTCCAAGGCACTCTCTGAGAGCTAGAAGAGGACGGGGTGATTTACATGCGAGTGACAGCATGTAGTAATATGAATACAGTGCATACCTTGCCATTTTATCTCAGTGTCAAGGAGTTCCAGGTATATCTAATTTATTGGGCATAGTCAGAGTTGGTAGAGCTGGGTCTGGAAAAGCATCTCCTTTTTACCTCCCACATAAGCACCTTAATTGCTAGGCTGAAAACCTAATTACTCCCACTCTCAATTGTGTTCTAATGAATCTTTGCCTTCTCATGTCATACATCCATGCATAAACTTAGAACCGCATTGTAGTACAGCATTAACTGCTAGAGGAAGGATGCCTAGCCAGCTGAGAATGTAGCTGTGGAAAAGCTAAGGATAGGAACTCCATACAAGAATACATCCCTTTACATTGGCCGACAAAGGATGATTTCTTCCCCCATCCTAGGTAAATAATCTAAGCATGTGACTGCAAAACAAGGAAAGGAATGATAGTATTACTATAATGGCCAGTTTCTTTGTTCATTTTTCATATTTCAGAAATAGATACCTTTTTTATTTTTTATCATTCTTCAATGTTATGGTCCTTGACATAAAGGATATACTTGACTTTACACAGAAAAGTGCTAATCTAAGTTGTGGGCAGGATAAATTTAAGATATAGTCCTGTCCTTGAATTATCTTAGCATATAACTGCTTCCTACTCAATATGCTGGCTGTTGTACTTCATGGTTTGAAGTTTAACTTTTCTCAAACAGTGTGTTAGGGAATTTCTGTACCTAATCTAGGTTTAGGGATTTTTCTTAGGTTTCTGCGTTAGCTTTGCAGTTCAGCATTGAGATACTAAACCCTTTATTGGATCTGCTCCTGTTTTCCTCATGCTGCTCAGTGAACAAGTAAAATAAATATGAAGAATGTTTAAGTGGAAAAAAAATCGCTTGGTCTACATGCAAAAATGTATTTTGTGGGACAGTAAGTGCTATCAGAGGAGAGTGTTAGCCTCTGCATCAGGCCTATATGATGTGAAACATACAATCCACATGTTATCAACACTCGTTTAAGCCTTTGCCAGCCTGACTTTTCTTACTTCAAAAAAAGATCAGTTATCTGCAAATCAATCAGAGAGCTAGGAGAATAGGTTTCATTCTGTTTCAACAGTTCAGCTGTGAATATGTGATGGGGTAAGCCATCTAACTCACTGGTTAGAAAACTGAGATGCAGCAGAGATTCAGTTACTAATCCTGCACTTACAAATAGCTGGCAATCTCAGGAAAGACTTTAGGTATGTATAGTTCTCCTGAAGCAAGCAAAAGGGGGTAAGTAACGTGCATGGGAGGAAGGGTTCTTGGGAGTAGGAGTATTTTAAGGAAGATGAGAAGGGGTTTAAGACAGTGCATTGCACAGAAATTATGCTGACAGAGAGGGAAGGAGTGTGAGTAAGGAAGGAAGAATAATTTTGTAAAAGGAGATGGAAACACACAAGACAAGAGGTGGTCAGACTTTTAGGGCAGCCAGTAAAAAAGCTCCTTTCTAGCTCAAGTTTACTATGCAGCTTAAGTAATCCTATACATACTATGAGCACTTACCAATCTGAAGCTGGTATTATGGAAGAAGTACCTCGAGAGAAGAGTGCTGTAAGGGGAAGGTTAGATTAAGTACCCTCACCTCTCAAAATAGAATTTATAGTGAGAGTGCTGGCTAGGTGGAGGATATAAAGATCTCAGAATGGAGGTTTAGTGATGGAGGAAGATGTCTTAATTGGGCTGTGAGTCCCTGTACTACATATTAAAAAGGTATGCAAAAAAGGTATCAGTAGACAAATCTAGGTTGCTCAGTTCAGGACAATGTAACACTGTCAATAGGATTTTACTTGAGCTGTAGAAGCAGTCATATTAAGGCTCACTTCCCCATTTGATGATTCAGGGTTTATGTAAAGCCTCTATACTTTAATCTCAGCCCAGCAATAGAAGCCCAAGCAAACAATAAGAAATAGATGTTTCGGTATTTGGATGCTGAAATATAGCTACATAAAATTGATGCTAATCAATGTTTCCATTTAAAAGCACCTTTTATGCTTTAAAAATGTGTTACAATCACTTGTCTATATGTAATTTGTATTTTAAACCATTACATATTCTGCAATATATGGAATAAAATTAATAACTTCAGTCAAAGTTGATTAAGGGGGGAAAAGATTGAAATCTAGTCAATTAAAGTAGCAAGAGATGTAAAAAGTTTAATAACAGATGCATGGTCACACTGAGATCTTTGAGAGTTTAATTTCAGCCTGTGTATAAGAAAAATGTCACCAAGATTATGACTCAAACTGAAAAAAAAATTCTGATTCTATGCCTATTTTGCTTAATTGTTGTATCATTAGAATGCAGAGAGAGAGAGAACTCTATGCGCTTATCTGTAGAAGGCAGAAAAATCAGAACCATCGTAGTTACCATCGAGTTGTAAAGGAAAAGGAGAAACTCCAGTGACTTCCCTGTCACGCATCTCTCACCATAGGAAATGGTAGCCATAAAGCTTGTACTCAGAGCTTAAGCCTCCTTTAATGGATTTAGTACCATGTAAAAATGCTCTGAATAAATAAGGATGAGTAACAGGGCAGATGTTGCCCCACATGTACTTTTGAGAAAAGTCTTCATTAAGAGAGGGGAAAGAGCTTACATCATCATTGCATCATCTTCTCTTGAGGTTTCTGTCTCATTAAGAAGAGACTTCCTTGAAGAAGCTGACTGGAAGATGCATATTTTTTTTCACTTGACCAGGTCAAGTGTTTCCACCAGGTCATCATCTTTTAGACATACTCAAGGTGTATGTGCATGCATGTTATTTTTTCTCTTTTTCACCTGTAGCTGTTGCAAAATTCAATTTCTTTTTTGAAATGTCATGTTCATACAAATAAATTGATTCATGATTCCTGTTAAAGTAAGTTATTCCAGACAAGACAATAGATCAAAGTCAGAGCTTAAAACCTGAAATAACATCATAGTTTACTGCTTGTTGTTGCTTCTCCCCCTCCCTTTAATTATCAAAGTATTTCATCCCTCTTCCTTTTCTTGGCACTTACAACCTAGTTTTTATGCCACTTCGTAACTTACTGTGAGTACTTACTACATATTTCTTTCCATAATCTTTCATCTTGGGGTTATAGAGGGGACTTCTGAGACTTTGGGGATTTTCCATAGTCAGTCTACAATAATGAGAACACATTTCCTATTATCTGAGACCAATAAAGATCTGGGATTCCTTTGCAGTTGGTTGCAGAGCATACATGAGTGTATAGAGTAAGCATAATGTCAACTGTAGGACACACAAAGTGATTAATGTGTACAAATGAAGTCATATTTCAATACTTATCCATCTCTTCTGTTGTTTAATGTACAAAAAACTGCCAGTTGAATACCAAAATGACATATCTTGAAGAAAGAATAAAATACTTTAAAAGTAGTTCTGGGCACTTCTGTCTAGAATATTTCAGACAACTGTAATAGAAGATGGAAGATTTTCATCAAATATCCTCATTTGGAAAACTCAGTGGCAGGTTGTTACCATTTGCAGAAGATGCCATAGGACAGCAGCTGTTGCCAAGTATGCTCATGCTAGTTCCTGGTGCTGAGCAGTCTTTAGAAGCCCTCAGTTCTATGACAAAGCTGTCCAGGTGTATCTGAAGGATCCATATCATGATAGGAAGATAAGCCAGAGCAATTTAAGATAAGATCTGTGCCACGACAGGTGGTAAGTTTGTAAGAGAGCTGTAATATTAATCTTTCTCCTGCTTTTGTCTGAGTCTCAGAGCCTGGCTTCCAACTGGGTTTATTATTGAACTGGTATTTTAACAGTTCTAAAAAATGTGCAAAACTAGCATCATATATGTATCATATATGAAAGTTAAGTTAAAGCACAATATAGTCTAGCAAGAAAGAACATCTCATTTCACAAAGCAGTGAAAGAACCTGATACCTCCTCAGCCTCTCGGTCCCTGGGAAAAACTGTATTTCTCTGTTCCAAGTTTAAGGATATGGAACATTTGGGAAACAGAGTTTTACTGCAGTTGCTGGTGCTATCCATTACTTTTCAACATACCTAGATAGGATATATATGGGTGGGATTGTCTGGGTATAGAATGAGTAACAAATGCATCTATATTATCCATGGCTTTGAAAAGCTTTAATTTTAATTTAAAAATGTAACTGCTTCCCTGCCTTCCTCCCCACCCCCCACCCCCACTAACATGCTAACAATTCAGGCCTTGTAGTCTACCTCTGAAGATTACATAAAAAACAAACAACTCATAAATTATTGATTTCTTTCTGTTTGGAGATACGCACGATTGTACATGCTTACATACTCATGCTTTATGAAATTATGAATACTATATAGCAACAGTACCATTTTCACTCAAATAATGCTTATTAAGATTTGGAAAGAAAAAAAGTTAAAGAGTCCATTAAGTCCATCTCATTTTCTTGGACGAAATATGCAAAATTCTGCTAAGCAGGATTTAGAAACCCTAAAAATGATAGCTTTAAAATATAAAGAGTATTAATTTTAACCTCTGTTGACATTAAAAGTATACTATTTTGAATAGAAGACATTTCTGTGAAGCTCTTTAATGCTTTGCAGCTTATGACCACATACATGTACAGAAATCTATGCAAAATTTTAAGCTACATTACATTTTTCACAATTTTTGCTACTGTTTTAAACACAATACTTAATCTTGAAATGAGGTTCAATTCAGTTAGTATGCTACAGTATACTACAGAATTTTAAAGACATTGGTGGAAAGAAATGATATGGATGTGTCTTTGGAATGCAAACTCAAAAAGGTAAGTGTACAGAACTTCAATTACAGTAATTTCTGTTACTGAGTATGATTATTTGGAAATAAGAGTAGACAGTGAATTTTTGTTCAAGGAGAAAAATACAGGGAAAACCCTCTCTTCTGCAGAAATAGTGAAATAACTTTGTATAAAAGTCTACATGTAATCAATAAATGAAATAATGGAAAGAATTTTTGTAGTTGATGCTAGGCTAAAAGGTAGACTGGATTGCTTAAAATTATTTGAGGGGTGGAGGGAAAATCACTCAGTTGAGAAAATTATACTTCCAAGTATCTTCCTGGATGTTCACAGGAAATGCTGCCATTCTGGAGAATTTCTTGTTAGTGTTTTCTGGAAGAGGTGTTGGGTAGTTACTTTGATAGATCTGATTGGGTTTTCTTGCTAATCAGAATGTCATTTTGCTTCATAACAATCAGACCCAGTGAGTGAGCACTTCATTTTGTCTTTCTCCTTTATTGAAGACAGAAAGATGACTCACCCAGGTTCTGTGACAATCAACTGATTATTTTGTCTCCCTTCCCAGGGCATGTCTGTTAATTTGCTTAGATCATTGGTATACCCCTTCTGAAAGCTGTGACTGTTCATTGTACTTTATCAGTGCAGCAATTCAAACACCATGTTGCATTTAATGTACTCGGTTTCTTTCAGGTGGTAGTTCAAACACAGATCTGAATTAAAGTGTATGCACATTCATTATAACTTGTTTCCACATCTTCAAATGAAAGCATCCCATTTTTAAATAGAGGTGGTTATAAGTTTTAACACATTTACATGTTCTTCTATTAAAATAATTTTTCTGAGGTTTAGAAAAATATAACTACAATTTTTCCTTTATCATGACTACTCACTTTTCCAGTTGTGTTTCTTGTTTAAATACATGTGTTTACACATAGGAAAAGCTCTTCCGACTCTATTCTCATCTTGGTAAATGAGAGAAAGGGAATATGGAGGCAATATAGAGAGTTCACTTGCCATTTTTTCTTCCAGTGTGTGTGTGGGTTATAAAATTGGGTAACATTCCTTACTGTTGTGTACACTTGATATGACAATCATTGTTACTCTATAATTATATTTGATATTAAAGATCCTTCTTATGGCATGGTAAACCAGGCACAGACCAGGAACTGAATTGTACTGGAAAGATGTCAGAAGAAAGAGGGACTTGTTTTGATGGATCACTGGATTGTCATTCAGTGTCTGGGTTATACGGTGCTTCACTTAAACAACAAAGTCCCCTTAAATAAAAACTGACAAGGCTCATTAGACAGGCTTTGAGCAGGTAGGATAAAATATAGAAGAATCTTCTCCTAGGCTGAAATGTAACACATACCTCAGTCAGAGATGTTCTACTATAAAATGACAAATAAGAAATGCATAATGTCTTGTGGAATGGATCATCAGTGCTTATCATTGAAGCCAAGATCTTGTTAGGATTTGAAAAAAAGATTAGACATTTATATGGATGAGTACAACTAATGTCTTTTAGTTAAAAAATAGAAAGAGCTATAATCCCTTATGCTTCAAAGAAATGCCATGCTCTAATTGGGGAAGAAAAAAATCTTTGTTTAAGATCAGATGATCTTACTTACCACTGTTCTAATTCTGTATTTCTCTGAGGGTGGGGTCCTGGCTGTTCTCAGAGAGAAGGTGCCAGACTAGAGATATTTATGATTACATGTGCACATACTGGCAATTTTACAAGTGTATAGGAGTCACATGAGATTTGAAATAAATAGCATGTGACACAAAAAATAAAAAAACACCCAAGAATAAATCAAATCATAGCACCGGAGTATCAGTATGATGGTGTATCATGTAAGCAAACAGTTTAAAGATTAGATACCTTCAACACAGTTAGATGAATAATATTTAGTTCTGAAGTTTCTTGGCCATTTCCATCAATTTAAGAGTTTAGGGGGTATTATTTACTTTGCACTCACACTGTTAAGGAGAATGTGACACAATTTAAAACACTGAATGTTCTCCTGGAACCTGTTAATAGAAAATTATACCTTAAAATCACACCACACAGTTTAAAACAATCATAAAAGGACATAATTTTGAATGAACATTTGTTTAGAATGTTCTAACTCCATTCATAATAAGTTCAGAAATAGAGATAATATAATTTCAAGTTCTTGTAATACTGGTGTAAAGTTGCACTATAAATTTCTAACTTTATCCTGTATTTATAAATGCCCTTTGTGTCATGCTGTAACATAATATAAGTGCACAACTTCTTCATTTATATTACTCTTCTTTGACCTCAATATACATTAATATCATGGTAAGAATATAATTGGTCACAGGAGATACTTTAGAAATATTTTTAGTGTTTACTTTGTGCTTTCAGACATGTGGAGAGGAATCCATGGGGCTGGGGCTACAAAGAGAAATTGACAATAGAGAGTGTGCTAGTTAAATCTGCAAACAGTACCAAGCTAAGAGACAGAGCAAGTATATTGAAGGACAAGAACACAATTCAAAATTATTTTGACAAATTAAAGCAATGGACTAAAAAAACCTGATATGAAATTCAAGAGAGAAAAGTACAAAATACTACATTAGTACGATTAATCAGCTGCATAAATATAGAAGAGAGCTCAACTATTAAGTAGCAGCCAGGAGCTACAGGGGATCTCAATCTAAACAACAGTCATACGATAACTAAAAAGACAAACACCACACTGGAAAGTATAAAGCAGGCTTCTAGACACGCTTAAATTTTAGAAAAAATAGCAGTTGCTTTGGCAGAGTCCAGTGGACAGCAACTAGAAAGTACAGAAAATATGGTTGGTTTACCCAGAAGACTGAAAAAGATAGTCAGAAGTGAATATTTGTGGGATCAAGGGAATGAGAATAGGTTTAAGATCTGCAAGACTATTTCCTTGGTATGCATGGCAGATGACAGATGTGCAGAGGGAGTATTTAGGTTAGACATCTGGAAAATCTTTTCAGCAGTAAGAACAGGCTTACACAAATATCTGTCAGAATTCACTAGTCTGCAGTTGTTCACGTCTTGAGACAGTGGGATGAGCAAGACAATCCTTTGAGACTCGTTCCAGGATTCCAGGATCCATTTCTGAACTGACAAGCTAGCAAGAACCAACCTTTCAGACCCTCTTTACATGGAAAGAGCCATAAGTGTTCTGTGGAAACAGTGTTTTTTTCCCACAGTTTCTGTGGAAAAAAATAGTACATGAGAAGGGAGGAC
Organism: Falco rusticolus; assembly: GCF_015220075.1. Classification (NCBI taxonomy): domain Eukaryota; kingdom Metazoa; phylum Chordata; class Aves; order Falconiformes; family Falconidae; genus Falco; species Falco rusticolus. Next base: position 6,277,510 of record NC_051189.1, on the reverse strand, counting down.
AAGGGAGGAGCGGCAGCAACTTAGGAGAATGTTCACAAAGGCAACCAAATACTGATCCCAAAGACTGAGGTAAGTTCAGGATCTCCAAATGTTTATTGGTTGAATCCAAACTGTAATTCCTGCATAAAACATCTGGAAAATTTGAATAAGTTGCAAATATTAGAAGAAATCAGTTTAAAAATACTTGGCTGAAAATCAAAATAAATATTCATATTGTTCCCCCAGTTTTTCCATTCATTCATGATTTTTGCAGTCATAGTGCTTTATTCTTTTATGTTCATGTCAGTTATACTGTTTTACAATTTGCCTATAACAGAAAAAAAGACTCTCTGTTGCAGAGACTTATCCAGTAAGTACTGATAAAAAGAACAGCAGGGACCAGCACTTAGGACTGCTCCTTCCTGAAAGATTCTAGCTAGTCACAAATAAGTCTGGCAACTAAAAAATCTAAACAGTCATACTCCCTCACAGGTATGGCTGATGATACCACAGCACTCACCTTTATGACCTGGTAATAAATATTTCAATTAGAATGGAGATACCTTGCATACATATCTAATACGGAAGATGGATTCAGAATAAGAGAATTTCTTGTCCGTTATGTTCTACCTAGGTCAGGAGACCTAAACAGTTTGGAAAATGTGCTAATTTTTTAAAGGTAGTAAAAATTAAGTACTTACACTCCGTTTTATAGAGAACAATCCCTTGCATATATTTAGATACTAAAAATAGCCTTATTTTCAGCTTTATGCAGTATTTAATCTAACTAATGCTACACAGATGGTAGTACAGGAATACAAATACATTCACTCTGTTTGAGGAAATACTCAAGTCAATTTATATTTTGGTGAATATTTCAGTAATTGCCACATAGCTCAAATGTCTCTGTTGTTAAATACAGATGTAGAAATGTAGATGATTAGAATTCAGGAAATTAGAATTCAGGAATAAATATTGGGTATATTATGCCATCACTGTTGCTCACAGAATTAATCTTACTGAGGTTCACACACTGTTAAACTTCAGTCATACCTACAAGTCCAGGTCTAACTGAACAACAGGCAGTGGATGGGGATTCTTGATCATCAAATCCCCAGTTCTTCACTGTAAGAAAATTGAGGCATGAAAATTATATAACTCATAATAATTAATCTCTTTTTTCTGGATTGCATCCAGAAAATCTCCTGAATTCACACAATCTCAGTATTAAACATTTTAATAAAGAACAAAAGGGAGGAAATAGTCTGCAGAAGAATGAAAGGAGTCAATAGGAAAAAGGAGGCATTACAGTAAGCAGAAGATGTCAAAAGATAAATGAAGCTAGAAATGAAAAATAAGGAGAGACAAGAAAACAAGAGTATAGAGTCCATTAAAAGCTTGCAAACAAAAGACAAATAAAGGTCACAAAACAAATGAAATTATTTGCAGTCAAAGGCCTTAGTGGTAATGTGATGGGTTTTTACAACTATATCAAGGAGAAAAAAGGCTAGATACAATGTCTTAAACTGACAGAGGCCTGAGACAATGACATAGTGGGTTTGGCTGGACTTCATGAAAGTTTTGTGTTCAAGGCACAATGATCCTAGGTTTTAGTGGATTCCAAGCTACAAAAGCCATTTAGTAGAAAAACAAACCAGAGCCCAATCCATTCACCTTAATTAAAATAAAAGAAAAAAAACAGCAAATAGTCTAGCCCAGTATCATTCACAGAATAAATCTACTCACTACAATTAAAGTAATTCTTGATCAGCAAAGATCAGTCAGAAAATGCCAAGCATGCAGCACAGAAAGCAAAACATATGCTGTTGCTGACTGACTATATGTCCCACTGCAGCCTCCTTTACAAGGAGCTACTTCCTGTAGCTGAGGAAGTTACATGAACTGTGAGGACCATGACAAGATTTGTCTGCTTGTTGTAAGGATATCAGATCTCACAACATGCTTACTCTACTCTTTGTCAATGTATTGCACTAAGCCAAATCTAAAAAGGTACCTATAAATCTAGTGATATTTAGAGACATCTAATAAAGTTGCAAAGATGACAAAGAAATCAGATGCCATGTATATTGCAGTTGTAGCCTGCATCTTAAAAAAGTACATTTCAAGACACGGATATACCTTTAGAAGCAAGGACACATTTGTAAAGCTCAGTCATGATCCAAAATGTGGGAGAGATGATAAAGAGGTCATGTTTTACACTGTTGTTCTTTCTAGGAAGCCCCTGATGGAATGGCCCATATGAACTGAAATAAGAGACATTCTCCTGTATTCCATATTGTCTGTGCTTTGCTGGCATTTTCTTTAGTGAGCGCATACAAGAATGTTATCATGCTCTAGATGGGAAAAACAAAGGAGGATCTGTTCAGTTAAACTGTTAAGAAAGCAGATCAAGTGTCTATTGATAGAAAGCTCTAATGCTTGTCTTCATGTCACCACAATGTATCACATCCGTTCGTTACAAACTGATGCAAACTGGCAGGCAAAATTAACAGATGTCAAATCTGTCTTCACTCTGAGGACTAATAGGCATCCTAGGGTCTTTTTTACTATTATATGTCTTGCTAAGAGGCTGCTACTGTCACCAATGAAAGGGATATTCTTTTAGTGGAAGTAATCCTGGGCCCAGAACACACTGCAGTGCTCAGAAAACCCCACAGGCTAATCAACTGTGTGAAGATATTGTACTGTAAATGACAAACACAAGCTCCCAGTCATTCAACTCCTGAAAAGCATGATACGTATTTTTAGAGTACAGGAGAAACAGGATGAATGCCCAGAGCAAACCATCTAAGCATATAGGAAAAAAAGGTATGTGAAAGCTGAGGGGTTTGAGGGCCATATTTGTTCACTCTTCTAGGCCCTGGGAAACTGGGGAAACCCATGAGTATACATGTTGAGTCTAGTTCAGAAAAAAAGTACTATTCAATTTGTGTAAGTTATCTTACACAAATTAACTGCCATTCAATGACCATACAGGGACTCTACATATATCTGTGCACGGCTTATATACTGCAGTAATAGAAACAAGTTCACAGCAATAGAATTTTTGAAATACGGACACTAACAACTTGCAACGGAGAGTTGTCTCATTAATTTAAATGTTTTAATTTTCCATCATGTTTCTATGATTAGCTACCTGGAAAGCAGAGAAGGTTGATCTTACTCTGAAGAAGACTGGCACTTATTCAAGAGGAGATTTTGGAGGCTGTAGGGCAAACAAGAATGACACTGCTCCTCACTTTTAACAAGAAAATATTCTACTGCTTAATTTTCTCACACTGTTGATATTATGTAACATTTTTAAACTTTTTTTTTTCCCCCCCCCCCCCAAAGAATTCTTGTGATTAAATACAGTGGTACTGAAGTTTGTGGAAAATACACAAGCAATAAAGAACAGTCCTTTATGGGCTAGCAAAAACTGCAGGAAAATTGGCTACTATGTCAAAACACATTTGCCTGTCTACACATGATTTTTAACAGTGACTGATATTAAATATTAATAAAATATTAATAAAGCATGTGGAAGAAAGAAGGGAGAGAAAAGCAGAGTAAACCAAAAGGACTCTGAGTGGCATATATTTAATCTTTGCCACAACTGGAAAACAGTTGGGAAGTCATCTAAAAGAGAAACATGTAGTAATATTTTCTGGAAGAAACTGAAAGATAGAAAGAAAAAATCTTGGTTTACATAATAATTGCTCTTTTGAATAGAACAGAAATTACTAATGATTATAGGAAACAGCTGTAAGATGATGAGATAAATTCATGAAGTAATCTGGATCAAATATGAAAAATAAAAGGAGGGCAATTTTTTTGGGGTAATGAACAAAGACCTTTGAGGGCAAAAGTATATATAGGTTAGTTGCTGTACATAATGTTTAGAATAAAATACATATTGATTAATGATTTTAGCTATTTTAAGATATAGAACTTCTCCAACAGTATCTATATTTTTTCTGGCATATGTAGACCATGCATTTCTAGCCAGTATAGTATATGGTCCTAATTACGTGATCTTCTTCAAAGATTAACTAACGAAGAAAATGTGTGCCCATATATATCATCAAAAAACCCCAAATTAATCCTATGTAATTAATGGTCACATACAAACTTATTGACTGGCAAAAGTTTCAGAAAATATTCCACAATTAGTGTGAATATTCACAATGTTATGACTCAATTAAGTAAGCTTTTCTTCATAAAAGGGAAAATATTTTTGATGCAAGTAAAAGTAAAAAATACTTCCAAGAAGGTGTATTGTTTTCCTAGAAAAAAATGCTTTTGACAATTTCCTTTGTTATTGAAATTTACAAATATGCCATTAATTATTTTGTTGCTAGGAATGGAAAGATTTGTCCTCCCAAACAGCCTGATAAGTGATACTTATCTTTCAGAAAGCTCTACGTGCAACTGTTCACAAAGTTGAAAAGAAATCACATAACATTTTAATAGACCTGACTATTAAGTAGTCTTCTCAAACTTTGTAGTATAATCCTATTTGTATAAAACCATGTTTCCCCACCATCCCAGCCTCTGCCATCCCCAACTATCCATTTATTGTTTATATTCTCTTCCCTCTCTTCCCAAGTATACAATACAGTAGAGAATTGTGCTGGATTAAGTTGAAGATATGCATTTTATGTTCCATAAATGATTTGCATATCCTATGAAAATTGTATCATTTACAGTCCTGTAGCATAAAGTGCTAGGCAGAGAAAATTTGAATGTTTTTTAAAACATGATTCTCAACATATTGAGAGGCAGGAGTAACTACATTAAATACATTTATGCAGGTATAAGCAGGAATACAGCTGGGCTATGGGAAAAATTAAGAACAAAAATCAGGAACCAGACAGTGAAGTGAATTGCATTTTGAGCCATGTTGTGACAGCTACAGTCAGAAATCCACTAGAATTGTATAGATTCATCCACCAACCAATGAGAATGTGCCATTTTTTACTGATGTCAGCTTCGAATATGACAGAGCTCACAGTGAAACAGAACTGAGCAAGTGAGTAGGTGTAAAACTGCAACTGTTATAAAACCTGAATTCGAGGCATGTCAAATATTCAAATAATCTTCTCTGAGCTCTTTCACCTAACTTTAGACTAATGGGGAGCCTAAACTGTAAGAATTATTTCAGATAAAATGGATCAGATCATGTAGTTTAATGCCTTAATACAAATGCCTTAAAATGCGTACTTTTCGTCTGAAACTTGACATAGTTTGCCTGTTCCAGTCATGACCACTGACCTGTATATCTTGTGTTAACAGTGCAGTCATTACGTATGTCAATGATATGGAGACATCCAACACATACAATGAAATCTTTCCACTTAAATAATAGTACCATCTGTTATTACAATATCACTGATGAAATTGTAATGTTCAGCATTACCCAGCAGTTTAATTTGTGTCCATCACTTTGACAAAATCATAATTAAAACGTTAAAACAGATTTTCATGAGTGATGATTCACTAAGTTAGAATGTAAAGAATACTGCTCCAGACTATATCCTGTCTAAAATTTAGTATATACTGCACAAGCGTTGTTAGCATGAAATGCAAGAAGTATAAAGTCATCAATCAGTTTCTTACTCCAACCATCCAGCTGGTTGGTATCAAGCACCCAATTTTTTCAGCAGATCAAAATTATAATGTAGAAGTCCAGCTTTCATCATATTTCAAATATTTATTTCACATATCCTCTAAAAAATATAGCTTTAAAATTACTTTTAAAGATTATAGTGTACATGATATCTTCATTCTTCAAGAAATTAAATTTAAATGAAATGGCCAAAATGCTGTCATCAAAGAAATGGAGAGAAAAGACAAAATTAAATCCAGTAATATTTTTAGAGGAACCTTAAAACACTTTTCACTCATTATGCACAAGTATATAATTTCATGTGAAAAAGATACTTAATGTTTTTCCAACGAAGGATACTAAGAGTGAGATTCCAAGCTCCAAAGCTATGGATGCGTGAAAAGATGAGTTTACATGAGGGTTTTCTGCTGTATAGATGGAAAGTACATTACAGTGGCATATGTATCATGAATATTTACTGACTTGAGTTAAACTTTATTTTTCCTGCTCACAGATAGTAATATCATGAAATTACACAAATCCTCCCAAGGCTGTCAATATTACTTATATACAGCTATGTAACATCAGATATTCTAATATGTGAAATTTTCACCTGTAGTTAAGAAAATCTTTATAAAAACAATGCTGATAAAAAATATCTAACTTTCCATCTATAAAGTCATACTCCATGAAACTGTATTATATTGAAAGAGGTTATATTGGCTTCATGAAAAAAGAAGACATTAGTGTCCATTAATGCAACCTTTATTATCAGCAAGATAATGACAAGGAAAAAGAAAATATGATCTTACATAACCAACATAATGGATTTGAAACACAATAATTACAGGCTCTCTAGGGCACTATAACAGTACTGTGCGCATTGTGCTGGGGAGCTGAAATGTACCCTTTTCCATTTGTACAAACACTTATTTGCAGCTTTGTTCAGGAAAAATAGTGTATCTTAAAATTGGTGTTAGAAAACTGAACACTGTTTATGTCTACAATCATAGAGCTTTTTATTACAAATATGAAGGAGAGCATGGCAATTTTGGATAGATCAGTTGTGGTTTACAAGCATATGAGGGCAATTTATCACATTGTTCCCCTCAAACTGAAAATGCTTCGATTACCTGAACAAGAACATAAGGACAGAGAATTTCTGGTACTAAGTATATGAATGTAGACAAAATTTTCTAGATTGAATATTAATGTGAGATCCATTAAACAATGCTGTTCCCACCTTGTTCTTTTAAGTACTGCTACAAATCTCTAGTTTGTTTCCTGATTGCAAGTCTTTCATAAATGTGGTCTAGAACATATATGTCCTCATACAAGATGTCATGAACAAATGCTTAAAATGCTGATTTCTAAAGGATTGTCTCCACAGCCTTGCATAACAGAGAAAAAACAGAAATTAAAAGGCTTAAATGTGAAATGCTAAAATTAAGTCATTCATTCCAGAGAGCAACGTGGCTCTTTAAAGCAAAATTTGGTATTAAACTATCAGATTTGCCTAATGATCTAGTAATGGGCTCGTATGTCAAGGTTATCATTCTATGAGGCATTTGCTTGTTAGACCTTCCTGTTTTCCCCATTTAAGAAAATAAAATGTCCATTACTTTTTCATTGTACCTCTGAAGAAGACTTTCAGTTAATTTCAATGTGTTTAGAACAGATTCATGTTTCCTCACAATTTTTTACTTAAAGTTTTCAGTATGATGGATACTGTATCTCTGTTCTGGAAGGTGCAGGTTTAGATTTTACGTTCAAACTGAGTGACTAAGTTACTGTCAGTGGCTGTTTATGGGGGATAGAAAGCAATGTAGATGTTTTGTCCTACATGTCAAGGAATCCATTTGTCAACAAAAGATCATCATAAAAATTGGCCTATGTTCTGTCTCACCATGAAAGCCATACAATGAGTAGACACAGACACTCAGTTTCCTTCTTGCTCAAAGAATTATTCCAGAGGTTAAAATTTGGGAACAGTAGCTGTATATCATATAGGAGATCAGCTGAATTAGCAATATATATCAAGTCCATAGATAGTATTAAGGATTTTAGCTGCCACGTAAGTTCTTTCAGCACTAAAAATCCATGTAGCATATTTACATTCCTGCCTCACTTCCTTGCCCTTCAGTCATGGTACTCCTTCTTTCTTAGATATCCCACTGAATGTATTTAAATCTGTACCAGGAATACTCAAAGTGAAATTTTACAGTCCTTGAACTGAAACTAATTATGTTCTTGTTTACATAGGAGTTTCATGGGGTTTTTTGTCAGATTTTCATTGAAAATATAACTTCAATGAATATTTTTTTTCTTCTCTAGCCACCAAATATATAAAACATCATGTATCCATTGTGTAATTGCTGATATTTGACATTTAGTCTTCTTATTGAAATACATGGTAGGATAAAACTTCAGTTACAGAGTACATTGATATTTCATTCCTGCTTTGTGTTTCAATGATGCAAATCCCATATTTGTGTACACAGGTATATCAATGAAAATGGCAGAGACAGAAGGGATGGGAAAAGTGAAGGAAATATTTTATTTATATATATATTAAAAATACAAGAAATAGGAAAAAAAGACAATTTTGAAAGGGAGGAGGAAGGAACAGATCATTGTAGGTCAACTGTGTTTAGACCTTTAACGCAGTTCTTTATTTGTCCTTATAGTTTACTATTATAACTGTTATTTATGGCTTAGGCCAGGTTTTTAGTGTAAGGTATTTTCCATTTGAATATTTAATTACTGTCTGGAATGTGATAATGTTAACATGCAATTTATTATTCTATTATTATATATTCTATATAAATTCTACTAGGTTAATACACAAACAATTTTTACTAGCAAGTTATGTGAATTGGGAAGTCACAAGAAAGGTTATGTTTGGTGGGTTGGTATCAGCCAACTATTAAACACCCACCCAGGTGCTTGTTCCCCCTCACTCTGAGAGGAGTCAGGAGAGCGAAAGTGAGAAAAACTCATGGGTCAAGACAAAAACTGCCAACTGACCAATGCCCAGCCAGTCCCTCAGCAGCTGCCCCCCTGCCAACCTCCTCCCCAGTTTTACTGCTGACCATGACATCATATGGTATGGAATATCCCTCTGGTCAGCTGAGGTCAGCTGTCTCAGCTGTGTCCCCTCCCAACCTTTTGTGCACCCCCAGCCTACTTGCTGTCAGGGCAGTGTGGGGAGCTGAAAAGGCCTTGATGCTGTGCAAGTACAGCCCAGCAATGACTAAAACACTCTTTCTTACAACTACAACGCTCTTTTCAGCAGAAATCCAAAATATAGCCCCATACTAGCTATTATGAAGAAATGTAACTCTATCCCAGCCAAAACCGGTACATGCACTTAAGATTCAGGTCAACTCTATGATCACATCATTCAAATACATACTAAGACTGCGTTGTGTCTTATGTCAGTGGAAAACTGATTTTCCTTAAAGCCTGAAGTAAAGTCATCAGCTTTACATATTACCTGAATATCGATGGAGTTCTCCATTGCATGTCTAAACTAGATTCTGTCTCTCTTCTTTGACTGGAAGACACAGAGTATGTTATGAATTAAAGTGACACTGGTTATCAAGTATCTCTTGCATTGCTCAGAAGTAATCTCTACCACCCAGAAAGACGTTTGAAGCTAGTAAGAGAACCTTGGAATCAAAAGAAATGTCAGCTTGCTCACATTAGGCAGGCATTGTGCTGTCAGACGATGACATCATATTTCCACTGTATAACTACAGCTACTGTATTAATAAAGGAAACCATCACTCCCACCATCTTTACAAATGTAGAGCTTGTTGAACTGTAGAAATAAGTGAGCAGTAGTCACTGAAGAAAATACATCAACACTGGAAAGAAAAAAGAAAGGATTAAATAACTGGTGTGGTCAATCTTGATTTCAAAAGAAATAGTAACCTCTAAGTATGTTTCTATGAGTTTCTGGCCATGAACTCTTACAAAAGGGAGAGGCAATTTATCAAAGATAATTGATTTTGTCTTTATAGGACAATGGATAATCTAATATCCTCTGACTTTTTTGACAGTTACTATGTCATCTCTGTGACCTGTGATACCTATTTCATCAACCAGTCACAAAATGCAATTTCCTTGCTCTTTTCAATGGTGATGGATAAAAAACCTTGGGTTCATACTGTCATCACTTTCATTCTTAGTTTACTCCTTAAGGTTTCTAGGGTGAAGGGACACCTAACATGGTATTTCAGATTCTGATTATGCCTCAAAGCCTGACTAGCCAGGCTGTAGAAGTTCTGAATGCTTTCCTAAGCATATTTCAAAACCCACTGCAATTAGTAGTTTATATGTCAAAAAACATATCTGAGTAGAACGGTTATGATTTTTCTCTTTCCTGGTTAAAACAAAACAAAAAACCCGAAAAAACCAACCACACATTTTTTTCATTTACATGATAAGATTATTTGGGTATAATAATAATAAAAAAAGAAATATTTCATTGTGTGTCACTCCAACCTGTCTAAGTATATTCTGTCTTTGGATGGAACCAAGATATTTCTTCTTCTAAAATTTAACCACAATGCTAAACTCTACTTTCTATTTTATTTTCTGTTGCCTCATGGGAGTTGTAGTTTCTTTCTCATCAAGAAACATGCAAATCTGCTAGCCAGGAATTGAATGCAAATTTCACAGCCAGGAACCCTAATGCTGTTTTCCAGAAAAGGACAATTAGCTATTGTTGTAAACAATAGGACTGATTTCTTTCTCCCCATAACAATAAGTAGAAATCCAAGATGCAAATGCGAAATACAATGACAAATGAAAGCAGGAGGAAAGCAGTAGGAATATTACAAAGAAAGCAAATATTGCGTAGAGATTTGGGGCTTGGGTTTTATATTTTCTTTGTCTTAAAATAGAAATACACAAGTATCTTCTTTCCAATGGGGAATTATTTAAAAGGTTTTCTTTCTTATGCATCTAAATCTTTAACTGGCATTTTAATAAATCTGTATTGTTAGTCTTTTTGCATAAATGATGCCTCCTATTATTCTATGCTGCACTTTCATGTTTTCCTCTGATTTTCCCTTAATTTTTAAATAAAAAAGAAAAATACTTTCTTACTTGTGTTCTCTAAAGCATAACAATTCTAAAAGCAGGTCACACCTGCTATAGCAACCTTTGTTTACCATAGCTGCTCAGCGTGAGTCTTGACTTTTACTGATCTTCAGTTCTTTAAAAGGCATCAGAATTCCATTTTTTTTGTATCTAATGTGAATTTTGGACTGCAAGAGGTTATTTTTATCTCATATTTAAAGAAATACATGTTAGTTGGGAAAATTATCTTCTAATTATTTTAATAAGAATATAAAATCAACAAGATAGAATCTTTTCCATTGAGGAAATGCTTTCAAAACATTTAAATGGGAAGAAACAGCAGTTATGTGAAACAAAAAAAATACATAAAATATTTAATATTTATGAGAATGCACCTTTAAACCTCCTGTCTGAGTGTCAGTGCAGTTCTTATTTTTCTCTCTAGTTTAGAAGAAAAGACTTGAAATTTTATTGAAGATTTCTGCAGACCTATGCAATACATAAATATTTGCATTTTGTAACTGTTTCTTCAGTGGAATATTAGAAACAATGAATCTTGACAAAGAAGACTCTTTTGATTATGTAAAGACCAAAATTTTAACACATAGATGCAAGAAGTAGGAAACACTCTTACCTCTCTGAAAATATGCTTGCAGGAAGAAAATATTCCTGACATAAGCTTAGTGGTGTGTTTTATCCTGCAACTGCTGTGACCTGTCAGTTTCCTTGGAATCAGTTGCAGGTGAGTACAGTCTTTGCATTACTTTGATGCTAAGATTAAATTAATCACAGTTATGAATTAATATTCAGGTCAATGTTGCAAAGAATGTTGTGTAGAAAAGGCTTAAAAAAGTATTAGCACGTGTGTATATATACATATGTGTGTGTATGTGTGTAGTTGTATACATATAAATATTCGTTAGATATTACTTGGATTTCCCAAGCACAGCAACCATAGAAATACGTATTTTATGTGCTTCAGGTAAGATTAAGTGTTGGAGAAGGCTGTTTCAGAAACAAATAAGAATATAGAATACAGAAGCTCATGACTTCTCTCTCCTCTTCCCTGGCACTTGCAGAAGAGGAGTTTTGCTTCAAGACATTTCTTGGCCCTGTGTTTCCTTTCCTGCCCCACTTTGGACAACAGTAGAAACCTGAGTATCCACTACAATATCAATGGCAGAGAACAAGGTTTCCTGCAACAGTTTTCCTTTAAAAATATAATGCCATACAGAATATATCATAGTCTGGAATTAAACAATTGTTACATTCTCTGATTTGCCTGATGTGAAGCACCATTCAAGAGTAAGTAAATCCACCTCAGACTCTGCCAGTAAATGAGAACACTTTTACAGCCTCTGAGTCTTTAAGTCTGCACTTATTGACTGCCTTCTTTAACTGCTGAGTGCTTTGAACAGTTAAGAGGAAGCAAGGCAGGCAGACAAGGGGCAGGCATAAAGGAGGCTTTATAAGCTATTTTTAAGACCTTCAATTCAGATGCTGCACTGTGCCCCAAATGTTTCAGCTAAAAGCTATTTCCATTTTCTGCAGACAGCCCTAAGAGACCATCAAAAGCAGAGTTGTTTGGCAACTTCTTCCTTCTGAAGGTCTTAATTATATAGACCTTTGTGCTACCAGGCTGCAGCAAGACTACCCCTTGATCCTCTGCTATTAAAAAAAAAAAAAATATACACTGCAAGAGAACAGATGTAGGGGGTGAAGTAGCAGCCAGCATTCTAACTGGGTTTTGGAGAGTAAGAGGGAGCATACTCTCAACTTTTTTTCATTATTTGTATGCTTTAGGCAGCGACTTTTGTCTCAAAGTACAAACTTTACATTGCATTTTAACATGTGAATTTAAAAATGCTACTCAGGGACATTAGTCAGTCTAGTAAAAAAAAATAAATAAATCCATGTAAAGCATAGCCAATATTTCCTACTTGATTCAGTCTTTTGAATCATAGCAGATGTTAAGCAATAATAAGAGACTGCTTTATCAAAATCGTGAATATATCTTTGCACCCTTTCAATGAAATCATGAAACTGTTCTTGTTACTCTTGTTAGTAAAACTCCCAAACAGAATGGCTAAAACCAGATTTTTTCCCACAATTCTTAAGGGTTTTGTGTGTACTCAAATATATATTACATAATATAGTTTACCTAATTTACAGGCAATTTCAACTGTGTAACATTTAATTTGTCCTTCTTGAAAACAATTTTATTTAAACCCTTTAACTTGCAAATTAGCTTCACATACCTTTGAATTCATTAACATTTAATTTGAAATAAATTTTAAATGCCAAAATTTATTAGCTAGAACTATGCTTCTGCAAAATATTACAAAATGCTTTAGATTCTTCTCTAAAAAATATCACTTGTTAGCAAGAATTAAAATCTTTTTCATTAATTCATATCAATATTTTGCACTGTGTGGCCAGAGAAATGTCGGTGCTTTGTATGCTACCTATACACATACACACACATTTATATACACACACATATACATAAAAATATAACCATTTACTTGCAGAAGGTAAATATCATAAAAGAGCCATTAGACTCCTACGGAAGGAAATGGTTTGGAATTTTGTTTGTTTCTGCTTTGTTTTTCTGGAACCGGCACAGCCATCAATAGCTTTTCTACTTTTAGAAAACTTGTTCTTTGCTGACAGTTGGGCTATAACTATATTTCATAAACCCTAAAGCTCCCAAATTGCTGGAAATAAATTGATTTTGTGAAAATATGCGACACACAGGTTTTCAATATGGGTCCTGAACAGCCTGTCCCTAAAGTAGTTATTTCCATTTACACCCCTGACCTGCTGGTGTCTTCAGTAGTGCTGTAGTTTTTCACATACTTCAAAAGCCAGAGATCTGTTTCCATCCTTCTTAATTTAATATAAACTGCACATGCTTCTATCAGTAAGGACTTTCATTTTTATACTTCTTCGATTTCACGACACCAATGGTTCTATATTTCACAGTGTAGGGAGCAGAATGAAATTACACTGCTCTCAGACTTCAGCAATATCTGGTTTATGTGATTCAGGACCTGAACACAAAGAAGAGGTCACTCTCAATATTTCTGTAAATGGCTCTTACTGGAGGAACATATACAGTAAGTCTGACAAAGTGTGATTTGTTTGTTGTGTATAAAGTGGGGCAAAAGCCCTGCACCTTTCTGTGATAGCAGTAAAAGAGAGCTGCATAATCCAACACCCAATTATTTTGTTTTGACATAATTTGACAGTGGTCAGAAAGATTTAAATAAGTGTTCCTAATATTTTTTGCCATCAGCTGTCTTGTATCTCACTATTGCAGTCTCTGCCAGCAGGATTTCAGCTTTAAAGGGCCTCCTCCTTTTACACTTGAGAGCAGAACCTGGCCTTATGTCTATATATGTTCCAGTAAATGACTGTTGCTATACAGAATGTGAACTATCAGATCAAATATATAAAACTGTTTTTGTGTACCTAAGGAAATTGATATTTGTACTGAATATTTTAAATACTTCTTCAATGTGTACATTCTCAGCTCTGGTAATACCTCAAGAGTCTTTATTGTAATAAGTTCACTACAGAACCGTGACTTCTATTGTTTCAATGCCTGCAATTCTCCAGCCATCGAACCATTGTAATTCTGACAAATGACTTATTTCTCTCAGTAGACTGACTCGTGATGATTCTTCCACTACAGTGACAAAATAAACAGAGAACAGAATACACAATAAGAAAAATATTGTAACAAATAGTGGTAGGAAACAATTTGAAGGAGCGGTCATTATACTCTCTTCTGGGTGATGGGATGTATAACTAGAGGGTCAGGTCTATCAGCAAGTGTAGCTAAAGGTAGAGGTTAACAGAGTTTCTTCAAACAATATTAGTTTTATCACATTATTGACAACAATTTTAAAAGAATCACTATGTATTTCTCTGGCTGCAAGACTGAAATAACAAGAATAAAAATTAGTGGCTACTTGTCACTTTAATAGGATGATGACCTCTAGCAAAATGACAAGCAGAAGAACTACAGCTCACCTGGCCTTTTGAAAATCTCCATCATGTAGCTTATGTTTCGTATTTATGCATCTGCATTTCTTCCTGGATATTTTAATATTGTGTAGGACAGAGTATCACATTTGGCTAGTGGACAGTTAGAAGATTCAATAGCCAATGATACTCTTTCTCAAATTATAAAAACTTGGTCATAGAATTTTTATTAGAGTGAAAATCAAGCCTTTGAGTAGGTTTGGTGGCCGAAAAATAAAAAAGTGTGTTGTGTAGTGAAACATAGAAAATTTCCAGTGTCTTGAAACAATATGAGTGCTTCATAAAACAGATTAGCTACTACACATTTAAGAGAAATTCTGAAATTGTTTCTGCCATTTTGTGACCAACATTCTGGTTGTACACACATGTAAAGGGAGGCAGAGAAATATAATTAAAAGGAATTAGTTTAAAGGGTTAACAATCTGAGATGTTGACAAATATTAAAAATATTTTTATTTTTTTTAACTTTTTAAGGTTTTAGGTTTTTATTTAAAATGTTAAAGCAGATATGTCAGTAACTCAGGTGTAAATTGCATATTGTTATTTCCTGAAGACAGCAAAATGATTACCTTTGGAATGCAAAAATATATCAAGCTAGCAAGTAAACAGAATACTAAAGCATGCAATCAGCTAAATTTGTTACACATAATAAAGTATCAGCTCTTCAGTACCGTGAATTGTCTTTATGAGCTTTATTGTTTTAAAACAATCCATCAATTCTAAGATTTCTATAATGAGTTGAAAACCCAGCTGTAGCAAAATGTATTACTCTTATGGTTATATTTGTACAGTTCTGGGACTTTGTTTTGCAGAATGAGTGCGTAGATACTAAAGCCCTTTCTGGTTTACTTTCAGAAAGAATTCAGTTATCATCAACTATTACTATGTTTTTCTCATATAAATAAGATACTATTTGATTTTAAAGGAATACATGAGTTCGTTGTTTTCAGTTTTTCATGGAACTTTATTGTAAAACTTGTTCTTACCCAGCAAAACCCTTTTCATTTCGGTGTGGCTTAACTCTCATAAGACCTAAATGCATGCTTAACCATGAAAGGATGTCCGCAAACAGGTGATTTCACAAAGCTCAGCACTTTGTGGAACTGGAGAACAAGGGAACATTTAGTATCTTGAACCATAACTATTTTTTTGTTAACTTCCAAAGGAGATCAGTATTTGCTGTAACTATATCTCATTTTCTTAAACAAATCAATTCTGTCTACCTATCCCATTTTACCTTCCACTGGTACAACTTCCTCATACTGAACACAATTGCCTTTCCTCTTATCACTTGTGTGCTCTCAGTCATACTACTGTTTGCTACAGTTTGACATTGGAAATGTCATAGTGAAGAACTTGGATTAGCTGAATTAGAAAAAACAATCTGCTGTAGAATGTAGTTTCATGATTTTGCATTTAAATGAGCAGTAAACACACTTCTGAGAAAAAAACTGTTAAACAAATCAGTTCTCTATATAGATTTTTAATATTCTATAATTCAGTTAGTAGCAAACACAAGGTATATCTTCATAGCTACATGAAGAACCTTCTGCTCCGGAATAATAGAAGACATTTACTTCTCTGTTATTGATGGACCCTTTTTCTTTTTCTTTTTCTTTTTCTTTTTTTTTTTTTTTTTTTTTTTTTAATTACAGCTTCTTTGTTAAGAAAACAAAACTGCTGACCTTAATCATGCTTTAAAGTTTAGGTGTCTTTCCAGCAAGGTGTGATTGACTTAAACACAATGCCTATTAAGATACTGATCATCTTCATCATGTTTCATTTTTTTTTGATCCATAGTACTATGGTAAAACTGAAGATTCAGTTGCCACACTTACTTTGTGTTATATCAATATCTGTATCTGTAAAAGTATTTAGTTAAGGAAAAATCTAACCAAACATGATGAAGATAACTGAAATTTAAAGGTACTGAGAAAATGTACTGTACTGGTGGACATTTGTTTTAAGTCTAATTATCTGATTTCATTTAGGTTCAGAAAGAACTAAAGACAGTAAAATATGGTTTTGTTATCAACCAGAAAAAAGGCCTTCAAACAATCAGATTTCTTCAAAATTTTTAGAGACAGTGAATAAATAAGCCTGGTTTTATTGCATATAGCAACTTTCTTTTTTTATGAACAAATTTAAAACTCCCTTGTTTGTTGCCTCAACTTTCATGTAAAGCAGAAAAACTTGATTGTGTTTATTTGAAAAAATTCCGAAGTGAGTCATTGCCTAAGCAGAGTCAAAGAGTTCAGGGCAGAAGCAGAAAGATCCATCTCAAATTCACCTACTGTAATCATCAGGACATATCTCTGCCAGGCTTTGTACAGGCTCCTATATTTTCCATCCCAATTTCTTGTTTCTCATATCAAGGTACATACACAGCAAAATTAGTAATACAACAAATTTGTATGGGATTCAGCTGTTCTGTAATTCTATAGTCTTCTGTTGAAAACAAACCTGTAAACTCTTAACACTAATGATGTATTCCCTGAAAGAGTTATGAATTTTAATGAAAGGAGACTAAATTATAATTAACTTTTTACTAACTGAAGTGAAGTTGGAAAGACTGAACTGAACATTGTGATGTGGAAATCTTTCTCCTTTGTTACACTCTGTTCTGATCATTCCTGCTGCTGGATAAGAGTCATGAGGAAGGGAAGTGAGGCACCAGTTCCAATTGTTCCTCAAAATCTTGTATTATTAAAATTTCAATATGAAATGTTAATAAAGGATAAATTATTGTTTTGGTTGTAGCTGAAGGACTTACAGGTGAAGAAACATTTGAGTCTCCTGGATCTTTTTATTTTGTCCTTTAGGGTTTGAAAATTCTTAATGATGATATTTACTTAGCTTTCATATCAATATGTCTTCCTCTTGATATGCTTCACTTGACTGATAGTGTCTCAATGCAAAGAGTTGTATTGAGGTTTGCTAGGGGTTAGGCTATAGCCCTTGGGACTGCAGGCTTAGATTTCAGGTTTAGTACCATAAATCTCTCTTTTGGTTATTGCATGTCTATTGAAGAAAACTTATAAGAAATTGCACCTGTAAGAATGAATTCATGAAATAGCTGTTGCTTTATCTGTCAGAATGTGCAATACAATACCTAGCAGTTGGCTGTAATGTTCACATTTTGTGGTTAGAATGTAACAGCTTGTCATTATCTCAGAAAAAACCTACTCAGTTCACATAATTTAAACAAAATCAGGATAGAAGTGCTTTGTTGATTTATTAACAACACATAATTAACTGGCAATCACTGAACTATACATTCAGGATGAGTATCAATAATTCAATAAACAGCCATTTACAAAATGTTAGTACAGGATTTCTAAGCATAGTTCTATATCTAACCCCAAACCGTTCCAATCCCACACATACTCATACATTTGCACAACTAGCATGGCCTCTTTTCTAGGGGATAGTGCAGCTTCCCTACGTGCACACCCCTTTTACAAGATATGTGGGTGCTCCACCTCTGCATTCCCCTGCTGCTTCCTACCATCTGCTCACCAGCAAGTACTCCACAAATCTCCACATGCATGCCAAGGTGTGGGTCCCTGATTTCTATGTCCCACACTCGCTGTCCTAGCTGGCTGCAGGCTGCTCCCAGTGAGCCTCAGGAGGCTACAGGATCAGCCTCAGGCAGAGATTGAGTTGCTTGTAGGGTGACTGCCAGCAGTGTCAAACCAGGGCTTGATGGCTTCTGTTTTCACTCTGAGATCTCACTGTTTCCAATTTCTTTGCTTCTATGCTTCTTTTTTTGGGCTGACTCCTTTGTTTCAAAAGTACCTTTGTAATTACCTGATTACTGTTCAAACAAGCTGATGATCATCTTCCTCTTAATAGGCCTTTTAGAAAGGTTTAGGCCTGTGATCATCCCCATACTCATCCTTAGAGGCTTTAGACTGAACTTGTTGTATAAGAAATTAGACTGTCAAAGCAGCATAATTATCCAGCTATGCAAACAATTATAATCTTTGAATTCACCTGAAATTCAACAGGAAAGGATGAGCAATAAAGGAGCCTCATGAGCCCAAATCCTTCAAAGGCATACTGAGCATTTCATCTAAGGAACTGCTGGTCAATAGAGAACTCATTCGGTTCATTATACTATTAGCTATACAGACATCAAGCATGTTCTGTTAAACCCCAATAAACCTTGGGACAGCAGTATTTTGATCTTTCTTGAAACTGCAAGGATTACTTAAATGTCTAATTAGAGATAGCAACATATTAAGGCTCCATTTAAGGCTCTTCAGAGGGATCTGGACAGGCTGGATCAATGGGCTGAGGCCAGTTATATGAGGTTCAACAAAAAGTGCTGGGTCCTGCACTTGGGTCACAACAACCCCATGCAATGCTACAGGCTTGGAGAAGAGTGGCTGGAAAGCTGCCTGGCAGAAAATGACCTGGGGGTGCTGGTCAACAGCTGAGTGAACAGGAACCAGCAGTATGCCCAGGTGGCCAAAAAGGCCCATAGCATCCTGGCTTGTATCCATAACTGTGTGGCCAGAAAGACTAGGGACTTAAGTGACTATTCCCCCTGTAGTCAGCACTGGTAAGGCCACAGCTCTAATGCTGTGTTAAGTTTGGGGCCTCTCACTTCTTTGAAGGGACATTGAGGTGCTGGGGTGTGTCCGGAGAAGGGCAATCATTGCCCAGGTGGTGAAGGCTCTGGAACACAAGTGTTATGAGGAGCACCTGAGGGAACTGGGGTTGTTGAGCCTGGAGAGGAGGAGGCTTAAGGTGGACCTTATTGCTCTCTACAAATACCTGAAAGAGGTTGCAAATAAGTAGGGGTAGGTCTCTTTTCCCAGATAACAAGCCATAGGGCAAGAGGAAATGGTCTCAAGTTGTGCCAGGAGAGGTTTAGATTGGATATTAGGAAAAATTTCTTCATGGAAAGGTTTGTCAAGCACTGGAACAGGCTGCCAAGGGATGTGGTGGAATAACCATCCCTAGAAGTGTTTAAAAAATGTGTTGATGTAGTGCTTAGGGACATGGATTAGTGATGGACTTGGCAGTCCTGGGTTAACAGTTGGACTTGATGATCTTAAAGTTCCTTTCCAACCTAAATGATTCTATGCTTCTACGATTAAAAGAAATTTTGCTTAGATTGAAATTCTGCTCTATGTGCAAAATCTGAAATGAAGTAGTAGTATTTCTCTGAAATGAAGTAATATTATAACAAGTAGTGTTGTGAGAGGACATAATCCTCCTTATTTTTTTCCCCAAGCCTTTCTTAAAATGCCTTTGCCCAGACAGTTCAATGAAGTATTTCCAGGCACATTGCTGCTTCTGTCATTTGTCTATTTGTTAATTTCCTATGTTCATTTAATGTTCCCAATGCTTACAATCACCTGTTTGTACTTTTGGCACTTAGCCATTTTCCTATTACTTCTGCTATCCTGCTTACAGAAGCTCAGTTGATACTTTCAGAGATAGGGTCTTTTTGTGGCCAAGATGGCTTCTTGGAATATCACCATTACATTTTTGTCTGGATTTTTTATCTGGATAGTAAAATTCTGTTTTGATTTGTTTTGTACTTCTGTAGCTTAACACAGATTATGATCAAGCTCTTGTTCGCTATTTTCATTCAAACTGATATAACCACTATTTTCTGAAAGCTATTAGCATTTGATTGAGTTTTGTAGTGACCAGAATGTGGTAGATAGGTATGTAAATGTCTAGGGACTTGCAGAATAAGCAGCAATATCTCATATAGTAACTTCATTTCTTCTCTTGGTTCTGGCCAATACTGAAAAGATTAAATGCACACAGGCTTATGTCATAGGTTTCTGGAAACCCACATGGTGGATTCATGGAGTGATTAGTGGGGTCCAGAAGAAGCTACCTCTCTCCATTGCCAGTAGAAACAATTGAAAAATTAAAAATAAAGAAGGTAGAAATAAGGATGGCTTCCAAGGTCATGAAGGATGTTAGCACTCTGAAAGGAAAAAAAAAAATATATATTTCATCTTAATAACATGTTCTGGATAAGCAAAGTGAGCAAACAAAACATAATGAAGAAATACAATATTCATAATATAAGTGTATGTCACTGTTGCAAAAAGCAACCAGTTTTCTCAACACTCATAAAGAAAGTCCTACTTCATATTTCAATTGAGGTTTTTTTAATAGTTGAACTCAGAAATTTTGAATCTAATAATGAGAATTTATTTTGGTCATGTTTAGTACACTTCATGTAATGTAACTCCTCCTCCTTGATGAAACAATAGATGCATCAAAATAAATGGAAGAATTATTTGGGGCATACTCTCTTGTCATGAAAATTATTATTTTTAATCTGGTGCAAGAGTTACAGGAGCAGCTGTGCTCTCCAGTAAAATGAAGGAAATTGTCTTTCATTTCATTATGTTCCAAAGCAGCAAATTATCCAGGAAGATCTTGTTGCTTACATTAAAGCTTATTTATGTAATGATGATCTTGGTGACAGGCTTAGGATATCTCCTCAAGGTATAATTTGGAAAATATTCTATTAGTAAAATCATTCCTTTTAAATTTATCTTCTATTAATTAAAGAAATTATTAATTAATTGAATGTAATCAATCTTCCCCATTAGTTCTATTTCAAAAATATCCCACATGAACATTTGTACCACATTTATTTAATGGGTTACTTGTTCCATTAATAGGTAATGTGGGGTCCCTATAGAAATCAAAATACACTGAAATGCAGACCATCAGAAATGGTGTTATATATACTTTGTAAAATTTCTATGTTGCAATTTTTTACAGAACCATGGAAAGGGTTGTATTTTAATTCATGCTACTAGAGAAGAAAGGATCAACAAAACAAAACAAAAAAAAAACCTTTCAGGGTTCTGAAAGGCTTCTAAAGCGTGCGTGTTTGTAAAATGTTGTGGAATTAATTTATGACTACAATTCAGTTAGTTTCATGAGAGAAGACATAAAGAAAGGAAAAATAACTGGCATTTCAGGGTCCCTCTAATCTTCTGAGTTATCTATCCTGAAATAAGTTTATAAGAGTATTCTCTTGGCAGTCTCCACTAAAATGAAGGTCAGCATATGAAGTAATTTACTAAGGTGGTAGGTAAATAAGAGAGAAAGTATGTATCAGTTTCTATTTTGAATCTTCAAAGGCTGTTATGATGTCTTGATATTTGTAACTATTGATATTCCACTTGCATTATATAATACAGCCAATAAAACCTGAGGCTAAATAAGTATTGTGACTAAACCAAGGAGAAGTTCTCTAAAGCTTGTTTACATTGGAAAGAATGCAACCTACACAACAGTTTCAGCTGGAGGGTGAAGAACTTGAGAGAGAAATTGCTGACTGACAGCTCAGAACAGAATGCAGTTTGCAGTAAAAATTAATGCCTTTGATTTTGCTGTTAATATTATACAAATACTGCAATAGAATGCTTATATGTGTTTTTAATTCTTATTCCTAAATCTTTCCTATATGTGAAATCTCTGTATAAATGAACAAGTGCTGGACATTGCTTTTCTGAGAACAAGATTTTCACATCAGTAGTATACTCAGACATCTTCTTGAACTGTTAGGTATTCTAGTACTATGGACTGAGATTTCATCCTCATGATATTTTGGGGATTAACAGCCACAAATTTGGAGAATAATGTATTTTGGCAACTTGACAACCAGAAACCAGTGTCTAGAACATGCTCATGAATTCACCACAAGCACATTTGTAGAAACTTTCTATGCCTTAATATGGAAGCACATTATTTCAGTTGAGAGAGAGAGAGATGCCTTGCAAAAAACTTGCCATTTTATGTTCACAGTTAAATTTTAAAAAAGCTGATTCTACTGATATTGAAATTAACAGCAAAATTCCTGCTTATTTCAAAGACAGCTGGATTGGTCTATAAATGTCCCTTTGTTATGGTTATTCTGCCGTGCATAGTATGTTTTCCTTTAACAACATTCTGTAATTAACAACAATTTGACAGACTGAAAGATCCCACTGTTTCATACTTGTTATTGCTGCACACAAAGCTGAATTGTGGGTTTTGTTGATAGAGGGAAATTGCAGTTAAGTGAAATGTTCTCTCTTTCCCACAAAATAGCTCTTTCAGTATAACTGTATGATGCTCATACTAAATAACAGCTTTCTGATTATAAACTCATAAGATTACCATGCTGAAGACTTTTTACTATGTAAACACAAGAGTATATAGAATTTGCTGAAACTGGCTAATTCTGACTTAACTATGCATTAAGAAAAACTTAGCATCCCTTCCTCTATCTGAGCTTGATCATTTGTTCTCATTACATGCTTTTTCTACGTGTTAAATTAAACCCATTCTTGGGATAAGTCTTCTATTTTGTCTACCTGGCAGGTGAGATTGCCATTTTTCCAATTAGAATTATTTGGACAGTTAATGGTTTAAAAAGTTAATTTAATAT
Organism: Falco rusticolus; assembly: GCF_015220075.1. Taxonomy (NCBI): domain Eukaryota; kingdom Metazoa; phylum Chordata; class Aves; order Falconiformes; family Falconidae; genus Falco; species Falco rusticolus. The sequence goes on along the minus strand of NC_051189.1, from coordinate 6,254,360 downwards.
CTTCATATTTCATTTCTTTAAGAGATCAAGGCATTGCTTTCAAAGCACTGACTTTGTTTGCAGAGTGTGCTCGAGAGTGTTAAAAGGAAACAACAGACAAGGATTTGTTCTTATGTCTTCCATCATTTACCTCCTACTTTTAAATATATTTTGCTGTATTTAATTAAAAAAGCTAACAAAGGCAATTTTCTTTCATAATATATTTGCTTGCAGAGCAAGTAAATTACATTCATTCACTCATATTTAAACACATCTAAAACTACTTTGATGTTAAAATGTTTAAGAGAAGTTGAGCACTTGTGTGCTTTTTATCTCATATGAACAAAGGCTTAAATATCAATATATAAATTTTGAAACATCAGCTATTTGATTAGATTAATTCATACAGATGAAAATTAGTTTAGACATCAACTGTCAAGCAATCCCCCTTTATATATATTTCTTCTATAGTAGCTCTTGAACCTATTATCCAGTTTCAAAACCAGCAGAACATAAAGGTTAATAAGTACTCATGTATTTTATGAAAATACTCAGGAATATGAGAGATTTTTATGAGTATTGAAAATATGAAAAAAATTGCACTGTAAATCTGCACATCCGAGGATTTGGCCTTAATTGATATAATATGGGATCCAACACTAATAAATGCCCCTCACCTCTTTAGCCACACTCTTCCATACTGCCCTTTTAATCAGCCCTATACCCTTTCAGTTAGCAGAGGGAACAATTCACAAAGTTATGTGGCTAAAACATGTCACCTATTTTTAAAGCATCTTTCCAAGGGCCAATATGGTCAATATGAAGTCACATATATGCTGTTGATGGAGCAGGAGAGAAAGGGAATATGTAAGGTGGTATGACATGACAGTGCAAACTACAGCAACAGTCTGGATTTAAAGTAGCTTCTGTTGTTGAGCTTCACCATTAAACACCAGAGATTCCACCTACATAACAAACATTGATTATATGGAAATGTCTACCTCAAATACAGAAACTCCAATAGCTAATAAGCCAGACATTAGGCAGTTCCACTCCTGGAACAAAAGTCATTAAACAACAGCTTCCTTGTTCCAGATGACAAAAATAAAAATAATTTTAAAAAAAATTAAAAATCCTAATTGTATCAGAAGACTAATTTTCTCTTGTACAGTAAAGTATGACAGTGAAAAGCTTTGGTTTTGGAAATAAACCTCTAATCTCTTTAAGTTTAATCCTCATGGATAAGGTAAGATAAGAATTTTGGAAAATACCAAGAATGCTAAGTCAGTCTATAATATTGATTCAAGCCGCTGCTCAATAAAGCAACATTTAGGTTAAGCACATGCTTCAACTTATTTAGGTACATTTTAGTCCATAACAGTGTTTCACTCAAGGTTCTGTTTGGATCTGTAGAGGTGTCACATTTTGTTTCTGCAGACCAAACTGCAATTGTGTAGCTACAGAGCTCTGTAAAATTCTGTTGAAATGCTAATGAGACTAAAATTAAGCCTTTCTTCTGAGAAAATGTTAACATTTAATAACTATCAAACAATGAGAAATCTTTCCTCTTACACCATTTTTAGAATTACAAGGATATTTTACCATATCTAGTGCATATATTTGTCTTTTTGTGTCTTGTTACTCAAATGTTCTTTTCATCTATCTTCTGACTTTATTCTCTGGCAGAGCAGATAGTGCCTAGATATTTTGGTTCCAACCATAAGTACTTAAGACCTCTAAGACATGAATTTTGTAAGAAACAATACACAGCCTTTATAATTTCAGAGATGTAGGTATGTATAGTTCATGTTTATGGCTAAAGTGCAAAGCTCAGCAACTTTATGGAGTTTTGTGCAAATATTCAGATGTGGGAAACTACAGGCCAGTCAGCCTGACCTTGATCTTTGAGAAGGTGATGGAGAAAATCCTTTTCAAAACAAAAACCATTTTAGGCTTTGACTAAGAGTAGTCACTATGGATTTATGAAGGGAAAATCACGCTTAAACAGCCTGGTAGCCTCCTATAATGAAATTACTGGCTTGGTGGACAAGGATAGGGGCAGTGGGTATTGTTTATCTTGAATTTATCCTGCCCCTCTGCTTTGCCCTGGTGAGGCCACATCTGGAGTGCTGTGTCCCGTTCTGGGCTCTCCAGTTCAAGAGAGACAGGGAACTGCTGGAGAGGGCCCAGTGAAGAAGGGCTACAAAGATGATTAGGAAGCTGGAGCATCTCCATTCTGGAGAAAAGCTGAGACGGCTGGACCTGTTTAGTCTGGAGAAGAAAAGACTGAAAGGGGTTCTTACCAATGCATACAAATATCTTCAGGGCAGGTGTCAAGGTGACCAGACCAGGCTCTTTTCAGTGATGCCCAATGATAGGATAAGGAGCAACGGGCACAAACTGCAACATAGGAAATTCCATCTGAATGTGAGGAAAAAATTCTTTACTTTGAGGATGACAGAGCACTGGAACAGGCAGCCCAGAGAGGTTGGGGATTCTTTTCTGTAGACATTCAAAACCCACCTTGATGCGACTCTGTGGTCTAGGTGGACCAGCTTTAGCAGGGGGTTGGACTAGATGAGATCATCTAATTGGAGGTCCCTTCCAACCCTGACCATTCTGTGATTCCATGTAATTCCAAAAAGTTTTTAATGTTGTTTCCCATGAGGTCTTCACAGACAAACTGATGAGGTATGAACTAGATAAATAGACACAGAGGTGGAAAGAAAACTGTTTGAACTGCCAGGTTCAAATATTTGTGATCAGTGCACAACCGGAGGCCAGTTGGAGTCCAGTCCAGTGAAGTCCAGTCACTAGTGGAGTACCCCAGAGGTCTTTACTGGGGCAAATACTGTTCAACATCTTCATTACTGACCTATACAATGGGGTAGAATGCACACTCAGAAAATGACATAAAACTGTGAGGAGTGGGTGATACGCCATACAGATGTGCTATCATTCAGAGGGAACTCAATGAGCTGGAGAAATGGTCTGGCAAGAACTTCATTGGTTTTAACAAAAGGAAATGCCAAGTCTTACGCCTGAAGAATAATAACCCCAGGTACCCAAACATTCTGGGGGATTGCCATCTGTAAAGTAGCCTGGCAGAAAGAGATCTGGGGTCTTGGTGGGCAAGCTGAACACCAGGCAGCAATGTGGCCTTGTGGCAGAGAAGGGAAACAACATCTCAGGCTGTATTTGGAAGACCAGACCGTTGCCAGCAGGTCAAGGGAGGTGATCCTTTCCCTCCGCTTGGACCTACTGAGAAATATCTGTAGTGCTTGGTCCAATTCTAGGCTCCCCAGTACAAAAAAGACATGGGACATACTGGAGCAAACCCAGTGCAGGGCCATGAAGATACTTGAGCGACAAACATTTTTCATATGAGGAGAGGATGAGAAAACTAACTGTTTCATCTTGAGAAAAAAAGACTCTGGGGGGCGTGTGGTTACTGTGTCTAAATCATAGCATCATAGAATATCTCGAGTTGGAAGGGATCCATAAGGGTCATCAAGTCCAATTCCCTGCTCCTCACAAGCCTACCTAAAACTAAACTGTATGACTAAGATCAGTGTCCAGATGTTCCTTGAACAGGCTTGGTGTCGTGACCGCTTCCCTGGGAAGCCTGTTCCATTGACTGACCACCCTCTCCATGAAGAATGTTTTTCCAGTGTTTAATCTGAACATCCCCTGATGCAGCTTCATTCCGTTTCCTCGCATCCTATCACTGGCTACCACAGGCAGGAGATCAGCACCTCCACCTTCACCGCCCCTTTTGAGGAGGTTGTAGACAGCAATGAGGTCACCCCTCAGCCTTCTCTTCTCTAAGCTGAGCAAACCAAGTGACACCAATGTTCCCCATAAGCCTTGCCCTTGAGACCTTTCACCATCTTCATTGCCCTCCCTGGACACACTATAATAGTTTCATGTCTTATATTGAGGTGTCCAAAACTGCACAGTGTACTTGAGGGTGGTCAAATACTGAAACAGGTTACTCAGACAGGCTGTAGAGCCTCCACTCTGGAAGATCCTAAAAAACTGACTAATCATGGTCCTGGACAAGCTGCTTTAGCTGACCCTGCTTTGATCAAAGGAGTTTGACTAGCTGGTTGCCAGAGATCCCTTCCAACCCTCATGGTTCTGTGGTTCTGATCTACAGGTCACTGTTACATATTCATTTTGAACAAACCGCAGATTTCAAGGAAGTTCATCTAGATTTCACTGTTTGTTTTGTGACAAATGGCAAGATTTATATGCATCTAGATTTGACTCTCAGATTCAGAAATTTAATACAGGACCAAAAGCATGACTGTTCTGGGGCAGACCAAAGGTCTATCTCATTTATTGACTGCTACCTGATGGTGAGTAGGGTCGAAGGCTA